>NC_133538.1:245576572-246790739 GCF_048544455.1 Silene latifolia | reverse complement strand
AGAGTCGGCGGCTTCCATCGCCAAGACGCTCGCGCCTCTTTGAGGCTTCTCCAGGATTCCCGCTGTTGACTTGTCTCTTTCAACATGTGTTTTCTCCTGACACCTCAAACCTCCCGCCAGGAACCTCGCGCCTCTTCGGGATGATCCGGGAAATTTTGTGTTTCTTCACACTCACATTTCCTTGTTTTCGCGTTTTACGAAATCCGACACGGTTTCCATGACGCAGCTTTAAACATACGGATTTTTCCTTCTTTTTTTAGGAGGGAAGGGCTAGTCGCCCCGATCCGCGATGGATCGTTTCCATGTCAGTCGAAATTTTTTCGCTTTTTCGCAATTTTCCATCAAAAAAATCAAAATCGAAAATTGATAACACGACATCAATTTTCCTCAAAAATTCAAGCACTCACAAATTCGAGTCTTGACATCAAAAGCCAAATATACTCGCAAAAATCCTTTTCTAAAAATTCTTTCCTGACGGTTTGAGTTTGAATTTTTCGAGTCAATTTTCAAAATTTCGATGCAATTTAATTCATGACACGAGTTAATTGCTCAAATTTTCAAATCAATTCCTTTTAAATTCCAAACGCGATGATTTGTCACGGAATCTTCAATATTCATTTCAAAATTTCAATTTTAACTTCAAGTCATCTTGGTTAATTTTGATTTTCAAACAAATGCTTTGCGTGATTTTCAATCAAATGCTTTTACGTGTTTACGTTTATGCGTATATGCTATCTGTTGCCTGTTTTCTACACTAACGATGCAGGAACTGGTGCAAACATCAAAAGGAGAATCAACAGCCGACAAGCGCTCCTCCGAAACACAACACAAAAATCCAAAAATCACGAAACAAACCACAATCCAAAAACACGTACATACAAACCGCCTTATGCAAAATACATCAACAAACGTCTATCATACAGACACTGGCCTAAAACAAACGTCTATCATACAGACACTGGCCTAAAACAAACGTCTATCATACAAACACTGGCCTAAAACAAACGTCTATCATACAGACACTGGCCTAAGACAACGAACTGGGGGCTATCCGCCACCTACCGAACTAAGCACTCTTTATCCTCTCAAACGGAAAAGAAAGAGAGCAATATAGGAAACGGAGGAGCAACAGCGAAAGCAAAGGAGGTTACCATGACGATAACCCTCCGCTCCTGCTCCATGACAAAAATGAAGACAGTGTCTTGCAGACTTCGGATGATGAGGAGGCCAAGAACCATGATGCGATGCACCATTCCGATACTGAACCCCACTCATCAGCCACCCTGTCTATGAGCCACGACGAAAAGGACAAATCGGCCATATTAGCCGCCTATCCGGATCTCTGCAGACAACGACCAACGATCGATACCCGATCATTGGCCGGACAAAGGCCGCCAGGGAGAAACACAACCAAGCCTGTAACAAAAAACAGTCAACTCTCCCTCTCCGGGATCGACTTCCTCCTCCAAAGCCTCGACAACGGACCCCATCGGTCCCAGACGATACCCTGCGATAAAAAAAAAACAACAAAAAAACATCAGCCGAAATTTCGGCATTACGACGGCATGAAATGGATAAATCCAAAAAAAAAAAATAACCTGCAATGCAAAAGCAAGGGCAATCCCGCCCAAAATCCAACCAAACAAAACGGTTCACAAAAAAACACAAAAATGACTCGCCCCTCTTTTCAAGCAAAAGACGAGTCAAAACCACAAAAACGGCATTTCAAGACCCATACAAGGTCTGCCAATAACCCAAAATACATTCCCGACACAATGGGGATTTTTCTGCGGCTCAAAAAGGCAATTCATACGCTAATTTGAGCCCGAGCCGGTCAAAAATTGAAAAACGACCGCAAAAAGGCAAACGTGATTTTATCACGCTTCAACACGACCTAAATTACCAATAAGGTCCATTTCAAGGCAAACTGGCTCAATTCAAGCCCAGACAGGCGCTTATTTGGTCAGACGTAAGACCGTCGCAAAAGGCAAAAATTCAATTTTGCCCACAAACATCCAACGAAGGTCCTTAAATGGCAAATACGGGTTTTCCCAACTACAATGCAACCTAGTGGGACCCACTACCCAAGCAAATAAACTTGGCATTGTGAAATGAGACGGCTTCTCGCCTCAATCACGTTTTTCGAGCCTAGGGAGCGGGAACGGGGACCAAAATGCAAACCAAAAGCACCCCTATACTCCTAAACAGGTTTCTAACCTAATGCAAACATCAATTTCACTCGAAATTGGCTCAATCAAAAACGCCCAATTCGATTTTTTAGGGCAAAATCCGCCCTAATTCAACTAAGCTAACAATCAACAAATTTGAAAGGATTCAAGAGGAAATACTTACCTTGAGATGACATTTGTTGACAATGGCACAAGTGGAAGCAAGCTTGAAGGTCCTTTAATGGCGATTTTGGCGAGTTTTCGAGGTTGAAGATGAATAATCATCCGCAGCTCAACCTCGCGTCTTTTTAACAAGAAATAGGGAAGCCGGCTTGCATCTCCAGGTGGCTCGCGCCTAAACCAGGCCTCCCCTTTTCTTTTTCAGCGAAATTTGGGCTTTGGCCCAATTTCCCATGACAAACTTCAAAATTTCCGTTGACAATATTGAATATTGTCATTTCCTCGAAAAACAAACAAAACCAAATAGTGAAAATTTAAATTCGCTATTTTCAAAAAACTTCAAGCAAAACGGCGATCAAAACCGCCAACTTCAAAAAATAATGGCGAAAATTCAAAAACCGCTATTTCAAGCAACGGCGGCACATAAACCGTCACTTCAATCGATAGTGAAGATTCTAAATTCACTGTTTCTTTCAAAATAGCAACGGCGGCACATAAACCGTCACTTCAATCGATAGTGAAGATTCCAAATTCACTGTTTCTTTCAAAATGTCAACGGCGGCACATAAACCGTCACTTCAATTAAT
Source organism: Silene latifolia (assembly GCF_048544455.1). NCBI lineage: Eukaryota > Viridiplantae > Streptophyta > Magnoliopsida > Caryophyllales > Caryophyllaceae > Silene > Silene latifolia. The sequence goes on along the minus strand of NC_133538.1, from coordinate 246,787,804 downwards.
AGTGAAGATTCCAAATTCACTATTCCTTCAAATACTAGCAGGGGGCTTCCTCGCGAAACCCACTCATTCAAAAAATAGTGATAGTGAGAAACCCTACTCACTATTTCCACAGCGGCATCACGAGTTCGCTACTTTCAAAACAAGCCCCTTAGACGCGGCTACACCCATGGTCCATTAACCCGACCATATCATTTGGCTGGCGAGCCTTACAACGCACCATGGCTGGCGAGCCTTACAACGCACTGCGGCTGGCGAGCCCTCCTCACATACGCACCATGGCTGGCGAGCCTTTGTCCGCAACCTTTCAAGGACACATCCCGAAGATGCCTCGGGTACCTTTCCTTGTCTCGGCTGGCAAGCCTTACAACGCATCGCGGCTGGCGAGCCCTCCTCACATACGCACCATGGCTGGCGAGCCTTACAACGCACCATGGCTGACGAGCCGTACAATGCACCACGGCTGGCGAGCCTTACAACGCATCGCGGCTGGCGAGCCTTACAACGCACCACGGCTGGCGAGCCTTACAACGCGTCGCGGCTGGCGAGCCCTCCTCACATACGCACCATGGCTGGCGAGCCTTACAACGCACCATAGCTGGCGAGCCTTACAACGCACCATGGCTGGCGAGCCTTACAAAGCATCGCGGCTGGCGAGCCTTACAACACACCACAGCTGGCGAGCCTTACAACGCATCGCGGCTGGCGAGCCTTACAACGCACCATGGTTGGCGACCTTACAACGCACCATGGCTGGCGAGCCCTCCTCCCATACGCACCACGGCTCGCGAGCCTTACAACGCACCACGGCTGGCGAGCCTTACAACGCACCGCGGCTGGCGAGCCTTTGTCCGCACCCTTTCAAGGATACATCCCGAACATGCCTCGGGTACATTTCCTTACCTTTTCAAGGACACATCCCGAAGATGCCTCGGGTATATTTCCTTGTCTCGGCTGGCGAGCCTTACAACGCACCGCGGCTGGCGAGCCCTCCTCACATACGCACCGTAGCTGGCGAGCATTAATCCGCAACCATGCAAGGACATATCCGAAGATGCCTCAGGTATGACTCCTTCTTGTGGCTGGCGAGCCTTTGCACGTAGTCTAATGGACTTTAAACGACCCGCACGGATAGTCGATAGACTTTAAAATGTTCCCGACGACAGGTCCTTTGACTCGTACCCTCGAGTAGCCTTGGCGTCGCCCTTCCCGACGGCAGGTCCTTGGCCCGAATCCTTTCGAGCCGCCTCGACGTCGCTTGGGTCTTCAGGTTGTAATCTTCGATTGACCTGGGGACTCTACTTTGACTTTTGCCCTGTCCAAGCCTCAGTCAAACTGGGGGCTCTGTAGATACCCAGTATCTGCTGAGACTCCAATAAACACCCGATGATTATCGGACTGCAACATGTTTTGGGATCGCAGCGTTTGATCGACAGTTTGTGTACAACTTTACGTCAGAAAACTTAAAACGGTTTCGAAAACAAAACATTTCAAAACATTTCAAAAATACCTGGAGTGTTTAATGCACGATGACGGGGTCGCGATGACACTAACTAGAGTCAAAACCGACACCGGACCAAAAACCGACTCGAAAATTCAAATCCCGACGCCAACAACGAGTCTAACCGAGTCAACCACAAAAACAAAATATCTTCAAGCCTTCTATGCTATGTTTTCCCGGATTCATGAATGGTCAAGTACCAAACATGTGACTACAAAACCTAGGATAGAACAAATCATGATTGTGTTTGTTGTGAAAGCGACAACACAACTCGAAGACCCACGGCATGGCTCACGCCTCTTTGAGCAGCCCAGGTGGCCACGCGCTCAAAACTCACACAACCACTCATTCTCCTATAAATACCCCTCAAATGCCACCCATTTGAGACTTACGCGAGTGTCCGACCCCTCTTTTCTCCCATAAAATTCTCGACTCGACTTCTAAAGTCACAATCCGACGCGTGTTTACGACCTACCGATCGTAAACACGAGCCTTACACATTGTTTGGTACCGTCATCGTGCATTAAATCACTTGTCCGACCACTTTGACCACTACACCATCACTAAACTTTTAAAACACTCTTTTACTTACCAAAACGGTTTTAAACCGAGTTTTTTCCGATCAAACGAGTTGTTACACTTACGTCGGTCACTCGCCATAACCAAACATGTAAGTATGAAGGTGTAAAAATCCTCTTTTATTATGTTTTCATTTGTTTCATGACTTTAACATGCTAAAACATGCATAACATGAACCAAAACATGGAATAAACGAGCCAAAACTGATTTTTGGTCTGAGGCAGAAGCCCCTTCGGTCGCCAACAGGCTCGCGCCTAAATGGGGTGCTCAGACCAGAGATCAACCGTGTTTGTTCTCGTCATTTCCCTTAATCCATTTTTCATATTTGTAATCGGTTTTTACCATTTCAAGTATTTTCGAAACCTTTTTGTTTCATTTCACATGTTTTAACCATAAAGCATTTTTCACCCTTGGTTCTTCATACCATGACGGTTAAATCCGTGTTTCGGTGATAATATTTGGTTAACGGCATTTAAGATGTATTTTAAAGCCTTTTATTTCATTTCTTTACATTTTTCAAACAAACATATTAGTCACCAACACAAAGTCATCCTTGGTTATACATACCATGCCGGATTTTAACCCGGGTACGATGATGAGTACCGACTAATTACATTCAAAATGGACTTAAAACAATTAGTCCATAATCATTTTCAAAACTATTCATGTCAAGCTTGTCAAACCGAACCCGACACCGAATATTATCAAATAATGATGATTATTCGATTCTAGTTCTTCAAATCGACAAATGCGGTCTAAACGACCCTTTCAAATCAAACCGGGTTCAAATACCCATTTTTAACACGTTTTATAACGTTTTCTAAATAGTCAGAACACGGCATATAACCGTTGGCTAGCCCGCGCCTCAAGCAGGCCTTTTCTTTCTCATTTTCAAAACCAGAGGGAGGCCCCTTACACCGCCGGCTGGCTCGCGCCTCTTATAGCCGTGCAGTACGGGGCTGTCACTTCCAAAGATTAGTCTAGGACGATCCTGACTCCGGTTAACCCGGATATAGGACGGATCAGATGACTATTCAATTATTCAAAACCATATTTGCAAAATGCCTTACTAAGACAAATGGATCATGTTATGCACCCTAAACCTAATTCGGTAAATGGATGTTTAATTTCCGTCTTGCATCCAAATCAATCATTAATCCAACTCGACATCTTATACTTGATACTTGGATTAAATCAACCGACTTAGAAAGCTCTCACATGTTAGGTTTAAATCATTGGATGCGCATTCATGCATTTAAACCGTTTTATCAACTTGTGCATTCAACCAACCAAGATCTATCAGTAGAGGCCGCTAAACGCGGGCGGGATTGGGTGTCTGATTAAAGGGCTTTCCAATACGTACCTTCACCTCTTACTCAGAAACTTTGCATAGTGGATGACCTTATCCAGGGCGTACGAGAGTCATTCTAGAGATAGGATGCTAAAGAGGGACGATTTCCTTATCTTTAGTACCTATGTCAAACGATGCTTTGTGCTTCGATTTGACCAAGGTATAAAGTGGAATTCGAACGGGTTCCAGGCATCCCACAAATGCTTAGTGGCGACTCCGAACATCTCTAATCGTTTCGAGACCCTTACCGAGACGAAACCGACCGATCTAAAACGATCCGGTAGAAGGCATCTTTACGCCGCCGAGCGTGGCTTTCAAAAAGACTATTGTATGTCCACAGATCGGCTGGGCTTGCAGGTGGGCCATGTCCACATTAGACATATTAGGCATCAATATGATCATATTTCTATAACCACATCTCTCAAACACATTCTATAGGTGTGACCTTTAGGGACCAGTTGATCATCGCCATTTGTATGATAATAACGTCAAACTTTCTAGCAAGCCAACCGTTATTAGGTAATCGTTAATCAAATGATTAAAATACGAAGTATACCCTTGTGAACCTGTAAGAGATTTACAAATGTTATCACACTTATTTGTGGAGGACACAAGCTCCAACACAAAGTTATAGCTAATGAAGCTATAACTTCAGACCTAAAGCTTAACATCAAGCACCATGAAGCCAAAGTTATAGCTAATGAAGCTATAACTTTAGAACTTAGAAAAGCCAGAGAACTTTTGGAAACTAAGGTCACATATGATGAAGCAATGATCTTAGACCAAAAGAAAGAGATAGATTCTCTTTTAAAGCAATTGAAGGAATCTAAGACCGATATGATCAATGTTAAGAAACAACACACTGATGTTGTGTTCATTCTTAACAAACGATTCCAAGACTTTCGTGATAACTTTAAAAAGGACAATGATGTAGATCACACGAAATGTCAAGAGGAAATTAAAACCCTAAAAGACCTACTTCTACACGCTAGAAAGGTCCATGATAAGTGGGAAGGTAGCACAAAAGTCCTAAACTTCCTAACCGAACAATCTGACAATAATATGAAGATGGGGTTAGGACATGAGTGCTACAGCCGTAGAGATCACTCTAAATGCAAATCATCACCTTCGGATTTTGATTTTAGGAAAAGGAAGTATGCTGATCTTCCTGAATACTTGATTTGCAATTACTGTGGTCATACAGGTCACATCCAAATCAATTGTGTCAAAAAGGCTCACGATATACGAAAAAATGCCGACCATGCTAAAACTGTTGACACGGTTGATGAGAATGATGAAACCCCCATAAAAGAACCTAACGAAGAAAGGAACAATAAATTTCGTTGGTTCTATGACATGGCCTTCGACTACAGCAAGAAACCTAGCACCTCACAAAACCCTTATCGATCTCAACCTAGTAAACCTATTCACAAGGGAAATAGTCAAGAGAGACCAAGAGAAAACCCTAACCCAAGAACTCCTCCCAAGCAAAATAAACCAAGGGTTAGAAAAACGGTTATTAGACAAGTGTGGATACAAAAGGATTTAGTATATAGAATAACTAATCATAAGGGACCCAACTTAGCTTGGGTACCTAAAAATTGTATCTAATCTTTTCTGCAGGAAGTAGTGAAAGAAAACAACCAATGGTATCTTGACAGTGGATGTTCAAGACACTTGACCGGAGATAAGAATTTATTTCTTTCACTCAAGCCGTTCAATGGAGGAAAAGTGACGTTCGGGGACAAAAAAAGGGAAAAGTCATTGGCGTTGGCAAAATCGGAATTTCTAAGTCTCACGCAATCAGTGATGTTTATCTCATGGATGGTCTAAAACATAACTTGCTAAGCATATCTCAACTATGCGACAAAGGTAAAAAAGTATTTTTTTCATACTGATAGTTATCGCATTATTATTGAAAGAACTAGCAATGTTATTCTCGAAGGCCACAGGAAAAGAAATGTTTATATGGTAAATGTTGTGCCTACTAACTCTTTTTTATGCATGAAAGTTACTCTTGATGATCCTTGTCTATGGCATAAACGATTTTGTCACATTAGCTCACTAACCTTGAACAAACTCAAGAAGTGGGACTTGGTTGAAGGGTTACCTAAGATCAAGTTCGATCAAGAAAGGATGTGTGACACGTGTGCAAGATGCAAACAAGTGAGATCATCATTCAAACCAAAAAGAATAGTAAGCACAAATCAAGCCTTGGAATTAGTACACATGGATTTATGTGGACCAATAAAGGTAAGGAGTATAGGAGGATCCAGGTACGTCTTTGTTCTTGTAGACGATTACTCAAGGTATGTATGGCCTATCTTTCTTCATTCAAAAGACGAAACTTTTGATGAATTCGATTGTCTTATAAAACGTGTTCAAAATAAGTATAAGACTAATCTTGTATCTATTCGTACGGATCATGGCACTGAGTTTGACAATCAAGCTTTCATAGAATATTGTAGAGTTAATGGTGTAGGGTATAATTTTTCTGCACCAAGAACTCCTCAACAAAATGGTGTTGTTGAACGTATGAATAGAACTTTAGAAGATATGGCACGTACAATGCTTTTGTGTAGTGGTTTACCTCGTAACTTTTGGGCTGAAGCCATAAGTACTTCTTGCTACATCCATAATCGTGCTATGATCCGACCTATTCTTAATAAAACCCCCTACGAACTCCTTAGAGGTCGAAAACCTAATATCTCCCATCTTCGTTGCTTTGGGAGTAAATGTTTTGTTCACAATAACGGTAAAAACCGGTTAAGTAAATTCGACCCTAGGAGTGATGAGGCGATTTTCATAGGATACTCAGATCATAGCAAGGCTTACAAAGTCTTCAATAAAATAACTCTTTGTATTGAAGAAAGTGTCCATGTCATCTTTGATGAGGATAACGTGTTAGATAAGCCTGTACAGGATGAGGAAGAAGACTTGGATGAACCCGACTTCCGTCTTTCAAGAGACGATCCTCCGGAACTAGAATTGGAGGACAATGAGATTGAGGGAACGAATGATGAACTTGATCGTTCCTCAAAAGATAAAAAGGAGAAAAACAAAGTTATAGTTGATGATACTATAACATTGACTCAAAACAAGAACTCCCAAACCAATGTTATAGATGATGTTACTATAACATTGAATCCAAATCAAGGTGTAGAGTCCGAGGTTATAATCGGCTCTAATACAACACTCGGATTGGATTCAGGGGGAACTTCCTCCAATTCCGATCCAGATGAAGTTGGGACAAGCTCAAATAACGATGAAGAACCAAGTACCTCAACAAAATGGAAATACAAGAGCTCACACCCCATGGACAACATTCTAGGGAATATTAAGAAGGGTGTTCAGACAAGACGTTCCTTGAACAACTTCTGCTCTTTCTACTCTTTCCTATCCATGATCGAACCAAAGAATATCAATGAAGCTCTTGCTGAATCAAATTGGATTAGAGCTATGCAAGAAGAGCTACAACAGTTCGAAAGAAACAAGGTTTGGTATTTAGTTCCTAGACCAAAAGGTCGTTCAGTCATTGGAACAAGGTGGGTATTTAGGAACAAACTAGATGATGCCGGAGTCATTGTCAGAAAAAAAGCAAGATTGGTGGTCCAGGATTATAATCAACAAGAAGGAATAGATTATGACGAGACCTTCGCACCTGTCGCTCGTCTTGAAGCTATTAGACTTCTAATAGCCTTCGCTGCACACAAAGGGATGAAGCTCTTCCAGATGGACGTAAGGACAGCATTCTTAAATGGATATTTACAAGAAAAAGTCTTCGTTGAACAACCTCCCGGTTTTAAGAATATCAAATTTGAGGATCACGTTTTCAAATTAGATAAAGCCCTATACGGATTGAAGCAAGCACCTAGGGCATGGTACGATAGATTATCTAAGTTTCTACTTGACAGTGGATTTAGTAGATGATCCGTCGACAAAACCTTATTTCTAAAAACTGAGGATTCTGACCTTTTGGTTGTTCAAATTTACGTCGATGACATTATCTTTGGATCTACCAACCGAAGCCTATGTAAATATTTTTCTGAGTTGATGACTTCCGAGTTCGAGATGAGTATGATGGGAGAATTAAAATTCTTCTTAGGTCTGCAAATACAACAAACTGAAGAAGGCATTAAAATCCATCAACAGAAATATATTAAAGAATTAATTCGGAAATTCAGGATGGATAACTCTCATGCAATGCCTACTCCAATGGTCGAGAACAAGAAATTGACATTGGATGAAAACGGTAAATCAGTTGATGAAACTACTTACCGTGGAATGATTGGGTCACTGTTATATTTGACCGCAAGTAGACCAGATATAATGTTTAGTATATGCGTTTGTGCGAGATATCAACCATCTCCTAAAGAATCGCATATGACGGCCGTAAAACGAATTTTACGATACTTAATTGGAACGCCAACTTATATTTGTGGTATCCAATGGAATGTAATTTTGATCTAGTCGGTTATTCTGATGCCGACTACGCAGGATGTTCTCTAGACAGAAAAAGTACGTCGGGTGTCGCCACATTTGTCGGACCGTGTATTATTACGTGGGGTTCGAAGAAACAAAATTCGGTTGCTCTCTCAACTGCTGAAGCCGAATATATTGCTGCAGGACTGGTATGTACTCAACTTTTATGGTTTAAGCAACAATTACGTGATTATGGTATTGATGTAGGATGTATTCCTATTTTATGTGATAATACTAGTGCAATTATTATTTCTAAAAATCCCGCACAACATTCACGTACCAAACACATTGAAATAAGACATCATTTTATTCGAGACCATGTTGAGAAGGGGAATATAAAACTTGAATTTTATAGTACTGAAAAACAATGGGCAGACATTTTGATAAAATCATTAGCTAGAGAACAATTTGAGACTTTACGGTTGGAAATTGGTTTAATCAGTGGTACCTAAGTTTCTATACACGTTCAATTTCCCTATGACTCACTAGTTAAGATAAGATTGTATGACTGTGTCCGTATATTGCGTTGTATGAATAATTTCGTTATTGAAATATATATTTGTTATAAATATCTAACTGTTATTTAGAATTTTATTATTTATATAAACTTAATTCCTTATAAAATAAATATGGCACATCATATCTTGTATAATTCCAATTTACAAAAATCCTTCCTAAATTGCTACTCTTTGTATACGCCTAAATATACTCCACATACAATTCTATTTCCTAATTCTTATCTTTTACCCTATTAATTCTATCACTTAAATTCATATACCTACCATAACTCCTATTCCTAATTGACACTTACCATAATTGCTTTCCACTTGCTAAAACTAGACCTAGACTACTTCTATATCTACCCCTCCCTTGCGTGTAACCCGTCCAAACACCCCACTCGCATACTTTTTATCCTCTCAAAAATTTACCATCATCACAATCTCCTTCTTTAAACAACCATCACCATCACCTCCTTTTTCAACTATCACCATCATCATGAATCCAATCCATGTAAAAACCACCCGATCATCAACCCGTCACCACCAAAACCGCCACTCTTATAACCATACATCACCCCTACCACCACATGATCCCAATGCCACTAATTTTCCTTCACCTTAACAAAACCCAACTACTCCCCTGTTTCGTGGTCGGGACGATTCGATGTCCAAAGGTAAAAGACGCCGTCTTTTCAAAGGAAAAAATAAGGTAGTTGTCGATGAAAGTGAAGATGTGGAGGAACCCGAGGTTATAGTTCGGAATGGTGTTGCTCGTACCTTGCTTCGGGATGTTTTGAAAGCCGCGACCAAGGAAGGGTTGAATCGTGTTCGGCTTACTCATAACGAAAGCATCCTAGTTAATCGAGTTTTAAGGTATTCTATTCATGGTGGAAGGTACTATCCGAAATCTTTGTTGATTAATGTTCCCGCTCTTAAATTTTTTGTTGATTTTCTTGATTTTCAAGGGTGGAGTCACATTAGTCAGTTTTCGGGTCCTATTTATCCAGTTGAGGTGGTTCAATTCTTTGCTAGTGTATCAATTAAGAAAGGAGTCTTGCATGCGGTTGTTAATGGGGTTGATGTGACGGTCTCTGTTTCGGATTTTTGCTCTGCTTTTTCGGTTCCCGATGACGGAATCGAAGTAAATCCGAGTCTTGAATGGTCTAATGTGGTGAGTGAAAAAGAGATGTTAGTTAAAAGGTATTTTGAGGAGGTTGGGACGGATGGAGATAATATAGTGGTTCGTTCTTTCTCGGCAAAAATCAAGTTCCTCTTGAACTTTTAGTGGAACACGGTTGTGCCGAGGAGAGGAGGTCGTGATAAAGTGTCGAGTTATGAAGCTATCATGGTTTATTCTTTGTTGGAGGGACAGAAAGTGAATTTGGGTAGTGTCGTGTTGCACCGTATAACCCAAACAAGTCTCACGGTAACAAAAGAGAAGTTGAGCACCACAATCGACTTACCATATGGGATGTGGGTGTCTCGGTTGTTGGAGATAAAACGAGTGGTGGGACAAGATAGTTACGGTGTTAGTGCACGAGATTGCATGTGTGATAGGTTGATCAAGCTTATGGGTCTTGTTGTTGATGGACCCGAGTTACTTCTTGTTAAGGATGTTGAGAAAACCCCGGGTGATTCGGATTTGGGAGCTATGGAGGCGAAATTGGAAGGTTTTATGAGTGGTTTAATGGAGAAGTTTGAGGAGCATTCAACAAATTTGGCTACAGTATTGTCACGGGTTGGACCGTCTCGGTCTTTATACTCGAGTTTGGATGCTTCTCGGGTGTATTCTTGGATGGAGGCAGTGGATAAGAGGTTAGCGGGTTTTGAAAGGGAATTGAAGGCAATTCGTGGGGAAGTGTTCCCACACGGTGATTGTATTACTTTCCTTACGAGTCAAGGTGGAGCGTTGTTCATACACGGGAAGGCTATGGTAAGTGATCAATCGCTTACATTGGAGGCCACGAAAGCTCTCTCCCTGAAAGTGCTTAACTTTGAAAGGAGCATTCAGACTCTTTCTCAGCTTGTGCGGAGTTCTTTCGATCGTCTTGATGCTTTAGAGCATCGTACTCGGCCCGACTACGAGAACCTGTACCGTACCCGCAACATTTGATCTCCCTCTACCTTATCATATTTAGCCCCTTCTATTTTTAGCTTTCCTTTTCATTTTCTTTTGGTGTGTTTAACAAACTTGTCATTCGGCCCAATTTTGGCATGCACTTGTGGTTATGGCCCAAGTGTTTCTTTAAACATGCATGTTATTCGGCCCATCGGCTTTATGCGTGTTTTCTTAAGTTTGTTTAATAATTAAACTTCTCGATGCTTTTAGTTATGTATGATAATATTAATTTCTATGACGTTTTATCTCTTGTCTCGTCTTATATTATTCTAGTCATTTTTGATTTGTTCTTAGCTTTTCGATGATGTCAAGAGGGGGAAAGAACGTCTATAGTAAGCATCTACCTAAGCTTGCTCCTTGTCAAGACCGATTGTCTCTTAAAGTCCTTAAAGTTTCAGTTTTTGATAAATCGTTTTGATCTTGCGTTGATCTTTATTATTAAGATGGCGGTATTATATTGAGGGGGAACTACATACTTAGTCACAATTTTAGGAGGCTTCCCATCATCAAAAAGGGGGAATTTGTTGAACCATATAGCTTATATGTTTATGTTTTGATGATGTCAAGGTGTCTTATAATTTATATACTTGTTGCGTGTAATCGTTTGTCTAAGTGTTTTAGAATCAATTTATTACAAGCAAGTAACAAAGAAGATTGTGATGATAGTATGAATGCTCAAGCCTCTATTCAAGATCAAACGATAAAAAGATTCATTCAAGATTTATGTGAAGACGAAGTCCGTCTAAAGATTAATCAAGCTTGGATGATGACGTAGCCTATACTCGAAGATCTCCTTGAAGATTAGAATAGTATAGGTGATTATCTCGTAACAGTAATCAAGAATGAGTTTCTTGAATTGGTAAGTTATAGCTTTGCAGCTATAACATTACTAGTAAAAGAGCTCAATGTTATAGCTATTTAACTATAACATTGAGATGCTGAGTTTTTATACACGACTTATATTATTTCGAAAATTGTTTTGAAAATTGTTTAAAGTTTATTTTAAATGTTTTAATAAAAGTATTTATATAATAAAGCTCGGTTTAGTGCGGAGTTTGGTTTTATGTTGGACGTTGACTAGTAGTTATCTTGGACCAACTTATGAGTTGGACCATACTACTAATTAGGGTTTCAATATAGCCTCTCTTAAAACCTAAATTCTAACCCATATGTTAAGACTAGGGTTTGCACGAGTCACGAGGCATATGAGCCGTGACATCTCGTGTTACCTAGGGTATGTTTGGTAAAGATTTTATTCTATAATAAAATCTTTACATATCTTATATATCTTACTTAATATATTTGTTTATGATAAAAGATATTCTTGTTTTAGGAAATCTTATCATAATCTTGGAATTTATAGTAAAGATAATATTTGAATAGATTATATTCTATCTCTTGGAATCTTTATTATCTTTTAAGGCTTTTAGGAAAGAGATAATAAGAAGATATGATTGGTTTACATATCTTATTATTTCGGCTATTAGGGTTTGTGCAAAACCGTGTGGCCTACTCTTTCTTTCCTATAAATACTTTGCTATTTACAACATCTAAAGCAGAGACCTTAAGCATAAAAATTGATTTTAATTTTACAAAGCAAACCGTGTGTTTTCAAGCAGAAAAACCGATTTGTTATTTTGAAAGCTCGTGTGTTTTAAAGCTCGCATACTTGTTCTTATTTTATCGTTATAAGATAATAGTGCTTAGTTGATTTCTTACTTGTTCATTAACGTGAACCTTTGTTAGAATCATTAGTGCTTTCTTATTAGCGTAAGTTAGTCACTCGAGTATTTAACGGTACTCATTGAGTTACAGTTAGAGTTAGTTGTACGAGTTGGGTTAGTAAATTTGTAATCCGTAGAAAGGTACTAAATTTATTATTAATCGAGAATAGTGGACGTAAGTTTCGACTTGTGAAACTGAACCACTTCAAAAACCGTGTGTCTCTTCGTTCTTTCGTTTATTTCGTTTATTTCGTTTACTTTCATTAGTTGATTAGTTGAAGTTTAATCAATAAACTTTAAATAATCAATTACATATGCATAATCGAAAAACCCAATATGGGAACAACTGCGGGAGGGACGATACCCTGCCAAATATTGCATTAGCTTCGAATGAGAGGATGAGTACAATTGATACGGAATGTAAATCTAGCTAACACAATGTATTCTGTGAGATCTTGAATGTCCTTCTTTGATTGTTTCCTTGGCTAGTTATAGGGTAAGAACCCTAGATGTATCCTACCATATTTATGGAAAGGAATTAAACTTCCATAACAACTCTTTCCATAACGCGCCATCTCCCTCCATTCTCCTTGACTTCTCCCTGACTTCTCCCTGAAATCTCTCTAAACTCTTTCCAAAACGCGGGTGCTTCATTCCAGCGGGCTTTGCTTTTCTTCGTACGCTCCCTGGCCCATTTGCTCTTTAGCGGACCTTCCTCCACCCGCGGACTCCCCTTCTCTTATTCCTCCTTCATGGTCCGTTTTCTTAATTACTTATCAAGTGGGCTTACCCTATTAGGTCATTATGCAAATTTTGACCCAAACAATGTACGACCATCAAACTCTCTTTGTCGCATCCTACTCCTCTTAAGATAAATGTTACGTCCTCGTAACTCACTAATACTAGATTCTTAGCTATATCTTCTCATTATCCTCATCACCACCGCATGTCAACGATAACCGCCATAGCCTCAACACCTACCTACATCCATTTCTATATCCAAGACTCTCTTACTCTAGCCGTTCTCATACCTCAATTCATTCGGCAAACCACCTAACCTATATCACAAAATCCTTAGCATAACCATTACCGCAAAACGACATACATCTTTATACATGCACTTATCTCCGCAATCATAACTCACGATCCACAATTGTTACACACACTCACACTAGATCCTCAAGTTCTACTGTTTATTGCTATAAAACTCATCCATAACTTAACATAATACTAGTTCTCAATACCCTATACTCACTGTCCCAATAAAGATCACGAACCACTTGCCGCTTCCAGCTCAGCACACACACATTCCACAAAACTCTTGCCAAAACTATGTCAACCATCGCCTCATCTAAAACAATACCGAAATTACTTAAACAACCTCTCACAACTGTGTCCCATTAACAGAACATCACTATACCATGACAACACGAAAACATACACAACTGTCTTCCATATCATATTCTACCCTCACTCGCCCCAGCAGAAACTGGTAACATACATTAATAAACAAAACAACAATCTATATGCTAGACCGACACTGACATGAAACATCAGTAAACAAACAACAATCTATATAACTTATATATACTTTCGAAAGTTCGTCTCATCAGTATCCCGCCTACTCCACCACAATTGATAACAGCATCGCAACACCGCAAGTGACTCCACTCAGCCGAGGACGCACCTCGTGAACATCAACAACCATCTCAACACCAACACCATACTCCAATCCACCAACAACAATCAATCACAATATAAATCGTACAATTAATTATAACACATATCTTAAATCAATTAACAATAAACCGAGTAGGCAAACCCTACCTTAGCATAAATCTGACACGAGACAATCAAGCAAGCTAAAACGGCTCCTCTACGAAGTCTTCATCTAACAATAATCATACAATTGAATCACAAACATGCACAACAACCCCTTTACCCCAAATCATAAGACTAGGGCAAAACCCTAAAAGATAATGACAAAACTCATAGAACTAGAGGCTTACCGACACAATCGACGCGAAGGAAGGATGAACAAGACTCGCGAAAGATCCACGAACTTGAGAGAGATTTGGAGATGATTAGAGTTACGTTGAAAGTTTAGGTTTTAGTAAAAGTGATTAAGAAACTGTAAATCTCGTTTATATAACTCTAATTCTCTCTAAATCAAACCGCGGAAATAAACATTATCAGACCGGATACTCGGTCGAGTATAGAGTGTACTCGGCCGAGTATCCCCTACTCGGTCGAGTATTCTCATACTCGGCCGAGTATTCCTGGATAGTAGCCTAACCAGAAATACACGACGCACTTACTCGGCCGAGTAAGCCAAATTTGGCCGAGTAACAGACTTAGAAAAACCATAGTATTACCGTCTTCCGTCCTTAAAAATGAACTTCGTCCCCGAAGTTCAAACCCAACCTATAAAACATGAACACCTAACAATAACTCCACCAACCACGTTTACCTCCACAACACGGCTCACGATATCGTCTCAACTACACCATAGCCGCTCGATATTAACTCCACAGTACTATCGAATACCAACAACATAAGTGTTGCCAACTCTGTCTTACTTCCATAATGCTCACTAGCAAACTCAAAACCAAGACAATCTACCAAACAAGATCAACCACCAAAACGGAATGTTACATTCTACCACCCTTAAAACGAACTTCGTCCTCGAAATTTACTCACACACATAAACATCATCACCCAATCCATCAACACTATCAAAGTTTATTCATAATCATAAACATCATACTACTAAAAGGACTGCCATTACCTGTAATAAAATCAACCACAACACAAATCCATCCAATTACCTGTAATAAAATCAACCACAATACAAATCCATCCAATTACCTGTAATAAAATCAACCACAACACAAATCCATCCTCTATTCTACACCAACACTCAAACTTCCAATTATACTACAATATGTACAACCATCAAACTCTCTTTGTCGCATCCTACTCCTCTTAAGATAAATGTTACGTCCTCGTAACTCACTAATATTAGGTCCTTAGCTATATCTTCTCATTATCCTCATCACCACCGCATGTCAACGATAACCGCCTATAGCCTCAACACCTGCCTACATCCATTCCTATATCCAAGGCTCTCTAACTCTAGCCATTCTCATACCTCAATTCATTCGGCACACCACCTAACCTATATCACAAAATCCTTAGCATAACCATTACCGCAAAATGACATACTTCTTTATACAAGCACTTATCTCAGCAATCATAATTTACGATCCATAATTGTTACACACACTCACACTAGATCCTCAAGTTCTCCTGTTATTGCCGTAAAACTCATCCATAACTTAACATAATACTAGTTATCAATACCCTATACTCACTGTCCCAATAAAGATCACGAACCACTTGCCGCTTCCAGCTCAGCACACACACATTCTAAAAAAACTCTTGCCACAACTATGTCAACCAACGCCTCATCTAAAACAAGACCGAAAGTACTCAAACAACCTCTCACAACCGTGTCTCATTAACTAAACATCAATATACCATGACAACACGAAAACATACGCTACTTTCTTCCATATCATATTCTACCCTCACTCCCCAGCAGAAACTGGTAACAAACATTAATAAACAAAACAACAATCTATATGCTAGACCGACACTGACAGGAAACAACAGTAAACAAACAACAATCTATATAACTGATATATACTTTTGAAAGTTCGTCTCATCAGTATCCCGCCTGCTCCACCAGAACCGATGACGGCATCGCAAGTGACTTCATTCAGCCGAGGACGCACCTCGCGAACATCAACAACCATCTCCACACCAAACTCCAACCCACCAACAACAATCAATCACAATATCAATCGTATAATCAATTACAATACATATCTTAAATCAATTAAACAGTAAACCGAGTAGGGAAACCCTACCTTAGCACAAAGCTGACACGAGGCAATCAAGCAAGCTACAACGGCTCCTCTACGAAGTCTCCACCTAACAATAATCATACAATTGAATCACAAACATGCACAACAATCCCTTTCCCCTATATCATAAAACTAGGGCAAAACCCTAAAAGAAAAATGACAAAACTCATAGAACTAGAGGCTTACCGACACAATCAACGCGAAGGAATGATGAACAAGACTCACGAAAGATCAACGAACTTGAGAGAGATTTGGAGATGATTAGAGTTACTTTTAAAGTTTAGGTTTTGGTAAAAGTGATTAAGAAATTGTAAATCTCATTTATATAACTCTATTTATCTCTAAATCAAACTGCGAAAATAAACATCGTCAGACCGGATACTCGGTCGAGTATAGAGTGTACTCGGACGAGTATCCCCTGCTCGGTCGAGTATTCCTGGACAGTAGCCTGACCAGAAATACACGACGCACTTACTCGGCCGAGTAAGCCATATTCGGCCGAGTAACAGACTTAGAAAAACCGTAGTATTACAGCTTAAGTGTTTCGCACGTGAGAAACTACATTGACTTTTTTGTTTTATTTTTCCCTCCAATTCACTCCCTTTGAACCACCACTTATAACCAACAACCACCAGAAACAACACAACTACGACCTACTTTGCACTCCCCTCTACCTACATACCAAATTTTAGACCAAATAAGCATCATAACCCCATTAAAAGACTCACGAAAAACTCCCGCGCCACCCGTTGTAAACCCAGACTTAGAGCAACCCTCTTTGACCAGGCTTAATTTACACCCCAATTAATGCCACATAAGTCCGCCTTTAACCACCTCATTGACAACCCTTGGAAAGCCTGTACTCTTACCTTTCCAATGATTATAAGAAGACCTCAAACCGACCTCATTTGCTATCTCAAACATCGACTGAAAGTCACCTCATTGCAAGTAGTCAGGAAGTTGCCGGAATCTGGCTAAAAAGTCGTGTTTGACAAAAAAAATTTATTAAAGGTTGTGTTTGACAAACCTTTTTTTTAAAGGTGGTGTTTGAAAATTTATCTTTTTTAAAGGTTGTTTTTGACAAAAAAAAAACCCCTTAGTTTAATACAAATTAACATCTCTTGTATCCTTTTTAAGGATGATGTGTCACCAAATAAAGGTCTACAAGTTTCAAGAAAGGATGCGCATATTTTTCTAAGACCGGTAAAAAGGAGACCGGAGTCTCCCTTGAGACCGGCGATTCCTCAAGGACTTCATCGTCATTTAAGCCCTTAGTAAACCCTAATTTATGTAACTAATCCCCACTATAAATACCCCATTACGCTAATTAGAAGAGCATATTCTTCTTAGCAATCTCTAGTGTAGTTAATATCAATCAAATCTCTCTTTAATCTTGTAATCAACATTTAATCAAGTCTTAATACAAGTTTCATTTCCTTAATCTCTCTCTTGTTCATCCTTTGTTTTGGGTAATTGAAGATTATTTGGGTTATTATTGGGAGATTGACAACCTTCCAATCAATCATCAAGTACTTCTATTATTCTTTGCTTTATTAGTGGAATCATTAGTAGGTATAATTCTCTTAATCCCTTTTAATTATTGTTAATTATCTTCATTTATTCATCATGTTTTACTTTGTTGGTGTGATTGACAACCTTGCTAGCATATTCAACATGATAATGAGTGAGTAGTTCCTTAGCTAGGGTTAATGGGTAATTAGGGGAAACCAACATGGGGAATGATTCATGCTTAAATTAATATGTTTTCATAGGTTATTTGCTTGCTTGTTGTGATCTCGATTTATGCACATGTTATGTTTGATGAAATGCGAGCCTATGAATCCTTGCATTTTTTACCCATCACCTATCTTTTCAATGAGACTTGTAAGACATAAACCAACTCGAGTCTCATTAGACCATGCATATAGTTGAGTAGGGAAGATTAAGTCAACTTGTAGGTGTTGTATAATCTAATCGATTCGGCTCTGGGATCCAAACTTTCCTAGGATTGTAAGACATAAACCAACTCGATCCATCACAACAATAATTGCTTGCTTATAATTTGAGAATATGTTTGTATGATCAATTCCCATGAATCCCCTATGACCCCATGACACCCTAGTGCCTTTTATCAATTGTTTACATCCCTTTTTAATCATCTTGCTTGTTTACTTTTATTGTTATTTAGTTTAGTGATCTTCTACTTCAAACCCCAAATTGTGACAACCTTAGACACCACTAGTTGCAATTGAAAATATCATCTCAATTCCCGTCCCTTGGGATCCGACCTTTACTTGCCTCTTTACTAATTGTGGAGTTGTTTGTGAAGTTATAAATTGTGTTTTGGTCTAGGAGCTCTTAACGACAAGTACCGAAAACTAAACCTCCATCGTGAGTCCGACCAAAAATGGCGCCGTTGCCGGGGACGGTGTTAACTTGATTTAGATTTTCTTATATTGTTATTAGTTGTGTCTTTCTTTGCCTTGGGGAAGTAAAACTCCTCAAGGTTTGTTCTAATTGTTTTCAAGTTGTTCGATATTTTGCAAGATGGACCTTATAGATTGTTTTGTAGAGGACCACTTAAGTATACCTTTCTTCAAAGACCCAATGCAAGCATTGGAAGCCTTGGAAGCAAGTGAGGCTAAAAATATGTATTGGGAATTAGAGGTAGATCTTTTTGGGCCGCTCTAGCTAACAAAGAACTTACTCATGCACAATCCGAATTAGTACATATCATCCTTGTGGAAGCATGTCAACCTATAGAAGATGAGCAATCCATCCTAGAAGACATCTTACAAGCTCAAGAGCAAGAGGAATTCGTCATGGAATTCGAGTGTGATGAGATTGATGAGAACGAAGAACAAGTTGAATATGCAATGAGAATGGAATGCCTAATAGAAATGGAGCAAATTCTCAATGAACCTTCAAAGGAGGAAAGTGAGGTACAAACCCCTACTTTAAAACCCCTTCCCCCAAATTTGAAATATGCTTACCTTGATGAATCAAAGACCAAACCCGTGATTGTTAATGATAGACTTGATGAAAACCAATTGGGAAAATTGCTTGATGTGTTAAAACAACATTAAAAGGCTATAGGTTATAGTCTAGATGACCTTAAGGGGATAAGTCCCAACTTTTGTATGCATAGAATTCATCTAGAGGAGGACCATAGACCTACAATCCAATCTCAAAGGCGATTAAATCCCCACATGCAAGAAGTTGTCAAGGGAGAGGTTATGCCTTTTGGCTTATGTAATGCCCCCCCCACTTTCCAAAGATGCATGATGAGTGTCTTCTCCGACTACCTAGAGACTATAATGGAAGTTTTTATGGATGATTTTAGCGTTTATGGAAAGGACATTGACTCATGTTTGCATAATCTTTCTCTTGTATTGCAAAAATGTGAAGATAATAGTCTTGTTTTAAATTGGGAAAAGTGTCACTTCATGGTCAATGAAGGAATTGTTTTGGGTCATTTAATCTCGAAAAAGGGCCTCGAGGTTGATAAAGCTAAGGTTGAGGTGATAGAGAAACTCCCACCTCCCGTGAATGTTAGAGGGGTGAGAAGTTTTCTCGGTCACGCGGGTTTCTATCGCCGTTTCATAAAAGATATTTCAAAAATAGCGAAACCCCTCACTCAACTCTTACTTAAAGATGCCCAATTCCATTTCACTGATGAGTGTGTTGAAGCCTTTAATAGAATCAAGGAAGCACTAATCTCGGCACCGATCATTCAACCTCCAAATTGGGAGCTACCGTTCGAGATTATGTGTGATGCTAGTAACCACGCCGTTGGAGCGGTTCTTGGCCAACGGGTAGGAAGAGCTCTTCATGCCATCTATTATATAAGCAAGACTCTTGATCCCTCCCAAGTGAACTATGATACCACCGAGAAAGAGCTTCTTGCCATTGTTTATGCTTTGGACAAATTCCGTTCCTACTTACTTGGATCCAAAGTTATTGTCTTTTCGGATCACCGTGCTCTCCGACATCTCTTGATAAAGAAGGAGGCCAAACCAAGGTTGTTAAGATGGATTTTGCTTCTTCAAGAATTCGACTTGGAGATAAGAGACAAGAAAGGAGCCAAAAATGTAGTGGCGGATCACTTGTCAAGGATCCGGTTTCATGATGAACAAGGAGAAACACCGATCAATGACTCATTTACCGACGATATCTTGATGGCCATTCAAACACAACTTGAAAGGAACATCACCCCATGGTTTGCCGATTATGCCAACTATATCGTTGGAAGAGTACTCCCTCCAAATTTGAACTACAACCAAAGGAAGAGGTTTTTATTCGAAGTAAAGAGGTACTTTTGGGATGACCCAAACCTCTACAAAGAATGTAGTGATGGGCTCTACCGGAGGTGCATCTCTCAATGGGAAGTCCAAGGACTCTTGGAAGGGTGTCACTCATCACCCTACGGTGGGCACCATGGAGCAAGGAGAACCATTGCATAAATTCTTCAATCGGGCTTCTATTGGCCTACAATGTTCCAAGATACAAGGGAATTCATCATTCATTGTGATGCTTGTCAAATAACGGGGAATATCTCTTCGAGGAATGAAATGCCACAAAGGGGCATACTAGAGGTAGAGATCTTCGATGTTTGGGGAATCGACTACCATGGTCCGTTTGTGATATCCAATGGGAATAAATATATCCTTGTGGCCGTAGATTACGTCTCAAAGTGGGTGGAGGCAATTGCCACTCCAAACGATGATGCAAAGACGGTCACCAAGCTCTTCAAGAAAAATAATCTTCCCAAGATTTGGAGTTCCTAGAGCAATCATAAGTGATGGAGGAACGCATTTTCATGAAAAGAAGCTCGCATCTCTTTTGACCAAGTATGGTGTTCAACATAGAACCGGCTTGGGATATCATCCTCAAACAAGCGGTCAATTTGAAGTTTCGAATAGAGAGATCAAGCAAATTCTTGAGAAAGTGGTGAAGAAGACCCGAAAGGATTGGAGCACAAAGCTTGATGACGCTCTTTGGGCTTATAGGACGGCCTATAAGACTCCCATAGGAGCCTCCCCTTACAAGCTTGTCTATGGAAAAGCATGCCACTTGCCAATCGAATTGGAGTACAAAGCTTTTTGGGCAATCCCAGCCCTTAACATTGATCTTAAATTAAGTGGTCAAAAGAGGATGATTCAAATTCAAGAGTTGGAGGAATTCCAGCTACAATCTTATGAGAATGCCAAGATCTACAAGGAAAGGACAAGATTGCTTCATGATAAGAGAATCAAGCAAAAAGCCTTGCACAAAGGGGATAAAGTCCTTCTATTCAATTCCCGCTATCGACTCTTTCCGGGAAAGTTGAACTCTAGATGGATGGGTCCCTATGTAATTACCGAGGTTGGAAAATATGGGGATTTTGAAATCAAGGCGGAAGATGGAAGTAAAATCAAGGTCAATGGTCAAAGATTGAAGCCATACTATGAGGGAGCATTCGTTGGAGAGGTCGAGGTCACCTACCTGGGGCCCCTTCATACTTGAAGGAATCATCAAAGGGAGAGTTTGGTGGAGTCCTCCCTAAACCACCACTTGTAAATATACTAACCCTTTAACTTGTATTTATAATTTTATTGCATTCCCTTTATCATAAACATAAATTCTTTCCATGAGAGTAAATGAGGGAGGGTCACTAATGAATTTTGAATGAAGGAAGGAACCAATTTACAAGTGTGGGGAAGCTTTTATCGGAATCAATGAAATCAAAAGAAATCCGCAGCAAGGAACCCGAGCGTCCAAAGAGAGAATCCGCTCGGATTGTACAAAGACGTCTATATTTCGGAGAATCCGCTCGTCCCGCTGGAATCC
Source organism: Silene latifolia (assembly GCF_048544455.1). Classification (NCBI taxonomy): domain Eukaryota; kingdom Viridiplantae; phylum Streptophyta; class Magnoliopsida; order Caryophyllales; family Caryophyllaceae; genus Silene; species Silene latifolia. The sequence goes on along the minus strand of NC_133538.1, from coordinate 246,765,793 downwards.
GAGCGTCTGAGTACAAATCCGCTCGTCTTTTTGCCAGTGCATTTGAAAAAAAGTTCTTGTCGCAGAATCCGCTCGTCTTTGGGAAAAGACGGTCGTCCTGCTCCAGAAAAGACGCTCGTCTTGTGCTCGATCCGCTCGTCTTGGTTGCGTCAATTTTTTGCAAAAATTCGCTGTAAGAGAATCCGAGCGTCTTCTCTGGAATCCGCTCGTCCCAGAATGACAGAATCCGAGCGTCTTATGCCCAAATCCGCTCGTCTTCATGCGGTCTTCACTCCCGATTTCCCAATTTTAATTCACCCCACCACACAATTTGTGACACATCACCCTTCCTTCCACTTGTATTATAAAAACCCACCTCCTTATGACTCCAAAGCATATCCCAAACACCTTTTTATTCCACAAAATCAAAAAGCCCCAAATTTCTAGGGTTTCAAAGGCAACATTCAATCCACAAAGAGCATCTTCATACTTTAAAAAAAAATTACAACCCAACAATCAAATAATGGCACCAAAGGGATCTTCCTTCAGGGATAGAAGAAGACCAAGAGTAAGGGGAAGCTCTTCTACCTCCCACATCAACACCTTAAGGAGGGAGCATGAAGAAATTGTGGATCTTACAAGGCTCGATGACTTCTCAAATGTTGAATTCGTCAATGATGTGCAAAGGCTTGTTTTTCACCAGCTTCTTCGTAAGAACATTCTCCCTACTAAGTTTTATGTCATAGAACTTTAAAGAAACTTGGGATTTATCATCAAATGGAAGCTCTTTTTGAGTTGTTTGGTCTCTCTACCCTTTTCCACATGCACGAGCAAACTTACCGATCCCTTGTACTTGAATTTTTAAGCTTCTTGAAAATCACGACCTTGAATAGAACGATATGCATAGAATTTAGGTTGGAGAGTGTTTCAAGAATGATGACTCTAGTGGAATTTGCTAATGTACTTGGTCTCGATGTCTCGCCTACCCGGACATCAAAACCGAAGAGATATAGTGTTGCACCCCTATGGAGGGCCATGACCGGCTGATATTTCATGTACATCAAGGAGTGCCTAGCTTTCCACATTCAAAATCCTATTTTGAGACTTACATACCGGTTCCTTTCCGGCACTCTACTTGCTCGCCGAGACCCGGCAATAGTGAACGAACTTAACCTTGTGTTCATGGAGTCTTATCTCGATATCCAAGGAAGGGGTGGGTACCACTTTAATGCGCCTCTTGTGCTACTCGAAAAGTGGGCAAAGTTTAGGAACGGTGATGATGATGGGATGAAACACATTGTTAATGGAGGGCTCATTACAAAGATTGCAAAACATTTCAATCCAAAATTTAATGAGAATAATGAGTACACTCCTCTTACCGGGAACACAAGGATAAATGAAGACCTTCTTCTTATACATCATCATTGGATAACCCTTGAGGGGGTTGATAAAAGGGTCAAGTGGATAACAAAAGGAAGTGATCCAATCTACCTACCAATGACCGGACTACCAAGAATCTCACCAAGAAGGGGACCTTTATCACCAATCCCATCCTACCTCATCCCTCCAAACCCAACCCAAGCAAGGCAAGCACCACCACCTCCAAATCCCCAACAACAACAACAACAACAAGAGCAAAAACCACAAGATGAGAAAATCAAAGTGCCTCCCTACCCTTTCCCATATCAACCGTACAACCACCCTAACCCCTTTATCCTCCCCCGTGATGACTTTGTAACGGGAATTCTTCAAGATTTGCACTTCCGACAATATGAAGCTACCGTGGACAATTATTATGAACTATACCCTCAATACCACGATATGATTCAAAGGGAAAAGATTAGTGAGGAGGGAGCATTTATCTCTTGGGCACAAATGGATATACTCTTCCCCAATTCGGAGAGGGCAAATGAAGGGGCAAACGGGCGACAAGAGGAAGGGAGCGACAAATCTTGCGGTGGGGACACGGTGGAGCTTGGTAGAGAAGAGGATGAGTTCATGGATCCAAATACAAGTGATGCATCCAAGGAAATATGGGATAGTGATCTAGAGGGAGATGGCGGCGATCTCTAGAGGATCTCAAGCTTAAGTGAAGTTTCCTCATCTCCTCTCTTTATTTTCAATTTTCATGAAAGAAGTTTATGTTTTGTTAACTTGTAAAATATTTGACTTTTTCTTTGGTTGGAGAGTCCTAGCAACATGAGGACTAACACCTCGGTCCCATTGAGGTGTTCTTATTTCATTGTTCCCATTTGAAAATCCAAAATGACAATATATAGTTTCATGCATTGCATCTTGTGTGCATGAACTACCCCAACTTTAGGACATTAGAAATAATGTCTATCTCGATTTGGGGAAGTACATGCATACGCAACGGGAGGTAATCTAAATTACGCTCTCCGTCATAAACAAAAACCCATGCATCATGTAGTGTAGATTAGTGTAGCTTGCATTTAGTATAGAATTCATGCATCATGTTTGCATAATTTCCCATCATTTTGGCCATTGAGGACAATGCCCATATTAGTGTGGGGATGGGGAATTCTAACTTAACTTTTATTCAAAAACCCAAAAAAAAAAAAAAAAAATTCGAAAAAATCAAAAAATTTGAAAAATTTGAAAAATTTGAAAATCCAAAAACAAGTTCATTTCCTTTGTAGTGTAGAATTGTATATATTGTATTTGTTCTATCCTTGTTCATATTGATTGACTACGCCACATCCGAGACATGAGGATATTGAAGACCGCATGGTATGATCTTTCCAATCTCCTTTTTCCTCTTTATGTTAATGACTATGTGGCTTTATTTTGATTGATGCGGTATAACAATGTGAATTTAGGACTTGCATTTAGATTATTTGGCATACTAGTTGGTAGAATCATTTGCATTAGGATGTATAAATGTTAGTTGCATCATGGCATGTAGTTTGCATGTTAGAAAAATTTTGTAAAACCGTCTATTTGGGAAACTTGACAAGTGTATATAGGCCCTTGTAGATGCTTTTTCTTCTTAAGACTTTGCTTGTTAGAATACTTGTAAAACAGCCTAGGATGTGTCATGCTAGTATCCTTTGACCCCATGGATTAAGGCCTAGTCAAGAGTACCTTGTGGTGTGATAACTCCTTGGCTACCGTTTATTCCAATGTGACCCTTGAAACCATGCATGCATCCATCATCCATGTTCTACCACATTTTTGTCATCAAAGGAAATGGGCACAAAAAGAAATTGATTTGAGTTCAATGAAATGAAAAGTGAAAGAAAGTTTGCAAAATGCATCAAATGAAAAGAGGAGCAAAAATAGACTCATAATGCTTCAAATATAAGGCACCCTCACTACATATGGGGTGACTTTGAAAATGTTCAAAAGAAAATGCAAAAACTTGAAAAATTGTTAAGTGTTGAAATGCCAAAAATCAAAAGAAATGGCAAAAGAAAGTGTTCTCAAATGTCAAATGCCACAAGAAATTGGGGGGAAAAAACAAAAACAAAAACAAAAGCAAACTCCCAAAATGAAACTCAAATATCTATCAATCCCTTTATCCATCGTATCCATTTTTGTGCATGGTATAGAGGGGACGACCCTTCTTCTTGTCTAGGCAAGAGGGGGAATTCCGCGATCCTCCAGTGTTTCTAACACCATAGGGAGTCTACTCTTGACAAAAGCATTTAACGATTGAGGACAAAGGTACCCTAGCTTGACACAATTTGGAGGTGATTTATAGGTATCCTTCTAGGCTTAGTAGTTTGAAGAAATTGCATTTATGAAGGAGTGTGTACCCTTGAATTGTTTCCCTTGTAGATAATTTTCGCCACTTAGATGAGGAAAGTGGCTATTCTTTTTGTAGATGCATCCATTACTTGATTTTGTGTGCTTAATGTTTGGATGTGTCGCCATTTTGGCAAGACCCACCTTGCCTTGCAAGAAGGCATCATACCTCATGGTTGTCTTGTTGTGAGTTGAAGGGGTGGAGTAAGACCCGCTAATTGTCTCATATCGGCTATGCTATTAGGTTAGTTTAAATAATGGTCCTAGTCTTTGTCACCTCTTTACTCGGGACGAGCAAAGGTTCGGTTTGGGGATATTTGATGTGACCATAATTAGAGCATATTTAGTCCCCGAATTAGCCTTGTTTCCATGCTTTTTAGTGCATATTTGGGTCATTTATTGTCTTTAGCCCTTTGTTTCGCATATTCTTTGAGGTATTGTTTCCTTGGTAGGAAAGGAGTGCAAACCTTGTATTTTCATGGCAAAATAGAGCTAAATTGATTGAATTCAATGACCAAGCATCAAAGAGAAGACAAGATTAGAAGGCCTTTGTACATACTATAGTAGATGGGCAATGATGAGAAAAGATCCTTGCATCCCCGAGGAAATCCTTAAGGATTCTATGAAGAAAAAGGAAGAAAAGAAGAAAGAAAGTAGCTGTAAGACAATCCGAGCGGATTGCCCTGAATCCGCCCGTCCAGCAAGGGCAATCCGAGCGTCTTCCCCTAGTGGACGCCCGTCCAGAAACACCTGAATCCGCCCGTCCAGAATCTCCACAATTCGCCCGTCCCGTGCCCTGGACGCTCGGATTGTGTGTCAGCCATTTCTTCTTCTACAAGTTTCAAGGAAGGATGCGCATATTGTTTTAAGACCGGCAAAAAGGAGACCGGAGTCTCCCTTGAGACCGGCGATTCCTCAAGGACTTAATCGTCACTTAAGCTCTTAGTAAACCCTAATTTATGTAACTAATCCCCACTATAAATACCCCATTAGGCTAATTAGAAGAGCATGTTCTTCTTAGCAATCTCTAGTGTAGTTAATATCAATCAAATCTCTCTTTAATCTTGTAATCAACATTTAATCAAGCCTTAATAAAAGTTTCATTTCCTTAATCTCTCTCTTGTTCATCCTTTGTTTTGGGTAATTGAAGATTATTTGGGTTATTATTGGGAGATTGACAACCTTCCAATCAATCATCAAGTACTTCTATTATTCTTTGCTTTATTATTGAAATCATTAGTAGGTATAATTCTCTTAATCCCTTTTAATTATTGTTAATTATCTTCATTTATTCATCATGTTTTACTTTGTTTGGTGTGATTGACAACCTTGCTAGCATATTCAACATGATAATGAGTGAGTAGTTCTTTAGATAGGGTTAATGGGTAATTAGGGGAAACCAACATGGGGGATGATTCATGCTTAAATTAATATGTTTTCATAGTTTATTTGCTTGCTTGTTGTGATCTCGACTTATGCACATGTTATGTTTGATGAAATACGAGTCTATGAATCCTTGCATTTTTTACCCATCACCTACCTTTTCAATGAGACTTGTAAGACATAAACCAACTCGAGTCTCATTAGACCATGCATATAGTTGAGTAGAGAAGATTAAGTCAACTTGTAGGTGTTGTACAATCTAATCGATTCGGCTCTGGGACCCAAACTTTCCTAGGATTGTAAGACATAAACCAACTCGATCCATCATAACAATAATTGCTTGCTTATAATTTGAGAATATGTTTGTATGATCAATTCCCATGAATCCCCTATGACCTCATGACACTCTAGTGCCTTTTATCAATTGTTTACATCCCTTTTTAATCATCTTTCTTGTTTACTTTTATTGTTATTTAGTTTAGTGATCTTCTACTTCAAACCCCAAATTGTGACACCCTTAGACACCACTAGTTGCAATTGAAAATCTCATCTCAATTCCCATCCCTTGGGATCCGACCTTTACTTGCCTCTTTACTAATTGTGGAGTTGTTTGTGAAGTTATAAATTGTGTTTTGGTCTAGGTACTCTTAACGACAAGTACCGAAAACTAAACCTCCATCGTGAGTCCAACCATGTCTGCCAGAATAAATCTGAATACGTCACCCGTAGGCTCTTACCACGCAATCTGCCAGTAAGTTTATAATACATCACCCGAAGGCTCTTACCATGATGTCTGCAAATAATTAAAAACCCAATGCATATATCATGCCAATGAATGCAACCATGATTATAACAATTATTAACCAATCATAGAAATAATAATCCAACTCAACCAATTAATCAAATACGCATAAGCTCATATAGTCAAAATAGAACAAATAAGACAGTCAAGTAAAATTGTTATCCTACCTTTTCACCAATCCAACAAAGCTAGAATCCAATAAAATCAACTAAAATTATTCCTCTGTAAATATGTCATCTAATAAAAATAACAATTATTATTACTAACTTAATCAATTCATTTAAATTAATTAAACTAGTTAGAATTCAACTACTTTAATTATATTTTCCCGTATAATTAATAGTACAAACCCGTCTTTGAACAAACCCCAAATTAATCAACCAAACCCGTTCAAACTGATACGTGCATCTTATATAGTCTTTTTAGGCCTTTTTATGCACGTATTTCCATGCTTTTAACGTAGTTTTATGCTACGAAATGCCCCGAATATGCTACTTTGTTTTGTCTTATTTGCTGGAATGAACCAGAAAGTAGTGAAATCAAGCCTTTTACCATCCGTTTAGCATGCATTTGGAGGAAGAGTGAATTTGGAGCGGGAATGTAGCTATTTTGAGATGCGCAAAGAAGAAAGATAGCTAGGCGAGCAAAGGAAGAACTTCAAATTGCTAGTGCCTACTTTGAAGAGCCATATCTCGAGTTATACAAGGTGATTCTAATTGGAGATGAAAGTTTGTCCTCTTAGCTTTCCAACGCCACCGGAATCGCCCTGTTTGCCCAAGTAACGAAGAAATGGCAGCCGTTTGAAGTTCAATCAAAGCGGAAATTGTTCTTTGGAAAGTACTCGATCGAGTACAATTATGCTCGATCGAGTCCTTTTTCTACTCGATCGAGTAGTTGCATTTTAGGATTTACTCGATCGAGTATATTTTCTACTCGATCGAGTGGTTTAAGCTTTAGTTTACTCGATCGAGTGGTTTTAAATCACTCGATCGAGTGGATTCTCTTACGGGGTTGGGTTTTTTGCTTTATTTCGTCATTAGGTTTAATAAACTCGTCTCCTCTATAAATAGGAAGACGATAGAACATGTTTAGGGGGTTCGGACGCTGCTTTTCCCTGTTACTTTGTTCTTCTCTATTTCCGGACCATTAATTCTGTAATTTAATCTTTCCCTTTACTCTTATTTAATGCTTATTCCTTCTTTATCTCTCCCTTTTGTTGTTGTTCTCTTTTCCTTTAATTCCTTTTCATGAATAGCTAATTTCAATGCTAGGATTAGGATATCTATAGCATAGATGCACTAATATGTTTTAGATCTGGAATTGGTATTAGTAGAATTGCCTCATAGTTGTTTTAATTGTTACATATAGCGAATCGACCGGCCGGAGACTAGCTAGATAACTTGGGAATTTCTGACCTAGATCGAAAGATTGGAAGGGAATAGACCTAATTATGAACAATAGACTACCCTAGTGGACCGAAAGGACCTAGAGTTATTTAGGCATTAGATTACTCTAATGAGGGCGAAAGTCAAGTTAGAAGTAATCTAGGGCGAATAGAGACCGAAAGGAGATATTCACTGCCCTTCTATAAGTACCCAGACTGGACCTTAGCTTTTTTAGACCGTCATAGCTGTAGTGACCCGAAATCCTAGTATCTTTCTCTCTTATTACTCTGCTCTTATTTTCTCGTACTCTTTCTCTCTTTGCTTTAGATTAGTTTTAGATTAATTACAATCAATCAACCCCCGTTACTCATAGACTAAAATTAGACAGATAAATCTCATTTTGCCTCCCTGTGGAGATCGACCCTACTTACCGCTAGCTTCTGTTAGTAGTACTTAGGTATTTATTTTTGGTACCTGACGACGGTATCAAATTTTGGCGCCGTTGCCGGGGAGGCAGCGTAGTTTTATCTGTTTTTCTTTAGTCTATTTCTTGTCTCAAGGAACCTCGGTTCCTTGAGACCATTCTCATGTATTTCGTTCTTGACTTGCCGCAGAGAGAGAACGAAAGTTTTGGTTCTTATATAGACAGGTGGGAGGAGTGGCTCGAAACAAGATGAGGAATTCTTTCGGGACACCAAATATGCCAGTCTATCATCCAGGGAATTAATGCCCCTACGCGAGCATACCTCGAGGCTAATGGTAGGTGGGATTTCGAAGGAATCCCCGTAAAAGAGGTATTAGAATTTTTTGAATGGTTTGCTACTGAAACTCTTAAACCCAATTTCTCTCTTCATGTTGACTCAGATGAGGGGGTGGGTGAGACCTTGGAAACCGTTTTAAGAAATATTGACGGAGAAATAGAGGAGACCATTAGCGTGGTTGATAACCCCTTTTATAAGGATAATTTAGAACCCCTCTATGATTCTTGCACAGATAGTGAGGACGACTGGGAAGATCTCTTTGAGAACTTCCCTACTGACGAGTCTGGCCCTAAGGAGAGTGAGGAGAAAATTTTTGACAGTCTTGAGGTTAAATGGGATAGTTATGACGATATTATGGATGAACTTATTGTTGAGGACCCAATTGACCCAATTGACTTTACTGTCCCTTGCATTTGGGATGAATACCCACCTTCTCCTTTAGAAGACCAGATTCCTCTACCTCACAATATAAACCCGTCAGTGAATCTGGATTATACTCGCATTATTTTTGAGTCAAATGCTCATGAGCTCTCTTATTTTCCACTCGCGGTTAATTTCAGCTCCTATATTCAGCCCTTAGCTGGAGGGAGGAATAATTTTGTGGATGTTATTAGGAGCTGTCATAGGAAATTTGTTAGACTTAAATGCTATTTCATTTTAATTTCCTATGCTATTGCTATTTTATGGTGATACTTACATTTTTGTGTAGCACATGCGCAGCTGTTTGACAGGTTGTTGCGAGCTTTGAGCTGCTTTGATTGGGTTCAATTAGAGTAGTTGGCTGGAAAAAAAAAGGTCGAGCTGGGACCTGTCTGAAACTAGCGCTACCCGGAGATTTATTTTTAGTTGTTTTTCAAACATTGCATTTTATTTCAGTTGTGTGTAATAATTGGTCTTCGTACCATAAACTATATCAGTATGCTTGCTTTGTTAGTTTTGTGGGCTATTTTTATTGCGTCTTTTGCAGGAATATACTAAGGATCACTCGATCGAGTACTTTTTGTACTCGATCGAGAGCTTTTTCTGCTGTTTTACTCGATCGAGTACTTTCATTCTACTCGATCGAGTACCTGAAAAAAAAAAATACTCGATCGACCACTATTCCTATCGATCGAACTGTTTTGGACGCCCATTGCTTGGATTAGCTTCTTGTGACGATGTTTCGGAGCTATTAGTGACCTCCCACGTTGCTGGCTGGTTTGGGGAGGTACCTTATTCGCGCAATCTTGTGAGCTTTCCGTATTTACTCTCTTCCTCTTTTAGTTTGCATTTCCTTTCCATGTTTTGGTACAATGAGGGCATTGTACGGTTTGGTTTGGGGAGGTTATGCATCCATATCTTGTGTTTGCATCTTGTTTTTATTGCATTTCCGTTATCACGTTTAATTTCAGTATGCATTGTTGTTTATTTTCATAAAAATCAAAAATCTCATAAAAATTGAAAAATTTCAAAAATTCAAAAAATATTCACGTTTATTTTTGCATATAGGTTGAGTCGGAACGGTAGATTTTCGTGATGAAATCGCATTTTAACTTGTCTTTTTACTTGAGCCTTGCACTTTATTGACAGTTATTAGCTGAGTCTTGCGCATATCTACGAGTTTTTGTTCAAATATAGCTGACCGTGTAGACTTGACCTGATAAATTGGCAACCTACTCTACAATTTCTGAGTTTTAGAGCCTTATAACTGGTGACATTCATGACCGGTTCATGTAGGAATTGAGAGTAGTACTCCTTGCATAGCATGTTCATTATTTTTGCACATTTATGAAATTCGATTTCTTGTCAATTGCATACATTTGGATTTGTGGTCGGTGTCACATGCAGGGAGGTGCTTGCAAATTTCCTTTTTCTTATATTTTTCACCCATTTAGCTCCACTTAAGCCAAATCTTGCCTTTTGACCCATTAGCTACATCCAAAACTGAGCCTGCCTAGTAAAGCTAGTTTAGTTTGTCTTTTGTGGTATATTTTTCCGTCTGCAGTTTGGCCCGTGTTACTTTGATTGGAGTTGGTGTATATAAGGAGGGAGAAAAGAAAAGAGAAAAAAAAGAGTTGAAATTGAAAAATAAAAGAGAAGTGAAAAACGTGAAAAGAAAAAAAAGAAGAAAAGGAAAAAAAATTGAAAAATTGAAAAAAAAGAAAAATCACGTGAAAAGCCAGGAAAAGAAAAAGTTTGGAAATTTTTTTGCCTGGTTGTTTTTTCGAGACCGTATATGCTTTACCCTTATCCTGTGACGGTCTCACTCCTCCGTCTTATTCCATATCATTTTGAGGAGATTGTGTATTGGGTACACTACTACACATACCTTGCAATGGTGACGCTTTTTCAGGCGTTTTTCGACGCTTTAAAGCGTCAATTTTTTTTACCGACGCTTTATAAAAGCGTCAATTTTTGGGCCGTCGTTATTTTTTGACGCTTTTTTTAGTCAATAGTTATGACGCTTTTTAGAGTCTTCATGGACAATTGACGCTTATAATTGTCAACAAATGTGACGCTTTTAAACGTCTTCTTGGACTATTGACGCTTTTAATTGTCAACAAAATTGACGCTTTTAAGCGTCTTTGGTAGCTATTGTGTTTTTTTTTGTCAACAAATTTGACGCTTTTAATTGTCAACAAATTTGACGTTTTTAAGCGTCTTCAGCGATTATTGATAGTTTTATGTGTCACTCGATGAGACGGAATTAGGCGTCAACTATTTATATATTGACACTTCTTCTTGTGTATAATTTCGTCTTTTTGATATAAAATCGTACGTAGAGATTAATTAAATACATCTATGAATAATAGAGTACTACTAGCTATCATTACTAAATCTTAAAAAAAAAACATAATAATACAATATACTCCGTATATAATTAATAACGTACCCACGTACTTTTATAAATAATCATACGTTTGATACATATACCGTCTCCGTCACAAATACTATAGCTAGCTAGCATTGACAATTTAACTAATATAAACTAGTACGTAATTTATAGTACCAAAATCAAAAATATCAAAAGGGATCCGGAAGATAGTAAAAGTCCAAAAAATCGTTAAAAAATGCTACGTAACTAGCTAGACAAGGACACTGAATATAGTTTGAAAGTGGTAGGAGCTTCAATCATGTAGGCGCAATGTCAAAGAGACTTCAATCAACATATGAAGGCACATCTTCAATAAACATTTGAAGGGGCATCATCACCATCTGATGAATCTGAAACCTATAACGGGCAAAGAAAATATAATTTATATGAATATATTTGATTAGTACATATACACTTCACAACAATGTTTCAAAATTGTGCTGAATAGAATTACTCATCAAAAGGTAAGAAGAGAGAGAATTAGCGAGAGGATGAGACTACTAAACAATATTCAGATTCAGCTCAATAAAGCACAAAAACAATCACAATCTAATTCACTAATTACATACATCATTCCCTTATTCAATTACTTGTATTAGATAAATTTAATTTGTCTCTTCACTCAGGCATGTCTAATGCATACGATCTTACAGATCGAGGTGTTGGTAGTGGATTACTTTTTTTGCCATTTAGTTTCTGATGCACTTTCATCCTCTATCTTTGCCTCTTCTACAATTTTCACACCATTCTTATCATTTTCCATTAGCAACCACAACAACAATGGGAAAATGACCATAAAGCACTAAATTGAACAAGTAAATGTAGAAGCACAAGCACGAACATCCGGCTTCACTATAAACCTAGACCCACGAAGAAGCATGTCAATTTCGAAATCGAACAACCGAACAATAACGAAACAACCCCAAACTTTCTTAAATTTCTCTTTATTAATGGACTAAGACTCGATATAAGTTTCCGGAACCTATCACGCCCTATAGAACTTACCCTGTACCAACAAAAATTTGCAGCAACGATGAAAACTGAGCATCATTATTAATTTTTTGCATAATAAAATTAAGAAAAAAAGTAACAGCAAGCTAACGGAAAGATAATAGAAGTTCTTATATCATCACTATGCATTATAAAACATTCTAGTCAGATAATAGATGGCGAGTTAAAAAAAAAATATACACTAGTTGATTTTTATAAAATTTCCGAATATATTGTTATGCTAGTATACTACCAAAAGTCAAGAACCCAATGCAACTGCTGCAACTGAAAACCCAATCCAACTGCCTAGTTTCAGTCACATTATATTCAATGAGGGATTCACAACACAATTCACCAAGCCCAATTCAATGAGAGATTCATCAACACCAAAATACGTCGGGAATGAGTAGCGAGTAGGGTGAATTCCACATATTAAGCGGCATTCACACTAATAAACAAAGCAAGGCTCTATGCTATGGCAAAAAAAAAATACAAGGAGAAGTTTAAAAAATTACTCATACCTGTGTACTGCCCATGTTCATGTTCAAGACTGATTTTGGCATGTCTATAACTTCAGTCGTAGCTTTTCCAGTACTAAAGAGGTCCAGTATTTGAGCAAACTGTGATCATTTTTTTCAACAGTCCATTACTCTCATTACACTGGGTTTTTAGCTCTTTATTTTCTTTGGTCACATCATCCACAGCCTTCTTCATATTTTCTAAGGCTAGACTACTACTGGCTCCACAACCAAATCCCTCTTTTCTTAAGAAACTATGTACTCCAAACACATCACTTTGCTTTACACCATATCCATAACCAACTGGACGTGTAGGGGTATCCTTGCCGTAAATTACTTTGTTAAAGGCTTCATTCTCAAGTTGTACACGAGATTTGGAATTAGATGGGTGTAGGGTAGTTTCCATATCAATACTTGCATCTACATCAATCTACAAAAAATAAAATAAAATATAAATCTTAATAAGTATATTAAGATAATTTCAATCTCAACAATTTTATTATATGAACAGCTCAAACTTTGAATAAGCAGTAGTGCTGTATTATATAAGAAAAGGAGAAGAATGAGGCAAAATATGAGCAAAACATGTACAAGGAACAGAAAAAGATGATGATGCAGCACATTCCTCATTTATTAAGAAAAACCCGTCCACATTTTACGAAATATTCACAAAAATTAATAAACTAAAATCACAGACACAACCATTTATGCTTTTAAGCACTTTCACACAACATCTCAGTCAAATTTAAATCATTATTCGTTTAAAAAAGAAAGATAGAAATCAGATGAGAGATTTGTTTTGATACATAATAATTAAAATTTGTTTTCCTCAGAATGATGAATACAATATTACAGAAAAAAATGAATTTATGCGGTAATCGAACCTAGACCGCACACACTATCCCTTGCCGCCTCCACGACACCAACAAATATTTATGTATAACATTTGCACTCAATTGTATATATAATTTCCAAAAAAAGTAACAGCTGCATTTAATGTTTGAACAAATATTTAAGCGTGTAAATAAATAACCATGGCAGTACATTTGTTGTAGTGGCAGACACCGGTTCGAATCTCCTTAACATACGTTAATCTCTTGGGATCTGTACATTCACTATCATCTGTCTGACGGTACTGAGTAAATTGCTTACCAAGAAAACAGGATATGCTTACCAAGAAATCATCTGTCACCGTGTCTTTTACAAATGTTCCATCTTTCTTACGATGCGTTTGCTTGAAAATCTCCAAAACACTTGGTTCTCTTTTATTCTTCTCTTCCTGTTAGTCACACAACAATAGTAAATAAAAAGATGATTGAGCATTTAATACATTTCAAATTGAATATACATGAGAAGTTTTAGAGATGGAAATTTTACAAAATCAGCTCGTATGTTAGCATAGCTAGTTGGCCCCGTTGTATGCATATGATTTTTATTACCACGTGCTTCTTTTCCGCATTCAGCCAATCTCTGTACGAAATATATATTACAGACATTTTCACTACAAAAGTACAAAATTTGAAATTAACCAGCAAGAGTGAAGAACACTTTGTTTCATATTTTAAATTAGAGGTGTACCTGTCCCTTATCGAAATACCAATAATCAACCAAACGAATCCAACTAGGACGAGGATGTCCATCAGGCACTGCTTCATATATTTGTTCTTTGGTCTTAATCGTTGGTTTGAAAAATATCTTCTTCAAGTGATGTCTATATTGCCTTACACTATTACCCGTGCGCTTGAGAATTGCTTGGTCAAATAATTCTCCATCCGGTATCACAAAACGATCCTTGAAAAAGGGAAGTAAAGAAGATACTCAAATAAACTGTTATGAATTATTATCTTGTCAATTAAGTCAAAAAAAAAAAAATAAGAATCCAAACTATCTGCATATACTAAAAACTTACTCGAATTAGCTTTAAAATGTCAACTTTCAATTGTGCACTAACATGGCGCCAATCTAATTCGTTAACAGGACAAATTTGCTCAGTTTTCGCAACATGGCCGATAAATCTAATAAGAATATGTCCTCCCATTTTGAGTGGTTGATAAAACTCATTAAACGTCACAAAGTACTTAGTACCATTATCATGCCAAACATCATGCGGTTCAATAGCGTAACTGACCGTCTTATAGTTTCCTTCCTTATCAGTGAACAATTGAGCACAACTGGAATGGTGATATGTAATAAACAAATAAGATCACAAAATTCTTAAAAAGAGAACAAAAATAGACAAAACATAACTCAGGGGTTTTCTAGTTCAGAGGATAAATTCCAAACTGGGATTTTCTAGTTTCAGAGGATAAATTCCAAACAAGTAAAAAATAGATGGAAGATTGAGACTGAGCAAGTTAACCAATCGCGAGATCTCTATCAGTATTTGCCCACTGAAGTACTTTGTTTGGTTTCCAACCACGGCTTAGCAAACGTTACACCCTTTCCAAGGCTGACTGCCCAACATCTATCGCTACGAATATGCCAAACGTTGCGCCTTAACGAATATGCAGCCAAACGCATACCTCTCACTACCGCTCGAGCTATAAATAGCCTCTCTCCACGGCTTATTCAAACATATGGCATAAAAACAAGGGCAGTCAGTTAGTATCACGGACAGTCCTTACGCTACGGAATCTCAGTTAACACGGATTGGTGGTAAAATCTAGGCGGTAAGTTCCTCTCCCGTCAAAGCGGCTTAGCCGGGGACGTATCATGTCAAACGTCACAAGCATCTTTGTCCAAGTGCATATCTACCAAACGTTATAAGCAAGCGTCACACGCAAACGTTACGTGCAAGCATCACATGCCAAACGTAATGCCCTTTCCATGGCTTTCTGTCTCAAAACATCTCAGCCTAACCCCTCGCACTCTAACCAGTAAGGGACAAATCCCTCATTAGCCGACTCCTCCTCTATGGTCTTTTTTCTTCTCAAAAAGAAGATTGTTTTGATGCCTGCGGGGGACCCTCTAAGGTCACTCTCCTCAGCTTTCGGGTATACCTCAGTTTAAGAGAAAAGTTCAGTCTCGGCCCTTGGTTCCGGGAATTGATGTAGCATAAAAGGTTGAGCCCCCTCGTCGACCCAACCCATCCAGTCAATCTGCCCGCTCACAAAAACCTTTCCACGCGACCTACCCTTCTCACAAGTCCTTTTCGTCGGAAAAAGCTCTTAGCCAGAAGGCTTATTCTATCTGATTATGCTCTAGCTCCCTGCATGAGATCCTCAATCTCCCTTTACGGACACGGGCAGCAAACGTTATAGAAAGGGTGGAATCTATTTAAGATAAGGTATGCTCGTTCCTCAATCAAACCAAGATACCAATCACGACAAGCGATCGATCCAGCCAGTGCTGACCTGTCCTTCGAACCATACTAAGACTCATCATGTGCCTCAGTACCTATCTTATTTTAATTAGAACAAGTAGGAAGAGGAAGAAGAAGTTGATGCCAAGAGCTTACCCAGCGAGAGGACCGTTCAAAGTGCTAGAATGTTATGGATCGAGTGCCTACAAGCTGGACTTACCAAGCGAGTATGGAGGAGTGAGTGCTACCTTTAATGTCGGGGATTTATCACCATATCTTGATGACGACAATTTGAGGTCAAATTCTCAAAAAGAATCTCAGGATCGCGAGCAGGAGCTTAGCTTCTTTGTTCGAAGGAGCATTAGAAGATAATGAAAACGAAGTTTTAATAAGTTGAAATGTCACTCATATCATCGAGGGATTCAAAATGGGTTCGAGACAAGTGAATATGATAACATGGAAGAGGAACGAAGATCGCAAGCTAGCATAAAAATTACTTGGGCAGCAAGGTTTCTGGAGACACGGTTTGCAAGCCGCGTAGTCCAGACGCAATCCCCTTCTTTAAAGCCAAGCACATTCTGATCATTAAGTCTTAATCTTAATTCATATAATAAGGGAAATCTTCCACACAAGATAGAGGGTCAGCCGGGTCCACACAATCCACCCAACCAGCCAATCACGACAAGCGATCAACCCGAACCCCATCCTAAGGCTCATTCTATCTGATATTAAGGATAATCCCGAAATATAGAAGAAATTAGATTAGCTCACATATCATTCCACGTGCTCGGGGAAAGAGAGACTTCAATGCATTCTTCTCTTAGAGTACTGTCCGCAACCTTATAAAAGAAGATCTTTCCCCCGCCAGCTGCCGTCTAAGAATATGAGTCAAAGAGCCCATCCTTAACTTAATTCTATTAATTAGAATAATCACATAAGTGAAAAAATAAATTGTAAAATCGTACGATTCGACCGCAGTTATAGCTTAGATTACCGCTATTCTAGTGAAAATATAACTCAAAGCAAAAAGCTGCACACACTTTCATCTTTTACGGAGGAAATAAACAAGGCAAGCTAATTCCCTAATAAATTTAAGAATTTAACAATTTGAAAAGAGGAAACTAGCCGTGCCCAAGCAAGCGCATTTCGTGCCTTCACTCGTAACCTAGACTCGTTAGTTCCGCTCCTAACTTTTAGAAGGTGCTATCGTTGCGACCCTTTCTAATAAGGATGAAACTACCGCGTCTGCTAACATGCTCGCTACCTTCACTCGCCAACAATCGACGATCTTTCTCACGAAAAAAGAGATAAAAGCCGTGATTTTCCGTGTCTTTCACATGGGAGTGCTCTGTCCCAAAAGTTGGTACAAATCCACACAAAATTGAAACTTTGTATCTTACGCAATTAATTTAAAAATGGGAGATTTTAGCATTCATAGCCAAAAATACCGAGTTTACTTATTTTAATTCCTCTCTTTATTAGTGTTCTTGTAACTTGTATTCTAATGCGACTAGCTTCGCTAACCAGCTGCTCCCCTCACTCCAGAGGAAGTTGACTCATAAACCACATTCAAACTTAAAACTGGGACTCATCCAGTTGTAGACCTCCTCTCTTAGGCTTAGGCCGACGTTTCCCTTTTTTAAGAAAGGATTGAAACCAAGCAAGGGAATTACGTATCGATCCTAAGGCAGGGAAACTGATGCCGGGTCAAGTCTTTCAACCAAGCGAGTATAGTCTTTATAATTAGAATATAGGGGCGGGTGATATCAATATCGAACAAGCGTAGTCCTTTCTAATCTAATAATAGGGCGAGTATCTTAACGATTCTATGGAAGAAAATTCTATTACTCGTTAGCATGTGAGAGGCTAATTAGCCTTTCAATCATTTGTCAAGGAAAGCTTCTTTTAAACAATTCTTATTGAAAATTTAATTTCATTCTATTATTAAATTTATATGATATTCATATTATAATAAGAAGAATTTTTATATGAATATTTTATTTTTAAAAGAAATTTTAATATAAATTTTTATTTAAAATATATTACCCTTACCCTTTGATTGAAGGGAACTCAGCAGACCCATAGGAGAAAGAAAGCGATTAATTGAAAGGCTAATCTCAAATTGATTGCATATGATTGAAATTCTTACTGGAGTCATTCTATTTACGATTCCAATAAATTTTAAATATTAAATCATACGATTCTACCTCAATATCGCAAGTTATTGCTTGGGTTATCCCCAATATCTGTCTTTTCAAATGAAAGCCAAGGCTTGATTTGATGGTATTTATACTTTAACTAGCCATATAATCTTACTCTACGCCTGGTCTCAATACCGGTACTTTGTTGTAAATATCCTACGATATTACCAATTCTATTTAATAACAGCGGGATCATTCCATTATGTTAATTACGCTTCTTTGGCAGCTTTGGTTTGGCTAAAGCCTACTTAATAGGATTCCGGCTTATAGTGAGAAGAGGGTGACTTGATGCTCTTTTGTTGCCAGGTCTTCTTTGAATCTGCCTTAGCTGCAATATCAGTCTCCGCGGGTGTCCCGAGCTCACTTTTAAAAAGTAAACCAAGGGGATATAGCCCTAGTAAAATAAAAGGGATTTCCAATCCTGTGTAAAAGGCATAGGAAATCCAATGCACACAGCTTAAGGCTGCACCTTCTTACTCTTCCGCTTCAAAGTCAAACGCACCTGCGCATTCACTTGCCAACATCAGAATGGGATGAGCTGCTTTTCTTACTATTCTATAGCTTAGCCTGGGACCACAGTTCACCGCGTGACATGTCCTTTTGTTTCGAGCTTTTCTTAAACTGCCATGACGTCGTTTCGGGCAAAGCCAGCTCCTGGCAAATATTCCGACAATAAGTACAGAGACGAAATGCGGATAAAAGTCAAGGGGTTTTACCGATCCAAAGTAACTAGACCGTGGCTCGCCTCATACTTTAGGGCTTCGCACGATCCCTCATCTCATAAAAGTGCCGCTAAGGATTTGAAACCAGGGGCCCCACTAAAGGAAAGGGTCCCAACCCTGCTACTTATCCTTAATCCTTAACCCCATCAAAACAGGTAAACCAGCCACTTAACTTCATTTTGATACGTTTCTTTGGCTCGCTTCATTCTATCATAAAAAGCGTGAAAGGATTGTGGTGATGTCACCGGAGAATACGGAGTTTAGAGTAGAAGAGTGGTTAGACCAATCCTCGACCACATTCTGGGACCACATTCCGGAAGAAAAGGAAGATTATTCAACCTCAAGAAAAGAGGATATATGTAATAAAACAAATAAGATCACAAAAGTACTTAGTACCATTATCATGCCAAACATCATGCGGTTGAATAGGGTAACTGACCATCTTATAGTTTCCTTCCTTATCTGTGAACAATTGAGCACAAATGGAATGGTGATATGTAATAAAAAATAAGATCACAAAATTCTTAAAAAGAGAACAAAAATAGACAAAACATAATTCAGGGGTTTTCTAGTTTCAGAGGATAAATTCCAAACTGGGATTTTCTAGTTTCAGAGGATAAATTCCAAACAAGTAAAAAAAAGATGTAAGATTGAGACTGAGCAAGTTAACCAATCGCGAGATATCTATCGGTATTTGCCCACTGAACCCAACATTAGACAAATTCAGGCAAGTCAACCTGAGTTTTGGTTCCACGTAGCTAATTTGAGGGACTCTGATACGTTGTAGTGAACCTCCTTTTACAGTTCTAAAAGCATTGATGGTTGAAACTAACTGGGGTATTGAAGGAGGTGAGTGAATGAATAATGGATATAAAAAAAATCCGATAAAGCACTTGGATTTCATTGAATCCGGATTTTAAAGATGCGCACCAAACTGAGATAAGAAGTGTTTATTATATTGGAGCTTATATTCATTGGATTATATAAAGGCTAGTTGATTTTTAACTAGTAATTGACAGCCATGGATAAGCATCTGGGGGAGGCATCACAATTCACACAGTTATCTCCGTTGGAGTGGTGGGTATCAAAATTAAGCTGGAGTAGTGATGGTGGTGGTGAGTGGTTGTTCCGGTAAGGAGCGGTACTTGTAATTACTACCTTTTATATACCACTTTTTCAAATTTACTCCCTTTTATAAATTTTTTTCAAAATTACTACCTTAAGATATCAAAACTTTAAATATTGATACCAATATCCTTTTCCGGTGAAAAAGAACTTAATGGACCTTTTACCCTTACATTAATAAGTCCCTCTTTTACCAAGTTATTGTAACATATCACCCATGTTTACCTCTTCCTTTTACCTAAACCTCTTAAGTCTGAATCCCCTTTATTTTGGGTTTCTTCCGTCCTCATATCCTCAATCAATCATTCATTTTGCATTTTTACTTCAAATTCCCAATTGCTACTTTAATCAAGTTAGTTTGTCTTGTATATTAACTTATATCTATTGATGTAACCCGAATGCATAGTTCTTTAATTTCAGAATTTATTTTCTTAAAATTAGGGTTTACTTAATGATTGCATGTCTTAATTAACATTATTTTTTCATTATCTTTGCTTAGTTAAGGTCAATGGCTGAGTTAGTTAAGTACAATTTCTAAATCAACTCATTTAAATCCCCAAATAGCTAAAATTGATTAACTTACAGCAGATTGTTTGCATTTTAATGCAGAGAAATGGCATTCACTTCTTTTTTAGTGTTAATTATCATGTGCAGTTTGAGTTCCAGAAAGAGGAATTGAATTTGTAATTTCTGAAAAGAGTGGGGATCAATTGGGTGTAAAGCACACTATGAATTTTACAATTAAGGAGATAAATTTCATAATACTTACCACATATTTATTTTTTTAGATGCTTGATTACAATCTTCATGAAAAAATAGCACATTAAAGTGGATATGAGCAAAAGAAATAGATATAAAGAGAGAAAATGAAAATTATGAACAACTAAAAATGTAGAAGATGAAGATTGAATATAAGAGAATGTGTATAAGGGTATTTTGGTCATAAAAAACACATTTTAGGGGGAGAAGTTTAAAATTGCCGGAAAAGAACACTTGTAGTTGCCTGGGTTGCATTTTGGTATCAAATTCTAAAGTTCTAAAATGTTAAGGTGGTAATTTTGAAAAAATAATATAAAAGGGAGTAAATTTGAAAAAGTGGTATATAAAAGGGAGTAATTAATAATTTAGTCTTAATAGAGAGATAAGTCAAAGTGTTCTTTGATTGAAAAATGGATCCTAAATCAGAAAGTTTTTACCGAATTTTGCAGGTCATTTCTTAAATATGATAACATTAGGTCTCGACAAACATGTTCAACCAAATCATACACTAGTAACTAAACAAAAAAAACAACACAACAAATCTAAAGCTTTAACTTCAACTGTATAGATTTGAGCAATAGTAGAAGCATGACTCTTCCAATCATTCTCACTCTCATCAAGTATACTCCAATCGATATCCAAAATTCTATCAACTTTTAACCCATCAGAAGTAATGGGGGTGATTGACTGACTTAGAAGGTGGGTAAACGTGGGTTAATGGGTTAATAGTTAAAGTAATGTATGTTACCTTGATGTGTGGCAAACATGACACTCCTCCTTTCTTTGCTTTACCTTCACCATTACTTGTTTTCCATCTTGATGTGTGGCAAACATGACACTCCTCCTTTCTTTGCTTTACCTTCACCATTAATTGTTTTCCATCTTGATGTGTGGCAAACATGACACTCCTCCTTTTCCGAAAATTCCCCCCAATATAGCATGCAGTTACTTGGGCATGCATGAATTTTTTCATATCCAAGGCCAAAGTTATTAATTAACTTTTTCCCCTCGTAATAAGATGACGGGAATTCTCTGATTTTGGGAAATGCTTCGAGTAGAAGTTCAATTAATTTATTGAATGAATCATTGGACCAATGAAACATACACTTATTATGAAACAAGTGTAAAATAAAGGACAATTTTGAGAAAGTTTGACATCCTTCATAAAGTTCTTCATTTGCGGCCTCAAACAATCTTTTATACTTTGCCTCTTCCTCAATGTTGTTTCCTTCTGATGGTTTATTAGATTCATTATGAGATTCATCACCATATAACTTATCAGAGCCATACTCATGATCTGAATCATCATTATAACTACATCCCATAGATAGATCATCAATATCGCTATTTTTCATGTGGGAGTGAGGAAGTTCATCATTAACCCCTTTAGAAAAGTGTGAAACATTAACCAAATTAGCTGCATCGAATAGACCACTCATATCATCACGGCCTACAAATGATCCTTTACTAGTGCTACCAACATCAACACTAGTTATATGATCAAGAACATCCCCTTTACCATGCCAAATCCAATTTGTATACTTTTGATAAAAGCCTTTGAACAAAATATGCCCCTCTACTTCACTAAGCGGCAACCAATAACGTAATTTGCAATTTTTACAAGGACGCTTTGTTTTTCCTTCTACAAGACTTTCTTTAGCTATCGCAATAAATTTCAAACAACCATCTATGTAGTTCGAATGGTCATTTGGCAATGTACTCCAACTTGTATCCATGTCTACACAAACAAAAAAAAAACCAGACACACCCATATTGATTAAACATGTATAGTATTTTAATACTCGTAGAAAAAAAACCATTTGCTAATGTCCCAACAGTACAAGATAAATAACGACTAATCATGAAACTGTAAAAAATAATAACGTTTATAAATATTTTAATACTCATTGTATGTTTAAGTAGATAAAGAAGTGAACATGGCTTAATTAACTAGAGAAAATAGACTTAAAACGAGAATCACCGAAGTTGATCACAAACAATAAAAACTCCAATAGGAAACTAAACAAAAGAAGAGAAGAGAAGAGGAGAGGAGATGAGAGAATTATTTTATTTGTGGTACCTGATATCCAAAAACAGATGAATCGGAAATTACGAATCGCAAGCCTAAATTTTGCAAGCAATCAACAGCACACCTGAGATTCAAAATGTAAAAAAGTTATTACTAATAAAATATTGGAGGGTCAGACTTCAATGAAAAAAAAGTGATTCATAAATTGGATGTTCACACTTATAACAACCAGTTCTTTGATTTAACACATGGGAAGGCTTAACACAAGATCAGGTCTCATATCTTAGGGCAAGATATAGAATTATAGATCATTAGCTACGACAAGAACTATATTGGTTATGATGTAGTTTTCACTACATCACCGAATGATGCCTATGGGTGGTGTAGATGGCGAGATTTCAGAAATGCTACGATATGAACTTGATGACATGGTTAGTTGTAGTCCTGGCAAAATTGATCCTGCTCAAATGACCCGACCTAAATAAATCAGTCAGTACCCGAATTGAGGACCCAAGATTTTACCCTTTCCATGCATTTATCGATAGGGACTTTAAAAGCATCCCTGAACCTTAAAATCCTAACCATGTCTTCGTCTTATTCTAACATGCCATAGAACCTTACGACGGTCTTACCCAAAACTTTGACTAGCATATATGTTCTAGGCATGTCACTATAATCGTCACAATATGCCTTAGCTAACTGAAGAACCAATATTCTTTCCTGGCCTAATGGACAGGAATAAATAGTTATCTACTCATACCTGTTGGTGGAAGTAGATGCAGAAAACACAAACATCACTAGCCAAGGAAACAGGTGCCAGTGTTTCCAGCTATAACCAAAGAAAGAAGATGGCAGAGGAATAGGCACCAGGTGCTACCATTTGCCTCCAAAAGTTAGAATTACAATGTATGCAATTCATTTACTGTTGAGAAATTGATATATAATAATATACCATGTACTCTTCACAATTGATACAGTAAAACCCCTCATAGTCAGCTCGATAAATATCCCCATTTGCAGGAACTCTTAAATAGAACTCATTAACAACTGCTTCATGCTACACTAAGACTGTCTTACACCCTAAGATAGTTCATATGGCCTCAGCCAAAGTTTGATTCAGAGAATAATTTTTGGGTTTTCTACGATGTTCCCTCCGATTTTTTTTTTACTTTCTACCATATACCCCGCTTTTTAGTGAATCATACGGTATTCCCCTAAACTTAATTAATAACTCCAAAATGTGACTTAAGCTAAGTTTAACGTCAAACTCCGTTAACTTGTTGTTTTGCTCAAGTCTTACCTACTCAGTTTACATCATCTTCTTCCTTTTTTTTTTACTGATTCTTCCTTCCTTTTCCCCAATATTTTGCTTATTAGTTCTCCTTCCTAGCTTTTTTATCATATTTCTGGCATGAGATTGTTGGTTTCACCAAAATATAAGCAGCTCTTAAATCAGGTGAGATGGGTCTAAATTGAGACAATAATGAATTTTAAGGTTTTGGGATTAGCATTTACTCTCCTTGTTTCACCATCGGACAATAAAGTAGCTGCATTGATTTAAAATTTCTAATCACTGGGTTTGAATTTGAAGTTTCAGCAGCTGGTTTCGATTTAAAAAGCTCTTGGGATTGCAATTGTCTTGGTCAAATTTAAAACTTTTCTTTTGATTGTGGCTTACTTTGTTCTTGTTTGAGCTTAGAAGTGAAATGAGCTTCTGCTGATTACAGGTTTCTAGATTTAATATTTATATATTATCTTTTAATAATTGCAGTGCACACATATGTTCCTTGTATTAGCTCATTAATGTATTGGACATATTTAGCATGAGTAAGTATATGACTATCTAATTGCTCAACAAGTTATCTGTTTTCCTGGAAAACGTACACACTTGATTTACTAAGTTGTCCTTGGGTAAACTGGGGATTGACGTAGGATGTGTTTATGGGAGAAAAAGAATTGTGAAATATCCTTTTGACAAAAACCTAAGATCTTTTTTTGTGGAAGGCTTTGTGCTATTGCTAATAAAACTAGGGAGTTCCTAATGACACAGCCTTTGTGGCTAATCCATGGAGTTCTGAAGTACACGCGCCTCTCACAGACCTCCTTGGATTAACCACATAGGTTGCAGCGTTAGCACTGCTGTAATACTAAGGTTGTGGTTAGTCGCATCAAATTTTGCGCTTGGCTCTTTTATCTTGTTAAGGGAACAGCAGTTAACTAATGGTTGTTTTGAACCTATTTTGCTCGTGGAAGAGGTTATTGGAGAAAAAAGTAGCATTCATAACTGGCACTGATGAACATGGAGAAAAGATTGCTACCGCAGCAACTGTAGCTGGTTTGATCCCTAGCAAACATTACAACACCGTGTCTATTGACCCTATCCAAAGCCGAAAAGAGTGACCCTAAGCAGACCCTAACAAACACTGACCGGACCCGAAACTACTACTTTGAATCAAAAACTTACTATTCATGACTGATCAATGACCTGAATTAGGAAGAACGCCCATAAACCTAACCCGATTATAACTTACTATTCATGACTGATCAAGACCTGAATTATGACCCTACAAACACTGACTGTAATATTCATGACTGAGCAATAACATAATAATATTTCTTGATGATCAAAATTAGGAAGAACGTCCATAACCCTATTATAAAGCAATTAAAATTACCATCAATGTACAACGATTGAAAATGAATGAGAAACCGTACCTATGGTATGCAATAAGCAGATTGTATCGTCTTTGTGAGGTGAAGAATTAGAATCGAATGACAGCGTGAATCGTCTTCGCCGCTGGTGATTGAACGGAAATTTGATGATGAAATTAAACCTAGAAATTTGAATCTTAGGGTTTGTTCTATTTTGAAGATGAAATGAGGAGTAGTGGCGGTGCGCGTGATTAATTAGCGGGGGATTGGATTATTTTAGTGAAAATAGAAATTGCGCCAATCTAATTTAGCATAGATATGGCGGTTTTCCAAAAAAAAATAAAAAAATTGGAGGGTTATTTACGGGTCCACGCTTTATAAAAGCATCAATAGAAAAGTGTCATTAATGTAAGGTATGTGTAGTAGTGGTAGTGAGTTTTGTGCCAAAGAAGGGCACTTGTAGTTTATTTTTCAGTCAGTTGAGATTCGGACGGTCTTATATGGACCTGTTAGGAACTAGCTTGACGCTTTTACCTCCACATTACCATAACTTGTTTTGCCTTTTCTCACCTGAACCTCACTTTCCCATATCATTTGTAAGCCCTCAGCTGTGACGGACATTGTTGGTTGGAATGTATGTGTAGTACTTGAATCGTCTATCATCTTTGTTGCATGCATGTTATGTAGGTCGCAGTCTAGGTGAGTGACTGTTTTCTCTTTCTCTCTTATACATATACTTTCACCCTTTGTTTCATGAGGGAAGAGTGACCACGTGAGAGTCCGATTTTGCTAGTCTTGCAGGGTCGATAGGTCAGCTTTATTTATGGACATCTTATAATTCGTTTGCGTGATGACCATTGTAGCTGTAACTGTTGGTTTTAGCTTGCATTAAATTGGTTTAAGTAGACAAGTTATAGCTAGCTCTGAGTTATCTTTTCCGTTCCATTAGTTTGCATTTAGTTTACTCGAGGACGAGTAAAGGTTTGGTTTGGGGAGATTTGATACGTGCATTTTATATAGTCTTTTTAGGCCTTTTTATGCACGTATTTCCATGCATTTATCGTAGTTTTATGCTACGAAATGCCCCGAATATGCTACTTTGGTTTGTTTTGTCTTATTTGCAGGAATGAACCAGAAAGTAGTGAAATCAAGCCTTTTACCGTCCGTTTAGCATGCATTTGGAGGAAGAGTGAATTTGGAGCGGGAATGTAGGTATTTTGAGATGCGCAAAGAAGAAAGATAGCTAGGCGAGCAAAGGAAGAACTTCAAATTGCTAGTGCCTATTTTGAAGAGCCATATGTCGAGTTATACAACTGATTTTCAGGTGATTCTAATTGGAGATGAAATTGTTTCCTCTTAGCTTTCCAACGCCACCGGAATCGCCCTGTTTGCCCAAGTAACGAAGAAATGGCAGTCGTTTGAAGTTCAGTGCGCAAAGCAGGAAATTGTTGCTGGAAAGTACTCGATCGATTAAAATTATGCTCGATCGATTAAAATTATGCTCGATCGAGTCCTTTTTCTAGTCGATCAAGTAGTTGAATTTTAGGATTTACTCGATCGAGTAGATTTTCTACTCGATCGAGTGGTTTAAGCTTTAGTTTACTCGATCGAGTGGTTTTAAATCACTCGATCGAGTGGATTCTCTTACGGGCTTGGGTTTTTTGCTTTATTTCGTCATTAGGTTTAATAAACTCGTCTTCTCTATAAATAGGAAGACGATAGAACATGTTTAGGGGGTTCGGACGCTGCTTTTCCCTGTTACTTTGTTCTTCTCTATTTCCGGACCATTAATTCTGTAATTTAATCTTTCCCTTTACTCTTATTTAATGCTTATTCCTTCTTTATCTCTCCCTTTTGTTGTTGTTCTCTTTTCCTTTAATTCCTTTTCATGAATAGCTAATTTGCATGCTAGGATTAGGGAATCTATAGCATAGATGGACTAATATATTTTAGATCTGGAATTGGTATTAGTAGAATTGCCTCATAGTTGTTTTAATTGTTACATCTAGCGAATCGACCGGCCGGAGACTAGCTAGATAACTTGGGAATTTCTGACCTAGATCGAAAGATTGGAAGGGAATAGACCTAATTATGAACAATACACTACCCTAGTGGACCGAAAGGACCTAGAGTTATTTAGGCATTAGATTACTCTAATGAGGGCGAAAGTCAAGTTAGAAGTAATCTAGGGCGAATAGAGACCGAAAGGAGATATTCACTGCCCTTCTATGAGTACCCAGACCGAACCTTAGCTTTTTTAGACCGTCATAGCTGTAGTGACCCGAAATCCTAGTATCTTTCTCTCTTATTACTCTGCTCTTATTTTCTCGTACTCTTTCTCTCTTTGCTTTAGATTAGTATTAGATTAATTACAATCAATCAACCCCCGTTACTCATAGACTAAAATTAGACAGATAAATCTCATTTTGCCTCCATGTGGAGATCGACCCTACTTACCGCTAGCTTCTGTTAGTAGTACTTAGGTATTTATTTTTGGTACCTGACGACGGTATCACAAATCGTGTTCAAAACCCGAGTTCCAAACTCGCAAAAGCTTCTAGCCAAGCACGGTCTAACCCGTGTCACACACCACCCCAAAACAGCCCCGTCCAACCCACGTCACAGCCTTGACAACCACCACCCTTACACACACTGTGAGCCTCCACCTCCTTGCACCCAGACCTAGCCCAACCACCAGTCTAACCACCTCCCATGGCCTGCAAAGTCATGCCCTAATCACCCCTGCCACACGACATCAACAATAACACCAACAACTCACAACACCATTAACCCGCCACCATGCACCACTAGCGGACACCACCGTGGTCTCCCCTGACCCACGGTGGTCCCCCCAGTAGCCACCCATCCTGGGTTAGACCAAGGTCAAGACACGATGACCCTAACACTAGCTAAACACGGGTTAACAACCAATTACACACAACCACCAATAATTTATAAAACTCCAAAACCACCATGCAAGTTGTCGCCTTTAAGCACCCCACTGCCACCACCATGGTCGACCAACGACCAGCAATCCACCCTACCAAACCCAGGTCAAGGCGAATACAAGCAAAGGGTTAAAACCCGTATTTCCCCTTCACGACCAACCCGACAACAACCCACAATAACACCCCATAACCAGCCCTAGGTCGGTCAAACGTCGGTCAAGGGTGGTTCCGTTAAAATCATGGTGGTTCACGCTAGGTCTACGATCAACGGTAGATCACACGGTGGTTTATACGATGATTAAATTGAAGAGTTACGAGATAGATTATATTATTAGACGGTCTTACCTAGAGGTGATAATATGATATGAATCTCCTTTATTTTCTCCATTTAGATCTCTTCTGCCTTTCTTATTAGTGAATTATTGTGTTTATGAATTGTATAAGGCCTGGCTTTTATAGAAGTAGTAAAGAAAGTGGAAGGAAACTTCCTAATTACTATATTATTATTATTACATATTATTATTATTATTATTATTATTATTATTATTATTATTATTATTATTATTATTATTATTATTATTATTATTATTATTATTATTATTATTATTATTATTATTATTATTATTGTAGCATTTGCTTAATATTTTACTTATTGTCCAATTACCTAGCCATACACGGCTGAACACACGCCCCATACAACAAATCCCGACTCACTATTATTTTATTATTTTATTTTCCGTCTCACCACATAATTCTCTAATTAATATGATTATTAAATACCTTTGAAAATACATTTTAATATAATTCCATCGTCCGACTAACCATTAACTTTACCTTAAATACGGGGTATTACACAAAGTAAAATAAACCATAGTACTTTAGATAAAATAAATGTTTAATAGTCTTATTACACATTCGCCAAACCAAATAACTGAATGAGTATTAAATTACAAACTCACAACGGAATTAAATAAGGTACTGATATAAATAACAACTGTCTGAAAACTAAGTGAGCTAGACAACTAGGTAGACTCGGCCATCCGTCCTCACGCATGCTATGCTCCTAAGTCAGCTAATCTCAAGCACCTTTTCTTGTAATCTGCTCTCCAATTAACTGGAAATATTAATTGGTTCATAACAGGACGCCATCAATTGAAGCAGGCATCAATTTTAATTGACATGACACAAACACATGTCAACCAAAAGGTCGAGTAGGATAAATAAACAGTAGAGGTAAACGAGCACAATATGTATATATTTCAAAATGCAAATGCCACAACTACTGAGCTCAATCACATTATCCACCACAGACTCATAACCTGGGGCCTTCCAATACTCACACTATCCACCAGAGACTAAAGCATGGGGCCTTCCAATTCTCACACAATTCACCAAAGACTAAGTCTGGGGCCTTCCAATTATACTTCCATACACAACAATAAAAACTGATGAATGCTCACAATTCAATATAACTGATCATAGAATATAATTCACACCACAAATAAGCCAGAAGCTACTTTTAAATCACCACACAATGCTCAAAAAATAAATAAAACACATTATGACGATCTAGCTGAGTAGATATCCTACCTGATAGCAAATCTTTGAGTCACACATGCAATCAAATCGATCCTTTACAAATACATGTCCTACATAACATAATTATGTACAATTACTACATAACCAACCAACTAATCATGCACTTATCCTCTGCCCATCACGTCCTAATACTTTTGACAACTTCAAAGCCAAATCTCTAATTCTACCGTTTTACAGCACAACTAATTCTCACTATAAAATTCATAATTAATTCAAAACAAATCCAAACGATGCAAGACAAGTGGGGTTGGAATGCTAAGACGCACATCTACAGTTCTTGTGAAATAGACTTTCATCAAATTCCATACTTATCAAGGTTTTCTTGAAAGATTTATAAATACTGACGAATTTCGTCGCATAAAAAGTATCGATTCATAAAACAAGTTTAACATATGATTTTTGAGAAATTCTAATACCTAGAATCATCTAGAATATTCAAAGTTAATGTATACAAAATACCCAACTAAGTTTCAATTTAAAAGTTAGGTTTACAAAATAAACTTTAGACTACTAGTGCATTCGCGGATTCTCAGTCGACATGTTTATAACGAATTTATTCTGAAAATTCTACAAGGCCAATGGCTACGAAATTTTACAGGCATAAATGATTCGGTTTAAAACTTTGTCGTCTAAGCTAACCAATCAAAACAATATTTATAAGCTCAACTAACTACTCTTAGTAGAGTGGCAAGTAAAAGTCGGATCCCAAAGGACGGGTTTTAAATCAAGTTATCGGTTGTAGAGAGTTATGTTTTAGGGTGTCACAAATTGGGTTGAGTTTGAGGTTTCCAATCTAAACTACTTAATAATAAAATGTAAGGAATTGAAAGAAAAATAAACAAATGGGGATTGTAAACAATTGATTAAGGCACTACGGTGTCATGGGTTTATAGGGGACTCATCGTGGTGATCATACAAATATGTTTACATAGAGGCAAGCAAATTATTGTTGTTGTGGAATCGAGTTGGTTTATATCATAAAATTCCTAGGAAGATTTGGGTCCGGGAGCCGAGTCGATCAAGACTTTACAACACCTATAAGTCGACTTAGTTTCTTCCTATTCAACTATATGCAAGGTCTAACAAGGCTTGAGTTGGCTTATATCTTACAAGACTTGTTGAGAACATAAGAGATTCATGCAAGGTTATCAATCAAGCAATTCATCAAGCATAACATGTGCATAAGTTGAAACTACAACAAGTAAGAATTCTTTATGAAAACATATTAAATTATGTATGGATCTACCCCCATGTTTAATTCCCCTAATCCCCCATTAACCCTAGCTGGAAGACTACTCACTCATGGTCATGGTAAACATGTTAATAAGGGTGTCAATCATGCTAACAAGGTTAAACATGGTGAATGAGTAAAGCAATAATTAATTAAGCAAAGGGTAAAAGAGATTATACCACCTTAAGGATTATACATAATTAATTAAACAATAAGTTGAAACTACAACAAGTAAGAATTCTTTATGAAAACATATTAAATTATGTATGGATCTACCCCCATGTTTAATTCCCCTAATCCCCCATTAACCCTAGCTGGAAGACTACTCACTCATGGTCATGGTAAACATGTTAATAAGGGTGTCAATCATGCTAACAAGGTTAAACATGGTGAATGAGTAAAGCAATAATTAATTAAGCAAAAGGTAAAAGAGATTATACCACCTTAAGGATTATTCAAATGATAAGCAAAAGAATAATAGAAGAACAACTTGATGAATGATGAAGAATTGTCAATTCTTCAATAAACCCCAAATAGTCTTCAAATTACCCAACTGAATCTAAGAACATTTGAATGATTAAAGAGAAACTAAGATTTGATTAATATTGAATTGAGTAACTACAACTTGATTAGTAAGATATACTAAACTAATTGGTAAATTAACTTGATAAAAACTTGGTTAAAACTTGATTCAAACTTGATGGTTAAGCCCCTAACACAATGGGGTATTTATACTAAGTACAAGTATTAGGGTAACTAAGGGCTTAAATGACGATTAAGTCCCTAAGAAGGAGATTAGTGCCTTGCAAGTCCCATCAGGAGCCACCCGACTTGTCCTTGATGTATGCTCGAGCTGCCCTGGGATCCGCTCGACTTGACCACGGGATGCCCGAATTGTGGCTTGGGACGCTCGTCCTGAGCTTGGGACGCCCGGATCCTGGGTCAGCTTTTCTTCTTCTTCTTTTGACTGCTTAAGGATCCGTGGGAATCGTTGAGGGGTCGTGGGGTCTTCATCATTGCCTATTCTACTTTATTTGTTCACTTAGGCCTTTAGTATTGGTCTCCTCTTTGTTGCTTGGTCATTAGATGCACTCCATTTAGCTCCATTTTGCTCCATAAATGCAAGGCTAGAAATCCTCTCCTACCAAGGACACAAAACCTCAAAGAATATGCAAAGTAGGGAACTAAAGATAAGAAATGACCCTAATAAGCACTAGAAAGCATAGGAACGAGGCTAGTAGTTCGGGGACTAAATGTGCACAAATATGAGTCACATCAAATATCCCCAAACCGAACCTTTGCTCGTCCCGAGTAAAGAGATGACTAAAACTATGACCTTTATTAATAATACTAGTCGATGTGAGACAATTAGCGGGTCTCACTCCGCCCCTTCAACTCACAACAAGACATCTATGAGGTAAGATGCCTTCTTGCAAGGCAAGGTGGGGCTTGCCAAAATGGCAATGCATCCTAACATTTAAGCACGCAAGATAAAGTAAGGGATACATCTAAAAAAAGAATAGCCACTTTCCTCATCTAAGTGGCGGAAATCATCTAAAGGGGAAGCAATCCAAGGGTACACATTCCATTGTAGATATCATTTCTCCAAGTTAATAAGTCTAAAAAGATACCAACAAATAACCTCCAAGTCGTATTAAACTAGGGTACCTTCGTCCACAATCGCTAAATGCTTTCAACAAGAGTAGACTCCCCATGGTGTTAGAAACACTGTAGGATCGCGGAATTCCCCCTCTTACCTGGACAATAAGAAGGGTCGTCCCTTCTCCACCATGCAACAAAAATGAGATCAATGGATAAAAAGGGATTAATATGCTTTGAGTTTCACAAAGGTAGTTTGCTTTTGATTTGTTTTTCCCCCCAATTTCTTTTGGCATTTGTCTTTTGAGAACATTTCTTTGCCATTTTTGATGTTTAGCAATTTGATACTTGGCAATTCTTTTTGAACATTTTCAAAGTAACCTCATTTTGTAGCAAGAATACTTTTATTGAAGCATAGGAGTCTATTTTTGCTCCTCTTTTCATTGATGCAATTTGAAAACTTTTTGACTTTCACTTTGGTACTTGAACTCAATTTGGAGATTATTGTGCCCATTCCCTTTTTGTTGGCAAAACATGATGATAGAAATGAAAGAACGGTTGCATGGCTTCAAAGGTCAGCTTGGAATAAACGATAGCCAAGGAGTTATCACAACACAAGGTACTCTAGACTAGGCATTAGTTCATGGATCAAAATATACTAGTATGACACATCCTATGGTGTCTTGAGGGTATTCTAGCAAACAAAGTCTCAAGGAGAAAAATTATCTACAAGGGCCTATATACACTTCCCAAGCTTCCCAACTAGACATTTTCACAAAAAAATTTCTAGTATGCAACTACATGCCATGATGCAACTAGCATATATACAACTTAATGCATATGCTACTATCACTAGTATACCATATAATCTAAATGCAACTCCTATAATCACATTGGTTTGTACCGCATCAAATAAAAAGAAGCCACATTGTCATTAACATATAAGAGAAAAAAGGAGATTTGAAAAGATTATACCATGCGGTCTTCATATTCCTCATGCCTCGAATGTGGCATAGTCTATCCCAAGTGATAGGAGTGAACACAAATAAACAAACAAATAAATATATACAATATATACATTTCTACACTACAAAAGAGAAGAATAAATTTTTGGATTTTTGAAATTTTTGAAATTTTTATCATTTTTTTTTAAATAAGTGTTAGAAAGGAGTTAGAATTCCCCATCCTCACACTTAGAATGGACATTGTCCTCAATGGTCAAAACAATAGGGAAATGATGCATGGTTCTATACTAAATGCACTCTACATGTGAAATATTTACATTTGATAAATATATACAAGCGATACAAACTAAGCTAAACTACATGATGCATGCTTTCTATTATTCGGAGAGCTAATTTAGATTAACTCACATTCCCTATGAGTGAACTTCCCCAAACCGGACAAGACACTATTTCTAGTGCTAAAAAAAAGGAAGTTCGTTCACAAGGCATGAAATGCAATGTATGAATGAAATTAGTCATTTTGGATTCTTTGTAGTGGGAGCAAAAAGACAGACACCTCAATGTGACCGAGGTGGGAGTCTTTTGAGTGGTGCTAGGACTCCAAACTCAAAACTACCAAGAGTCCAAAGTGACTCTCTAAATGATACAAGTTAGAATAAAATAAACAAGATATAGAAACATGAGACAAAAACAAAGCAAAAGGAGGGCTAGGAGACTCACAATGTAATAGGTCAATACTAGCATAAGCCATCAACCCCGCATTTGTGATGTCCTCCTTTATGCTTTGTCAACCATCAATTGTCGCTCATCGCAACATCATCATCATCTACCACCATAGAACTGAAGGTTTCACCAACATCTTCTTCACTAGAACTTTGCTCTTTATCATCATCATCATCGCAAGACCCACTACCTTCCCTGCTCATATCATCAACATCCTCCTCTCTCTCCTTGTTTCCCGATCATCCCTTTCTTCATCTTGAGGAGCATTAGGAAAGAACACTTTCCTATCCACCCAATTTGGCAAAGAACTCAAAGGATCAAGGATTCCTTGCCTAGCAAGATGGTAAAGGGGTCGATATTGGGCGTAGTAGGCTTTCACCCGATCATTGTATGCTTCCTTATGCATATGTTGCATTAATTGTGTCAAATAGTCATTTCATGCCACATCATTAGTACTACTCGGTGTGAACTCGTGGTAGGCAAAGGGATATGGTTGTGTAACAATGGAGGAGGAGGGCTCTTCACTTGGATTTTGTTGTTGCTTGATGATACGCTCGACACTTTCGGAAATGAGAATAAGGTAGTTGGTTCGGTGGGTGGAGATGCGACAAATCTTCCTTGGCAAGACAATGGAATTGGCATCCTTGATAAGCCACTCGTACTTTTGGTCTAAGATTTCATGGTTGACCCATAGAAATTTGTGGATCAAATTGCTTATATCAAGAAGGTTGCTTCCTTTAACCGATTTGTAAGTGTTGTCTTTGTTAAATTCCGGGTTAAAGTGCTTTGCCAATCTTGTCACCAAGCCTCCATTAACAATGAAAGCCGCGCCATCTTTTCCATTATCAATGTCCAACCATCTCTTGATCAATAATTGAAGAATATTGTACTCATTTTTGGACTTCCCACCAACATTAAAAAAGGACTCAAGGTAGACAAAGTCTAATTCGGTCAAGTGATTGGCTTCTTTTCTAGCAATCAAAGTGTTAGCCACGAACTTGTGCCAATACCTAATACTCGGATGATGAATGTACAAGGCATGGCACTCCCGGAAAGTAGTGAACCCACGACCGGTGATGGCTTGGCAAATGGGTTTGGCATCAAACTCCAAAGGCTTCTTGATGAATCGGTTATCGTTCTTAAGCCCAAACACTTTACCGAAATCACTTTTATGCATTATTCTACTCTTGTTTTCGAGGCGGAATTCGACATAATCTTGTGTCTCAATTCTATACTCCCTCAAGGAACTAATAAATTCAATGTCAAAGAGGGGTATGTCAACTCATTCATTTCAAAGAGGGTGGATAACCCCATAGACTCGAAGAATGCCTTTGTTTGCTCAAGAACACCCAATTTACCCAAAGCATCTTGACATACAAATTTAGTAGAAAAAATCTTTTTCTTGGCTAGGGATTCAAATGCAAGCCTATGCTTATCGGAAATGAAAGTTACCTTCGGATAATTTTTCAATTGTTCTACCTCCGGGATAGAAGTAGTAGCTTCTTCGATAACATTGACGGTTTTCGGGCCTTGCTCCATTTGTTGAACCAAGACCAATGCCTTTAATGCAAGAGCTTGTTGTCTCTTGGATAAAGTTGGTGTTTTTGTGGCCTTGTTGCCTCCTTTAGTCCTTGCCATGGCTATTCTCCTTTCAAATTAGTATCAATAAACCAAGTTTATGCTTAAATGCTCCTTTCTTCTTCAAATTTCAATTGAATGCTAAATCAATTTCGGATTTTCACCCAACCCTAGAAAATTTGATTGATTTTGTGAAGAAATTGATGTTTGAATGGTCTTATTGTTGGTGGAGGAGTGATTTTATTTTGATTTGAGCAAGGTTTGATTTGATTGTGGTGAATTTGGGTGAGAAATGGGTGTTTTTGGATGAGGGGATTGGAGGTTGAAGTGAGGGAAATTGTTGTGTTTGTGTTTAAAGAAAGGAAATGAAGTGAAGAATGAAGGGTGAGTCCCGTGTTTTTGTTTATATAGCAGGTAGGGACGGGCTTTCTGGGAGGAGCTCGGGCGGATTTTCAGACAGTGAAAATTTAGGAATTTGCTTGGCTCTCGGGACGGACGTCCTGAAGATGAGACGGGCGGATTTTTGCAAGGACGTGTTGGAGCTTGTGTCCTCCACAAATTAGTGTGATAACATTCGTAAATCTCTTACAGGTTCACAAGGGTATACTTCGTATTTTAATCAGTTGATTAACGATTACCTAATAACGGTTGGCTTGCTAGAAAGTTTGACGTTATTATCATACAGATGGCGGTGATCAACTAGTCCCTAAAGGTCACACCTATAGGATGTGTTTGAGAGATGTGGTTATAGAAATATAATCACATTGATGCCTTATATGACTAAACAGTTAGTCAATGTGTTGATGAGACAATTATTTAATGAAGATTAAATAATATTAGTTGAGACGAATTAATCACAATTCGTAAATTGAATATAATAAGTTATATTTAATTAAATGTATGTAATGTTAGCTTGGACGAATTAATCTGTTAATTCGTAATTAAATGTAATCGGTTATATTTAATATCAACAAGATGAATGTGTCATAGTTGTAATAGTGAGGGTACTCAAACCAAGAGGCCATGGGTTTGATCCTCACTAGATGACAATTTACACGTTTTATACATTTTTGGAATAACCGAAAATAAGGAAATTATACTCCTTATTAATTTCGGTATATGGGCCGAAAATTTGGAAGGAAAATATCTACCCTATTACACCTTATACTCGGTTTAATAAGGGATGGGGAGATCATTATTTTCTAACCTATTTTTAACCTAATTTTGCTCATCATTTCTCTCATCAGAAAATCACACAAAACCCTAATATTTTACAGAAAACTGGGGATCTCATTCTAGCAATTTTGAGGGGTATTTCTCGGAGCATCTTGGGTGCAACTGATAGGAGAATATCATTGCGATATTTTTCATAGGCCGAATTAGCTAGGACCGAAGGTTATTTCTAATTCTCTTTACCCTTTTGTTTATGTAATTTAATTTTATGACTAGCATTCATCATGATATATTCGTTATAGTCCTTATATTTAAAGGATGCATACAGATAAATCCCACAAGTGGTATCAGAGCAAAGGCCACGAATTTTAATTTTGATGATTCTCATAAAATTGTTTGTAAACAATAATTAGGGTTTGCGAAAAAATATAATCGGCTGGAATTTTTTTTGAGCCGTGGAATTTTTTTTTCTTTTCCGTTACTGTTCATGGATGAACAGTATTTTTTTTAAAAAAAAAAAAATTCTGTTTTTTTCTTTCGGTTTTTCCTTAAACACCGATTAAAGTTTTTTTGCGGCTGTTTTTGTATATGCCGATTTGAAAAGCATCCGAGAAAAGTAAGAATTTTTTTTTCCTGTACTATTCACGTTTGGGTTACTGTTCACTGTAGCAGTTCATAAAAAAAAAAAAATTTATGTGTTTCGGTTTCTACAGATAAAGCCGAGTTTAAAAAGAAAACAAAACGGACTGTTTTTGTCTTGTTGTTTTTGCCGCAAAAATGAAAAAAAAAAAAATTGGGCTGTTTTTTTTTACTGTTACTGTTCACGGCTGGACAGTTTATAAAAAAAAAAAAATTGGTTTTAGCTGTAAAACCGAGAGAAAGATTATTTTTGAGTTGTTTCGGTTTTACCGAGCTAATTTTAAAGATGGAACATCAAGACAAGCTTCTCGGGTCCAAGGATGGATTCCAAACTTTTATTTATTGTTTATTTTGATAGGATAGGCCACACTAGGACTTTTACTGTTTTTTTACGTTTTTCATTTTATTGCTTTTCATTCACATGCTAGTAATTGCATCATATTCCGCCTAAAACCAAACCACCTACTACTAAAATGCATGAAAATTGACTCATATAGGTTGTATGTTAGTTTTCATGGACATACAGATGTCACAGTCTTATTAAGCCATCACCTTAGTTTATTCATTCTCGCATGCTAGATATTAGTTCACTTAAAAGGAATTAAAATAAAGTTGATGGGATCTTCCTCTAAAACGGAAATTGAGATTAGTCTTTATAAGGGCAAACATCTATGAATCCCTTCTTCGTCGGTAGGCCTAATATGACCCCTTCTACGTTGGGTAAGTAGTTGTGTTGACTTAGTTTACCTCAACATCATAGTCCGAAGAGTTTCTCGTGATTATGATGGACTAAAGATAGAATTTACAGAAATTTATCGACCAAGAATTCTAACGGTAGAATTAGCTAAAAGGTTAGCTTATCAATTTACAGAAAATTGAGTCTTGGGATCATTTATATAATTCTTGAGGGAGGTCAATTGTATAAATGTTTTTGAGTCTTCGCGTTATGACATTAGTTCATTAGACTTAAAATCAAAACGATGCACATGCTTATTATTTTTATTCTTCTTTCGTAGTGTAGAACACGATTATTTTCGATAATACTGTTACAACAAATGGCTGGAAATAACGCAATCCCAATGCCTAGTGCCACACTAGATCGCTCGTCCTGGCTGAAAATATTCATGGACCAAATGAATCAGTCCACGCGACTGAAGAATGATGGGTCCAACTTTGCGGACCGGGAGGCGGCACTACGGAATGCTGCCATTGCTGACGGTAAGCTCAAGTACTTAACTGAACCAATACCGATCAACCCAGGCCCCAATGCAGGAGTCAACGAGTCACTCGCTTATAGTGACTTCGTTATGGAAGCGGGTGCAATAAAGAACGTACTCATCTTTGCAATGGAAACCAATTTGCAGAGACGCTTCATTGCTCAGGGTGCAAACAAGATTTTCACCACGCTCACTAACGAGTTCTCAAAGGCACCGAGAATCGTTACTTATGAGCATACCTGTCGCTTCTTTGATGCGAAACTCCAGAAGGACCAACCGGTTAGCCCACACATTCTTCACATGATTGAGAATGTCGAGAAGCTGGAGGCACTTGATTGTAAAATCAGTGAGAGCATTGTCATAGACCGAATGGTTCATTCTCTTCACGATGGTTTTGCCCTTTTCAGGGCAAACTACTACATGAATGACTTGAAAAAGAGTCCTCATGAGCTACACTCCCTTCTCGTACAGACCGAGAAGGATATGAAATTGAGTGGGAGTGTGAATCAGGATGTTCTCACGATTTTCAACAAGGGTAAAGGTAAGGGCAAGACTCATGGCGACCTAGCTGTAGGTAAGCCAAAGTTTAAGAAGCCAGGAAACGGTAAGAGTGCTCCTGGTGAGACTAGTGGCTCACAGGGTAAGGCAAAGAGCAAGGGCGGTGACATTGAGTGCCACCATTGTCATAAGACTGGACATTAGAGGAGGTATTGTCCCGTGTACCGTGAGGACATCAAATCAGGCCGCGTCGTTCCTGTTGGTATGTCATCTTATATTCATATGATTGAGATTAACCATACAAGTTTCGGAACTTGGGTACTTGATACTAGTTGTGGTTCTCATCTGTGTAATAATTTGCAGGACCTAAAGAACATCATACCTCTCGAAAAGGGTGATGTGGACCTGCGAGTCGGGAATGGAGCACGAGTTTTTGCAGTCTCGAAGGGAACATATGTAATCCAACTCCCTAGTGGTTTTGAGTTATTTTATATAACTGTTACTATGTACCCAGTTTATCTAAGAACATTATTTCTATTTCCGTACTTGATATAGACGGTTT
The DNA here is from genome assembly GCF_048544455.1 of Silene latifolia. Classification (NCBI taxonomy): domain Eukaryota; kingdom Viridiplantae; phylum Streptophyta; class Magnoliopsida; order Caryophyllales; family Caryophyllaceae; genus Silene; species Silene latifolia. The sequence continues at coordinate 246,725,832 of NC_133538.1, read as the reverse complement.
TGCATTTTCAATAAAGGATAATACTTGTATTTTCTTTTTAATGAAATGATTTATGGCAAAGCAGTTTCCATGAATGGAATTTACATCTTAGATCAAACCACGGAAGTATTACACGTGAATAATAAGAAATTAAAGGTTGGTGACAAAGATCAAACCTATCTATGGCATTGTCGAATGGGACACATAAATGAGAAACGCGTGAAGAAACTCGTCGATAATGGGACTATTCCCGCATTCGATTTTTCTACATATGGCATGTGTGAATCATGTCTCATTGGCAAGATGACTCGAATTTCCTTCAAAGGTGTTAGAATGCGCGCTAGTGACCTATTAGGACTCATACATACAGACGTATGTGGACCTATGTTAATTACCGCTAGAGATGGCTATAGATATTTTATCACTTTCACGGAAGATTTGAGTAGATACGGATATGTCTACTTAATGAAGCATAAAAGTGAGTCCTTTGAGAAATTCAAGGAATACCAGAACAGGGTACAGAACCAACTGGGTAGAAAGGTTAAAGCACTCCGTTCAGATCGGTGTGGCGAATATCTTTCAAATGAGTTTGATCAACACCTGAAAGACTATGGAATCGTTTTGCAGTTAACTCCACCTGGAACACCTCAATTGAATGGTGTGTCCGAACGGACAAATCGAACCTTACTTGATATGGTTCGATCCATGATGAGTCACACGGTAGTGCCTGATTCATTATGGGGTTATGCTCTTTTGTCAGCTGCTCTTATACTTAACCGAAGTCCGTCTAAAGCTGTCGACAAGACTCCATATGAAATGTGGAAGGGAACGGTCCCTAACTTGTCCTTTATTCGAGTTTGGGGCTGCGAGGCTTATGTCAAGTTGAGACACGAGGATAAGCTCGGCCCGCGATCGGTCAAAACATACTTTATAGGTTATCCAAAAGGAACATTTGGTCATTACTTCTATTCGCCTACCGAACATCGAGTTTTTGTTGCGTCTAGTGCGACGTTCTTAGAGAAAGAATTTCTCGAGAACAAGACAAGTAATAGAACCTTCGAGCTGTCGGAGATTCCAGAACCAACAACCGAGGAACGGATGGAGGAAGTTGTTCCTCCAACTATTGATACGGTTAATATTCCTTAGGAACCTAGGAGGTCGGGTAGAGTCTCTCATCCTCCGGACAGATATATTGGTATGGTCTAGGAGAATGACGTTTTACTCCTAGAGAGTAATGAACCCGTTACCTATAAAGGTGCTATGAACTGTTCCGACTCAAAGCTATGGCTCGAAGCCATGCAATCCGAGATGGACTCCATGTATGAGAATGACGTGTGGGATCTAGTTGATTTACCTAATAAGGTAAAACCTCTACAGTGCAAATTGCTTTACAAGATAAAGCGTTCTGTAGACGCGCAACAGATACCTATAAGGCACGACTTGTGGCAAAAGGTTTCACTCAAGTGCACGGATTGCACTATGATGAGATTTTTGCACCTGTAGTCATGCTACGTTCCATTCGGATAATCTTAGCGATTGCCGCTTTTCATGATTATGAAATTTGGCAAATGGATGTGAAAACCGCCTTCTTAAACGGTTATTTGGAGGAAGAGTTGTACATGATGCAACCCGATGGTTTCATAGATCCTGAACATCCTAAGAAAGTATGCAAGCTTAAGCGTTCCATTTATGGACTTAAGCAAGCTTCTCGGAGTTGGAATCATCGTTTCGACCAGGTGATAAAAGAGTATGGTTTCACTCGATCGGTCGAGGAACCATGCTTATATATCAAGTCGAGTGGGAGCAAGATTGTATTCTTGATATTGTATGTCGATGACATACTCTTGATTGGGAATGACATTCCTCTCCTATCTTCGGTTAAAGGATGGTTGAAGAACCATTTCCAGATGTAAGATCTGGGTGAGGCACAACGCATTTTGGAAATCCGTATCTACCGAGATAGATCACGACGGACGTTATCACTTAGTCAGGAGTCTTATTTGGATAAGATTCTTGATAGGTTCAGCACGACCAACTCCAAGAAGGGGAACCTTCCAATGACGTATGGGATGCAGTTGAGCAAGTCTCAGTCACCCACGACGCCTGAAGGGGTTGAACGGATGAGTCGAGTTCCTTATGCATCGGCTATAGGATCAATCATGTAAGCCATGATATGCAGACGTCTAGACGTGGCATATGCATTGAGTATGACGAGTCAGTACCAAAAAAATCCAGGTACCTACGGAGGACTAAGGATTGGGTATTGGCATATGGAGGAGATACTAAGCTATGCGCAACCGGTTACGCAGATGCTAGCTTCCAAACGGATCGAGATGATTCAAAATCTCAGTCCGAGTTCGTTTTTACTCTTAATGGTGCTACGGTCAGCTGGAATAGTACCAAACAGGAAGTTGTAGCAGATTCTACTACTGAGCCATTGAAATATGATAAGCATGGAGGGCACGTTTTTTTTTTATGATAATTAAACGTGTACCTGAGTTATAGTAGTTGATTATGAATTCGATACGTTATCTTTTTCATATAATATTTATAACTTCATCGTTTTATTATAATATTTTGTTTTTCATGTGGATTGTACTGACAACATTGAACGCCATAAAGTGAACTGAATTACATTATATTTGTTTTGGTCCGTAATCGCCAATGTGAGCTGATAACTCCGGCTATTATATTGTGCAGTCGATTGATGGTGGGTTCAACGAGCCATAAGTCAAACGGTTGACTGATCGATCACAGATGCGAGATTATAACGATACCTCGTAGGACAACTTTTTGTGACAACATAATGGAGTCCTAAATGTTTAATAACATTCGGTGCCAGGTCGTGGATAGGACATCAATTGTGTTCCTAGAGTCGATTCTTTTGACTATCTACTGTCTCTTGAGATTAAGGCAGTTTTTGGGTGACTTTGGTTTCTTTCTCACGGTCTGCCGTAACTAGAGGCTAAGTAGATTTTTTCTGGGTCATTTCATACTATGCTTACATCTGCAGGATTCGAGTTGAGGAAAATATCCAACCCTTATCAGGTATAGTTATTTCTCAGGGCCACTCGAGGAGTAGTAACTGAAATGCATGGCCATGCTCGAATGTTGATTCGTTTATCAGTTAAGCTACTCTCTAGTCGGGGAAACCACTCTTTGTAATGATCGCTTGTAAAATACGACCTTTGTGAATACGGATTTGCAAATTTTTTTACATTAAGTGGGAGAAATTTTAGGATATGAGAATCGGTTATCGCACATACACTTGTGAGGACAAGTGGGAGTTTGTTGGAGCTTGTGTCCTCCACAAATTAGTGTGATAACATTCGTAAATCTCTTACAGGTTCACAAGGGTATACTTCGTATTTTAATCAGTTGATTAACGATTACCTAATAACGGTTGGCTTGCTAGAAAGTTTGACGTTATTATCATACAGATGGCGGTGATCAACTGGTCCCTAAAGGTCACACCTATAGGATGTGTTTGAGAGATGTGGTTATAGAAATATAATCACATTGATGCCTTATATGACTAAATAGTTAGTCAATGTGTTGATGAGACAATTATTTAATGAAGATTAAATAATATTAATTGAGACGAATTAACTGTCAATTCGTAAATTGAATATAATAAGTTATATTTAATTAAATGTATGTAATGTTAGCATGGACGAATTAATCTGTTAATTCGTAATTAAATGTAATCGGTTATATTTAATATCAACAAGATGAATGTGTCATAGTGGTAATAGTGAGGGTACTCAAACCAAGAGGTCATGGGTTCGATCCTCACTAGATGACAATTTACACATTTTATACATTTTTTGAATAACCGAAAATAAGGAAATTATACTCCTTATTAATTTCGGTATATGGGCCGAAAATTTGGAAGGAAAATATCTACCCTATTACACCTTATACTCGATTTTATAAGGGATGGGGAGATCATTATTTTCTAACCTATTTTTAACCTAATTTTGCTCATCATTTCTCTCATCAGAAAATCACACAAACCCCTAATATTTTACAGAAAATTGGGGATCTCATTCTAGCAATTTTGAGGGGTATTTCTCGGAGCATCTTGGGTGCAACTGATAGGAGAATATCATTGCGATATTGTTCATAGGCCGAATTAGCTAGGATCGAAGGTTATTTCTAATTCTCTTTACCCTTTTGTTTATGTAATTTAATTTTATGAATAGCATTCATCATGATATATTCGTTATAGTCCTTATATTTAAAGGGATGCATATAGATAAATCCCACAGGACGCTCGTCTCGATCTTGGGACGGGCAGATTTCTGCCCAGTGCAAAATTGACAATTGGAAGCACTTTCAGGACCCACGTCCTGAGTTGAGGTCGAGCGACCTGAGCTGAGGGATGCTCGAGCTACTGTCGGCTCGGGCAGATTTCCCCCCAGTGTAATTTTTTCACTCGTGCTTCTTCCCCCAGTCCCCACGAGCTCAGGTCTGCCCGTGGGGATCTTCTTCCCGCATCATTTCTTCTTCTTTCCTTTGTCACTTCGTCTTGGGTAGCATTACAAAGGCTTTGTTAGCCTAGGCATATGCTTCCCCACACTTGATCATCAAACACTACACATTTGAAGCACATTAAAAATCCCTCCCTCACTTGCTCTCATGTCAAAAAAATTTACAACAAAGCATATGAAAATGTAATGCAAAAATAGAACAATGCAACAAACCAAATGAAATGCAAGTTAAGAGGTTAGAATATTTACAAATGGTGGTTTAGGGAGGACTCCACCAAACTCTCCTTCTCTTGATATGTGTCAAAGGGGCAAAGCCAAGGCGTTGTTGATGTTGCTCAAGACCTTGTAGAAGTAGTCAAAGGCTTGTTCATTTTCATGATAAAGGTCTTGCATAGACCTTTGCACATTGTTGTCTCCATTGTTGTAATCCGAGTCAAATGGTGGCAAGGATGTATCAAGCCTTGCTCCAAAGTCATAGCATTCCCAATGTAGGGATTTACCAATTCCTCAAATTCATTGTCCTATAGGCCATACACTTCATTTGCTTTTTCCTCAATGATGTCATGAGTTGACAAAAGCAACTCTCCTTCCTTGTTGTTATGGCCAATGAGGCCTTCATCAATACTTGTCATGAGTGAGCTATTCAAGCTCTCATTGTTGTTGTTGTTGTTGAAAAATCCATGCTCTCCAAATAGAGCCACTTCTATGTCATCTACCTTTCTCTTCCCATTAGGCGATGTTTCGTTGCCCTTGTTGTTGTAACTTTCTTTGGTTTGACTTTTGCATGTTGATTCTACCTTCTTCCTATCACTTGCCCGACTATAGTGATCAACCATGAAGCATGGTTCATGTAATCGGGGAGCTCTCATAGTCTTATCAAGGTTGAAAGTGATTGTCTCATCACCTACTTCAAGTGTGAGCCCTCCATGTTTCACATCGATCACCGCTCCGGCGGTATGCAAGAATGGTCTTCCCAAAATGATAGGAATGTTAGAATCTTCTTCCATGTCTACAATGACAAAGTCCACCGATATGAAGAATTTTCCAACTCTCACGGGCACATATTCCCATACCCCTAGAGGTGTCTTTGTTGAACGATCCGCCATTTGAAGAGTAATGTTAGTGCACTTGAGCTCTCCCACTCCAAGCCTCTCACATACCGAGTATGGCATGACACGTATACTCGCTCCATGATCACATAACGCTTTGTTGATTGTGGTGTCACCAATGGTACATGGGATAGAAAAGCTTCCCGGATCCTTGAGCTTTGGAGGGGAATTCCCTTGAAGAATAGCACTACTAATCTTGGTAAAAGCAATAGTCTCCCACTTTCGGATGGACTTCTTCTCGGTAAGGATATCTTTCATCTATTTTTCATAGGCCGTAACATGGTTGATTAGCTCCGTGAATGGTATAGAAACCTCTAAGTTTTTCACAATCTCCATGAACTTTCCAAGTTGCTCATCAAGCTTGGGCTTGGCTTGGCGACTTGGAAATGGAAGTCTAATCACAATAGGCTCTTTCTCAACTTCTTTGGCCTTCCCTTCATTTCTCTTCTTTGATGAGTCATTGGTAGTTATCTCTACCACCTTAGGATTTCTCCAATGGTTCAATCATGTCACTTTGCTTGACATTCTCCTCAATATTCTCTTCAATTCGCATCTTTGGTCCCTCATATCTTGTACCACTACTCAAGTGGATGGCATTGATCGTTTCATGTCTTATAGGAGGATTACTTTGAAGAGGTAATTGTCCTTTTTGTCTTTGGGAACTAGAAGAGGCCAATTGGGTCATTTGTATTTCCATCATCTTGATATGGGCAAGGATATTGTTGATGGTAGTGTCTGATCTTTGGCTTGGCTATACCTTTGCATTTGAGCAAAGAAATCTTGTTGGCTCTTTTTCATTTGGAGGACCTCTTTTTGAACTGAATCAATTCCAAGGGTAGCCTTGTCTAGGCTCTTTAACCATTGCTTTGCGGCTCCGATCAAGGAAAAAGGAAACAACACCCATCGAATTTGGTCTTGAGTCACCCCCGTTTGAGAGATTGCATCACAATAGTCACAAAAAGTCTCCATATGTAGATGAGGATACTCACTAGGCATCCCTCCAAATTGACTTCTCTCAATTAATTGTATGAATGCGGATTTGGCAATGAAATTACCGGTTAAATGTGGTGGTGTAGGAGTACCATTGGGTAGGTTCTCCTCGGTTGGTATGGAATGAGATGAAAATTTAGGCATTGTGGGTTGATTTTGTGGTTGGTTTTGAATTGCGTTCTCCTCTTCTTCTCTTGAAAAAGAGTTTCTAAACACAACACTATCCGATTGGACAACACCAATCTCCACAAGTTCTCCAATACCCAAACTTGTTGAAGTCCGTCTAACAACTCTTCTAATATTGGTCAAAGTTCTTTCAATCTCGGGACCAATAGGTAAAAGTGTACCTTGTGATCTCTTAGACATGCAAACCAAACAACTAGAAAACAATTAAAACTACCTTAAGGAATTTGACTTCCCCAAGGTCAAGAAAGACACAACTAAAAACAACAAATAACAATTCAATTGAACATTGTCCCCGACAATGACGCTATTTTTTATTCAGTTTAAAACTTTGTCGTCTAAGCTAACCAATCAAAACAATATTTATAAGCTCAACTAACTACTCTTAGTAGAGTGGCAAGTAAAGGTCGGATCCCAAAGGACGGGTATTGAATCAAGTTATCGGTTGTAGAGAGTTATGTCTTAGGGTGTTATAAATTGGGTTGAGTTTAAGGTTTGCAATCTAAACTACTTAATAATGAAATGTAAGGAAATGAAAGCAAAACAAAGCAAATAAACAAATGGGGATTGTAAACAATTGATTAAGGCACTAGGGTGTTATGGGTTTATAGGGGACTCATCGTGGTGATCATACAAACATTTTTACATAGATGCAAGCAAATTATTGTTGTAGTGGAATCAAGTTGGTTTATATCTTACAATTCCTGGGAAAATTTGGGTCCCGGAGCCGAGTCGATCAAGAGTTTACAACACCTACAAGTCGACTTAGTTTCTTCCTATTCAACTATATGCATGGTCTAACAAGGCTTGAGTTGGCTTATATCTTACAAGTCTTGTTGAGAAGATAAGAGATTTATGCAAGTTTGTCAATCAAGCAATTCATCAAGCATAACATGTGCAAAAGTTGAAACTACAACAAGCAAGCATTCTTTATGAAAACATATTAAATTAAGTATGGATCTACCCCCATGTTTAATTTCCCTAATCCCCCATTAACCCTAGCTAGAAGACTACTCACTCTTGGTCATGGTAAACATGTTAATAAGGGTGTTAATCATGCTAACAAGGTTAAAAATGGTGAATGAGTAAAGCAATAATTAATTAAGCAAAGGGTAAAAGAGATTATACCACCTTAAGGATGATCCAAATAATAAGCAAAAGAATAATAGAACAACAACTTGATGAATGATGAAGAGTTGTCAATTCTTCAATAAACCCCAAATAGTCTTCAAATTAACCAACTAAATCTAAGAACACTTGAATGATTCAAGAGAAATTAAGATTTTATTAATATTGAATTGAGTAATTACAACTTGGTTAGTTAGATCTACTAAACTAATTGGTAAATTAACTTGATAAAAACTTGGTTAAAACTTGATTAAAACTTGATGCTTAATCCCCTAACACAATGGGGTATTTATACTAAGTAAAAGTATTAGGGTAACTAAGGGCTTAAATGACGATTAAGTCCCTAAGAAGGAGATTAGTGCCTTGTAAGTCCCAAAAAGAGCCGCCCGACTTGTCCTTGATGTATGCTCGAGCTGCCCAGGGATCCCCTCGACTTGACCATGGGACGCCCGGATTGTGGCTTGGGACGCTCGTCCTGAGCTCGGGACGCCTGAATCCTGGTTCAGCTTTTCTTCTTCTTCTTTTGACTGCCTAAGGATCCGTGGGGATCGTTGAGGGGTCGTGGGGGTCTTCATCATTGTCCATTCTACTTGATTTATTCACTTAGGCCTTTAGTATTGGTCTCCTCTTTGTTGCTTGGTCATTAGATGCAATCTATTTAGCTCCATTTTGCTCCATAAATGCAAGGCTAGCAATCCTCTCCTACCAAGGACACAAAACCTCAAAGAATATGCAAAGTAGGGAACTAAAGATAAGAAGCAACCCTAATAAGCACTAGAAAGCATAGGAACGAGGCTAGTTCGGGGACTAAATGTGCACAAATATGAGTCACATCAATAAACTAGACTTAGAAATAACCTAAGTCAATTCTTTACGTTTTTGAAGATAAAACCTTTAAAATGGTCTGATAATTCGTTCAAGACAACTTACAGATTTACAGAATTGTTGTAACTTTCATTTTTTAACCTAATCATGTTTAACCTAATCTTTATGCAATTAAGCATGGCTTTTACCATAATCCTACTATAATTTAAGTCTTAATGATGAACAATTGAATCTTAGAAAGATTAAAGGTAACTTACAAAGTAAAAGATTGAATCGAATAGAAGTAAATGCAAAATCCCTAAATTGATTGCCCAATTCTCTTTTCCCTCTTTTCTCTCAACTTTTATGTGATGTTGTAAAAGTGGATAAGTGATTTATGAATAGGCTAGCATGGTATATATAGTAGTAAAAGTAGTCTTAGGAAACTTCTAGGAAATTGCTTATTTATATATTATGCCATATTATTTTATTATTATTTACCTTAGTATGATATACTACCATACTAGAAAACACCTTCCTTTGCTTATTATGGTTATTCCCGACTCATTTTATATTTTGTTAATTATTCCCATCTCATAATCTAATCTCATAATTTAATAAATATAATTTATAAACGCAATTCACATTTTCACCATTGACTAACTATTGACCAAGCCTTAAAATACGGGGTATTACAAATGGTCATGTGATAATGTAAATTTGAGGAGTGTAAACATAGAGGATTGAAAAGATATACGAGTAGATGTAATTTGTGATAAGTAGGGGGTTAATAGAGTTGAATAAGATTGCTTCGGGAAGGGAATGGTGTCAGTGAACTTAGATCGATTTATGTCGCGATGTGGATTTGTATATAGCTATCGTGGTTAAGAATTTGGATTACTAAGAGATAAACCTAGTTGTGTGATTCTTTGGAAAAGTAACATTATGTAGTGAATTTTGATTTACGGGAATGTTAAAGGAAGGTGTAATTAATTAAAGAGTAATCATTGATTGTTTGGATTCCATGTGGTAAGCGAGAGTGAGTAGAATATTGGAAAGATTTATTGATAAAAGTGAATGAGAAATTATAGATACGAATAAATGGGATTTGACTTTTGGAAGCCATAAAAAGATAACTTAATTACTAAAGAGTTAGGTGGTAGGAGTAATGAGTTGAGTTGTTAATTGGTGTTGTCGAATGTAATGGGACAAGAAGGATGGAAGTAAGTTGAATGAATGTTGGCAAGGGTTATGGAACATGAAAGTAAGGGATCATTGAGGTGTAAAGTACTATAATGAGGATGTGAGTTAAAGGATATATATATATATATATATATATATATATATATATATATATATATATATATATATATATATATATATATATATATATATATATATATATATATGAGGGATCCGGTGAGGCACCTCATTATGGCGAGGCGGCTGGTCTCACCAAATTCCTCATTATGGTGAGGCAAGATCCTAGGAGTCCACCTATATATTTGAGTCCATGAGTCCATAAAACAATATCACGCACTATACAATACCATATCACGAATTTTTTTTTTTCAAATTTTTTTTTTTTTTTTTTTTTTTTTTTTTTTTTTTTTTCAATTTTTTTTTTTTTTTTTCAATTTTTTTTTTTTTTTGAAATTTTTTTTTTTCCGAAAATTTTTTTTCCGAATTTTTTTTTTTTTTTTTTTTTTTTTTTTGTGAATCTCATACCTATTTTGTGAATCTCATACCTTATTCAGTGAATCTTTAAGGCTTGTTTTGTGAAACTTGATCATCATAATTTGTTAAAATCACCTATTTCGCTCTTTTCTTTATTAGGTGAATCTCGGACTTTGTTTTGTGAATCTCGGACCTTGTTCAAGAATCTTAGAACTTGTTTTGTGAAACTTGGTCATCATAAGTGGTTAAAATCACGTTTTTTCCTCTTTTCCTTATTTTGTGAATCTCATACCTTATTAAGTGAATCTTAAGGCTTGTTTTGTGAAACTTGATCATCATAAGTGGTTAAAATCACCTATTTTGCTCTTTTCTTTATTAGGTGAATCTCGGACTTTGTTTTGTGAATCTCGGACCTTGTTCAAAGAATCTTAGAGGTTGTTTTGTGAAACTTGGTCATCATAAGTGGTTAAAATCACCTATTTTGTTCTTTTCCTTATTTGGTGAATCTCATACCTTATTTTGTGAATCTCATACCTTATTCAGTGAATCTTAAGGCTTATTTTGTGAAACTTGATCATCATAAGTGGTTAAAATAACCTATTTTGCTCTTTTCTTTATTAGGTGAATCTCGGACTTTGTTTTGTGAATCTCGGACCTTGTTCAAAGAATCTTAGAGCTTATTTTGTGAAACTTGGTCATCATAAGTGGTTAAAATCACGTTTTTTGCTCTTTTCCTTATTTGGTGAATCTCAAGCCTTATTTTGTGAATCTCATACCTTATTCAGTGAATCTTAAGGCTTGTTTTGTGAAACTTGATCATCATAAGTGGTTAAAATAACCTATTTTGCTCTTTTCTTTATTAGGTGAATCTCGGACTTTGTTTTGTGAATCCTGCAGACCTTGTTCGGTGAATCTTAGAGGTTGTTTTGTGAAACTTGGTCATCATAAGTGGTTAAAATCACGTTTTTTTGCTCTTTTCCTTATTTGGTGAATCTCAGACCTTATTTTGTGAATCTCATACTTTATTTAGTGAATCTTAGGGCTTGTTTTGTGAAACTTGGTCATCATAAGTGGTTAAAATCACCTTTTTTGCTTTTTTCTTTATTCGGTGAATCTCAGACTTTGTTTTGTGAATCTCGGATCTTGTTCGATGAATCTTAGAGCTTGTTTTGTGAAACTTGGTCTTAAAATCACCTTTTTTGCTCTTTTCCTTATTTGGTGAATCTCAGACCTTATTTTGTGAATCTCATACCTTATTCAGATTTTAAATGCATATAATGTGCCTTATACGGTCATCGACGGAACTAGTTTGTCTTCCGATCATTAGAATTGGTTTTTCGCGCTTTATAATCCGTAACTATAACTATGTTATCATAATAGGATATTGTGTTATAATACCTGGCTTTTGTGTCACATAATATTATTTGGCTCTATGGAATAACGTAACAAGTTAATAGAATAACACGGTTACTCTATGTGATAACATGACAAGTTCTTTGGAATAACACTACATGCTCTTTGGAATAACATGAGAAACATATGACTCGAATACTCGGGTGAAGTGGTGACTTATAAACTTATATTGTGGCCATTACATCAACTGTAGTGTGTTGGTGGAATATTCAGTTTCTACTAAACTAGCTCATTAGCTCAATTGGTAGAGCATTTGTGCAATTGCACAAAGGATGTAGGTTCAATTCCTACATGAGCTTCTATTATCAATATATGTAACATAAGTGTTACTTTATCAAATAAACAAAGTTTATTATATATACGAAACAATGTTACATTATCAAATAACTAGTGTTATTCTTAGCTAGCATCACTTTGTTCGATAATTATTGTTACCACATAGAACAACTAATGTTACTACAAAGTGTAACTAGTGCTTTATATATGTTCGTCTATGTGGGGCTCGAACCCACACCATGTGCAATAACACATTGCTCTACCTTTTGAGCTAATAGACGACAATGGCCAAATCCGATATGAAAGTAGACAATTATAAGTCACACTAGACCTAATCTTGTGAATCTTGGACTTGATTTTGAGACTTGGGGATTATCTTGTGAATGCTGGACTTAATTTTGTGAATCTAGGACCCAATTTTGTGAAACTGGGCGAGGGGAGTTTGTTGTACAATCCACTGATGGTGACCCTTCGTAAATAATCAAGTGCGTTCAGAAAATGATACATACTTTAACTATCACGGCTCCCAAACAAAGTTGTTGAATGAATCAAAGAATTGCTCCAAAGTGTTAATATCCACCCCAAAATTCGCACCCTCACCTACAAAGTGAAGCGGATGGTTTAGCATATATCACAATTCTAACATTGCTATTTGTGTTAAAATCATTGGAAGAAGGAAAGAGATAATCATACCGAGAGGCCGGTGCGTGCTTTTCCATAATTTCAAAGTCCCTATATGTGTTCTTCCCAATATTTTAGAACAGATCAACTTTGAACACGTGATAATATAAGCGCAAAAGAGTCACCCCCTAGCTAAGACCATCAAAATTGATTTTAAGACTAAAATACCATCACACTGTAAGATCCCATGGGCCTGTTGAGGGCACACAAAGAATACTTCTTTGCCTGTTTAAGCTTATGAGCACCTATAAAATTGTACCAAGTAAAAGCATCACTCCTCTTTCACCGCGGCCTCTTGGCTACACCTACGCTAATCTCATGGGGTACACACAACAATAATGAGTCCAACTGTTCAGGCTCTACGACAGTATCACAAATTGCAGCTAGTTTCCATATTTCCCTACATCTCATTATGAGGTAACTTGTCCAAGAATTGAGCATACCGATAAGCTACACCATCTCCGGAGTTAAACAAGCAAACCTAATTCATCGCCTCAATTATATGAAACGCAGTGTCACTCAAACACCTATTCTCATACAATATTGATTAAAAATCAAAGCTTCTAGTAATTCACTACACAATACCTAACACATTGGTTCATCTTAAAGCTGCAATTGCTTATTCCTTTTATGTCAACCAAACGCTCTCATTCTCGTAAATTATACACCAAAACTAAAACTTTCACTACTTCTCTAAACAAATTCAAACTTGCTAACGTTGTTGAATACTTGAATAACCCAAATATAATTATATAAACATATGAGGAAGGGACATCGAGTAACATCTTCCAAATAATAGCACTTAGCAAACAATCACCTAAACAATCACTTATGTGAGCAATTATCTTATAATAATCACTTATGTGAACAACCCTAGTTTAATTTTACTATAGAACAATAACAACATTACCCAAGTGCCTCATGGGCTCTAGCAAATTGCGGGGTAAGGGGGTCGGATGTACGCGGCCTTAACTACCACCTATGAACCAATAAATCAGAAACTGAGACAATGCTTAGGTAAAACGGTGTTACATGAGAATCACAATATCAAATAAATCAGCAAATTTGAAGCATAAAACAAAAGATAGGAAATAAAGAACAAGTAGTGGAGGAGAAGAAATTGACATACATTGATAATTGATTGATTGAATTCCAAATTCCGTTCATCAGTGAAGAGACGAGGACATGCGGGCCAATGGCCAAAGTTTGGGAACTTGGGGTGAAACCGAACGGACCAAGGTTCGGGGACAATCTGGTATTTGGTTCAGCGAGAAAATGGTGAAGACGGAGCTGACGAGATGAAGAGAGAGAAAGTGAACTAAGAATATGACGGAGTAAACGATGGAGTATGATTGGAAATGTGCAGGATGTTTGTTTATACAAGGAACACGTGTCAACATCTAAATCATTTGAAGTTTTTTAATCTGACGGTTTAGAAGGTGTCCAGCCGCCTCACCCTAAGAAGGGTGCCTCACATGATTCAATCTCTATATATATATATATATATATATATATATATATATAGAGAGAGAGAGAGAGAGAGAGAGAGTAAAGTTCTTATAAGTCCCCTACATCTATTGAGTCCCTTAGTCCTATTATGGGCCTTTGGATGAAAGGGATGAAAGGAGGAGATTGCATATCAATGGAGGGCTAAAAATGAATCTAGCTAATCTCCCTCCCTAATCATTCCTAATCCCTTAGTCCTCTCATTCTCTCTCAATAATAAACCAAAACAAAAAAAACCAAAAACCTAAAAACCAAAAAACCAAAAAAAAAATAAAAAAAAAAATGCAACATTCATTCATACTGCCGGCAACAACCATCGACAACAACTTCACCACCGTCTTCTTCCTCCTACCGGCAACAACCACCCCCACTTTCGCTGACCACCGAGCGCCACCGCCTTCCTCTCCCCTTCTCCTTCATCTCCTTTCTTCGGCTTCCCCAACGTCTTCTCGTTGACACCACCACCACCACTGGCCTGCTACCGCCCCCGACACTCCCACCACGACCTGATTCAACCGCCATTCACCACCACCACTCCTTGTCCTCCTGATTCAACTGCCATTCACACTTTTCAACCGCCATTCACCCGACACTGTCCTCCTGCCGCTATTCACCACCACCACTCCTTTCGCCCGCCATTCACCACCACCACTCCTTTCGCTCTTCCTCCCTCCGTCCCTCCTCTCACACCATAAAAAACCACGACCTGCTTCAGATCTCGGTTTCACCTCCGTTTCATTGTTTTTTCTTCAGATCTCGGTTTCACCACCACAACTCCTTTTATTTTTTTTCAGATTGAATTTCAGTTTGTGTAACAAAAAAGATGGGTTTGTGTAACGAAAAAGATGGATTCGGTTTAATATTGAATTTCATATTCGTTTTTTTGTGCATTTTTTAATTTCGGTTTTTTTTTGTCGGTTTCATATTTTGATTCGGTTTTTTGATATCCTTGTTGTGTATTTTTCCTTTGAATTACCAATTTTTAATTTTGTATATCTATTTGGTTTTATTTTTTCAGATTTGTTGGTTTTTATTTTTTATATCTATTTAGTTTTTATTTTTTATATCTATTTACTTGTGAATTTTAAATCTCGCCTTGTTAATATCCGTCTTGTTATATATATTTACCAATTTTCGTATTTCAAATTTTGTCTTGTTATTGTGTGGTTTAGGATCTATTAAAATGACAATTTTTTCTGTTAAAATTATACTTGTTTCTGTTAAAAAAACACTTTTTTCTGTTAAAACTACAATTTTTTCTGTTAAAATTACACTTTCTTCTATTAAAATTACACTTTTTTCTGTTTAAATTACACATTTTCCTGTTAAAATTACACTTTTTTTTGTTAAAATTACACCTTTTTCTGTTAAAATTACACTTATCTCTATTAAGGTTACCCTCTCAATGACTAAAGTTACACTCTTGGACTAAAGTTAGACAAACTAATTTGGACTATTTGGACAATTTAGACTAACTAATGGATTTATTAGTAATTTAGAAAATTTGGACTAAACACTAAAGTTACACAAATTTGGATTAAATTTATGCAATTTGGACTAAAATTACACAATTTGGACTAAATTTTGACTACTTACGACTAAATTTGGACTAAAAATACAATATTTACAACTAAATTTGGACTAAAATTATACCATTTTGGACTAAAAATACAAAATTTGGACTAAAAATACACTATTTGGACTAAAAATACACTAGTTACGACTAAATTTGAACAAAAAATACACTATTTACGACTAAATTTGGAGTAAAAATACACAATTTGGACTAAAGTTACACAATTCATTTATTTTGAGTCATTGAGATTGCGCAATTTCAATCATTGTCTTTAGTAAATTGATAGTGTGTATCTTTTATCATTTTATGAGTATAATTTTAGTCCACAAAAGTGGAATTTTAATCCACAAATGTGTAATTTTAGTCTACAAAAGTGTAATTTTAGTCCACGGAAGTATTATTTTAGTCCATAAAAGTGTAATTTTAGTCCAAATTTGTGTATCTTTAGTCCAAATTTGTGTATCTTTAGTTCAAATTGTATAATTTTAGTCCAAATTTGTGTATCTTTAGTCCAAAATCGTGTATCTTTAGTCCAAATTGTATAATTTTAGTCCAAATTTGTGTAACTTCAGTCCAAATTGGTCTAACTTTAGTCCAAAAGCGTAACTTTAGTCATTTAGAGGGTAACCTTAGTAGAGATAAGTGTAACTTTAATAATAGAGATAAATGTAATTTTAACGGAAAAAAAGTGTAATTTTAACTGGGAAAAAACTGTAATTTTAATTGGAAAAAAGTGTAATTTTAACCGGGAAAAACTGTAATTTTAACTGGGAAAAAACTGTGATTTTAACAGAGAAAAGTGTAATTTTAACGGAAAAAAGTGTAATTTTAACCAGAAAAAACTGTGATTTTAACAAAAAAAAGTGTAATTTTAACGGAAAAAAGTGTAATTTTAACATAAAAAAGTGTAATTTTAACCGGGAAAAAACTGTGATTTTAACGGAAAAAGTGTAACTTTAACCGATAAAGTAATTTTAATAGATCCTAAATCACACAATACCAAAAGAAAATTTTAAATACGAAAATTGGCAAATATATATAACAAGACGGATATTAACAAATTGATATCAACAAGAAAAAAAGTAAAAAATGAGATTTGAAAAATCAAATCTGAAAAATGGTAAAACAAATCAAAGATCTAGTGACAAAAAAAAGTAAACAATGAGATTTCATAACTAATAGATTTAGTACTAAAATCAAACTATAATTTGTAAGAATGTCAATAACCAGAAAAAAAAAGACCAAAACATCAAAATTGAAAAAAAAAAAACAAAACGGAAATGAAAAAAAAAACGGGTCAATGAAAATTGATCTATTTTAGTAGATCTACGATTGAAATAAAAAAAAAAACTTACAAATTTGAAACAATATTATATAGCAAGACGATATAAGGAGAAAAAAAACAACAAAAAAATAAAAAGAACACCCAAACATCAAGTTAAAAAAAAAAAAAAAAAAACCAAAATTCAAAAAAATTGTCGTCATCGGCGACGGCGGTGGCGGTTGGCGACTGTGGTGGTTTCGGGTGGGTGGTGGTAGGTGGATGGTGAATGAGGAATAAATGAGTAAATGATTTATTTGAATTTTTTGGGTTTTTTATTTGTTTGGTTTTTTGGGTTTTTTTTTCTTGGTTTTTTTGGAGAGAATATGGAGAAGCGAGATATAGAGAGAGAATGAGGAGATGCGATAATGGAGAAAAAGAAACATACATCGGATGTACTACCTCCAACTTTTTTGTTTTTTGAGCATATATGTTGATACCCGTCGAAGTGAATACCAAAAATAATATTTATAAAACCAAACTACTACTAGCAAGCGGTAGTAAGGGTCGATCCGCAGGGAGGTAGGGAGATAATAGTTGTTATTAATTCTAGTCTAAGGGTAACAGTTGTGGGGGGTTTTGGAGTGGATTATTTCTAAGTCTAAATGCATAAATAAAAGGCAAGTAATAAAAGAGATGTAAACAATAATAAAAAGAATGCTAAGACGGTCGGTTCATCTGCAATTGCGACGACGGTATCTAAGTAAGTCAGATAGATCACGATAGGTGGGCAAATAAGAAGTCCTCTCGGTCCATTCTTAACTAGTAGCGCCTCTCGGCCTATGCTATCGGTCCCTAGGTCTCACTAATACCACTCTCGCCCGAAAAGTGATTCCTAATGCCTAAATTACATTATCTTTCGATCTAGCAATTTAGTCGTCTCAATTTATTAATCTATTTTCCCTCCCCTATCTCTCGATCTTGTGGGTCGGTCAAATACTAAGCATTTAACAAGTCTCCTCTCGGTCTCGTTGTCAAATATTACAATTAAAACATTGAAACGGTGCTAATCTATCGCGCGTCGATCGATCGACCAAGCTAAGCTACCGATCGATCAGTCCAATCGATCGATCGATTAATCCATCGATCGACCAAAGGCCGACATCAGGTTTACTAATCTATGTCGTCTTCACCGCAGGTCCCCTCACATCTTAGCACGGGCTAATTAGCTACGCATAATAATTCTAACTACGACTAATAAAGCGATAAAAACGAATAGCGAAAGCATTACTAAACTACTTGAATTATAAACTTGCAACAATTGAATCAAAGGTTTGGGATCTAAACTAACAACCTAACTACTGAATGAATTGAAATAATACTTTGAAATAAAGAGCGAAAATACCGAATAAAAGAAAGGCAGAAGAATCCTGGATGCAAAATAGTGAACTTTATTGAGAAACTAAGTATTTGAATGTGAACTATGCTAAACTCGAGACCTAATGTCTCTCGTCTAAAAACTGATCATTATTCTGAAAACATAGGTTAGTTTATATAGGAAAAATCCTGCGTAACCTTTATTCCTAACCTAATCACAATGGGCTTTGGAATTCTCGATCTTTTAATTTGCGCATCAGACCCGTTGTTCAGTCGATCGACCATAAGCATCAGTCGATCGACTAAGTAGCAGCGAACAGTAGCTACTGGAACCCGTGGGGTGGTCGATCGACCACTTGGGCCAGTCGATCGACCAACAGCGCTGTACAGAATAGCATTCTGACGATTCCTGCAGCGCGCACCGATCTTAAAACAGCTGCCATTTCTTCGTTACTTGGTCAAATCAAGCGTTCTACACGGCGTTGGAAAGCTAAGAGGATAAGCTTTCACCTCCAATTGGAATCACTCGATTATCTGCTCTAGAACTCGAGATATAGCCATCTGAAGCAGCCTGCAGTTTCGAGAAGCACTTCTTCGCTTGTTAAACTCGTACGCACCCATGCTTTTGCTATCTTTAGGCCTTGAAACGCGCACCAAGCTCATTCCTCGAGTCAATACTCCATGTCAAATGCAATGTCAATTACTTAGGGACGGATTCGGCTCGATTTCCGCTCAATTCTTCATATTTCTGCAATAATAGACAAAAACACGAAAGTAGAGGAAAATAGGGAAATAATGGCATATATTGCACATTTGAGCTCTGAAATGCGTGTAGAATAAAGTGTGAAACATCATATTTTAGACACGCATCAAATCTCCCCAAACCAAACCTTGCTTGTCCCCAAGCAAGAACTAGACTCGATCCTAAAACCTAATGGAACGAGTTCAATCTCAGAGCGAAATGCAAACTGTTAAGCCTAAACCAATTTAATGCACAACCAACAATCAACTAGCAATGTGAATCTTGCAAACGAGTTATACGGTCGTTAAGAATTGCTGAACCGTCAACCATAGAGACTTATCAAATTGGACTCTCACGGGTCGCTCAAATCACTCAATAAGCATAGGTGAATATGTGTAAGATAGAAAGAATTAATTTTCTAGTGACTCTCACCTAACTACGACCTATAAGAACATGCCTGCAATAAAAGATGAAAATGATCTCTATAACCGTACATATGCATTCCAACCAATCAGATGACCATGACACATGCCGAGGTATATATGGATATGTGAGGTAATGGGTAAGAAGAGGCAAAAAAATTATGGAAAAGTGGAGGTACAGGTGATCAAGCTAGTACCAAAACGGAACCAAATGGCAACATCCAACTTCTTGCTCATAATCAAACGAAACGGTGCTATAGCAAGCACAAGACTCACAATCTCCAAACTATCAAATCAATAAACTTCCCATAAGATATAAATGCAACATGGGAGCAAAAATCGCCATAAGATAAAGGCTTTGAATTATGCGAATTGATTTTCTTTCGGACCCCAGTCGATCGACCAGAAAGGGCAGTCGATCGACCGTTTTGAACAAAGACAAAACTCTCTTTTTTTTCTTTTTTCAATCATTTTCCATTTCTTTTTTTTCTTTTCTATTTCTTTCTTTCCTTCTTTTCATTTTCCCAACAACATCTCAATCGAGCAAATACCACCAAAAACGAAGTAACAATCCCAGAACGTAAACTACTAGCTTGACAAGGGCAGGCTAAATGTAGGATGTAGTAAATGGGACAAAAAAGGATATTTTTGGCAGTGTGAAGCTTATGGGTAAAATGAGAAAAGGAAACCTCTACCACATGTGTCAACAAACCACGACCGAATGCATACAGTATTAAGCGGATCAAGTTCATATTTATGCACATTAAGGAAACATGTGTCATAAGGAGTACTACTCACATTCCTAAATAAACCGGTCATAGATGACACCAGTTATAAAGCTCCAAACCTCGTAAATATGATGTAGCTTGCCAATTTTCAAAGTCAAGTCTCAAGCTCAAAGAAATAATTTAACGAAAACTCGTGGATATGCATATACGATTCTACCAATAACATGTTGATCTAGCAAGGCTCGTGCAAAACAGTGCAAATGAAAAATCATCATAGAAATACTACCGTTCCGACTCGACCTATATGCTAAAATAAACGTGCATTTTATGGAAATTTTTGAAATTTTTCAATTTTTTTTTGGATTTTTGAATTTTCTGTATATAATGAAAATGAAATAAACAATGCAAACTGAAATTTAAACGTGAATGCAAACAAATGAATGAAGTGCGACGCAAAACCCTTCCCCAAACCAAATCGCACAATGTCCCCATTGTGCAAAATCATGTAATGAGAGAAAAGAGAAACGGGAATTTGCGAGAAAATGAAATAAATAAATATGACATGAAGTGGAAATCGGGAACTCACAAGACTTTGAGCGCAGCAAAGGAAACCTCCCAAACCAAATAAGCGTGAGCTAGGAGGTTTCAAAGAGAGCAGTTAGCTACCAATAAGTACCTGAAAAGACAAACAAAACCACGCATAAAATCGAGAAAACAATTTTGGGACGGTAAAATTATGTGCAAAATGAAGAATATGGAAGAAATCAGAAATAAGACGGAAAATAAAGTGGAGGGAAGACTCCCTCAATTCCGCAAATCGACCAAACATAGTAGGAGAGAGGTCGTAAACAGTGGCAAGAGCAACTTGGTCGATCGACCACATCACCCGATCGATCGACCAAGGTGAAAGGAACAATAGCTCCCGGAAACTGAGACCTGATCGATCGACCATAGAAGGCGATCGATCGATCGGGAAAACCGTTGAACTTCGTATTTCTTCGAATTAGCTCAATTACTCGAGCTAATGAGGTCTACAAGCCTGCAAATGCACAATAATACGCGCCCAAAATTGCGCAAAACCCAAAGTAAAAGTCTATAGACGGAAATTAAACTAAGCACACGCTAAGAGTTTTTATTTCTAAACAACTATGAGGTTTTATTCAAAACAAAAACAAAACACATCCGGGTTGCCTCTCTAGCGCTGGTTTCAGACCGGTCCCCGCTCGACCTCTTTTTCTTCAAATTTGCTCACTCTAATTGAGCCCAATCAAAACAACTCAAGGCTCTCAAAGAACCTATCATACATCTCGCGCATGTGCTACACAAAAATCGTAAGTAGCACCATAACATGGAAATAACATAGGAAATCAAAATGTAAAAACATTTAAGCCTAACAAATTTCCTATGGCAGCTCCTAAAATTGTCCACAAAATAATTCCGCCCTCCAAATAAGGGCGGAATATAAAAGCTCAAATTATCCGTAGGTGGAAAATTAGAGAGCTCAGGAGCTATTGACTCAAAAACAACGCGAGTAGAATCCAGATGCTCAAACGGGTAAGAACTGTGAGGTGGAGGAGTCTCACTAAGGGAGAAGGTGGATATTCGTCCCAAATGCATGGGGCAAAGAAAGTCAAATGGGTCAATCGGGTCCTCTATAATAGGTTCATCTATAATATCGTCATACATATCCCAATTAACCTCAAGACTCACAAAATTTTCCTCCTCACTCTCCTTATTGCTAGACTCGTCAAGTTGGAGATTTTCAAAGAGATCCTCCAAATCGACCTCGCTATCAGTGCAAGAATCATAAAGGGGTTCTAGACTATCCTCATAAAAAGGATTGTCAACCACGCTAATGGTCTCCTCTATGTCTCCGTCAAGATTTTCTAAAACGGTTTCTAAGGTCTCACCCACCCCCTCATCTGAGTCAACATGAAGAGAAAAGTTGGGTTTAAGAGATTCAGTAGCAAACCAATTAAAGAATTCTAATACCTCAATGACGGGGATTCCTTCAAAATCCCACTTACCTATAGACTCGAGGTATGCTCGCGTAGGGTCATTCATTTGCCTAAAAATGGTGCAAATATTTGGAGATCGAGAGAAGGCATCTCGTCCTGGGCTCAATAAACTCCCAAAGTCCGCTAAATAGACACCAAAGATTTCGTTCTCTTCCTGCGGAAAACTCGGAAGGAACGACATGAGAACGGTCTCAAGGAACCGAAGTTCCCCGAGACTAAAGAAAGAAAGACTAAAATTAAAGACAACTAAAACTAGCGCTCCTCCCGAACGGCCAAAATTTGATACCCGTCGAAGTGAATACCAAAAATAATATTTATAAAACCAAACTACTACTAGCAAGCGGTAGTAAGGGTCGATCCGCAGGGAGGTAGGAAGATAATAGTTGTTATTAATTCTAGTCTAAGGGTAACAGTTGTGGGGGGTTTTGGAGTGGATTATTTCTAAGTCTAAATGCATAAATAAAAGGCAAGTAATAAAAGAGATGTAAACAATAATAAAAAGAATGCTAAGACGGTCGGTTCACTGCAATGCATGACGGTATCTAAGTAAGTCAGATAGATCACGATAGGTGGGCAAATAAGAAGTCCTCTCGGTCCATTCTTAACTAGTAGCGCCTCTCGGCCTATGCTACTCGGTCCCTAGGTCTCACTAATACCACTCTCTCGCCCGAAAAGTGATTCCTAATGCCTAAATTACATTATCTTTCGATCTAGCAATTTAGTCGTCTCAATTTATTAATCTATTTTCCCTCCCCTATCTCTCGATCTTGTGGGTCGGTCAAATACTAAGCATTTAACAAGTCTCCTCTCGGTCTCGTTGTCAAATATTACAATTAAAACATTGAAACGGTGCTAATCTATCGCGCGTCGATCGATCGACCACTAAGCGGTCGATCGACCAACAGGTCCAGTCGATCGACTGACTAATCCAGTCGATCGACCAAAGGCCGACATCAGGTTTACTAATCTATGTCGTCTTCACCGCAGGTCCCCTCACATCTTAGCACGGGCTAATTAGCTACGCATAATAATTCTAACTACGACTAATAAAGCGATAAAAACGAATAGCGAAAGCATTACTAAACTACTTGAATTATAAACTTGCAACAATTGAATCAAAGGTTTGGGATCTAAACTAACAACCTAACTACTGAATGAATTGAAATAATACTTTGAAATAAAGAGCGTAAATACTTGAATAAAAGAAAGGCAGAAGAATCCTGATGCAAAATAGTGAACTTTATTGAGAAACTAAGTATTTGAATGTGAACTATGCTAAACTCGAGACCTAATGTCTCTCGTCTAAAAACTGATCATTATTCTGAAAACATAGGTTAGTTTATATAGGAAAAATCCTGCGTAACCTTTATTCCTAACCTAATCACAATGGGCTTTGGAATTCTCGATCTTTTAATTTGCGCATCGACCCGTTGTTCATCGATCGACCATAAGCATCAGTCGATCGACTAAGTAGCAGCGAACAGTAGCTACTGGAACCCGTGGGGTGGTCGATCGACCACTTGGGCCGTCGATCGACCAACAAATACCAGCTGTGCGAATAGCATTCGACGATTCCTGCAGCGCGCACCGATCTTAAAACAGCTGCCATTTCTTCGTTACTTGGTCAAATCAAGCGTTCTACACGGCGTTGGAAAGCTAAGAGGATAAGCTTTCACCTCCAATTGGAATCACTCGATTATCTGCTCTAGAACTCGAGATATAGCCATCTGAAGCAGCCTGCAGTTTCGAGAAGCACTTCTTCGCTTGTTAAACTCGTACGCACCCATGCTTTTGCTATCTTTAGGCCTTGAAACGCGCACCAAGCTCATTCCTCGAGTCAATACTCCATGTCAAATGCAATGTCAATTACTTAGGGACGGATTCGGCTCGATTTCCGCTCAATTCTTCATATTTAATAATAATAGACAAAAACACGAAAGTAGAGGAAAATAGGGAAATAATGGCATATATTGCACATTTGAGCTCTGAAATGCGTGTAGAATAAAGTGTGAAACATCATATTTTAGACACGCATCATATGTATTTTTTTTTAGCTTATTATCTCAAACTTTATTTGTTTTTGAGCAAATGTGTATTTTTTTTAGCATAATAAAGTTTATAAGTTAGATTTTAATATTTTTTCGTCAAAACTCAAATTTAACTAAACTTATATGTAATGTTTTTGAGTTTTATTGTAATTTTGTAGAGCTTATTGTTAAGTGAATAATCTCAGAAACTTTAAAACAAAACTCAAAAACTTTATTATAATGCTCAGAAACTATAAAATTGGAGGTAGTACACCAGATGTATAATCCTCTTACTGGTGATAATGAGATGATGAATGAAAGATGAGGAGAATTAATGTAGTTAATGAGAAAATTAGAGGAAGATGGCAAAATTAGAGCATTAACCTTAATTTTTTTTGTTCTCATCTTAGCCCTCAATTTCCAAGATCCAATGGCCCATAATGGGATTTATGGACTCACGTGTAAGAGGAGGACTCATTTGATCTTATTACTATATATATATATATATATATATATATATATATATATATATATATATATATATATATATATATATATATATATATATATATATAGATTTAGGATCCTATGAGAACGAACACTCGGTGAGAACGGTGAGAACGACCTTTATAATAAAACTTCACGCGCGCATCCTTATTTGTCACAACCAAACTTTTCATTTCTCATTCTCTCTCAATCACAATCCTTCCTCAAAACCTAACCACCCTTCAAATTCCCCCATCACCACCTAACCACCCTGCCGCCGCCACCTACCGTTATCATCTCCGCAACAACTCCGTGACGACGTAACAACATTTTTGAGCTTTCTCCTACCACGCGACGCGACGCAAACCTCAACGCCGCAGTCACCGCGCACGTGCACTGACGATTCTTGCCGCATCAACCGACATCGCGCATCTCCGACATCTCAAATCGCCTTCACGAACTTCCTTAATGCCGGCTCAGTTCCATGGAATCCAATCAACATTTCGAACCGTCATTTTTCGAGCTTCAAATCTGGGTTTTATTTGGGGGTTTTTAATTTGGAAATAATTACGGTTTGTAATTTAGGGTTTTTTTTTATGTATGTAGATATTTGGCGACATTGATGCTTGCTGGCGGTGGGAGGTGTAGGTCAGGGGCGAGGGGTGGTGCGATGGGAGTATAGTTTGATACTTTGATTTGATTTTTTTATGTATCTAGAACTTACTGATAGACACTCCTTGAAGGTTGATGAGACATTACAGAACAAGGAATCTTGGAGAAGTTGGATAGATCAATGCCATGTGTCTTCTCACATTTTACTTGAAACGTGATCGAGAGGACTAGTTTGGCTTCTCGAGGGAAGGTAAGTTCGATCAATCTAGCTTTCAAAGCTTGTGCTTGTTTGTCGCAAATTCTTTGCTCGAGATTTTCTAAGCCTTGTGTAGTTGTCTCATACTCTCATTTCCTATTCATAATGGTGCTTCATATTAGGCAATTTTTTGCAGTTTGTTTAAATACCTTCTAATCGGATACGATTCGACTTGCTAATCGGATCTGTGAAATGGATACGATTCGACTTGCTAATCGGATCTATGAAATTGTGGCATATAGCTAGCTTTCTTATCTGTTTGTGGTTTTATATGCTAAAGTTGATGCTAAATGTTATGGGAGTATTTTTGGTTCTCACTTGATGCAAGTAGCTTATCTTCATAGTTTCTAGAAACTCGACATATTTTGTTGTTAATCGTCTTGCAAGTTCTCATCAACTTTAGTCCATTTATT
The DNA here is from genome assembly GCF_048544455.1 of Silene latifolia. Lineage (NCBI taxonomy): Eukaryota > Viridiplantae > Streptophyta > Magnoliopsida > Caryophyllales > Caryophyllaceae > Silene > Silene latifolia. Next base: position 246,699,675 of record NC_133538.1, on the reverse strand, counting down.
TAGATGGTGACTTCAGTCCATTGAGTATTTTTGGTTCTCACGTGTTTTTTAAGTCTGGTGAACCTGGTGTTGAGTCAAGAACTGAAAATTTCAAAAGTGTTGATGGCATTGCTAAAAGTTTTTAACCCAACAGGGAAACTAGGACAAGATATGGAGCACGAATCTTTCAACAAAGAGTAGAAATTATGGAGCACAAAGCATTCAACAAACAGATGGGGAGCAAATGCTGCTGGTAGAAGAGCTGTGGAGAATTGGTCGTAGGGTGAACCATGTTGGATAAAAGGAGTGAACATATTGGTGTGTATGTTGTGTGTAACACTCTTAGATGCATAGAGATTAATTGGTGTATAGCATATCTTAGATGCATAGAGATTTTATTTTTAGTGAACAGATTGGTGTGTAGGTAGTGTGTAACACTCTTTGCTTGTAATTAAAAAAAGTGTGTGTTTATTACGTGTTTAAAGAGTCGTCAAACGAATTTTTTTTCCTATATGGCTGGTTTGGAGCTCTACCAATTTAAGACTACACTGAAGGTAATACTACCAATTTAAGACTACTTTTGTCCTTACTAAATTTGAACAGGGTAAAATAAACGCTAGCAAATAACTCGCAAGTAACAATATCTTGGGGTACGACTAGTGTTAATAAAAGTGTACCTATGATGGGAAAAGATGCATTTACATCACTTTAAAACGAACTTAGAATTTATGTAAAAAGTGTATCTACTATGGAAAAAAATTGTGTCTGCATCGTTATAAAGTGTGTATAGAATTTATGTAAATAACGTACGTATAATATTGTAAAGTGTATATGGATTTATCCAAAAAAAGGCGTATCTGACATGTATTTTAATGTATCTAGTAGCCGTAAAAAAAGGAAAAGACGTATTTGTATTGTTATAAAGTGTAGGGTGTATCTAGAATTCTTGAAAAAAGCGTACCTAGGAGTGTCTAAAGTGTATCTAAGATTTGGTTAAAAAAAAAGTGTATCTGACATGTATTTTAATGTATCTACTAGCTGTAAAAAAATGTATTTGTATTGTTATAAAGTGTATCTAAAATTCTTGAAAAAAGCGTACCTAGGAGTGTCTAAAGTATATCTAAGATTTGGTAAAAAGAAAAAAGGCGTATCTGGCATGTATTTTTATGTATCTAGTAGTCAGTAAAAAAAGGAAAAAAATGTATTTGTAAAAAAGTGTATCTATGATAAGTTAGAGTGTATTCGAGATTTGAAAAAAATGTATCTACACGGTAAAAAAATGTATTTAGAATTATGTAAAAAATGTATCTATGATAGGTAAAATTGTATCTGAGATTTGGTAAAAAAAAAGTGTATCTACATATATTTCAAATGTATCTACTTCGTTCTCACCTGGATACACTTTTTTTTACCTAATCTCGGATACACTAAAACCTATTGTAGATACATTTTTTTTCCATAATTCTAGATACATTTTTTGACATTGTAGATACATCTTTTTTTATTGTACGTTTTTTACATAAATTATTTATACATTTTATAACGATTTAGATACACTTTTTTTCATTCTATGTATATTTTCTCCCACATACGCAAATTATTACTCTATACACGAGTATGTGATCTGGGTACATAAAAGTCAACATAAATTAAAAAATCCCCAAATTGCAAACCCTAATTTATAAAAATCCCCAAATTGCTAAATCCCTATTCCAATTCAATTTACATATACAAGAATTCGTATTCAACATGCAGCCGCAAATCCACAATGCGTGCAACATTTCTAAAAATAAAACAAGATCAATCAAACTAATACAATCATGCGAATTACAATGTGAATTATAAGATTCACCATTAAAACACAAAGTCAATAAATTAATCGGGTAAAAATGAAGAAATGATGAGAATCAAAGAAAAGATTGCTTAAAGGTGTCTAGATCACGCAAACGAATTTCTTATAAGCTAAAATCTGATGGCATTTGACGAGTAGAGTTTATCCGAGAATCGATTGACATTGACGGAAAAGTGAGGACGGAGATGTTGACACAGCACACGACGAGCTTTAACGGAAGAAGATGCGGTGGAGCGACGGTGAGAACAAATGCGAGCGATGTTATCTTCATAGTAGCGGAGAGAAAACGCAATACTCGGGCCTAGAATTCCGTGCAAACACAAAGGCGAAGAGAACGACGTCGACGCGCGCACGATCACGATCGATGGTGTTACGTGCCGAGCTCCGTCGAAGAGAAATGATCGACTCCGAGATAAAACTCGACGCCGACCAGTTGGGTTCGTCTTTACCGGTGGTAAGAGAGCCGTCGACGGCGATCGGGAAGCATGATGGTTGTTAATGGAGTATGAGAGAAATTAGAGTTTGTTTAAGGAGGTGGGTGATGGGATGTGGTTAACTGAGTGAGGTAGGTTGAGTGAATTTGGAAATGACGAGGGAGTGAGAATTAAATGGATTAATGGTAGTTTATATGCATGAGTTTTTGTACAGCTAGTTTGTTCTCACCGTTTGCACCGAGTGGTCGTTTGCACCGGATCTTGACTCTCTCTCTCTCTCTCTCTCTCTCTCTCTCTCTCTCTCTCTCTCTCTCTCTCTCTCTCTCTCTCTATATATATATATATATATATATATATATATATATATATATATATATATATATATATATATATATATATATATATATATAGGATCTCGTGAGTTTGGTTCTTACGGTGAGTTGTGAGTTTGTGTGGTCACAAATCTCAGCCATTAGATAAAAAGAAATAGATGGCTGAGATTGAACATAATATTAACAAAACCACACGAAAGGAAAGCCTGACAACTTGAATGTCAAAATAAACCCACCTGTGATCCTCTCTCTAATCCCAAAAAAAAAACACTTGGAAATACGATTAATAGCTAGAAATCACGCAATTCATCTTCACCGATCAAATTCATCACTAAAATCACTGTAAAATCAATGTTTTTTTTCCTAAATTTATGAATAATTGATCAATTTCCAGTTAATTTGAACAATTGATATGCGAATTATTGCGAATTTGTTGCAGAACAATTCAAATCAAGATTGTAATTATACGATTTGAAGTATAGCAGAATTACTAAGTAAAATTCCTCATTTTCCTTGTTTTTGGGAAGGTGAGAAGGAGAAAGTGATGGCATAATCGTCATCGAATTAGAAAGTTGTGTATGCAGGTTGGATGGTTAGGATTTGGAGGATGAAAATCGGTCGACCTTATATTCATAAGTGATATTTTGTTCTTCGGCCTCATCTTCTTGCTTATGATAAGCGTAAACCTCATTACCTCAAGATAATCAGGTTATTTTGTTGTTTCTGTTGTTATTTTTGTTGTTGTTGATGATGATGAATGTAAACCCGGAACCAGGACGAGGTGACTGGCCTGAGCTCGAACCCATTGATAAGGTTATTCATGGTGCTTGTTGTCGATGTGGGAGCAAGTGAGCAGGTTGGTTTTTGCAAGAAGTGATGCTCGTATCCGGGTAAAGATCTTCGGTCTGCTCAGGTACGAATCTGACCGGAATCAAGGTGAATTACTGGCAGTGCGAGATGCCGGTGGTGTAGGCAATTCAAGGCTGCTGATGGGCAAATTGAACCATGTTAGCTGCTGATTGTTTGCAGCGGGAGTGGTGATCGGTTTCAGAATTGGTGCACGAGACGGAGTAGGGAGAGTCCGCAATTGTGGTGAACTGAGCTCGTAGTATAGATTTAAAGTCCGTTGGGTGTTCTGTGTTCATGGTGGATGGCAAATTAGCAAAGGAGATGCTCGACACTTCGAGTAAGCTGCTTTCATGCGTGATGCGTGATGGTGCTTTCATTTTGTTTAATGATAGCATTGAAATTTATGTTTATTGTGATCGACAAACTGGAATAACAGGTAGTTGCGACGGTTCCGGTACGGAGCCATGGTTGCTAGGTGGTGCGAGTTGATGGTGGCTCTGAAATGGTGGTTGCTGCTGCTGGGTTGTTGATAATTGTTGAGTTGTGATTGTTGGTGCTAGGTGATGCGTGATTGGAGCAGGGGAGGAGCACAGGTTCAGAGGCGGTGATGATGAGTGCAAAGGGATAAGGAGTGTTGTGATAAACAACAGCTCTAGACTCCCAAGACAAGACCTCAACCCACTGATCACTTCTCTCATTACTGTCCTCAGCTCTGCCAACCACCAATTAACTCACAATTACAACATCTATTAAATATACACAAATACTTCGATAAGACGGTCTTATACAAGTAATTGGGATCCGTTTTACATAATATTATTGTAAAACCTCCTTACAGAAGACTAATGAATTCAAAAAGACAAGGTAAACGAACTTGTGATGAGTGGTACGAACGATGGAGGTGAGATCATGGACACTATGAGAGGAGTTACTGCCAGTGCTTGGAATTGACACGATTCCGAAAACGAGGAGGATCAATGCGATGAAGGAAAACAAAAGCACCAATATACTAATTGTAAATATGCTGATCTACGTTCCACTATTGTTAGTATAATGTTGGTAGTTAGTGGATTAATCTAGGATTTGTTGCAAGGGTATTTTCGGTATTCTACTATGGAGTAATCACTTTATTTCTTTGATAGAATAATGTCAGATATTTAGTGATCTTTGTGAAAAATGAGGATTAAGCATGGTAATAAAATATATTGGTGGAGGTACAATTGAGTCATTCGTCCTATTTACAAAGTCATAGTTCAGAATAACAGCACAATAACATGTGGTAAAAAAAGAGTAAAAAAATCAAAGTAGTAAAAAAAATCTAAGTGACACCGGAATAACAGCAGAATAACAGTAGAATAATAGCACAATAACACGTGGTAAAAAAAAAGAAAAAAAAAATCAAAGTGACACCGGAATAACATCACAATAACAAATAGAATAACAAAGAGAATAACAAAGACAATAACAAAGACAATAACATGCGGTAAAAAAAAGAGTACAAAAATCAAAGTAGTAAAAAAAATCAAAGTAGTAAAAAAAAGTGACACCGGAATAACATCACAATAACAGCAGAATAACAGTAGAATAACAGAACAATAACATGTGGTAAAAAAAAAAGAAAAAAAAAATCAAAGTCGTAAAAAAATTCACAGTAACAGCAGAATAACATCACAATAACAACGGAATAACAATAACAACACAATAACATATGGTAAAAAAAAAAAGAAAAAAACATCAAAATCGTAAAAAAAATCAAAGTAACAGCAGAATAACATCACAATAACAGCAGAATAACAATAACAGCACAATAACATGTGGTAAAAAAAAAGAGAGAAAAATCAAAGTCGTAAAAAAAATCCAGGTAAAAAAAAGCACAATAATAGCATAATAACACGAGGTAAAAAAAATAAGAGTAAAAAAAATTTCAAGTAAAAAAAAATCCGGTACAAAAAGAAAAAGAAAAAAAGGTAACATAATGAGTAAATTAAAGAAAAACATAAGAGAAAACAAAAATCAAAGTGGTAAAAAAAAAGCATAATAATACGAGGTAAAAAAAAAAGAGAAAAAAAATTAAAGTAAAAAAAAAAGTAACATTAGAAAAAAGAGAAAATAAGTAAATGACAATGGTTTTATATGACATGTAAGATTTGATCTTGACCACTCATCTCTAATATAATCTAGTGGCTGAGATTCCCCCAACTCACAACTCACAACTCACCATAAAAACCAAAATCACCAAATCCAATCTCTCTCTCTCTCTATATATATATATATCTGGTGAGAACCACCTACATAGTGAGAACCGTGAGAACTCCACCTTACGGATTTGTTTTCTAAAAAATAACGACATATTTAGATTCGGCATAGAATTTTATGCCTAGATAACATGTTTCTTGGTCCAAAATGTATAAATTATTGACTGGAATCGAGACGAGAAACATTTTATTAATTTTCATGCATCTACTAGTCATTTTTCATGTATTTAACAATTTTCACGCACCTAGAACTCGTTTTCGTGCACCTAGAGCCTGATATTTTCATGCACCTAGTAATAATTTTCATGCACGTAACAATTTTCATGCACCTAGTATTCGTTTCAGTGCATCTATAGCCATTTTAGTATACCTAATTGTATTTTTGTACATTAAGTTTATATTTTGTTAAGAAAATCAAAATTTTTTGTTTAGCTATACCAAAAATGTGTTGGAATAAACTAAACTAAGGGTAAATGATCCATCAAAACTTTCGGAACAAGATTTGAGGATGATTTAGTAAGGGTTCTCACGGTTCTCATTATATTAGTGGTTCTCACCTGGATCCCGACTTATATATATATATATATATATATATATATATATATATATATATATATATATATATATATATATATATATATATATAGAGAGAGAGAGAGAGAGAGAGAGAGAGAGAGAGAGAGAGAGAGAGAGAGAGAGAGAGAGAGAGAGAGAGAGAGAGAGAGAGAGAGAGAGAGAGAGAGAGAGAGAGAGGTGGGATCCGTGAGAACGAACCCTCGGTGAGAACGAACTACCAATCAAATTATTAACACACGACATTATCAATTTATCTTTACCCACCAAATTTGTTACAACATTACGAACCCCATTGTTGACTACTCTAAACTCAAATCTGATACATCTACCACCACCAGAATCCGGCGAACCCCACTCACGCCGACACCGAGCTCCGACACATACCGTCATTGACAAGACGCCGACAAAGACACGCCCACTGTTGCCGCCTTTATTCCATTTGAACGACCTTTTGACCCAGATCTACCACCTGACAGGCGTCACCGTGGCCAATTAACTCGCCGGAATCGTCATCGTGGTTGTGCGAGTAGTGGTGGCCGTGGAAGCGAATTTATGTGGTGGCCGATGTTGGTAATGGTGTGTGGTGTTGTCGTTGATGTCGATAGTAATGGTGGTTGCCGGTGATGTTGATAGTACAGGTGGCTGCGGTGATGTCGAAGGTTGTGGTGGCTGTCGGTGATGTCGACGGTGGTGCCGGTGATGCTGAATTTGTAAATTTATTTTTATCCCTCAATAGACGATTCTCCATTTTAATTCATCAATAACTTGGCTATGGCTTCAACACTCTTCTTATTTCAATTCCTTTTTTGCTTTTTTAGTTCCGGTTCGTTGAATTAACTTTGATTGCTTGGATTAATTTATGTTGTTAAATTATTGTACGTAATTCTGCTTATGCTCACTAACATTAGTTTTTATCTTTATTTGTTCCATTAATGATTCTATTTGTGCTTGATTAGAGTCATTGTTGTTGGAGTATAGTTATTGATTAGCTAAAATTTTGATGTAACAAAATTGGTTTCTAAGTGTATCAAACTTTATTGGATACGGATTACGATATCTCTCAATTATATCTCGTAGAAATTATATTTTGAATAGAAAAAAGTGTATGTATATTTTTAATAAGTATAAATATATATAGAATTCGGGTAAAAAATGTATATAGGATAAAAAGAAGTGTATTTATATTCTCAAAAAGTGTATATAAAATTTAGTTAAAAAGTGTATCTAACATAGAAAAAAGTGTATTTATACTCATAAAAAGTGTGTATAGAATTCAGGTAAAAAGCTTACCTACGATAGAAAAAAAGTGTATCTATATTCCTAAAATGTGTATATAGAATTCAGGTAAAAAGCGTACCTTCGATAGAAAAAAGTGTATCTATACTCGTAAAAAGTGTATATAGAATTCAGGTAAAAAGCGTACCTAACATAGAAAAATTGTATCTAGGATTTGGTAAAAAAAAAAAAAAAGTTGCACTTAGTATATATTCCAATGATTTTTTCTCACTGCTTCACCGGGATCCCGACTATATATATATATATATATATATATATATATATATATATATATATATATATATAGAATTCGGGGTCTTAACAAAGACGGTGCGAAACTGTACGAACTGATTAATTAAACCAATCCAAGCGTGCTTTATTATCTCTATACCTAGAACAAACAATTCAACAGTAATTTCGATCGCCTCCCATTGCAAACACCTGAATTTGATTACCTCCCACCACAAACAGTCGGCCTCCACTTCCACCGTCGGCCGCCACTTCCTCCACCGCTTCTGCCACCTAGATTCTCGTCGACGACCCTTCCCAACAACGGATTTCCGTTTATCATAGAAAAAAGGTTAGCTTCAATTTTATTTTAATCTTTCAATCTGTTCAATTGTAAAGATTTAAGTAGTTTTATGAGAAATCATAAGATTATAATAAAAAAAGTTTGATCTTTAGCTATGAATTCTAATAAAAAATTATGGTTTATAAAACTTGGTCATTACAAATTGGGTCTGGTGGTCGTTGTATTGTTCTGAAAATCGACATTTGAGAACTTATTCGATAACTTCTTAAAAATGAGTTCTGGAATATTTCAGGAGGATTCGGTTTTTGTGAAGATATTGACGATGATGAGACCATCTTTCGATCAGTATTTGGAGATCGTTTTTTCGTCTGGTCCTCTGTTGATGAAGATCCTAATTGGAAGCGTTCATCACGTCGTTCTAAGAGCCACAAGTCCTCTTGGAGATGGGGTAATCAGAATGAAGATCAATATCACTACACTCCAGAAGAAGACACTCGAAAATCAAAATTGGCTTCTGAACGGACTGCTCTTGGTTTAAGTGCTTCTGGTCCACTTAAACTTGAAGATGTGAAAACTGCGTAAGTGTCTATTAAGCCCTTCACCATTTTCCTTTTCACATTTTCTGGATAACTTATTTTTGCAAAGTAACTGTGATGGATATATGAGAGGATGTCATTTGGTAACATCTAACTCCTATCAATTTCAGGTATCGAGCTAGTGCTTTAAAATGGCACCCTGACCGTCACCAGGGTCCTTCAAAGGTAATCTACACTCTTCCTCGATATAGTCTGCCATAGACCGTGTTGTATGCAGAAGCTTTTGTTTACGGGGTCCTGTAAAGATATTACTAGACAAAGTTGTAGATTATTGATCTTTAAGCACAGGGCAAAACCCGCAAATCATTGTTAGCTTTCGTGATGGTAAATAGATATACTAACTTGTTATTCTGCATTGGCACTTGGCAGGCAAAAGCAGAGGAGAAATTCAAGCATTGCACATCTGCATATCAAACTTTATGTGATAGTTTGGCTGTCAACTAAAATTTGGGGTCTTGTTATCAACCATGGTTGTTTCATATGCGAACAAATAGTCTAATCTTCCCAAAATTGGTCTATTGCAGAATTTCCTCTTTTTCTTGGCGCAAATTATGCAAAATAGTCCTAAACTGTTATAAACTGAAACGACTGGTAGTCTGGTACACATTGATGATTGATTGATCTACAATAGCTCATCCAAAATACATTGAACTCAACCATCCGAAAGCAGTGTGAAGCGAGTATATATTGAGCTGTGATGTAACTTTATTAATGTATTGAGCTGCGACTTGGTTATATTCAGTTTCGGTTGAATTTTTATGGAGTCGTCCTTCAATTTTATTAAGCTACAAGTTGTACTAAAACTTCCTCCAGTGAACAGGTCTGCATTCTCTACTGGAAAATTTGTGTCATTATTTTGTAATATCATACCACTTGTACACTCTTTTACCTTCTTTACCTTGCTAGATACACTCTTTTACCTTGTTAGATACACATCTCCGCCAAGCAGATAGACTTCTTTAGATTGCTAGATACACAAGTTAGTACTTCCATATACACATGATATAACTACTAGATACACATGTATAGTCTTCATATACATGTGGGAATCAGGTTTGTACATGCTTTCACTTGCAAAAATCATGATTTATTTATTGGTGTATTATTCCTGCTTAAAGCATACTGATATCTGACTCTTGATATGTCCCTGTGAGCACAGTATGACGACTCCCAATGGTCGATTTATGACTCAGGAGAAGATTTGCTTATCCATGAGTGATTGTGAGTCTCAGAGCTTCTTCTGTGTTCTATTTATTTTAGTAAGCGCGTCATTTTTGTTCGTTATAGCTCTGTTTGACAATTGTTGCTAATGTTTTCTTTCCTGAAGTTCATCCAGAGAGTTGGAATCCAATGTGGTCTGTGTCAAGGTAAGTTGGGCAGTAATTGATGCAGTATTTCCTAATCTATTCGCAGACTCGCAGTTGTTTCCCAGATTGTCTATGAAATATTGTACTGACTACTTTCTAATCTAATACAGCATTCTTCTTGGGCTACTTTCATTCATGGTTAGTTCATGCTTGCCACTGAGTGCTTTTCTACGATGCTTATGACATATTCCCGTAGAGGGTTTCCTTTAGCTCGAATCATTTTGAAGCTTTGTGATGGGAATTTTTTAAACATGTGTTTGGCTCACAAGTAAAAAATACAGAACAAACACCAACAGTTCGTTATTTTAAAGGCTGATAAATAGTTTAAGCTGACAGAAATATGGCGTACATGCCTTGTAAATTGCAGGTTGAAGACATCCCTACAACAGGAAGCGTCAAAACTACCGATGAAGAGAAACAGCGTTTAGCAAAGGCTTCTCTTGCTTTCAATTGTGAAAGGTAATATTTTCTGCTGTGTGAGTGGTCTCGCAGTCTCACTTGCCAGACCAACTCATTATATTCCTCATATAGTTATAGAATTAATTAAATGGCTGTAGAAGTTTTTCGTTTCACTTATCCTTACAGACACTTTTTCCTGTTAGCCCAACATTCAAGATTCTGTTTCCAGAGTATGTGGAGAAGTTTAAACAGCAGCTTGCTGAACAGGCTCAGTCAGCAGTCTCTGCAGCACCTGCACAAGAAGACACTTCCGTGTCCATTTCTGATGGATTTGATAACAACAGGAATGAGGAAGAAGATGTCGCATATGCAAAACCAGAGGTCCAGAGAAGAAATGACCAGAGGCAGTTGGTACCACCGGTCCAACCTCGATGTTCTTGCTGGTGTTTTTAGTATTTGGTGTCGGATACCGTGTATTAATTAGCAGTGGATCTAATGGTGTCGGATATTCGGATTGCAGCAGCGCAGTTCATTCTCCAAGTTCACTCTGTAAATACGGAGTATTATATTTACACAAATCAAGTTGACCATTTTCAACCTCTAGATTTAGCTTAGATTTGCGTAATTCACTACTATTTCCGCTGTCTTGATTCGTCACGGCTCGTGCACCCTCAACACTTGCTGTATGCTTATATAGTTATATGTAAATGCCAGGCCACCGCATTAAAATAATTTCAATTAAGAGCTTATCCCAAATTTCTTATCGTTAATCTTTTTATGTAAGATCGAATAAAGTCACTGGTTGAGACAACGGGGTAAAAGAGTGTGTCTAGCTTGTTAGATACACATCTCCGCCAAGTAGATAGCTTTCGAGAGATGTGTATCTAGAAAGGTAAAAGAGTGTGTCTAGCTTATTTGAGATGTGTATCTAACGAGGTAACTGAGTGTATCTAGTAAGGTGAAAGAGTGTATCTAGGAAGGTAAAAGAGTGTATCTACCTTGTAAAAGATGTGTATCTAGTAAGGTAGATGTATGTATCTAAGAATGTAAAGGGGTGTATCTAGCTTCCAAAAATAAATGTCACTAACGATTGTATTTATTAACTTAAAATAGTGTATCTAGTAACTTAAAAATTATTGAATATGTAAAATTAATCAATTGAAGATCGTTCTATAATGAAAATTGCTTCCTCTATGCTGTGCATTTTAAGTAACAAAAAAAATGTCGTACAAATATCATATAATTGTATTATACATACAAGCGGATATACAACGGTTGCCTTTTAAAAATGAGGGCACGCATACACAAGGTATTACTACTGGATACGTATCTAGTAGTTATGCGAGGTGTATGTAGTAGTTATACGAGGTGTATCTACAACGGTATTTTGTTTATCCACTGCCGCCACCACCACCAACACTGCCACAACCATCACCACCATCATAGTCACCCCACCACCACCAAACACATCCACTGTCGCCGCCACCACCAACACACCAACTAATTGCACAACCAAGTCCCCATCGCTATCCTGCAGGTGACATAACCACCATACACCACCTCGGATCGTGGCGGGGGCATCACCGGCACCTAGACAGAGCCGACGACATCATCTATGACCACCATACACCACAATAAACACTTTAAATGTCACTATTAGGTTATCGGACCCACCGGAAACCACCAAAAGTCGGACAACCATCTCCGACTACACCCAAACAAATTCGAAATTTATTTTCTTTTTCTTACCTTTTTCTTCGTCCCTCGACTATGACGCCGCCGTGACCCTATTCCGTGGAGAAACACCGCACGACCATCGTGGTTCCGGACCAAAACTCGGATCTAAAAGTAGTAGTCAGTAGTGGAGGAGGGGACTGAGATCCGTCGATAAGTTGGTGAGTCGTGCGTGAGTGAGATCGGCGGTTGTGCAATTAGTTCGATTTGTCGGCGGCGGAGATGCGACGGACTCGGGCGTGATGATTAGTGAAGGTGCGGGGAAAATAGTCTGGTGAGTGAAGGTTGAGATTGTGTGGGAAGGTAAAAGGTACGGAGTAGTTGGGGAGTGAAGGTTGGGATTGTTGGGTTTTTAAGTTAGTTCGTAAGTTCGCACCGAACTTTAGGTTCGCACGAGATCCTATTTCTATATATATATATATATATATATATATATATATATATATATATATATATAGAGAGAGAGAGAGAGAGAGAGAGAGAGAGAGAGAGAGAGAGAGAGAGAGAGAGAGTGGGATCCTAACTTCTAAATATTTGAGGATTGAGGATTAGTGAATACAATATCACGGGTTCTTCAATACAATATCATGAAAAAAATTAGACTTGTCCAAAAAAAAAAAAAATTTTGAAAAAAATTTTTTTTTTTTTGCACACTGCTTTTTTTTTCGTGTGATATTGTTTCAATAACCTATAATATTGTATTGAACAACCCGTGATATTTTAATGAAATCCTCAATCCTCAAAAAGATAGTGTGTACTCACATGATCCCATTCCTATATATATATATATATATATATATATATATATATATATATATATATATATATATATATATATATATATATATATATATATATATAAAATAGGATCCTGTGCGAACTTACGAACTAACTTAAAAACAGTGACAGAAGCACACGCGTGTGTATTGGGAACTAAATCATTCCCGTACTCCTCTTTAATATTACCCTGTCATTAATTATTCCCCACATCATCTTTATTTTCTCTCATCAGTCATCCCTACACAAAGACCCCAACCTCCGATCACCGACAACGGACCACCAGTCTCCATAGGTAACCGGCTGATTACCCCACTGCAACCACCAAATCACCGACGGATCTTCGCTCTATCTACGTCTTTGTGTTTCTGCCTTTTGTTCCCGTCGTCGCCGGCAAGTGGCTACACCAACACCACAAATGAAAGTCGGTTTCCGACATAATCCGGCGCTGCACCTCTCTGCTGTCCCTATCTCCGGCAGAACCTCATACAAAAATCTTCATTTTCTTTTTCCAAATATCAGATCTACTAAGAAATACAATTAATTTTAAAAAACTAATCATATAATTGCAATCCTTGTGAAATTTTGATGATGGTTGAGTTTGACGACGAAAGTCGTCTGATCGCGGGCGTTATTCCGGCTGACAATGGCGGTAAAATGGCGGTGGTCGTGATGGTAGTGGTAGGATGTCGGTTATGATGGTGACGGCCATAGTGGTGGTGGGTGGTGATCGGCTGGTGGGGGTGATGGTGGAGGCGACAATGGTGGTGGCAGATGGTGGTGGGCTTTGTGGATCCTAGTGGAGCGATAGATACACATAATACCGGCCCGGATACACATCGTATTACTACGGGATATATGTGTATCTAGTAGTTATATCATGTGTATCTAGCAGTTATACGATGTGTATATAAGAGTATTATACTGTGTATCTGAGTAGTTCGTAAGGTTCGCACCGTACTTTAGTTCGCACCTGACCCCGACTCTATATAGAGGCCGAATCCGGTGAGGCCGTTAATTATGGCGAGGCGGCCGGCCTCACCAAATTCCTTCATTAATCCTTCATTTATGGACTAACTTTCTATTATTCATTGGCCTGAAAATTGAGGGGTCATTCCAAATCTTTTCATTTAGCCCAAAATACTTTCTCTCACTAAAATATTAAATCATACAATAGCCCAATTACACACTATCTCTCTAAAATATACAAACAAAATTATTTTCCTGAAAAACAACATTCAACAACGTTCGTTCAACGAAAATTCTTCAACAAGCAAGCTCTCGTTTGTTCAACGGAAATTCTTCAGCAAAGCTCATCAATTTGTTCATCGATTGTTCGTGGATTTCATCAAAACAACATTCAACAACGTTGATTCAAGTAATTTCATAAAAAAAATCGATTAACTTCCAGGTAATTTCATAATTTTGATCAAAATTGAGTATATTCATACAATTCTGTCAATTCACTCATAAATTCATGATATCAGGTTCGAATTTGATCAAATTGAACGATTTTGTGAATAGAACGTTCGAATTTGACCAATATTTTGAGCGATTTCCTTTTTCCCGCGATTTCGTACTACTTACTAAATTGTTTTTGACGATTTTGTAGCTCTAATTGCTATGGAGATTGTAGATATCACAATGACTGATGATAATAGTGTTATTGAATCAGGTATATCATTTTTTATGTAATTTTTGTAAAATATCATGTTTTCTGATTCAAATTGCATTTGTCAAAATTTCTGCTTGATTATTATGGAATATATGGATCGATATTGTATTTCAGTTTTTTTGCAAGGTTTAGTTTATGAATTGAGTTGAATTTGTGAATCTTACGACCTAATTGAGTGACTGTAAGAGTTGGTTGAATTGTTACTGTAAGAGTTTATGAATTGAGTGGATTTTGCTGTTTGGTGAATCTCAGACCTTATTTTGTGAATCTCAAACCTAGTTTAGTGAATCTTAGAGCTTGTTTTATGAAACTTGGTCATCATAAGTTGTTAGAATCACACTGCTCTTTTACTTATTTTGTGAATCTTAGACCTTATTTTGTGAATCTCAGACCTTACTCAGTGAATCTTAGCAAATGATGATAGTGTGATAATTAAATAAAACTTAAAAATCTTCACCAAATTTTATTTAAATTATTTGAACTAATAATCTGATACTTTATTTAGTGAATCTCGGACTTTATTTGGTGAATCTCAGCCTTTATTTAGTGAATCTTGAGCTTTATTTTGTGAATCTCTGTTGTTAAACGTTACTGATGCAATTTATTTATTTCTTTTTGTGTGAAGCAGAGACCGTAGTTTGTGAAACTAGAAGGTTATTTTGTGAAACTTAACTAATATATATAACCTGGGTAAGATTAAAAACTGAACTAATAATCTGAACCAAAAAGTGAACTTGTGAATCTCAGTCTTTGTATTTGTGAATCCTAGAGCTCTTTTTGTGAATCCTTTAGGAATGACCTATTCTGCTCTTTTCCTTGCTCAGATAATATCCTCAGACTTTATTTGTGAATCACAGACCTTATTTAGTGAATCTTAAACCTTGTTTTGTGAATGTGAGATGTGACTTTGTGAACCTTTTATCTTCTTAGGTATTGATTCAAATGTCAACAATAACTCACAGTGTAGTGTGACGCCTCGTGTCGGTTGTGGTGAGGTTCCTTGCTCTAATGTTGGTTCTCATCAGGATGGTGAGGGTTCTACTGCTGTCTTAACAACCCCTACAATGCCAACTATTTCCACACCTACTACTTTGGTAAATTACACACCGGGTGGCACTGAGCAATGGATAAGTAGGATTGAAGAGAAGTTTACACCCGTGCTTGGCAAAACATTTATGGACTTAGAGTCAGCAATGTTGTTCTATAAAATTTATGCTATTGTTTGTGGGTTTGAAGCAAGGAAGTCTTCAACTAAGAGGTTTAAAGATGGTATTATTCGAACAAAATGCATGGTTTGTCATCGTCAAGGTTTTAATAACAGGAAAAATCGTCCTCCCAAAGCTTATGCAAAAACAACAACTGTTGAAACTGGTGACAAAACAAAAGCTGGTGCAATAAGTGCAAATAGAAAAACAAAAAGTGCTAAAACCAGTACGAAAAAGGGTGGAGTTGCAGGTGCATGTAATACCCCGTATTTTTATATTATAAATTAAAAAGGATATTATTAAATATTATTTATTATACATTTTATATTACTAATTAAGTCGGGTAAATTGTTGAGTCGATAATTATGTTAAGTTATTTTATTTAACTCGCGTCGTATCGATACAAGTTAATTAAGACGGGTTTTATAAGAAATACGAATTGTGAGCTGACCCATTTAAATTGGCCCAATATATGTTCAGCCCATTAAACCCTAAAGCCCATTTATCCCTTAACCCTAAACCCTAACCCTAAATAGTGCCCTAACCCTAACCCTAACAGTCCCCTAAACCGCCTCCCTCCTCTCATTCACTCAACCCGCCTCCCTCCTTCACCAACACCAAAACATTAGCCTCACGCATAGAGAGAGAGAGAGAGAGTGTGAGCAAGGTGTTGACGGCGCAGCAAGGCAGCCCTAGGGACGATTGATGCCGACCGTAGGTGGCCCTGGTGGAGGTTGTAGTGGCGGTAAAGGTAATAGTTCAACCCCCTCCTCTGTTTTTCGCATTAGTGTCGGGTTTTTGGAGGGTGTTGCGTGTCTTAGGGAGGTAGTAAGGGTGGTTGTTGGCGGGGTATATGGGTAGTGGGGTGTGTGGCGAGTGAAATGGTGGTTGTTGGGGTGGTTGTAGGTGGCTAGGATGGCAGAGGCTGCCGCTTTACAAGGGGCAAAAACGAGTTTTATTGACGGTTTTGCGAGTTTACTCGACTATGTTGGGGTGGCACCACCGTGGACTCGGGGAGGTCGAAATGGTGGTGCCACGGTGCCTGTGTTCGTGGTCCGACGGTGAGCACGGTGGTGGTGGTTTGGGGGTAGTTGTAGAGTGCGGTGGTGGTAAGGAGAGAACATGGTCATTTGGGAGGCACGGTGGTGAACCGGCCAGATTGCCACCCTGTTCGACTCACGGCGGCATCGACCAGCCGGGTGGTGGTCGTTGGTGGTGGGGTTGAAGTGGGGAACACGGCCGGTGTTTGACACGGCCTCGTGGTGGCCTGTGGTGGCGGGTGAGTGCGTGTGAAGGGGGTAGTGCGATGACGGGCTGTTTTGGTTTAGAAGCGGGTTTTTCATAATGTAATCGTTATATTCGTAATGAGTCGTATTCTTAATTAATTAATTTAATTCCCGAGTCTTCTAAATAATTTATTCAATTTAATTCCCGAGTTATTTAATGTAATTAGAGACGGGTTTTGAGTCGGGATTGTTTGAGTTGTTCTATGTTGGATTCGGGTTTTCTTAAATCGTATAATTCGTTTAAATAATCGTGTTGGTTTAAGTTTCGAGTTAATTAAAATAAAATAATAATTGATTAACTAGAAACGGGATTTTGAGACGGGTTTGTTAAAATGAAAAGACTACTATATCGGGAAAGTTTCCATTCTAAGAAATTCTACTTTAGTAACTTTCTATTTTGGGAAGTTGGGTCAAATACTAATCGGGTTATTTTAACTATTAATTGGGAATAAGTTGGTGTCGGGTTTGTATTTCGGGAAGCTTATATTTTGGGAGATTACTATATTTAGTAGTTAGTAATTATAAATATTATAATTGTTTTAGGTGACGGATTCGTGAAGGATCGATAATTAAATGCATTGCTTTGCTTTCTGGACTGCTTAACTGCTTAATTGGAATTGCTGGCACTTTGAGGTAGAGAAATACACTTGTCCTATTATCGTCATTGTTGAGTTGTGTTAACTTGATTCCTGGTTGTTGATTTACGTCATCATTTATATTCGGAAGGGTGATTGACTGATTTGATCGTATTGAGTATGATATCACAACATCGGGTAACTGGCATGACTTTATGATTTATCAGTTCAGTGATTTATATACATATTGCATTGCATTAATTACTGTTGAGCATTTCATATGCATTGGAGTTGGAGGATGATGTGGTGGTGACGATATTGAGATACGATGTGATGTTGTGATAAGGCCCAAAGGGTTCTCGCAGACTTGCCCTGGTGTCCTCAAATATTGAGTCAGCGATCGGCTTCGGTCGATATATAGTCTACCGGGGATCGGTATGGCTGGGCGTTCCGGGGTATGAGATGTGTGTGATGAGTTGAGAAGGAGATGGAGGTGACGGAGTATCATGCATATCATATTTTATTGTTTTATTGTTTTCCCTACTCAACCTCGTGGTTGACCCTGTGTATTCGTGATCACCTGTGATGAACCGTTTTATGGGGAGCAGACTTGACAGGTTAAGAGATAGGACGGGAGCTTGATGGGCGTGAGACACTGGATCAGACGACCTAGTAGCTAGATCATCATCTAGAAGACTTCACTTTTATTTACGTCAGTTCTTGTAATTTAATTTGAAAAGAGAATTTGTAATAATTAAGTTAAATATTATATAAATTGCCTTGGAGTTTAATTTGTTATTCACTACCTCGGGAAACCGAGATGGTAACAGTCCGTTTTATGAGGAAATGTCTTGACGAAGACTTCTTTTATAAACCGGGGTGTTACAAAGTGGTATCAGAGAGAACGATCCTCAGGCCTAAACCAATGAGCCCAATGAACATAGGATGTGTCTAAATAAAATGAACCCCGGATAGAATCATAGGAGCACACTACGGTAAGGTATGAGTTAGGGGCCCCCTCACACCGAACCAAAGGTCCTCTCGGTTGAACCGAAACCATGAGTGTATACGAGAGAAAGGGTAGAATAGTTGCTTGAGGATGAACAGGAAATTCATATATCGTTGCCTAAGTATTAATTGATTGATACATTGATTATTGCTTAATTGAGTTGATGTATGCCTTGAGACCATATATTCTAACCATTCTCACAGACAACGCTACGGTAAGTATTTTGCATGAATGATGTGTTGATAGTACTACTATGACTAAGTAATATGCGGTTATGTGATCCCGAAGCCATGCTAGTATAAGTATTGTGATAGTAATTAGAAACACTATTGAATTGCATGTTTATAGTGATAACAATCGCGATTAGATGTACGGAGTAGATCGAGATACGAAGGAATTCTATGGGGTAGATGTTTACGTAAGTACAAAGTGAGATTAAGTTAGGATGAGTTAGTATCGATAGTATGGTTGTAAGAGTTTGGAACGTAGAAAATGAAAGACTTAGTGATAAAACTAGTTTTGGTTGATTTTACTCTTAAAATTGACCTTGCTGCCATTTCTTCTCTGTTTATTGCCTACGGATGAAAATTTTATGAGAGATAGCCTCGTGAGTTAGTGTCCATTTGGCGTTGGTTTCATGCTTATATGATATACGGAGTAGGAGTAATAAATATTTTAGTAAGTCGTGGTTAGGAAGTTTCTAATGTGCAAAGATGCTTGACCAATGAATTTGTAAAAAAAAAAAAATCCGCATTTAAATTGTATTAATAATTTTTACATAATTCCAACTCCACCGATCAAAAGAGTCACATATGTTTCAAATTAATAAGCCACGAAAATTCTTGATGTCTTTATATTAAACGGTAAATTTTGCAAACCGACCCAAGTTTTGGACCAATTGCTGTCACATGTTTGTTTGGACCAACTGAGTTGTAAAAGTCTTTAAAAACGGAATTCTTGTGCTTTAAATCGAATTCTTTTTCCCTGTGTTTTTAACTCGCCGTGTTTTATAAAGGTAATATGAATTAAGTTTTAATCGACGGTTATTTATTCGTGATTTTTGGAAGTTACAACGTAAATCAAAACATTTAAAATGTGCGTTCAATGTTGAATTTTTTTATACAATTATTTGATTAATTCATGAACTTTAATAATATGAATTTATAATGCTTTATATGACGATAGTAGCACGCATGTTCAGTAAATATGTATCTTAACAAGTGATAAAATTAAACTTAGTTGATAACATTGTTGACATGATAGTATGAGTAAAATTGGATAGCTTAAATTGATAATATTTTATACAAGTCCAGTTGTTTGCATATTTTATATATGTTTGGCATGTTGTAATATCTCTGGTATGTTCATCATATTTGCATAGTGGTCGGATATATATAAATATAAAACTATATTGTCGTATCTTGGTAAAGTTGATGGTGTTAAAAAAAAAAAAATTTTAATTTAATTGTTCTAATATACTCGCATGAATATTATAATAGTTATGTTTAAATGGTTACACATGGGTGATAGTAATGATTGTGTCTAAATGTTCACACGTGTAAGATGTCCTCTGAGTTCTAATGTCTTTCATATGAGTTGTGTGCCCATAGTTATATTTATTACTTTCACTGCATTAAATTATTTCGGTTAAACCTAAAACCTATGACACGATAATAAACAGGGTGTTATTTCTTATTGGATATGTTCGTTATTATATTATCATAAAATGCTAAAGTGATTCTTGCAATTGTATGGGTGTGATATAAAGGAAACTGTTGGATATAACCCGACATTTGACATATCTATATTCTCGAGTCGTTACTATCAATTATATTTTAATAAAAAGTGTTTATGATAATTATATTGGCAATTATAATGAATAACCCTTTTATGATTCACATGATATGCATTGGTTCCAATGATAGTCGTTATAGTTACGTTTAATTGAGCCGTGAATATAACTGAGTAAAGAAGTGCAACTAAAATCCTGATGATTGAGGTAATAATCGTGCATTAGTAAACATAGGACTGAAATGAATAAGATGAACCTATAAATTTCGATATATGAGTCGACACCTAAGCTCGTTTTGTTTAAAGGAATTGAATTAAGTTTATCGATTTTGAGTTTCGTAGTAAGTCGTAAAATGGATTCTATGAACGGCTCATTATAAGATTTATGTTAGGAAAATTATTCACCGTCCCGTAAGAAAGTAAAAGTTTTGAAAATAAAGTTAAATTTGTGTCGTATGAGTATAAATCCGGGAATGAGATTTCCAAATGATTGTCCGTTGTATGTGTCCATGATAATTGCTAGTCTGGAGGACTGAAACTAGAACGGAGTCATAAGTAGTGGGATAATTTAGTCATGTTGTTCGTTCATATAGTGAATTGGTGGGTTGTGGTTAATTACGAATGTCAAAACGGGAACTGTAATGTGGTGATTTAAGTGAGTTATGTGTTAACACGGTATGTTGATATTAGCATGAGATGTAAGGGATAATTGTAAAATAGGTGTAGTTAAATAAATTTAATCTTTTATGTCACGGTGTTGGTACAGTTTAAATATATTTAATACCAAGAACGAAATTTTATGTATGATAGTCTTGCATGTTAACTTTCCAATATCGCTGTTTAATCGCTGGTTTGACTCGACCAATAAGTTTGTAAAAATTTGCCAATCAATGTGCTTTCGTCATTCGTGAATAAATACCAAACCTTTTGTTATGAGGATTAAAAATATTTCAAAGATGATAAGTACTGCGAAACTGGTTGTCGTCATTTTATTGGTTCTGTGTTTTGACCTAAATCCGTACAATTAAGTAAAGGAAAGTTAGATTGGACCTATTAGGTTATAAATTTTCATAAATCGATTTAACAAGTGTTAACCCTAATTCTTTTCTAAGGTTGATTGATCCCCTATATTTCTAAGGTATGAGATTACAATGATTGGAGAAATAAATAATTACTAATGATTTTTACTGGTAACGGTAGCTTCCTTGAGAGAGTTTGTATATTGATTATCTTTGGTAAGGATTAGTTAACTTGCACGTGAATTGTGAATCCTTCATCCTCTTTCAGTTGATAGCAGTAGTTTAAGAACTTTTGTTATAATAATGAAGGTTACGAGGACGTAACCATGTTTTTAGTTGGGGAGGATTGTAAAATCTTGATGTTTAATTTGCACTTGTTTATAGATTGTAGTTGACCAAGTTGATGTTTAGTTGTGGGGTACCGATGCAGATGAGTTCTATATGTTTTATTCATACTTCTGTTAGCTGGTTGAGGTGAAAAAGGAGAATATAAGAATATAAGTTAAACTATTGGTATTGAGTTATGAGTTGCGGGGCCTTTGTGCCGAGATACATTTGCGGTCCAAAGGCGACCATGGTTAGTGAATTACTTGAGTTGAGATCAGAATTTTGATGGAAGATGACGGTGTTCTCAGATGATTATTTAGTTGTTTTACAGTTGCGTTCTCAGTTAGTAATTAGTTATAGTTAGTTGGGTAAAGTGAAGATGAGCTAAACTTCGGGACGAAGTTTATTTTTAGGAGGGCAGAATGTAACATTTCGTATTTGTATGATTAATTGAGGTGTCAAAAGTGTGTGTTAACTGGGTTAGAAATGCATGACGTCCGTATGTACGATATACAATACCTTCTGTTGTTTGAGTATGGGAGCGAACTTCGGGACGAAGTTCATTTTAAGGGGGGAAGACTGTAATACCCCGTATTTTTATATTATAAATTAAAAAGGATATTATTAAATATTATTTATTATACATTTTATATTACTAATTAAGTCGGGTAAATTGTTGAGTCGATAATTATGTTAAGTTATTTTATTTAACTCGCGTCGTATCGATACAAGTTAATTAAGACGGGTTTTATAAGAAATACGAATTGTGAGCTGACCCATTTAAATTGGCCCAATATATGTTCAGCCCATTAAACCCTAAAGCCCATTTATCCCTTAACCCTAAACCCTAACCCTAAATAGTGCCCTAACCCTAACCCTAACAGTCCCCTAAACCGCCTCCCTCCTCTCATTCACTCAACCCGCCTCCCTCCTTCACCAACACCAAAACATTAGCCTCACGCATAGAGAGAGAGAGAGAGTGTGAGCAAGGTGTTGACGGCGCAGCAAGGCAGCCCTAGGGACGATTGACGCCGACCGTAGGTGGCCCTGGTGGAGGTTGTAGTGGCGGTAAAGGTAATAGTTCAACTCCCTCCTCTGTTTTTCGCATTAGTGTCGGGTTTTTGGAGGGTGTTGCGTGTCTTAGGGAGGTAGTAAGGGTGGTTGTTGGCGGAGTATATGGGTAGTGGGATGTGTGGCGAGTGAAATGGTGGTTGTTGGGGTGGTTGTAGGTGGCTAGGATGGCGAGGCCGCGCTTTCGATTAAGGGGGCAAAAACGAGTTTTATTGACGGTTTCAAAGTAGTTTACTCGACTATGTTGGGGTGGCACCACCGTGGACTCGGGGAGGTCGAAATGGTGGTGCCACGGTGCCTGTGTTCGTGGTCTGACGGTGAGCACGGTGGTGGTGGTTTGGGCAGTGGGTAGTTGTAGAGTGCGGTGGTGGTAAGGAGAGAACATGGCTGTTTGGGGAGGCACGGTGGTGAACCGGCCAGATTGCCAGCCCTGGTTCGACTCGCCAGCGGCAGTCGACCAGGCTGGTGGTGGTCGTTGGTGGTGGGGTTGAAGTGGGGAACACGGCCGGTGTTTGACACGGCCTCGTGGTGGCTGTGGTGGCGGGTGAGTGCGTGTGAAGGGGGGGGTAGTGCGATGACGGGTCGTTTTGGTTTAGAAGCGGGTTTTTCATAATGTAATCGTTATATTCGTAATGAGTCGTATTCTTAATTAATTAATTTAATTCCCGAGTCTTCTAAATAATTTATTCAATTTAATTCCCGAGTTATTTAATGTAATTAGAGACGGGTTTTGAGTCGGGATTGTTTGAGTTGTTCTATGTTGGATTCGGGTTTTCTTAAATCGTATAATTCGTTTAAATAATCGTGTTGGTTTAAGTTTTGAGTTAATTAAAATAAAATAATAATTGATTAACTAGAAACGGGATTTTGAGACGGGTTTGTTAAAATGAAAAGACTACTATATCGGGAAAGTTTCCATTCTAAGAAATTCTACTTTAGTAACTTTCTATTTTGGGAAGTTGGGTCAAATACTAATCGGGTTATTTTAACTATTAATTGGGAATAAGTTGGTGTCGGGTTTGTATTTCGGGAAGCTTATATTTTGGGAGATTACTATATTTAGTAGTTAGTAATTATAAATATTATAATTGTTTTAGGTGACGGATTCGTGAAGGATCGATAATTAAATGCATTGCTTTGCTTTCTGGACTGCTTAACTGCTTAATTGGAATTGCTGGCACTTTGAGGTAGGGAAATACACTTGTCCTATTATCGTCATTGTTGAGTTGTGTTAACTTGATTCCTGGTTGTTGATTTACGTCATCATTTATATTCGGAAGGGTGATTGACTGATTTGATCGTATTGAGTATGATATCACAACATCGGGTAACTGGCATGACTTTATGATTTATCAGTTCAGTGATTTATATACATATTGCATTGCATTAATTACTGTTGAGCATTTCATATGCATTGGAGTTGGAGGATGATGTGGTGGTGACGATATTGAGATACGATGTGATGTTGTGATAAGGCCCAGGCGGGTTCTGCAGGACTTGCCCTGGTGTCCTCACCGTTGAAATGAGGAGATCGGCTTGGTCGATATATAGTCTACCGGGATCGGTATGGTGGGCGTTCGGGGTATGAGATGTGTGTGATGAGTTGAGAAGGAGATGGAGGTGACGGAGTATCATGCATATCATATTTTATTGTTTTATTGTTTTCCCTACTCAACCTCGTGGTTGACCCTGTGTATTCGTGATCACCTGTGATGAACCGTTTTATGGGGAGCAGACTTGACAGGTTAAGAGATAGGACGGGAGCTTGATGGGCGTGAGACACTGGATCAGACGACCTAGTAGCTAGATCATCATCTAGAAGACTTCACTTTTATTTACGTCAGTTCTTGTAATTTAATTTGAAAAGAGAATTTGTAATAATTAAGTTAAATATTATATAAATTGCCTTGGAGTTTAATTTGTTATTCACTACCTCGGGAAACCGAGATGGTAACAGTCCGTTTTATGAGGAAATGTCTTGACGAAGACTTCTTTTATAAACCGGGGTGTTACAGTGCAGGTGAAGCTGAGAGTTCCAATAAGCAAAGTGGTACAAGAATAACTAAAATTAAAAGGTGGGGTTGTGAAGAAATGATAAAATTCATGTTCCATGAAAAGATGTACAAGATTGAACAATTCCGTGAGGGTCACAATCACCCAAAGGCCTTTGTCAAAAATAGGGAATTTGAGAAACTTGCTCTTAATATAAATCAACTGAACGAATATCATAAGCAATTGATTATCCAAAATTTGAGATTGAATATCGGGGCTAGTTTAACATACAAATTATGCAAGGAACAACCAGAGGGTTTCGAAAATGTTGGAGCTACCCTTACGCAGTTCAAGAATTTCCAAAGGGAAGTAAAGTGTCTACTTAATGGCAAGGATGGACATATGTTCATCTCTCGTTTAGAAACCCTCCGAGAAACAAAAGGGTTGGTATTTTCATATGAAACAGATGCTGACAGTGCTTTGAAAAGAATTTTTTGGACAAATGCGGATTCCATCAGATGTTACGCATTGTTTGGTGATGCTATTTCATTCGATCCAACTTATGGAACGAACAAATATAACATGAAATTTGCACCTTTCACTGGCATTGACAATCACAAAAAGTCAATAACATTTGGATGCATGCTTTTAGATCATGAAGACGATGACTCATTTATTTGGGCATTTTAGCAGTTCCTAAAAGCAATGGGTGGCAAAGAACCCAATTACATCATCATTGACCAAGATGCCGGAATAATAAATGCAGTTCCAGGTGTGTTTGGAATATCTTACTTTTGTGAAACTGGTTATTTATTTGGTGAATTTAGGAACATTATTCGTGAATCTTGAAGTTTATTTTGTGAATCATAGAGCGTGTTTTGTTATTTCTCTTATCTTGTGAATCTGAGACCTTGTTTTGTGAATCTCAGACCTTATCTTGAGAATCTCAGACCTTATCTTGTGAATCTCAGGCCTTGCTCAGCGAATCTTTTGGCTTGTTATGTGAAACTTGGCCGTGGTTTAAAATCATCTATTTTACTCTTAATTTTGTGAATCTCAAACCTTATCTTGTGAATATCAGACCTTGTTCAGTGAATCTTTGGGCTTGTTATGTGAAACTTGGTCGTGGTTTAAAATCATCTATCAATCTCTTAATTTTGTGAATCTCAGACCTTATCTTGTGAATGTCAGACCTTGTTCAGTGAATCTTAGGGCTTGTTATGTGAAACTTGGTCGTGGTTTAAAATCATCTATTTTGCTCTTAATTTTGTGAATCTCAGACGTTATCTTGTGAATCTCAGGCCTTGTTCAGTGAATCTCAGGGCTTGTTATGGGAAACTTGGTCGTGGTTTAAAATCATCTATTTTGCTCTTAATTTTGTGAATCTCAGACCTTATCTTGTGAATCTCAGACCTTGTTCAGTGAATCTTTGGGCTTGTTATGTGAAACTTGGTCGTGGTTTAAAATCATCTATCAGTCTCTTAATTTTGTGAATCTCAGACCTTATCTTGTGAATGTCAGACCTTGTTCAGTGAATCTTAGGGCTTGTTATGTGAAACTTGGTCGTGGTTTAAAATCATCTATTTTGCTTTTAATTTTGTGAATCTCAGACGTTATCTTGTGAATCTCAGACCTTGTTTAGTGAATCTCAGGGCTTGTTATGTGAAACTTGGTCGTGGTTTAAAATCATCTATTTTGCTCTTAATTTTGTGAATCTCAGACCTTATCTTGTGAATCTCAGACCTTATTCAGTGAATCTTTGGGCTTGTTATTTTGTTATTTCTCTTATCTTGTGAATCTGAGACCTTGTTTAGTGAATCTTAGAGCTTGATTTGTGATCAAAGATCTTTGACAATAGATAATGTGGATTTTGTGACTTGCAGCCATGTTAAAAAAAGCAAGACATCGCTTTTGCATGTGGCACATTATGAAGAAAGTAATAGACAAGGTTGGGAGCACAATTTGCAAAGAGACTGATTTCTCAAGTCGTCTGAACAATGTTGTCTGGAGCGAGTACTTGGAGCCTGAGGAATTTGAAGAGAATTGGGCCAAGGTCATTAGCGAGTTTTCGTTAGAAGAAAATAAATGGTTAACTGACAAGTTTGCGAAACGAGATCAGTGGATACCCGCTTATTTCAGGAATGTGCCGATGGACAACATTTTAAAAACCACACAAAGATCAGAGAGTTCGAATAGCTTCTTCAAGAGATTTGAAAATAAATATGGGATTCTTGTAGAATTTTGGATGAGATTTGAGAGTTCCATGGACCAAAAAAGGCACAATCTAAAGCTTCTTGAAGCACAGAGCCACAACTCAATGCCTGAAACCCTATTCGGGTCAAACTGGGAGACCCATGCAATGAAGGTCTATACACATGAAGTGTTCTTTGACTTCCAAGAGGAGGTTAAATTTTCGGTAAATGCGTGTAGTGTTTGTGGATACACCCCACCAGATCCAGTAACTAAATTTGAAGTTTCAATTGTTGAGGACGTGAACAAGCGAAAGAGATATGCAGTTGAGTACAATTGGAGAATAATGGATGTCCGTTGTGCATGTAAATTTTTTGAAAGGAAAGGTATCCTATGCAACCACATCATTTGGATTTGCTCGGGAAAGTTTAAGGAAATTCCTGATAAATACATTTTGCGTAGGTGGAGTAAGAATGCACTCAGAAACCCGGTTTATGATTTGAATGGAAATCTACTGGAAAACAATGATCTTACTGGTAATAGTAAATTTGGAATGTCTCGGGTGTGGTCTGAGATTTACGCAACTGTTGGTATGCTCAAAAGAAAAGAAGAAGAGTCAGATATGAGAGAGTTTGCCAAGCTAATAAAAGAATTCTAAGAGAAGTTGGAGCCAAACCCAAAGTCTTTGACCAAAGAACAAGAATTGGAGGCCCTTCTCAACTGCAAGGCTCCAAAATAAATCAAGATCTTACCACCTAAAGTCTCTAGAAACAAAGGTAGTGGTAAAAGGATGACGAGCAGCAAAAATAAGGCAATTATGAAGGCAAAAAAACCGAAAAGGTTGTTTGCTAAGTGTAAACGCATTTCACACCACGATAAAAGAAATTGTCCAAATGAGTTTGCAGAGCATCCTCCTGAGAATCAAGTATGTATAATTCTACTATTGTCTTTCCATTTTAGTATTGCTTGAAAACGCAACTACTATTGTCTACTAATTCTTTTTTTTCTAAAAAAAAGTATCTAATAAAGGTTTCATTCTTCACATAGGGAGACACATCAGAAGAAGAGGAAGAGGTCGAGAATGAAGAATGATGTAATGGAGTATTCTTAAGCAACGAGATTAGAGATGACGATTGAAGAAGACAAGTTTTAAGCTCGTTTGATTTTTGTCAATGTAATGGAGTATTCTTAAGCAACGAGAATAGAGATGACGATTGAAGAAGACAAATTTTAAAGCTCGTTTTATTTTTGTCAATGTTGTGAATCCTGTGAATCTTTGACCTTATTTTGTGAAACTGGAACGTAAAATTGTGAAACTTGGTTCTGAATCTAGCATCAAGCGTTTATTTCTTTTCATACCTTGTTCAGTGAATCTTGTGAATCTCAGACCTTGTTAAGTGAATCTTAGGGCTTGTTCTGTGAAACTTGGTCGTGGTTTAAAATCATCTATTTTGTTCTTAATTTTGTGAATCTCAGACCTTATCTTGTGAATCTCAGACCTTGTTCAGTGAATCTTAGGGCTTGTTCTGTGAAACTTGGTCATGGTTTAAAATCATCTATTTTGCTCTTAATTTTCTGAATCTCAGACCTTATCTTGTGAATCTCAGACCTTGTTCATTGAATCTTAGGGCTTATTCTGTGAAACTTGGTCGTGGTTTAAAATCATCTATCAGTCTCTTAATTTTGTGAATCTCAGACATTATCTTGTGAATCTCAGACCTTGTTCAGTGAATCTTAGGGCTTGTTCTGTGAAACTTGGTCATGGTTTAAAATCATCTATTTTGCTCTTAATTTTGTGAATCTCAGACCTTATCTTGTGAATCTCAGACCTTGAACAGTGAATCTTAGGGCTTGTTCTGTGAAACTTGGCCATGGTTTAAAATCATCTATTTTGCTCTTAATTTTGTGAATCTGAGACCTTTTTCTCAACTCAATGTCAATGTCAATGTCAAACTTGGTCGTGGTTTAAAATCATCTACTTTAAAACTATCAAATATCTTTACAAGAGTCGATGAAGGCAACAATCTTTACAGGAGCCTCGACCCACTTTTGCTCAACTCAATGTCAATGTCAAATTAGCTCAAATTGCTCAACTCAATGTCAAATTAGCTACATAAGTCACATAAGTGACCCTGAAAAATTATTACGACTTTACAACTATCAAATATCTTTACAAGAATTGATGAAGGCAACAATCTTTACAGGAGCCTCGACCCACTTTTGCATATTATGAGTTCACGGGCAATTGTCTTCTTTAATTAAATACCTATACAACCAAAAATAAGTACAATCGACTTATTTACGAAATATTCGCCAAAGTTATGAAGAAATGAACTTCACATCATTTTTAAGACAATGAAGTGTACCTTTTTAGTATTTTTATCCCATCTAAGTAGTTCCAATATGATCGATTTTCGATATTGTGTCAATTTCTGCAAAGAGCGACATATATTAATGAAGTATATAGACAACCAACCTATCTTTATTTGGTGAATATCAAAACCTTGTTTTGTGATTCTCAAACCTTGTTCAGTGAATCTCAGAGCTTGTTCAGTGAATCTCATAACTTGTTGATTTTAAACCACTTATAATGACCAAGTTTCACAAAAAAAAAACTCTAAGATTCACTGAACAATGTCTGAGATTCACAAGATAAGGCTTTATTTTCGTATACTAATGAACTTACCTCAAAATATTCACTTTTGGTCCATAAACTATCATCGTCCAAGGCACTCAACCACTTCAACAGAAAAACTCCACAATCATAACTAGACAAAAAAAAAACAGTAAATGTTTTAAAATCAACAAGCTCAAAATAATAAATATTGATCTGTTAACAAAAGGAAAAAGATACATGCTTACATACCTTGTTTTTTATTGAGGGACTTCGAGATTGACAAATTCGTTCGTGTGCATGAACTGCAAAGATTTATATGACTCTCCCAAAATAGATGAAACATGATGTATCTGAAAAAGAAAAGGAAATAATAAGATCAAAATATATTTTGGAGTATACTTTTAAAAGAAAAGGCAATAACAATATTTTGGAGAAAAAAATCATACAAGGTCTTTGGCATGCTTGTTGTCAGGATCCACATTAACAGCCACGCATGAGTCAAGGATGAAATTTTTTCCCTGCTTTATATCACAGACACAAGCCCACCAATGCTGCGGCAGCGTGTTACCATGGAAAGGGATAAAAACCTGAGATAGTAAATGTACAAGACAAACCAAGAGATTAATGCTATAATAAGGAAAATAAGGTCCAGGATTCACAAAATAAGGTCAAGGATTCACAAAACAAGTTCACAAACTAAGGTCAAGGAGTTCACAAAATAAGGTGCAGGATTCACAAAACAAGCTCCAGGATTCACGAATTAAGTTCCAGGATTCACAAATAAGTTCACAAAATAAGTTCACAAAATAAGTTCCAAGATTCACAAAATAAGCTCCAAGATTCACAAAATAAGCTCCTAGATTCACAGATAACGTCAAGGATTCACAAAATAAGTTCACAAATAAGGTCAAGGATACATAAAATAAGGTGCAGGATTCACAAAACAAGCTCCAGGATTCACGAATTAAGTTCCAGGTTTCACAAATAAGTTCACAAAATAAGTTCCAAGATTCACAAAATAAGCTCCAAGATTCACAAAATAAGCTCCTAGATTCACAAAATAATGTCAAGGATTCACAAAATAAGGTCAAGGATACAGAAAATAAGTTCACAAAATAAGGTCCAGGATTCACAAAATAACGTCAAAGATTCACAAAATAAGTTCACAAAATAAGTTCAAAAAATAAGTTCAAAAAATAAGCTCCAAGATTCACAAAATAAGGTCCAGGTTTCACAAAATAAGGTCCAGGATTCACAAAAATAAACTCCAAGATTCACAAATAAGATCCAAGATTTATAAAATAAGCTCCAAGATTCACAAAACAAGTTCCAAACATATCAATGACTTACAAATAAGTAAAATAAACATCACAAATATCTGACCTTGTCGATATGGCTACCATCAACTGGAGTGTAACTGTCCTGTATGTATGGACCCCAAATAACGGGGTTGTTTTCTCGATGAAGACCCTACAAGTCACAAGAAGGCAATTTTAGAAACAAAGCAACTTTAAGAACGCAAAAATACTTGAATATCAACATATAAAGGATTTGAGACTGACAAATATTGTTGTTGGCAAGTAGAGCAAATTTGTTCTACTGAGTGTGCATTTAATTCCAAATATATCAATGACCTACAAAATTAAATTTGTTAGGAAACATACACATCGAGTGACGTGAACAAAATGAAAACATGGGGAGGAAAAGGAAAATAATACTCAGGGGTTACTTACCTGATCCATAATAAGGCCTTTCAGTCCAATGCTATGCAAAGCATCTCTTGTGACTTCCATCCACGGTGTGGACACCATAACATCACTTCATTATTGATAAAATTCAATTAGTAGATATATTTATTACAATAAAAAAAAAATCAAAAAATCAAAGCAAAAATATGACATTACTGTTGAGTTTTCTTTGATTTCTTTCGAACAAAATTCAGCAATTCATTGTCAGTGTAACGAGGCCATTCTAGTGCATCATTTTGTACTATTTCTCTGGATAGGTTCTCTTGATCGCACGCCCTCAACTCCTTACTGGCAGATGGTTTATCGAGGCTGGAAACAGTTGGTGTAGAAGGAGGATCACTGTTCCCTACCACAGGAGGAGGAGTAGAAGTCGCAGGAGTAGCTAGAACAGTAACGGTGGGGTGAGTGGGCTCACTATTCTCAGAACATGTAATAATTTGATCGTACGCCCTCAACTCCTTACTGGCAGATGGTGTAGAAGGAGGATCACTGTTCCCTACCACAGGAGGAGGAGGAGGAGTAGGAGTAGAAGGAGTAGCTAGAAGAGTCACAGTGGGGTGAGTGGGCTCATTGACGGAAGGGACATCATCAATAGCACTGGAACTTGTTTGCATATCTCTTTCACTTGTTCTCCTCCTATTGTACTCAACCCACCGTTCTTGATTATGATGATCATCCGCTACCACTGTGGGCTCAGAATGGTCAGGTTGTTCATCATTGACGGGAGGGGCATCATCATTGACGAGAGGGAAATCATCAATAACAGTATTATGAGAGGGAGATAAAAGATGATCAGGTTGTTCATAAACTTGAATACAAGACGTTGAAGGTTCACCAAGTGTTATGATTTGGCATTCTGGTTTTGGTGGTGAACGACGTGACTGTATTGGTTGCAAAGCTTCACCCATCACGTCTAATGCCTCCAACAATTCAGCTAGATTATCCCCACTATTACCCTCCACACTCACCTGGACATTACCCTCCACACTTTCCTGTACATTACCCTCCTTATTATTGTCTTCTTGAGATAACCTAAAACCATCTGCCATACCATCTATAGCTGCAACTAGTTTAAAAACTGTTGCTGAGGAAGGTAGTTTGCTCAGAGCTTGGCTAGCAAGAGATTTTTACTCCATGAAAGTTTGAGCCATGACCTTTGTGGAAACCGCAAGTTTATTAACAAACTCAGTAGTACTACCTGAATTATTAGGTAGAAGAGGATCAACATTTGCCGAAAGCGCAAGTTTATTAATAAACTCAGTAGGAGGATCAGAAGGTTCTTCATCTTCAGAATGTTGTTGTTCACTTGTTTGCTTTGAAGACTGCCTAAACTCAATAGTAGGCAAAGGTGCACTCGGTGGCTTTGAAGACTGCCTAAACTCAATAGTAGGCAAAAGTGCATGTGCCTTATGCTGAGTGATGACCAGTGGAGGCTCAATAGAACCCTTGCCGAAAGTTTTATTGTCCGAATTTTTGTCATTCACTTCCTCCTTAATTCGCTGGGATATAGCTTCTTTAGTTCAAGTTGAGAGCGTTGGAAACTGCCGAGTAACAAGGCGTGCTTTGAAGACACATTGGTCTAGATAAATAAAAACCAAGACCATAATAGGTCCACCAAACCAATTTTCTTTCAGCTTTTTGGTATTCCACTCCTCCTTTTGCCAAGACTCAACTTGGGCAGCCAATTTACGTTTGATAAAATTACACCAGTTGAATTCGGAGATCAACTAAGTGTTTACCAAACTTTTAAGAAGTCTTAAACTTGCCCGATTGCCTACAACACCGCCTAAAAGAGCATTGAAGATATAAATGATGAAAGTGCGTTTGAAATCATCCCCACCATCTCTTTGTGTAGAGAGCTTTTCCATAATGTGTTTGAGCTCAATGGAACTACCTTTTTATTGACTTCTGAACTCCTCCAAAAGAGACACATAAGAAGGCCACTTATCTCCAATTTTTGCTTCTTCAACAATGTTTGGACCCATTGGCAATCCCAGACACAGATGGATATCTTCCTCTAAAACAAGGAGTTTCCCATCACACAACGATCATGTACAGGGGTCAAAATTTGAAACTAGCCAGTACGCCAAGTGACCCGGAACAACATCTGTTTTAAGATGCAATAGAGAACCAAATCCCATTTCTTAAATAGCTTCAATCTGCTTATCTGATGGTGGATTCTCCTTATTGTTGAGAAAGTGGTAAAGCCCAGCAGGAGACATCCGAGTCCTCAACACAGGCAGTCTGTCTTTGTAAATTCTTGTCTTTTTTGTAGGTGGCCCAGAGAGTGGTTTAGTAGCGTCAGTAGGTGCTTCAGTAGAATCAGCAGCTGGTTCAACAGGTCGCTTCATTTTAGCTTGCTTCCTATTATGCACCAAGTAAGGCAAACTAACATCAGAACTAAAATCCAAAATGTAAACATTTTAAGTAAGTTTGACAACATAGAAGGTGATTTCATGCACTTATTAACAAGTATAACAATATTATCTTCCAGTTTCACAAAAAGAGGGTCTGAGATTCACACAATTAGGTCCTAGATTCACACAAGTAGGTCCTAGATTCACGAAATGCAAATGAGATGTAGCTACTGAAACTTAACCAACAATACATTTAAAAACTGGCAATATAGAAGGATAAGATAATGAAAACAGATAAGGTGATTTCATGCAATTGTTAACAAGTATAACAATATTATCTTCCAGTTTCACAAAATAAGGTCTGAGATTCTCACGATTAGGTCCTAGATTCACACAAGTAGGTCCTAGATTCACGAAATGCAAATAAGATGTAGCTACTGAAAACTTAACCAACAATACATTTAAAAACTGGCAAAGAATACATTTAAAAACTGGCATCTAGAAGGATAAGATAATGAAAACAGATAAGGTGATTTCATGCAATTATTAACAAGTATAACAATATTATCTTCCAGTTTCACAAAACAGGGTCTGAGATTCACACAATTAGGTCCTAGATTCACACAAGTAGGTCCTAGATTCACGAAATGCAAATGAGATGTAGCTACCGAAAACTTAATCAACAATACATTTAAAAACTGGCAAAGAACATGCATCCAAAGAACATGCATCCAAAAGAACGATAAATTAATCACAAAACCATACGCAAGAGA
The DNA here is from genome assembly GCF_048544455.1 of Silene latifolia. NCBI lineage: Eukaryota > Viridiplantae > Streptophyta > Magnoliopsida > Caryophyllales > Caryophyllaceae > Silene > Silene latifolia. The sequence continues at coordinate 246,665,083 of NC_133538.1, read as the reverse complement.
ATTGAAATATACTAAAAAAACCCTAAACCCTCAATAACAAAAACCATAAATCCTCACTAACAAAAACTGGCAAAAACCCTAAACCCTAAACCCTCAATAACAAAAACCTGCATAATAAAAACAATAATTTGACGAATTAAAGAAGTTGATTGAAAATTATGGTGAAAAATACGAAACAAAAGGAGGATGAATCGAAACTTGAGAAAATACCTAATTTGCGGATGATAGCGATAGTAGAAACGGTAATGCTAATGGCAGACGAAAAGCTCAATGATAATGGCGGATAATGGCGAAGACGGATGTGAAATTGGAGTAGTTAGTGAATATGGAAGTTGAAGAGAGGACTTGAATAATATATAAGAATTGAATGGAGAGAGAAAGTAGAGAGAGAAAATCCTCTCTAATTTCTTAGGGTTTCTGCGATTTGTCTGCAATGGCGACAGTTCAACAAACTCCGCGTAAACGTAGTAATAATATACATAATAAAAATAAAAAAACACAAAAAAATACAACTAGTACTAATAATATTACAGATGCTAATAATACTATGAATATCGTTACAAGTTCTGATTTAGTTGAGGATTCTTCGTTACAGGACTTAGCGCAGATTCAACGCGATGTTGCTAATACTCTTCGCCAAGCTGGTTATGATGCTGAGGAGTACGAAAAGGGCTGTGGCTCTGATTCTGTGGAGGAGTCTGCTTCTGAGAAGGAGGAATTGGCACCTGTTACTGAAACTGATCAAGGTAAACCTTCTATGCTGCAATTGACTCAAGAGGATGTGCAGGAGGAACTTGATTATTGGAAGTCTGCTGTTTATGGTTATGTGATGGGTGCTAATCCTCCTTGGGAGGTCTTGGAGGGTTTCCTCAGGCGAGTTTGGACGGATTATAAGATCTCTAAGGTATCATTCTTACCCAATGGCCTGTTTGTGGTACGTTTTGATACTTTAGAACATCAGAAATTAGTTCTTGCTAGAGGCATGGTATTGTTTGATGGGAAACCTGTTATTCTGCGCCCTTGGGATCCTACAGTGAGAATTTCTAAAGTTGCTGTTAAAGTTGTACCTATTTGGATAAAATTGGTTGGCCTTGACCTTAAGTTTTGGGGTGCTAAATGTCTCGAGAAACTTGCTGCTCTGGTAGGCAAATATGTGCGTATTGATGACCTTACCATTAATCGTACACATTTAGGGTTTGCTAGAGTAATGGTTGAAGTGGAGATTGATCAGAAGTTCCTTGATAAGATTAGGTTTCTGGATGAACTAGGTAATGAAGTTACTGTGCTTATTGAATATGATTGGCTTCCAATTACTTGTGGCAAATGCAAGGGAATGGGTCATACTGAAAAGGTCTGTAGGAGGGGGGTGAGGAGACCTCCACCTGCTCAACCTAAAAAACCTCTGAACCCTGTGAAGCAAGTATGGAGACCAAAACCTACTGTTGTGGTGGACCTAGATCCTAAGGAGTTCCCTGTTTTATCTGTCACTGAGATTGCCAGGCCTAATGGTAGTGGGCTAGCTCAAGGAACATCACCTAGTTCCTTGGTTACTCCTGCTAATACACCCATTCCTGTTAGTCATAGTGTAAGTTTTACTCCTGCTAGATTTATTTCAAAAATGACAAGGCATGAATCACGGGTTACTAAGCCTGGGGATCTGTTGGTTGATTATAATGCTGCAATGGCTGGATGTTCCCAATTGGTTGATAAAGGAGGAGGAGGTACCCTTTTACCTCCTCATGAGTAAATTGGGAATGTGGAACATTAGGGGCCTAAATAGTATAACCAAGCAAAAGGATATTAAATGGTTTCTCCACCAACAAGAAGTGGATCTGTTTGGGCTCCTTGAGACCAGGGTTAAACCTGGGTCTCTAAATAAAGTAGCTAATAATCTCTGTTTTGGCTGGTCTTTTATTACTAATTTGAGTTCTCATTCTGGTGGAAGAATTTGGGTTCTTTGGAAGGCTAATAAACTGCATCTTGATGTGCTTGAGATGGATGCTCAGTTTATTCATCTTAAAGTGACTGAGATGCTTACTGATAAGGTCTTTTATGTTACTTATGTGTATGGATTTAACAAAATTGAACAAAGAGTTCCTCTCTGGAATGCTTTAAACAGACTGAACATGACTGCTCCTTGGATAGTTTTGGGGGATTTCAACTGTGTGATGTATTCTAATGAGAGGATTAGGGGTATTTTTAGAGATTCTGAAATGGCTCCTTTTTATCATACTGCCCAGAATTGTGATTTGCAAGATATTAAAGCTATTGGGGCTTTTTATACTTGGACTAATAAACAGCCTAGTAGTACTAGAGTCTTTAGTAGAATTGATAGAGTGCTCATCAATGGTGCTTGGCTTGCTTTGAACCCTGATTATTATGCTCATTACCTGCCTGAGGGGGATTTTGATCATTGTCCTTGCATTATTGGGTGTGGACAAGTCAGAATCCTTAAGAAGAAGCCATTCAAGTTTTTTAATATGTGGTGTCATGTTAAGGAGTTTAAGGAGATTGTGCAGCAGAGGTGGGGTGATGTCATTGATGGGACTCCTATGTTCCAACTTGTGAAGCATTTAAAAGATCTTAAGCCTGCATTGAAGAAGTTGAATAAATGTCTCTTCTCTGATGTTGAGACTAATGCTGATTTTGCCTATCATTTGCTCCTGGATTGTCAAAAGAAACTTCATAAGGATCCTACTAATTGTATTCTTATGGATATTGAGGCCCAGACTAGGTAGAGTTACCTGATGTTGAAAAAAGGTAAGGAAGATTTTTTGAAGCAGAAAGCTAAGTGTGCTTGGGTGAAGGATGGTGATGCCAACACTGCTATGTTTCATCGTGGCCATTAAGCGAGACGATGATCGAACAAGGTTTTTAAAATTGAAAATATTCAGGGAGAGGTGTGTAATGAACCAGAGGCTATCCTTAATGCTTTTGTTAATTATTACATCTCTTTAATGGGGACTAATGCTGATACTAATGGGTTCTATAAGAGGATAGTGACTAAAGGGAAACAGATCTCTGAAATTGAGTGGGATGCTATGTGCAGTATACCTTCAGCAACTGATATTAAACATGCTCTATTTGCTATTCCTGATGACAAAAGCCCTGGCCCTGATGGTTTTACTAGCTGTTTCTTTAAACAGAGCTGGGATATTGTTAAAAGTAAGCTGGTTCATGCTATCCAAGATTTCTTCCAGAATGGCCATCTGTTGAGACAAATCAATGCTACTAATTTGGTGTTAATTCCTAAGGTGGATCAGCCTGTGAATGTAACTTAATTTAGACCAATTGCTTGTTGCAATTTGGTCTATAAGATTATTTCCAAGCTGCTTTGTGCGCGTATTTCTGGTTGCCTCACACAGATCATAAATCCTGCACAATCTGCTTTTATTCAAGGTAGGAGTATTCTAGGTAATATTCTTACCAGTCAAGATTTGGTGAGGCTCTATACCAGGAAGAGTGTTTCTCCTCGTTGTATGATGAAGATTGATCTCAAGAAGGCCTATGATTCTATTGAGTGGGTTTTTATTGAACAAATGTTGAAGAGCCTTAATTTCCCTCCTAAGATCATTGCCTTAATCATGGAATGCATAACTACCCCTACTTATTCCATTGTGCTTAATGGTCAACCTCATGGATATTTCAAAGGTAAACGAGGTCTGAGGCAAGGGGATCCTATCTCCCCCTTGCTTTTTACTTTGTGCATGGAATATTTAAGTAGGTTACTTGATGAGGTGTGCAGTTATCCTGGATTTCATTTTCATCCTCTCTGCAAGAATCTTAAGTTGGTGCATTTAATCTTTGCTGATGACCTCTTAATTTTTTGCAAAGGGGATTTGAGATCTATTGTCTCAATTATGGAAGTTTTTAAGTGCTTCTCTGCTGCCTCTGGACTTCAGATTAGTGCTGAGAAGTCTGACATTATTTTTAATGGTATTGAGCCTTCCCTTGCTACTAGGATCCTGGCCTATACTGGGTTTACTAAGGGTTCTATTCCCTTTAAGTATTTGGGTGTTAAGATTTCCCATAAAAGACTGTCTAAATTGGATTGCAATGTTATAGTTGAGAAGATGATAGCAAGGATCAGGGGTTGGAATGCCAGGAAAATTTCTTATACAGCAGCGGTTGGTTTCTGGTGAGGTCTCAGACTGTCTACTATCCATAACTATTGGTCTCAGTTGTTCATTTTGCCTGCTGGAGTGATGGATAGAATCAGAGCATTGTGTAGGAACTTTTTATGGGAAGGGACTGATGCTTACTCTAAGGCTCCTTTGGTGTCTTGGAATTTCTTATGTAAAAAGAGGAAGGATGGTGGCCTTGGTCTGGTTGATAGTCATATCTGGAATATTGCTGCTATTGGGAAATTGGTGTGGTGGCTAGTCTCTAAAAAAGATCTTTTGTGGATTAAATGGGTAGATAATATTTACCTGAAGGGGAATTCTATTTTGCATTATTCTCCTACTAGCTACAGCTCTTGGTCGTGGAGGAAAATTTGTGCAGTAAAAGACAAGATGCTATGTGGTTATTTCAATGACAAATGGTTGGGGGGAGATGCTGATTATACTATTGAGAGTGGTTATAATTGGCTGACTCCTTCTGTTTCTGGCAAGATCTCTTGGTACACTGAAATTTGGAACAAGTTCAACATTCCCAAACATATCTTTATTCTTTGGCTAATTAAGCAAGGAAGATTATTAACTCTTGATAGGCTGTGTAAAATGGGCATTGCTACTAATCAGACTTGTTATATTTGTGGTGCTGCGGATGAGACTCATTCCCATCTGTTCTCTGATTGTACTTATACTAACAGATGCTATAGCTTGCTGGCTGAATATGCAGGGCACTGTTCTGGTTGGCAGTGCTGTTCTGAGGATGAGGAAGTTATCAGGGTTCCAGAGATTGTTGATTTGTGCCCTGAGTAATGCAGTTCAATATAGGGTGTGGCACAGTAGGAATGTTTGTAGGGTTGATGGCTATATAATCCACCCAAGGCGTGTCTTGAAGGATATTCAGCCGATTGTAAACTAAGGTTGCAAGGGTTATTGCTAGGTTGTCTTAAAATATCTGATAAAGTATGGTGTATTAAGCTAGGGCTTCTGTAGTGATGTTTTTGTATGTGTTCAGTAAGCCTAGGGTGCGTCATAGTTCAGTCTGTTAATGCTCTTGTCTGAGTATTAACGCAAATGGTTGTTTGTATGAGGGTTGTCTCTTTTCAGGAGATACTGATATTAATGAAACTCACATTTCCACCAAAAAAAAAGAAGTTGAAGAGAGAGCACTGAATATGGAAGTTGAAGTGAAATTTGAAATTGCGAAATTTTGTGAAACTGGACCACGTGGATCTTTACTTAAGAATACATGACTCCTAATTTTAAGAATCTTGGAACTAATTACGTGAAACTGGAGCATGAAATTGTGAAACTAAGTCTTGAATAGTTGATCTTCACTTAAGATGTTTCTTTCACTCAATGTTGTGAATCCTGGAACTTATCTTGTGAAACTGGAACAAAAAATTATGAAACCTAGACCTGAATCCAGCATTAAGTATTTTTGTGATTTTGATCAAAATTTAGTTTTTAGTCGATGTCATCGTTTCCCAATTTAGCCTGAATCCAGCATCGTTTCCCAATGAAGTAAAGCCTTTAGTTGATGACATTAAACATGTAATTGTGCCAAAGGTATATCCAGACCAGAATGCATTAATCATGTAATGTACATAATACAGAAAAAGATGCGAATCAAATGAGAACGCGGCTTGCATTAAACATCTTTGTCTCTCAATAAAAGACTGTCATACGAAGTACACCCGTCTCATCTTATGGTCAAATCCAAGTTTCACAATTTCTTGTAGCATTACATTCTCGAGTACTAAATACATTCTCGACTACTCAAATACAATACTACAGACTAATCAATTCATGGTACCATTACAAACAAACAAGGTCATATGGCCGAATTTCACCATTTTGAATAATGAGTACATCAACACAAGATAGATATAGCAGGCCTGCTGAAGCAAAGGATGTCCGCCAGTGAACACATATCCATCGGAGAAAGATAATTTGCTTGCAAAAAGATTGTCATGTCATCAATGAAACACCTATACCATCAAAAACAAGTAACAATTAAGAGATTTTCACCCAACTTATTTACAAAATGTTCACCAAAGTTATGAACAAATGGACTTTGCATTAATTTTAAGTCAAGCAAGTGTACCATTTTTGTATTTTTATCCCATTTAAGAAGTTCCAATATTATCTTCTTTCGATAGTCAGGCAATTTCTGCAAAAGAGATTTTCATACAGTATAATATATATTTAATATGTAGCAATGGCTAGGTAGGAGGCAAAACCCGTAAATCTATACCTCAAAATATTCACTGTTGGTCCATAAACTTTCATTGTCCAACGCATCCAACCATTTCAGCACAAACACTCCACAATCAAAACTACAAATAAATAAACATTTATGAGTAAAAGAAACATCTCAAGTGAAGATCAACTATTCAACCATTCATTTCAGCAATATGAGATTGGGTACTTGGTTTTGGTCAGAGAGGGACCATTCAAACTTGTACGATAAAAACACAAATATAGCCTAAAAACCGAAGATACATGGTTACATACCATGTTTTTTGTTGAGGGACTTTAAGGTTGACAATTGGGTTCATGTACATCAACCGCAAAGGTTCAAATGCAGATGAACCACCATAAAGAACAGATGAAACTTGGTACAACTGGAACATGAAAAAGCCAATAGAACATAAAAATATGACAGGATTATATTTTTAAGAAACTAAAGATAAATACTCCAAAATATTTTGGGAAAAAATCATACAATCTCGTGGCCTGTGTGGTTATCAGGATCCACATGTAAATCGGTGCTCGAGTCGAGGATGAAATTTACTTTTTGCTTTAAATCGCAAACGCAAGCCCACCAATGATGACACTTATCGTTAAGCATAGGGATAAAAACCTGCAATAGACAAACCAATTAACAATACACATGAACGAAAATAAATAAAAAAGAACATAAATAGTAGAAGAGGGATCTTTCACCTTTTGGATATTGCTCCCATCAAATGGAATGTAATCAGACTTCAGGTATTGACCCCAAATAGCTGGGTTGCGTTCTTCATGAACGGTCTGCATGTGACAAAAGTAGGATCATTTTAATAAACCAGAGAGGAGCAACATTAAGAAAGCAAATACTTGAATATCAATATCTAAAGGATTTGAAGCTCACATATACTGTGGTTGGCAAGTAGAGGAGATGTGATCTACCGAGTGTGGACTTAACTCCAAACATATCAATCACCTACAAAATCAATTTAACAAAACATAGGTAAAGGATTCACAAAATAAGGTCCAGGATTCACAAAATAAGGTCCAAGATTCACAAAACAAGTTCCAGGATTCACAAAATAAGTTCATAAAATAAGTTCCAAGATTCACAAAACAAGTTCCGGGATTCACAAAATAAGTTCTAGGATTCACAAAACAAGTTCTAGGATTCACAAAAAAAGTAAAATGAAACATGAAAAGAAAAAGGAAAGGAAAATTATACTTACCTGATCCATAACAAAGCCACGTGGTCCAAGGGTCTGTAAAGCATGTCTTGTGACTTCCATCCACGGAGTGGACACCATAGCGTCACTTAAATATTGAGGAAATGCAATTAGTCAATATCTCTCATAATATAACTTTTATATTGTAAAATCAAAGCAAAATCATATAACTTTTATATTGAAATCAAAGCAAAATCATTACAATTTAGTTTGTGCCGATTTTAATCTGCAAACATAATCCAACAATTGCTAGTCACTGTAAGGCAGTGGTTGAGAGCCACTGCCACAATACGAACATATAACATTATTTAATTAACTAAAGTACTAAAGGTTTTGCAAGAAAAATTTGATAATATTAAAAGAAGAAGGTTCTTACAGCGGTACACGACTCCATTCTAGTGCATCTTTTTTCACTCTATCTCTTAATACGTTATTATCACATGTAATACTGTGATAGCACACCCTCAATGCAAAACGCTTCACCTGAGCTTCCTATAAATGGAAAAAGGGGAATAATAATGTGTTGCAAACTTATAAAAATTTATATTTATCAATGTATAAATAGAGTTGAAAAAGTAATCTTACACTATATATGGTTATTGGACAATCACTTTTGTTTCCTTTGTAATTCTCCAATATGTTCAATAAATAGATGCCATTATCTATTTCATCAGAAGTTAGGTTTGATTTTGGGATAAACACTTCGGGCGTCCACAAAATACTTGTCGATCTTTGGCAACTTTGGTTTAAGAAGCCGGATGAGCTTTTCTTTCTATATGAACAAAAGAGAAATCAGTCTTTCTTAGCACAGGTATAAACAAAACTTATTTTGTGAGGTACAACACACTATCTAGGAATCATGTAAGGTACTATACTGTTAAAACAGGCGTTAGCTACGAAATTGCACCAGTTGAACCATACATCTTAGTTTGTAAAACTTGGAGTGAAATGGTAAAGGACCATAGGTTCACAAAATAAGATCTAGGATTCACAAAATAAAGGCCTACTTTCACAAAGTCCCCTATTTTGCCCTTTTCCTTTTTTGGTGAACCTCATACCTTGTTTTGTGAATCTCAGACCTTGTTCAATGAATCTTAGGGCTTGTTTTGTGAAACTTGGTCAACATAAGTGGTTTAAAATCATCTATCTTGCTCTTAATTTTGTGAATCTCAGACCTTATCTTGTGAATCTCAGACCTTGTTCAGTGCATCATAGGGCTTGTTTTTGTGAAACTTGGTCAACATAAGTAGTTAAAGTGATAAGATTCACAAACCTTAAGTGTAGGCTTCACAAAATAAAGTCATACATTCACAAAGTCATTTCCTAGTAGAATCACAATAACACACATTTTCCTAAGCAAAATGGAAATAATAGACGTACCACAGGTTGTATAAAACAAGAATAATTAATAGATCTGCCTTTCATAGGATGGATGATTTGCACTTTGCTACTTTTAGTTCTGAGGTCAATACAAATCAAGAAAGGTGGACATGAGGCGGAGACTATTGGAGCGCAAACCTGAAAAAGGACAAAAAGTAAACATAAAAAAAAGACAAAAATGAAGTTAAGTTGAAATATAAGCAGACCAAAATCAAAGACGTACTTGTTGAACTGCAAAAACATCAACATTGGAGAGACACTGGGAACAAAAAATAAGATCAGTATGAGTAACGATTAGAAGTCAACAACATGTAAAATAGACTTGGAGAATTGGATAAAGTAGAGGGTAATAAGACTAACACTTTCATTTCTATACGGTACAAATAAACGAGAAGGGAAAGTCCGGGATTTGAATATCTCAATACTATTTAAGATCTCACAATACACATCTATGACATGAGATGATATCCGATCGCCTTCAGCCACACTCTTCAACTGGCTCCTTGTCAAAGTCTGACATTGACTTTGGAAAAGAATCTCCGTTTCATCATATGATTCGCCAAGTATAAAATCTAATACTTTTTTCTCAGCTTGATTCAAATCCCTAAAAATATTAAGATTCTTTGCAAATAGGGCGATCGGAAAACTTCAGCTGGAACTACAACCCTCCTCTTACCACGACCCAGAACATCCTCTTCAATTGGTAATGGAGATAAGGGAAATGGGATTGCAGCAGTAGTTGGGGTTTTGCATGGAACACTGGCAATCGACTTTGCCAAATGACGTGGCGATCGACGAATATAGACATTACTGACAGATCGTTTACTGACAGATGGGTTATCTATTGTTGAAACAAGTGGAGTTTCTGGTAGGCAAAAAACATCAAGAGTTGTCTTCCGTACCACAGTAGTAGGAGGAGTAGGAGGAGTAGCTGTTACCTCAATCATTGTAGGCTCAGTGACGTCCTTGTCAGGAAGAACATCATCCAGAGCAGCGTGAGAGGATGTGTTTCCTACCAAAGGAGTGGGCTCAGTGAAAGGAGGGATGACATCCACAAGTAGGGATGACACAACAGCATATGTGTCAGGCTCAGGCTCAGGTTGAGACAACAAATGGTCATCAGCTGCTAGGAGCCTAAAGGATGGGTATTCTGCATTTGGTGGTGGTGAATGATGTGGCGCTATTGGTTGCAAAGCTTCACCCATCACATCCAATCCCGCCAACAAATCAGCCTCAGTCCACCCATACAAATTATCAACATTCTCCCCAGCTTTTTCCACATTCTCCCCACCTTTCTCCACATTCTCATGAATATCGTCAACCACTTTCTCAATGATATTCTCATCCACAATGTCCGACACCTTTTCCTCATTCTTCACATCCTTCACATTTTCAGCATCATCCTCTTGTTGAGATAACTTAAAACCTTCTCGCTATGCCGTCTCAAATGCAACTAGTTTCTTCACCGTTGTTGTTGAAGGCGGTTTGGAGGAGCTTGACTAGCAAGTGATTTGTAGTCCGCAAAAGCTTGAGCCATTGCCTTTGCGGAAAGCGCAAGTTTATGGACAAACTCACCAAAGGCCTTCATTCCCGTGTAGAGGTAATTTTTCGGCTTGACTTCGATGCTTTATCTTGAATTGTTGACTTGGAAGACTGGTCGAGCTCAATCTTTGGAGAAGGAGGACACAACTGTGGAATATGGTGGTTGATGACCATTGGAGGCTCAATAGAACCCCTGCCGAAAGTTTTCTTGTCCGAATTTTTGTTATTCACTTCCTCCTTAACTCTCTTGGATATAGCTTGTTTAGACCCTGTTCTTTCTGGCTTTTTAGAGCTGAACTGAACTGAACTGAATGGAGCTGAGCTAAACTGAACTGAGCTGAAATGAACTGAATGGAGCTGAATCGAATCGAATCGAATCGAATCGAATCAATGGAGCTGAGCTGGATCAACTAAATCGAATAGAGCCGAGTTGAATCGAATCAATAAAGTCAATTGAAATAATCAATCGAAATAATCATATTAATATTAATAATATTAATAATAATAATATTTAATATTATTGTTATTATCAACTATAATAATACTAATATTCATAGTATAATACTATTTATACTAATACTAAAAATTTTAAGAAAAAAATTATAATATTCTATATGAATAATCATAAATTATAATAATGAAAAAATAGTAATTTTTTACTAATAATATTCCTAATAACAATAATAAATAATAATGTCAATATTAATAATGATATTAGTAAAAATAGTTGTTTCGAATAAAAACACTCAAGTAAGAGTTGCTCGAATCCGGGTCGGGTCAACGCGCTCCTCTGAGACGATGGCACCTCGAACCTATGCTTGCTCTCTCCGGATGGATCTTTTACGCGTAACAAATAGGGTCTCGAAGGGTTCGCAATAGGTCCTTCTCTGATGTCTTACGGTACTGGTGGATAGTTGAGACCTTGCTTGAAGCTAAGGTTTCTGTGCCCTCTCATAGTAGCTCGAGTAGTCTAACTTATAGAGAGAGGAAGTTGTTGGTGAGAAGTATTTTACCATTGATTGGTCAATAATGAGGTATTTATAGGTTTCTATGTGTACCTCAAATGATGGCTTGGAAAGCATGGTTACCATATTCGCTATGAATACGCCTTACCGATTCGCGACTCGCTTATAGAAAATGTGTTATATGTATTTTTAGTAATCAATTTGATAGCGCTTTTAACGATTCGTGATTTTTAGGGTATCAAGCGAATCCGTAACCATGTTTGCAAGCGTGTTGACTTGTATGACCCCGTATTGGCTAGTGGGTCAAGTCGGTTGAGTGTGCCCCATCAATAATATTAATAATAAATGTTATTAATTTTAATAATAATACCAATAATAATTATAATAACAACAACAACAACAACAACAATAATAATAATAATAATAATAATAATATTAACATTAATAACATTATTATTCACAACAACAACAACAACAACAATAACAACAACAACAACAACAACAACAACATTAACACTAATAACATTATTATTCATTTTAATAATAATATTCATAATAATAATAGTAATTATAATAAATAAGTTATTAATAACATTATTATTAACAATATTATTAAATATAATAATAATAATAATAATAATAATAATAATAATAATAATAAAGAATAATAATATTAAAAAAAATAGTATTATTGATAACAAAATTAATAATAACTATTAAATTTAAGATGAGTAAAGCTGAAATGAGCTGAACTTAATGGAGCTGAGCTGAGCTGAACTGAACTGAATGAAGCTGAACTGAACTGAACTGAACTGAATGGAGCTGAACTGAACTTAACTGAGCTGAACTGAACTGAATAGAGCTGAGCTGAACTGAAATGGGCTAAAAATAAGCCAGAAAGAACAGGGCCTTAGTCCAAGTTGAGAGCGTTGGAAACTGCTGAGTAACAAGGCGTGCTCTGAAGACACATCGGTCAAGATAAATGAAAACCAAGACCATAATAGGTCCACCAAACCAATTTTCTTTCAGCTTTTTGGTATGCCACTCCTCCTTTTGCCAAGACTCAACTTGGGCAGCCAATTTGCGTTTGATGAAATTGCACCAGTTGAATTTGGAGATCAACTCAGTGTTTAACAAACTTTTAAGAAGTCTCAAACTTGCCCGATTGCCTACAACACCGCCTAAAAGAGCATTGAAGATATAAATGATGAAAGTGCATTTGAAATCATCTCCACCATCTCTTTGTGTAGAGAGCTTTTCCATAATGTGTTTGACCTCAATGGAACTACCTTTGTATTGACTTCTGAACTCCTCCAAAAGAGACACATAAGAAGGGCACTTATCTCCAAATTTTGCTTCTTCGACAATGTTTGGACCCATTGGCAATCCCAGGCACAGATGGATATCTTCCTCTAAAACAAGGAGTTTCCCATCACACAACGATCATGTACAGGGGTCATAATTTGAAACTATCCAGTATGCCAAGTGACCCGGAACAACATCTGTTTTAAGATGCAATAGAGAACCAAATCTCATTTCTTGTATAGCTTCAATCTGCTTATCTGATGGGGGATTCTCCTTATTGTTGAGAAAGTGGTAAAGCCCAGCAGGAGATATCCGAGTCCTCAACACAGGCAGCCTGTCTTTGTAAATTCTTGTCTTTTTTGTAGGTGGCTTAGAGAGTGGTTAAGTAGCTTCAGTAGGTGCTTCAGTAGAGTGGTTCAGTAGCTTCAGTACGTCCTCAACACGTCGCTTCATCCTGGCTTGGCTTGCTTCCTACAACTCAGTAAAGCCTATTATTCACAAAGCAAGGGAAATAAGTTCACAAAATAAAGAAACTTGGTCAGTAAGGTTTCGATTCTCAGACCTTGTTTTGTGAATCTCAGACCTTGTTCAGTGAATCTAAGGGCTTGTTTTGTGAAGCTTGGTCATTATAAGTAATTTAAATCATCTATTTTGCTTATACCTTTATTTGGTGAATTCACAGACCTTGTTTTGTGAATCTTAGACCTTATTCAGTGAATGTAAGGGCTTGTTTTGTGAAACTTGGTCATTATAAGTGGTTAAAATCATCTATTTTGCTCATACCTTTATTTGGTGAATTCACAAACCTTTTTTTGTGAATCTCAGACCTTATTCAGTGAATGTAAGGGCATGTTTTGTGAAACTTGGTCATTATAAGTGGTAAAAATCATCTGTTTTGCTCATACCTTTATTTGGTGAATTCACAGACCTTGTTTTGTGAATCTCAGACCTAATTCAGTGAATCTATAGGCTTGTTTTGTGAAACTTGTTCATTATAAGTGGTTAAAATCATCTATTTTGCTCATACCTTTATTTGGTGAATTCACAGACCTTGTTTTGTGAATCTCAGACCTTATTCAGTGAATCTAAGGGCTTGTTTTGTGAAACTTGGTCATTATAAGTGGTTAAAATCATCTATTTTGCTCATACCTTTATTTGGTGAATTCACAGACCTTGTTTTGTGAATCTCAGACCTTATTCAGTGAATGTAAGGGCTTGTTTTGTGAAACTTGTCATTATAAGTGGTTAAAATCATCTATTTTGCTCATACCTTTATTTGGTGAATTCACAGACCTTGTTTTGTGAATCTCAGACCTTATTTAATGAATCTAAAGGCTTGTTTTGTGAAACTTGGTCATTATAAGTGGTTAAAATCATCTATTTTGCTCATACCTTTATTTGGTGAATTCACAGACCTTGTTTTCTGAATCTCAGACCTTATTCAGTGAATCTAAGGGCTTGTTTTGTGAAACTTGGTCATTATAAGTGGTTAAAATCATCTATTTTGCTCATACCTTTATTTGATGTATTCACAGACCTTGTTTTGTGAATCTCAGACCTTATTCAGTGAATCTAAGTGCTTGTTTTGTGAAACTTGGTCATTATAAGTTGTTAAAGAACATTACATTATAACAATAAGCTATGGTCAATTAACTGAATTTAAGTGATAATTGGTAAGAAAAGGGAAAACCGTACGAAGAAGCAGGAAAATTCACTAAACAAGGTCTCAGATTCACTAAACAAGGTTTAAGATTCACAAAATAAGTTTACAAAATAAGTTCCAGGATTCACATAATAAGTTGCAAGATTCACAAAAGAAGTTCCACAATTCACAAAATAAGGTCATAAAATAAGTTGGTCATTATAAGTGCATGGAAGAATATGTAAGAAAACAAATACAAAATTAAATAGAAAATCAGAAGTAAAGAACATTGCATTATACATAGAAAAGTGATCCATGCAAATATTTAAAACAAAGTACAACATTACATGATAATTTATGTTATCCAAAATGTTAAACTAAGACATACATAATTATACAGAAGGTTAACACTACTACGAAATTATACAAAATAACAAAAGGGCAAAGTTAAAACCTTAAAGTGCAAAGCCCTAGTTACACAGATAGTACATTACAAACAAGGGACAACTCTAGGCTATATATATAGCATCAAAGGTAAGTCAAGAAAAGATATATCTCTACGAGTGACTAGTAAGTCAGCAGCAATGCCAATAGCTATATCTCGTTCTTCACTTGGCGTAGCTAAAACATGCAATGACTCATTAACTGCACTGTGTGCAGCATCATCAAGAGCATTGAGATGAGTACTCTGAGATAGAATTTTTGCTTGGTGATAATGCAGTAAGAATTTGGCAATCATATCCTCCGTCATGAAACATTTGCATGTTTGAAAGACTATTCTAGGACCCCTACGAATAGTCCGAACACCATTCATATCATTTATGTCTACAGAAAGCCAATATGCCAAGGTGACCCCAGGTGCAGTTTTGTGTATCAGATATAGTAGAGCCCAATTTCGACATACGAGTGCCATATGTGCTTTATCTTCGTAATGATTAATTTTAGAGAATATTTTTTGCATAAGATCTTGATTATTAAAAACAGAATGACATGCTTGATAGTGACGGCCAGGCACTATAACTTCCTTTAACGGCGAAAAAGAGAAATCCATAGCTGTGTGTTTTTCAGTGACATAAAGTGCGCGAAATGACACTTGATCTTCGTCAAGAAGATTAACAACACAACTATTGTACCAAGGTGTCATACTTGTCTATGAAACAAGTGAAATACAAATATTAGTTAAACAAAAGAAATGTGAATATACAAAACACAAATTCCTAGGTAGTTGGACTAACAAGCTGGGAAAATAAACAAAGGTGAAGGAGGGTCACAAAATTAGATCTAGGAAGCACAAAAGCCGGGAAAATAAAAAGGTTTAGATTCTCAGACCTTGTTTGGTGAATCTCAGACCTTGTTCAGTGAATCTAAAGGCTTGTTTTGTGAAACTTGGTCATTATAAGTGGTTAAAATCATCTGTTTTGCTCATTTCTTTATTTGGTGAATTTACAGATCCTGTTTTGTGAATCACATACCTTATTCAGTGAATCTAAGAGCTTGTTTTGTGAAACTTGGTCATTATAAGTGGTTAAAATCATCTATTTTGCTCTTTTCTTCTTAATTTGTTTATCTGCTTATTTGTAATCGCAGACCTTATTCAATTAACACTCAAGCAACAATAGCAGAAGACAAAAAGTAGCTAGTGTAATTTATACAAACCTCTGTAATTTATGCAAACCTTTGAATAATCTCAGACCTTATTCAATGAGAACAACAACAGCAAAAAATGCAACACGCAGAGAAACAACAACAACAGCAGAAAATGCAACACGCAGACAAATTTACTGGTTTGAAGATAATATAACAATAAGCTACTGGTTTCACAAATTTACCTCCTAGATTCACAAAATAAGTTCTAGGTTTCACAAAAGTAGGTAAACGAAATCTTAACAAACAGATGACAAACATTAAGTCCAAGTTTGAAGATAATATAACAATAAGCTACTGGTTTCACAAATTTACCTCCTAGATTCACAAAATAAGCTACTGGTTTCACAAGTTTGAAATAGAAAGGAACATACGAAAAAGCGGAGAAATCGACTGCAATTGATTTTATGCGTTCCTACTGTGTTCGATTATGCTCACAAAGCGATCAAAACCTGCATAATAACAACAATAATTTAGTAAAGAAATGAAAAATAGAAAAATAAGAGAAAGTTTCAATCAAATTGCGAGCATAATCGAGCAAAAACGAAATGCATAAAAATCAAACGAAGTCGAGTGAAGGAAAATAGAAAAATAACAGAAAACTGAGTAATCGACTTCAATGGCGGAAAGCAACATACGAAGAAAAGGAGAAATCGACTTCAATGGCGGAAGACGGAGTTCAGCGAATGGCGAATGATGAATGGCGAAGACGGAGTGAATGACGATTGGCGAAGACGGAGTGAATGGCGAAGACAGAGTAAATATGACGGAGTAATGGTGATAATGGCGGAATAGATGAGCTTGTAATGGTGATAATGGCGGAAAAGTAGCTTTGAAGGAAGAGAGAGAAATAAATGAGAGGAAGTGAGATTGTAAATGAGGGAAGTGCGTTAGTTGGGGAGTATATATGGGGGACACGTGTCAACATCTGGTGCATTTGTAATAATTAGATCCAATGGTGAGTAAATGGTTCAGCTGCCTCACCCTAAGGAGGGTTCCTCACATGATTCAATTTCTATATATATATATATATATATATATATATATATAGGGTCGGGGTCCTGTGCGAACTAAAGTTCAATACGAACTTACGAACTAACCTAAAAAAGTCTTACTAATTAAATATGTGAAGTCAAACTTATTCCTCCACACATTATACCGTCACCTTCAATCACCTATGTCACTCTATCTCCTTCTCACCCGCACAACAAACTCTCGATGGCGACCACCGGAGCTCCGGTTACACATCGCCATCACCATCTCGGCGCTCCGTTTATGACTTAAATTCCACGGCGTGCCACTTCAGGAATTTTTCGTCGTTCCATTCATCGTCGATGATCCTTAGCCCCACCATCGGCGTATTAATGTAGATCTGGCATTTTGATCTCGACTTTGATGTCGACGGAGACGATCTGGTGCCATAAATAGTGGAGTTACTAACTAATGGTGGGATTTGGATTTGTCGGAGTTGGTTGATATGGTTGGGTGGCTCGTAGGGAGGTGCCGACCAGAGGAGTGCTGGGGTGCGAGATGTAGATGATGGATTTGTGTTTAAGATTGGGACGAGGAGTGGTTCAATTATCGACCTAAGCGGGTCCGTCTTGAATGCCTTCTCTTTGATTGATTGGAGCTTGAACTATGCTATGCTTGGGCTCGGATTTGGATTGATTTATACACCGCGATGGTACTCAGATAACTGGTAAGGATGGGCGAATTGAACAATGATATCACTAATGTTACTTCATTGTCGAATGGTGAGCTCGCGACGAGATTGAGTAAAGGAGGAGACGAGTTAGGCATTGTTGTAGTGTAGCTGAACTGCTGAAATATAATAGTCCTGACTATTCACCTCGGAAACTGACTAGTCAATACTTGCCTATATCTTGAATTTGTTCAACCACATCGAATTACAGGACACCCGAAATCAAAATTTATTGAGTATCTAAACCCATTTTTGCAGAAATAAGTTGGAAAACCGAAAGATTAAGGCATGCAATAACTTTGATATTTTCACTAAAACAGCCTGAGCAAGATATTGTGGCTCCACCATTGACCATGTGTCCATGTGGCTACATCGTGAGCGGAGTTTCATTTTCGTAAGGCAAGTCACGGAGGTTCTGCGGTCTAGTTTGATACTCTAGAAATAAATTAGCATCAATATTTTACCACTCAAACAGGTTTCTGTTTATCTCAATGCATAATCCTAGTTCAAGTAAAGGAATTTAAAAAGGTGTATCTAGCAAGTTAAAAATACGCATGTAGAAATTTAAAGGAGTGTATATAGCTAGTTAAAGGTATCTATTTAGTAATTTAAAAGAGTATATAACAACTTTTAAGTATGTATCTAGTAACTTAAAAAAATGTATATAGAAATTTAAACGAGTGTATCTAGCAAATTAAATGTATGTGTATAATAATTTAAAAGAGTATCTAACAACTTACAAGTATGTTTCTATTAACTTAACAAAGTGTATCTAGCAACTTACAAGTATGTATCTAGTAACTTTAAAAAGCATATCTAGCAAGTTACAAATATGTATATAGGAATTTAAAGGAGTGTATATAGTTAGTTAAAGGTATTTATTTAGTAATTTAAAAGCGTATATAGCAACTTACAAATATGTATCTAGTAACTTAAAAAGGTGTATCTAGCAAGTTAAAAGTATGTATATAGAAATTTAAACGAGTGTATCTAGCTAATTAAATGTATGTATATAATAATTTAAAGGAGTTTATCATTACTAGTTAAAGAATGTATCTAATAATTTAAACGAGTGTATCTATCCTAAAATAGAACGGGAAGGTTTTAGAGTTTGAGCTAATAAAGTCACTGTGATTACGAGGATACGTTTCCTTAATTCCACCCTTGGAATGGTACATTATTGTGTAAAATTATCCTAGTTTCTTAATTCTCAAGGGCTCTTCGAGATGGCAAGATAGAAAGCGGATGAAGATGACAAAACATAACATCAACCTTTTTAAATCAAATTTCTTTAACTATTTTTGAGGCAGTTTAATCACTTATTTATAGAGAATTACAACTGAGATCCAAAATTTCTGATTGATTACACAAATCTGTACTATTTTTAAGGCAGTATGATCACCATTAGAACTACTCAATACACAAGTTGTTACTCCCAAATTCACAAACTAGTGCTCCAGATACACAAATTAATGTGTGTATCCGAAATGTTAATTTGTGTACCTCGAACCATATTGCGTTTATCCAATGCAACAACCTGACTATTCATAGCCCACCGCCAACCACCACAGTCACCGCCCAATGCCACTTACCACCCACAGCCCACAAACTATTATACCATCGCCCCTCAATTGACCACAACAACTCAGAAACTCCGACAAACATAGAACAACACAATATTGTTCGCACTACTCCACTACTCCACCAGCTGACTAACACGTAAACCTTCGACGCCACCCCACTACAACCCAGCCACCTTATAAATACAACATCGTCGCAAAAGGCCCGACAACCTACAACATTATCATCACGTCGTCCTCTCCCCTTAGCTCAGAAAGGGTAAAATGGTGGTCTAACGAGCCCACGACGGCCGTCACGGCGAAAATAAGGGATTCCTAAAGGAGCGTCGACGAGCACAAAGGGTAAAGTACATGGTGAGGAAACTACTCCGCCGGAAGAGTTAAATAAACTGATGAATGTGGTCAGATCTGTTCGTGATTGTCGGAGTAGTCGTCGGCGTCTGGTCGTTGCAGGCGGAATTAGATAACAGTATATGGTGATGGGAGGATGAACTATAATGGGAGGCGAAATGAAAGCGTGGGTAATAGCCGCCGATGGTCGTGGGTCCGCCGACAATATTGTCGGAAGGCGGCAGGCACAGAGGTGAATAGCAAAACTGGTAAGAGAGGGAGGAGAGAGAATATGGGGGTGTGATTTAGGGGTTTGGCTTTGTGCGTGTAAGGAATAAATAGTTGATCTCATTCGTTGGTTTGTTTTATCTTATGGTCCTTATTCGATTCGTAAGTTCGCACCGAACTATTAGTTCGTACAGATCCTATATATATATATATATATATATATATATATATATATATATATATATATATATATATATATATATATATATATATATATATATATATATATATATATTGATTTAAAACTAAAACTAATTTCGAGTATTTTATAGAATTTGGAGACTACCGCGTGCTCCGAAAAAAGCCTCTTTCATATATATATAGATAGACTAGATTTAATGCCCGGGCGATGCCCGGGCCAATTTGTAATATCCTATGATTATGATGTAAGAATTAATACTCTAAGCCCCCGTTCTTTGAACTGAACATATATGAGTTGAACTAATTATAAGAGCTTAACTTTTCTGAACTGAAGTTATAAAGGGTTGAACTGAACTTATAAGAACTTGACTTATAGAAACTTATAAGCACTTAATAGTCTATTCCACTGAATTAAATTGAAAAGGGTGAACATCCAAATGGGTTTTTCATGACTATACTCAATTTATTTACTCGATATTTAGTAATAGTCTTTGATGAATAATATAATCCCCGCTATCAGTGATACCTACTACCTAATCTAGGAGTAATATTTGATCGTGTATACTTTTCATAACCGAATTCTTAAGCTGAACAAAATATCAATGACTCAATGAGCATGTAATTCTTTCATTCCATTTCCCCCCCTTTTTTCTTTTAGTTTATCCCAAATTAAATATATCATTTCTAATTTCTAATTTTATTATTAATTAAATAGAATAATAGCAAACATCCAATTTTACCCTTATTTAATAAACTACTACTTTTTTTAAGTCAATTGGCCTAAAAGGATTAGCAAAACGGGTACAGTCGTAGTAGTTGTTCTCTGACTAAGATTGCTTTTTTCAAATTACTCTTAAGTTTTAATTTCCTATTGGTGTTTTTTCTCTCCCATAATTCACATTCCCATTGTTATGGAGTATACTCATAATAAAATTCATATGTCGATTAAAACATCCCATGCAGATCAATATCTAGTATCCGTATTTAAATTTCGTATGACCGTTGATGAACTTTTCGACACATATTTCAGAAAACTTTCTTACGTACTTAATTATAATTTATAAACAACCTTTAGCCTTATGTACTTAAGTATGATACCTTAGAATATACTCCGTAGTTAAGAATAAAACACTAAATAATATACTCCGTATTTTATTAATGACGAAAGTAGTAATTAAACCCCTTAACTTTGGTCAATGATGAAATTAGGCCCCTCAAGTTTCATATGTAGCAATTAAGCTCCTTAACTTTCACCAAAAGTGAGATTAAACCCTATTTTATAATTTTTTTAAAGTATTAAGAGCATGTTTGGACTTGATTCTCAAAAATGAGTTTTTGTTTTTCAAGCTTAATTTTTCAAAAGTGTTTTTCAAAAGCAGAAATAACAAATAGCTGTTTTTATTTCTATGGGCAAAAATATGGATTTTTAGCTTTTGAGAATTTTTGTTTAACTTTTAGAAAACGATGTGTTTGGCCAAAAAGTGTTTTTGAGTCCTAAAACACTTTTACAAACTAGGCCAAACACACACTAAAACTAAAATAATTTTATTCTAATATTATAAAATTTTTTAAATACCTAAAACTACTAATTTCAACTTTACTAATATCAACTTTACTAATTTCTACACAATTTATTAATTTTTGATGATCATTTTTACATACATATTTAGTAAATGGTATAAAATTGAATATATATTCTTACATGTATAATAAATTATCTAAATAGTGTAAAATTATAAGAAATAAATGCTAAAATTTAATATGTAATGTAAAAATTTTTATTTTAAAAAAAATATATATTTTGTAGTTAATAAAAGGGATTATAAATTGGTTTTATGATCTAAATTTAGTAAAATTTATAAAATAGGGTTTAATCTCACTTCTGGTGATAGTTAAGGGGCTTAATTGCTACATATCAAACTTAAGGGGCCTAATTTCACCTTTGACTAAAATTAAGGGGTTTAATTACTACTTTCACGTTTTATTAATATACACAATACGTGTGTATAGTTAGGATTCCAAGGTGGATATAAAATATCTTATCTTACAGTAAACATTATGGCAAAGAGTAATAGAATTCGATATAAACTCAACCATGTTGATGTTATTCTGTCATGCATGATAGCCTAGAATATTGTGAAAGAAATATGAACTTAGCTGATCAGAAATACCCTTAATCGAGACGCAGTGTAAGACACTGCCCTAAATCAGTTAGACCCTCACACAGGTGCTCCTTGGGTTCCGCGGTCACCGATTCCAGGGTTAATGCCTCCTTCCGCACATTGATGCACACCAAAGACGGAAGTGGGAATTGTTCTCAATATTACAGAATATTTAAGAGATGAAAAGAGAAGAAGAAGTTTTGTGATTTCTGCTATGTATAAAGTTGTGGATGAGTGAGGTTTATATAGCACAGAAAAGGCTCCTCCAACAGTCATAAAAGTAAATGGTATTGATTCTGAGATTAATGGCCATAAAATCGAAAAATGACTGTGGAATTGATTGTGTAATAAAATCACAAAGAATCTGATGTAAAAAGTTCAGACCAGTAGCAAAAAGGAGCCCCACCTCACCGCGCACGTGCCACGAATATGAGCCGAGCCGGACGGCGGCGCGCGCATGGGACACTATAGTCTATCCTCTATAGTCTAGTTAACACTAATTAACTCACCTTCATATATAAACATAACATTCCCCCACTATTGTTCCAATGTGGGACAAATGTTATCATACTTAAGTTTTGGAGCAACCTCCAACTCCAACTATCCCCCACTTGGTCCAAACCTAAGAAATAAGAAAAGGAATATGAGAAAGTAGCTATATTTAGGTGAACGTAGTCTTGAACCTAAAAATAGCAAGGAATGAGAACAGCTCTCTCGAGTAACATATGGCCCCATGAAAAAACCCTGTCTCATGATTGTATTAGAGAATAGCCCACATCTATTCTCATAGGAGGCGGCCAACACTCCAAAATCACGTAGGTGAGTCCATCAAGTGTGTACTGCACACACTACTCAAACCTTTGAGGTATGGAACTCATTAAGGACTACCACCTGTCCAACCTAACTCTGCAGTAAATAAACATGCTAAAAGGGATAAACTGAATAACCTCCTTTATTCATCAAAATAAATAAAATACAAGCAATGCCTGACGATTTCGTTTGACCTCATTGAATCTGGTAATCCAGATTGGGTATCCATCGTAAAAGCACTACGTAGGTGGGCACAATCCCATCTTTTTAGCAGTTTCTGAAACTAGTTTCCTGTTTAAGGCCTTTGTCAATGGATTGGCAATATTACTTTCCGACCTCACATAATCTAAAGAAATAACACCAAACTTGATCAAGTTACAAACTATATTATGCCTTAGGCGTATATGCCTACTCTTGCCATTATAAGCCTTATTCTTGGCTACATGAATGGCAGATTGCGAGTCACAATGTAGCGGCACGGATGGCACGGGCTTTGGCCAAAGAGGAATGTCCGCTACCAAACTTCTCAACCATTGTGCTTCTCGACCAGCCAATTCGAGAGCTTTAAATTCCGATTCCATTGTAGATCTCGCAATACATGTTTGCTTGGATGATCTCCAAGATAAAGCTGCTCCTGCTAAAGTAAAAACATAACCACTGGTAGAGTGTATATCCTTACTCTCCGAGATCCAGTTAACATCACAATATCCCTCAAAAATTGGAGGATAACCACAATAAGATAACCCAAAATCAGCTGTACCTTTAAGATATCTAAGCAAACGAACTAATGCACTCCAATGAACATGACCGGGATATTGTGGGATTATGAGTATATCTACTCAATATCCCAACAGAATATGTAATATCAGGACGAGATGACCACATAAGATACATAACACTACCAAGAATCTTAGCAAAACCAGCTTGATCCACACTTTCAGATAGATTCTTTTTTAAGTGCACACTAGCATCAAAAGGTGTTCTAGCAGGCTCAATATCAAAATAACCAAACTTCTTTAAGATTTTCTCAACATAGTGAGGTTGACTCAGACAATAACCTTTACTAGTCTTTAAAACTCTTAAACCAAGAATGACATCAACCTCGCCCATGTCTTTCATTTCAAAAGAAGTTTTAAGCATGCTTTTAGTAGAATCAATAACATCTAATGAAGTGCCAAAGATAAGTAAATCATCCACATAAAGTGTTATAATAACACTACCGCTAGCATTGGATTTCACATAGATACATGTATCAGCATCACTAGCTCTAAAACCTAGAGAAAAAATCACACTATGAAACTTTTCATACCATTGTTTTGGTGCCTGCTTAAGTCCATACAAAGATTTAACAAGTTTACAAACTTTATGTTCTTGACCAGGCACTATAAAACCATCAGGTTGATCCATATAAATCTCTTCATCGAGATCACCATTTAAAAATGCAGTTTTCACATCCATATGATGAACAAGCAAGTTATACATGGAAGCAATAGCAAACATCACTCTAATGGAAGCAATCTTAGTGACCGGGGAATTGGTGACAAAATAGTCTAAACCAGACTTTTGGGTGAAACCCTTAGCCACCAACCTGGCTTTAAATTTATCAATGGTCCCATCAGCTTTGAGTTTCTTCCTAAACACCCATTTACACCCTATAGGCTTACAACCATGAGGCAAGTCAACAATCTCCCAAGTATGATTAGACATAATAGACTCAATCTCACTATCATAGCTTCTTTCCACAAAGAAGCATCAACTGATCTCATAGCCTCATCATAGGTCTTAGGATCCTCCTCCACAATATACATGTCAATGGACTCATCATCTAGATATCTACCATCCTCCTCCATAAGAAAATCAGACCCAAAAGATTTCTCAACTCTAGGTCTCTTACTCCTTCTTGGTTCTATTGGTGGTTCACTAGATGTGTCAACATGGGTCGGGGAGCTACCATCATTATCCTCATGGGAAGAAGCATCAAATGTCAAGTCCTGCCCCAAAGAAGGTTTCAAAGGAAAAAGGTCCTCAAAGAAAACAACATCTCTAGATTCAATAATATTACCATAAAAACCCGAACTCGCATCTTTGGTCATGAACCTATAAGCTACACTATTAGACGCGTAACCCACAAAAATTGAGTCAATGGTTTTAGGTCCTATTTTGTCTTTTTAAAAGCAGGTAAGACAACTTTGGCTAGACAACCCCAAACCTTTAGAAATCACAAATTAGGTGGATAACCCTTCCAAATCTCATAAGGTATCACATCAAGTTTATTATGAGGTACACGATTTAAAACATGACAGACAAATAGGATAGCTTCCCCCCATATAAAATAAGATAACCCAGAAGATAGTAACATAGCATTCATCATATCCTTTAAAGTTCTATTTTTCCTTTCAGTTACACCATTTTGTTTAGGGGTATAAGGGGCTGAAAACTCATGTATGATACCATTTTTCTGACAAATTTCCACCAAAAAATTAGATTTGTATTCTCCACCATGATCAGACCTTACACGCTTAATCTTCCTATCAAGTTGGTTTTCAACCTCAGCCTTATAAATAATAAACATATCCTCAGCCTCATTTTTATTCTTTAACAAATAAACCTTAGTATATCTCAAACAATCATCCACAAAGGTTATATAATATCTTTTACCTCCTTTACTTTCACAATTCTTATAATCAGCCAAGTCGGTATGGATAAGTTCTGATAATTCAGTTTGCTTTTTGGTCACTTCCTTAAAAGGTTTCTTAGAGTGCTTTGCTTCCACGCTTACTTGACATTTATCCATGTCATAGGAAATCAGATTAGGCAACAAGTTCATTGTTTTCATACGTTTAATGTATTTAGTGTTAACATATCAAAGTCTAGAATGCCAAATATCAATGGACTCAACGATGTAAGCAGAAGAAGTAGATGCATTCATTTCAACATCAAGAACAAACAGACCACCATTACAAAAACATTTGCTAATAAACTGACCACTCTTTACAGGAGAGGAGATCAAAGAAGCAATGTTTAGTATTCCTGACATCAAGGCCCCTGGCCCTGATGGATACACTAGCGGTTTCTTTAGAGATGCTTGGGGAGAGATTGGCCAAGAGGTAGTTATTGCAGTAAAAGATTTCTTCTTGAATGGGAAATTATTGAAACAGTTTAATGCTACAACCTTGACACTCATTCCTAAATGTGAGAGACCTAAGGATGTCACTCAGTTTCGTCCTATTGCATGCTGCAATGTAGTCTACAAGGTCATTTCAAAGTTGCTTTGTGCAAGACTAGCATCTCATCTTTTTGAAATAGTACACATGAATCAGGGTGCGTTTATTCAAAACAGGAGCATTCAGGAAAACATTTTAATCTGCCAGGATCTCATTAGGCTCTATGAGAGGCCTTCCGTGTCTCCTAGATGTATGATAAAAATTGACTTACAGAAGGCATACGATATAGTGGAGTGGAGTTTTGTTGAGCAGTTGATGGATCTACTAGACTTTCCTACTGGTTTTAAAGAGAGAATTTTGCAATGTGTCACTACTCCTACCTTCACCTTGGCACTGAATGGAGAGAGTTTTGGGTACTTCCCAGCTAAGAGGGGTTTAAGGCAAGGAGACCCATTGTCCCCTTTGTTGTTTACCCTGTGTATGGATTATTTGACTTGAATGCTGAAGTATGCTGCATCTAAATACCAGTTCAAGTATCACCCCTTATGCAAAGAGTTGAAGATCACAAATCTTATGTTTGCAGATGATGTTTTAATGTTCAAGAATGGGGATGCTTGTGTCTATGATGTCGTCAAATCTTTCTCAACTTTCTCAAAAACTTCTGGACTTAAAGTGAGTGCTAGTAAGTCTAATGCTTACTTTAATGGAGTGAATGAAGAGCTCAAAAGTGATTTCCGAGTGTGTCTGGTTTCAAAGAAGGCAAGCGCCATTTAGGTATCTAGGGATGCCTATCCGGACTACGAGACTAAAGAAGAAGGACCGTGAGTGCTTGGTGGATAAAATTTGCGGCAGAATCCATAGTTATGGTGCCGGGAAGTTCTCCTATGCGGTAGGCTCACTTTGGTTCAAAGATGTCTTGAATTCTTTACATTCCTATTGGGCTTCTTTGTTTGTTCTCCCTAAAGGTGTCATACAAAGAATAAAAGCTACTTGCAGGAATTTTTTATGGGATGGCAGTGCTGAGTATAGACAAAGTCCTTTAGTAGCCTGGGATACTATATGTAGGCCAAAGCAGGAAGGGGGTTTGGGGCTAAAGAATCAGGAATTGTGGAATATTGCTATGGTTGGTAGACTTGTGGATTGGATTGCAACTAAGAAGGACTCGTTATGGGTCCAATGGGTGAATGCAAATTATTTAAAGGGGAGTTCTTGGCGAGGAGTATACGGCTACTAGCAATTCCGGTTGGGTGTGGAGAAGGATTTGCGGGTGGAGTAGGTGATTGCTAATGGCTACGACCAGGGGGTATGGCGGTGCGAAATACTTTGGTTACACTCTGGTTGGTTGCTATGAATGGCTTAGAGGAGCCAGGACTAAAGTAGACTGGCATAAGGCAATTTGGGACAGTTGGATTCTACCTAAACACAGGTTCATGGGATGGCTTATAGCTCACAAATCCCTGCATACTAATAGTAGATTGAAAGGATTTGGGTTGAATGTGGATGGTATGTGTTTCTTATGTGGGCAGGCAGACGAGACACAGGAACATTTATTTTTTGAATGTGCCTTTAGTAGACGGGTGATACAAGAACTCAAGCACATTTCGGCTTAAATTTTCCCGAATCGATGTCTGCCGCACCGTGCATCCATAACAATGGCCTGAAAACGCAGAGGAAAGTCAAGAATGCTATGGTGTTGAGTGCTATGTATCATGTGTGGCAGCAGAGAAATAAGAGTCGTATAGAGCAGCTGGTCCTGAGGCCTAGTCGTATTGCATTGCTGATCAATGATGCCATGAAGAGGAGGGTAAAAGAACGGGATAAGAGGAAGTTGAATACATAAGAGTTAGCTTGGCTAGGGAGCTTGAATTTTCTTTAATCCTTGGAAAGTTTTAGGCCTTTGATTGTACTTGAAACTCTTATATATATATATATATATACATATATATATATATATATATATATATAATACTCACATTTTACCAAAAAAAAAAAAAAAAAAAAAAAAAACTGACCAATCTTAGACATGACTAACTTATCAGACTCAAAAGTAAGTTTAAGACTAGCCATATTAAGTAAAGCACCAGAAATTAAATTTCTACGCATATCAGGCACATAGAGCACATTTTCAAGAGCTAAAACCTTGCCAGAAGTGAGTTTCAGGTGCACCTTGCCAATGCCGAGGACCGAACCTTCTTTGAGTTGCCAACATACACTACCTCTTTCTCATCAACATCTTTAAGCTCCTTGTAAAGATCCTTGTTGGTGCAAATATGGCGTGTAGCTCCTGTGTTAACAATCCATTCCACCTAGCTTCCAACCAGATTAATTTCGGACACCATTGCAGCAATTATATCATCACCCTCACTTGAACTCTCGACAACATTGGCTTGTTGCTTGTTAGATTTGTAATTTTTGTAGCCACCATGTTGATTGTTGTCTTTATTTTGGAACTTCCCGCCATGTGCATTATTGTGATTCCCTTGATTTTGTTGTCTTTCCTCATAAGCTTTCTTGGCCTTGCACTTAAAAGCGGGATGACCACGCTTGTCACACCACCAGCAATTTTCTGTCATTGTCTTTATTGATTTATCAGCATTTTGTGATTTGTTTTATTGATCATAGCTCCTCTTGTTTGTACCTGTATTCCTATATTCATCAACATTAGCCTTAACAATGTTAGTAGCATTAGTCCTGGCTCGGTCCTGGTTCCTTGTGGCATCCTCAATCTTGATATGACCAATTAGCTCTTGTAACTTCATATCTTTCTTCTTATGCCTCAGATGTTTCTTATACTCATCCCAACTAGGAGAAGGCAATTTCTCAATAAGAACATTAGCCTGCATATACTCGCACAACACCATCCCTTCACCAATACTTTCAGAAACCATATTTTCATACTCATGTATTTGATCCGTTATAGGTTTACCATCAGTAATCTGAAATTTTAACCATCTTGCTACTGCATATTTCTTAGTACCGAAATCATCAGTACCATACTTAGTTTCCAAAGCATCCCAAATTGATTTAGCGGTCTTAGCTTTACAGTAGATGTCAAATAGATTATCAACCATATAGTGTAACATGACGCTTCTAACGGTCTTATTGTCTTTTGCAAATTTAGGATCGGGTTTGACAATTTCAGACGAACTAGAGTCTTCAGTGGATTGTGTGGATTGTGATTCTTGAAATAACACATAGTCAATTTCATATTGTGAGAAATAAAACAGAATTTTTTCAGACCATCTCCTATAATTTTTCCCATCTAAAAGTTCCATCTTACAAAGGCCAGGGACAATTTTGTCTGACATTGTGAAATGGTTGACAGGGGCATTAGGAATTACAGTAACAAGTTCTCGATTGACATTGGTATCATCAGAATTTCCGGATGGATTTGTCATTGTTTAAAACAAACAAAAACAGTAATGTATAACAAATATCAGAAAGTTCTCTAACTAATTTAGATTGAAAGAAATATTAACTTAGCTGATCAGAAAAACCCTTAATCAAGACGCCGTGTAAGACACTGCCCTAAATCAGTTAGACCTCCACACAGGTGCTTCTTGGGTTCCGCGGTCAGCGATTCCAGGCCTAATGCCTCCTTCCGCACATTGATGCACACCAAAGACGGAAGTGGGAACTGTTCTCAATATTACAGAATATTTAAGAGATGAAAAGAGAAGAAAAAGTTTTGTGATTTCTCCTATGTATAAAGCTGTGGACGAGTGAGGTTTATATAGCACAGAAAAGGCTCCTTCAACAGTCATAAAAGTAAATGGTATTGATTCTGAGATTAATGGCAAAAAAATCGGACAATGACTGCAGAATTGATTGTGTAATAAAATCACAAAGAATCCGATGTAAGAAGTTCAGACCAGTAGCAAAAGGAGCCCCACCTCACCGCGCACGTAACACGAATATGAGCCGAGCCGGAGGGCGGCGCGCGCATGGGACACTATAGTCTATCCTCTATAGTCTAGTTAACACTAGTTAACTCACCTTCATATATAAACATAACATTCCCCCATTATTCTTTCAATGTGGGACAAATTTTATCATACTTAAGTTTTGGAGCAACCTCCAACTCCAACATATTGGACATAGGTAAGTTATACTCCAGGATTCATTGTAGACTTGTAGTATATAGTTTGTTAATGATGATAAGAATTTATTTGTTAGTGATAGTATCTTTAGCATCATATATTTAAAGTGTTTTGTGTTTTCTTATTTAAATCTTGTTTAAGGCTAATAATAAGTCACATATACCATGATGAAAAAACTAATAAAAATTGATTGCTTGGTGATTTTTTTATTAAAATCATGTTTTATACGAAGATAGTTGATCAAAACCAAATCATTTATTCTAAATTTTGATTATCATGCTATAGTTATCCCACTTTTCAAAGTGAACACACGAGTTTAAGCCTTTAAAGACCTTTTTACTCTTATTTTCACATTTGTACGTGACCTTACTTGATCTTATCGTAGTTGTACTTGCCCAATTTACGTATCCTGATTCATCTTAAGACATGAGTATTCTTGAACAAACAAAAAACCGTACCAAAATGCATTTTGACCAAACAGGCCTAGAGAACGAAGTTCGTAATATCTTGATTAAATTAAATTATGGTAATAAAATATTCCATGTAATATAAAAATAGCTTAGAATAATATAATAGTAAAGTTAATTCTCGTGATAGTAGTGAATCTATATATCCATTGGTTATTGTGCCATTATTATTAGGGAGCAAACCATATGTGAATAATAAGTTTGACAATCATTAAAATTCCATGTAATAGTACTCTTCATTTATAGTATTGAATCTATATATCCAAATGCTTTGGCCGCCTTTGGTATAATTGTCTCAATTCTTATACCATGCACCCAGGTGTATGGTACTTCCTACTTCCAATATTAAAAAAAAAATTAAATAACAAAAGTCCCCCACTACTTTACAATTATCACTTTCCATAAACTCTTTCTTTCTCCTGTTTTGAACTACGTCTTCCGTTTCTATCAAAAAAAATCGTCCATAAAATTTAATTTTCCATCCAACATAGTGGTTTTGTAATCTTGATTCGAGTTTTGATTAATTAAATTCTAACTTAACAGGTATGTGTTAAAATTACTTCGTGTTTTGATTAATTAAATTCTAATTTATCGGGTTTGCGTTGAAATTACATAAACCCTAAAAGTTGTATAATACCGTAAATTAAATTGAGTTTTTATGTTTTATCTCTCATTATTTATGATTAAATTTGTGGTTTCGAGTGTGATATTCATCATATGACACTATCATATTCACTCAGAATTTAGTGAATATGATAATTTAATTTGATGAATGTCTTATCAAGTGTGATATTCATCATAAGTCACTATTATATTCATTTTGATTTTAGTGAATATGATAATATAATTTGATGAATATGTAGTATTTAGTGTGATATTCACCTTATGATACAATTATATTCACGTTGAGTTAAATGAATATGATAGTGTAATTTGATGAACGCGTGTTATGTAATGTGATATTCATTTTATGACACTGTTATATTCACTTTGAATTTAGCGAATATCGGTCTAATTTGATGACTATGAACTGTAAATTTGATAAAACTCGAATACAAATAGATAAAAGAAAACTACGAATTTAATAAATTTAATAGGATTTTAAATTTGATAAATTGAGTAATTTAGAAAAGAAAATAAAAAAGGTACGGTGAGAGAAGTAGTGGGTAGTTTATTTTTTTTTTATTTTTTTTATTTTTTTTGCCCATAACTACCATGGGTGTATCTTACTCCCTACTCCTGGGAGTAGGATATAATTTGCCTAATTGTCTCGTCCGTTCAAGCACCAAACCTTAGGTAAGTTAAACTCTGATGCATAAGGGAAGAAAAAAATCAACCAATAATATTATACGCAAGGCTTGTGAGCTTGTGATTGTCCCACCTCATTGATACTGATACAAATGAAACAAATGCAATAATTCGCTAATTTACAGACTACAGAGCAACGCGAAAATTAGAGGGGAAAAAAGCTTCTTAATTACCTTCAATTGTCATGCTCTCAATGAAGACTTAAATCTTACATATTTTACCTGAAAATAAAATCATTAGAAAAGATGAACAAACAATAATAAGCAGAAATTAGTTATACATACAATGAGGTTTAAATCCTACATCAAATCTTTCAATGCATGGAAATTATTTTTTATATAAAAAGGACGAAAGAGACTAAATAGCGATGACAATATTAGCTGAAACTCTTAAGTATATATACACACAATGTAACCATAAGTATATTAATCATATGAATGTAGTAGTACTCAATTTCTTATATGTTCATTCATAGGATTGTAGTAGTACTCAATTTCTTATCTATGGTGATAGTTTATCTTCTATTTTTTATTGAATTTTCATATATTTATATTAATTTATTTTAATGCATTAGGTAGTTTGTAGGAGTTGGAGACTCTAATATTACTCGAAAAAAGCTCTCTTTAATAATAGATAGATAGATTGATTGCCAAGTCATGTTCGTTAAATACTTAAATCTCTGTTTGTTTTAATTTATGTTTTTCTCATTTTTAAAATAGTACTCCCTTTATTCGACTTTTATTATTTTACTTCCAATTTTGGTAAGATTTGAGAACTAGAGATTAAATTACCATTCTACCCTTTTAATTAGAAAGAATGGAGACAATGTCTTTTGATAGAGTGGGTGGTAGTTAAAAGAGGAGGGATAATAGTCCACCCATTTTAGCATACCAAATTTAAAAAAAAGGAATAATTAATTTGGAATAAATTTTGGAGAAAAGAGAACAATAAAATGTTCAGTTTAAAATGCAGAAAATATGTCTATCTGTTTCGATAATTTAGTATGCTTAGGTTCTACTCCATGTTAAACAAATACTACACATCTAATTCTAACAAATCTCATTTTGATAAAAATAAGGTGATTCGAGTTTACTTAATTCAACCATGTATGAGTACCATTTACCAAAACCCTAATTAAAATGTAAGAGGGTTGATTGAATTGTATAATAGTTTAGGCTCTATTTGGCAAAACTACCTGAAAAGAAATAGTTGAATCTGAAAAGGTAGAAATGAAAACCGAAAAGCTAATCAAAACCGAAAAGAATCGATAAGGTAGTTTGAAAATTATGAGTGATAAGGTAATCGATTATATAAAAATGTGTTTGCCAAACTAATTTGAAAAGGTAAATGATTTTGGTAAAATGACGTAAAAGGATATGAAAATTATTTAATATTATAGAATAAAGGGGTAAAAAATGAAAAATAAGTCATTTCAGTGACTGATTTCTCAAATGCTACTTTGAGCTAGATTTCATTTCGCGACTTATTTCACCAAATAAACTACTTGCCAAACACTTGCAAAAAAATTAGGTAGCTGAAATTTTGGTCAAATAAGCTACTTTGGTCAAATAAGCTACCTGAAGTGTCGTGCCAAACAGAGCCTTAGATAATAATATCTGAATTTTTCTACTAAGAGAAGATTAAAAAAACACAATCGAAATAAGATTTAATGGATATTTAAAATCACCTCATGGAAGTGAATATGTATTACGGTATAGAACCATTGAATGTCATCAATCATCCACTTAAATTTTTGTTGAGATGTTTTTCTAACATGATATTAGATGATTCTGAGGTTCTAAGTTCAAATTCTGCAAATTTTCAAAATGTCACTACTCACAAATTGAATTTTAGCCATGATATGATTGGACGGTGCGTTATCCTCTTTTTTAAACAATTCAAATAACATGACATTACGATAATAAACCATTAGTCAGAGCTCAACCAACAAAATTTAACTATTTAATTAAGATGGTCATCTGACTAATCTCCTAACCCAAATAGTCCATTTACCCGTGGATGGTTAGTGAATTTATTATCATAGTAGAAGGAAGCATATTGGAGTTTGTTTTACAGGTTGGTGAGGTAGACAAGTGTACGAAATGTAGTTAGTAATTGTAGCGCCTCTCTTCGTCAACTGACCTGTATATTTTATTTTTCTGTTGTATAGCCCAATATGTCGACTTTATGAATGGACAATTGAGATGATGATCAAGATCACTGATGCAATGAAATGTGGACCACGCCACAACAGAAACCTGCTAGCTCATAATTCCGGCCTCAAGTAAATTATCAACTTCCTTCCTTATCACCTCCTTCAATTTCTCATTTAACCTTCTCATAGGTTGGACGGAAGGAGTGAATCCATCCTCAAGTGTAATGCGATGCATGCACACTCGGGGATCGATTCTCGTGAGGTCATCAAGGCTATACCCAATGGCTTTCTTGTTTTCCTTAAGGACTTTCAAGAGTTTTTATTTTTGTGAAGCCAATAGATCTGCATTGATGATCACGGGGAAGGAGTGTGCCTCATCGAGATAGGCATACTCAAGGGAAGGGGGCAAAGGTTTGAGATCTACCTAGGAGGGTTTGGACCCTCAACTTCATCCAAGATAGGTGGTAGAGCTTCATAATCTTCCTCTAAATGCTCACAAATTTGTGACGGGTCAAGTATCACCTACATGGGTACAACGGCGGACGCAGGAATTTGGGACAAGGGGGGCACAAATTTTTCTTAAATAAATCGTCTTTCATTTTATAAGACAGTTTTTGTATATTATAAATTTTTTTATAAAGTAAAAATAAAATAAAAAAAGTAATGAGTTAGTACATCAGATTTTTATTTTTTTTACAAAACGTAATTCATAGCTCAGCACAAAAGCCCTTGGAAGTAGTCGAACCCAGATCACCAGACATCAACTCTGTGCGTTATACCAACTGTGCCACAGAATCTTTATGACTATAATGTACACCTAAAAATAAATATTCTAAATTTCATGGTGGGCACCTGCCCACCCGGGCCCCCTAAATCCGCCCTTGCATGGGTAGATAAGATAAAAAGTAGAATGCATGGGCAATGCTTCACTGGAACGTACCATAATTTTGTTAGGACCTTTTTAAATAATTTTCGAGCATTCCGAATCATGACCCTTAATGTGATAGTCATCATATTTTTCCAAAGACCTTAATTTTTTCCATCAAAGACATGACACTTAAATATTTGGAATCCATAATAAAAGATATTTTAAAGAAAAAGAAAATAAAATAACAAACTAACAAAAATAAAAAGACGGATCAGTCTCTTTTGATATTAGGCAATCAAGAGCACGAGGCTCTGATACCAATGGAAGAGTCTATGGATTCCTATGAAATACTCAAGAGGGAGGATGAATTGAGTATCTACCACTTTTTCGACTTTGATCGAAACTTGATTTGTATGATATTTATACTTTGAATTTATTGATTAAATTTGAGTATTACAAATATCTCACAATATTAAAAACAATAAAATAAGCGATAAATAAACTTGCACAGTGGATTTTTGAAGTGGTTCAGCTTCACATCCCGAAGTCTACGTTTACTATTCTCGATTAATTATTTTAGTAACTTTTCACGGATTACAAAATAATCAACCCTTTTTACAAATAACTATAGTTGTAATAATGAGTATCGCTATCTAAAACACACTATACACCAGCTATACTTGCACAACCAGTCTCAGCAACACCCTTCATTTTTTTTTGTTTTTTTTTTAAAACCAGAGTAGGTCCGTGAAGAACAAGACCTATTAAACTAAGAATTCTATCATACATTCGATCCTTCGATTTTACTCCATATATTTCCACTCCAATTGCTCCTTTTAATTTGAAATACCCCGACACTCTCTGGACCCTTCACAACAACTTGTAATACTCTGTCTTTTAACGAAACAGAGGCAAAGAATTGAGTGATTTAGCAATAAAACTCCAACCTTAAATTTAAGAAATTCTTTAAGAAGTTCAGCCTGGTTTTTCCGAATACCAACAAATGGGATAAAACCCACCCGAGTGAATATTATATTTCAGAACCCGAAGAATCCAAGGTTCGTTCTTGCTTAGTCAAACGTAGCTTATCGATTCGATTCAAGTTGCGGTTGTTAGATAAATTGTTAAGGATCATTGTATAGGGTACATACCTTTAGCGGAAGCAACAGTCAGATCGTGTGGAGCGTATAATAATAATAAGTAATAAGATGATTAGTGTACTAGGATCTTCTCCTCCCTCTTCTAGGTTTCCTTATGATGACAATCAATGGGGCATGTCAACCCAATAACCTATTTATATAGGTTAAAGGTATTCTAGACAGGAGGAGAGACCTAGCCATAATAAAACTGTATTTGGGTCCCCTCATCAGGCTGCCCACTGTATAATAAACAGGCCCTACAATTATTATTACCATCACACTATGTACTTAACCGTACTGACTGAGACAGACGTAGGCCCAATGGATCATATAATTGTAGTGGGCTTTACCGGTCACATTCAACTCATTTTCACAAATAAGAAAACCGACTAAAGGAAGTCCAAATCCAACATTCTCCCACTTGGGCGACATTTGTTGGTTTTATTAAAAGAAGTTTTATTTTACGAAAATATTTCGAAAACGTTATTTATTTTCTAAAACGACTCTCGGATTGAACAACATGGCCATATAAACATCTCAGTTTAAGGTCATACAAGACCTCCATGATCACAAAAGCAAAACCTTACCGACATGAGTCTCAAGTGTGACAAAGTGTAGTGTGGTTTAGCATAATAAATCCAAACTTTAAGATGAGCACGCTTAACCACATTCCGTCACAGTCTCAAACGAGACCAACTTCCGAAGAAGTATTCCCCTTAATTACCTTAAAAGGTAAATACCATTTAAGATATATTTATACTCATTAGAGATTAAACCACCCATTAAAGGGTAAATACACCAAAACAGGCACTGGCTAAACAACCAACATCCATTAAAGGATAACTCCACCCTTAAAGGGCAAATACACCACAACTGGCAATGGCACAAAAGCCAACATCCATTACAGGACAAAATCCACCCACTAAAGGGCAAAACCTTTAGTGCAGAACATCTCTTAACGAGACACAAATTGAAATATAACAATAATCATACATGTATTAAGCTTATATTTAACATGCATACATTTAGTGAGAATTAAAACATCAACCTTATTACTGAAAACATATATACAGAACCTTAAGTACTAAAATATCTCAATTACAACTCCCACTAATTCAATGCATCAAAAGAAATCATAATACTCATATCTTTAACACGCTTTTCAAAACTCAATAACAATGAGTGCTTTAGTCAATGGGTCCGCAATCATCTCCTTAGTTTAAAAGAGACACAAACTCGACATTTTCAAGTTCTACCCATCCTTTAACTTTGTGAATTTTCAAATCAAAAACCTTAGATTTGACACATTTCACAATATCTCATTCCTTTAGCATGATGAGTTCATTCCTTTAGCATGATGAGTGGATGTATAACAGGCTGTAATCTTTGCCTCCATAACAGAGGTAGACAACTAGACATATTCTTTCAAGAGATAATACACAACCAGCTAACATAAAAACAAATCCTATACCGGCTTTTGTGTCATGCAACAAACCAAGATCATTACTACCAAGTGAAAGATCATCAACATAAAGAACAAGGAATATCAGTTCAATATCCTCCCGCTGATCTTGTAATATATGCAAATATCATTAATATTTTCAATAAGTCCATTAGACTCCACAAACTTATGAATCTTCATATACCATTGACGAGAAACTTCTTTCAATTCATAAATTGATTTCTTCAATTTACATACCATATGTTCTTTAACTTTCTCAACAAAATCATTCAAAAAAGAACAATGCGAATATCCATTTTGGTATAACTTTAAATCATGGATGGTTAAAGACCTGAGAATCTTTTGAAGTAATAGGTAAAACTGTTTCATTAAAATTCACACATTCTCTTTTAGTATACCCTTTGTCACAAATCTCTCCTTAGGTTTCTTAACAACACCTTTAAAATCCAACTTTATTTTAGAGATTCACTTTTACACCCGCCTGGATAAAAAAATCACTGGAGTAACAATTAACTCCTAAACTTATTATGTATCTTATCGATTGCATCTCATCATTTATATATAACCTCTTTTCATTTATCTGCTTGTACAAAATAAATACCTTATTTATAGGTTATAATCTTAACTATTTCACTCAAGTCATAATCAACTTCCCCGATATAGACAACAAAATCACCATAGTTAAATGCTTAAAGCCTTTTTGAAAACACTTTAAAAGTTGTGAAATAGCAGTATTGGTCATCATACTTCCCCCATTAGAAAAGGAAGAATAAATATTTTTCTAATGCATAAATAAAAGACTAACAAACTCATGATGAGACAAACGGGTCGTCTGTTACAACAACAGGTCTTTAAGCCATTCTCTAGAAATTTAACTGCTATATACTCTACAAATTTTAAACTTTAAAATCTACAGGATAAGTGACAAAGAATTTAGGAGTGGTTTTGGGATCAAAATTTTTCAGAAAGATTATAAATATAAATTCTCAACTTCACTGACAATCCCACACCCTAAATTGTTCAAACTCGATTTTTTTTCATCCATAATTCAAAACAAACTTTAAAGAAACAAAGTTGTCAGGTACTGGGTCCAAGATATATAAGGCAGATGTAAAAGCTTTATCCTAGGTAAGATCTGTAAATTTGTATCTCGAAACAAACTCCTCACCCTATCCTTCTCACTACAATTAGTTCAAGAAGATTTGACATGGTGTATATAGTCTAACAATAAGCATTCAACAAAAAACTTGTTTGTCATAACGACTCACCATCTTGGTTTTATCTCGCATTCTTATTAGTCATACTGTATTTAACAAACTTTAAACCTTGACAATAAATACTGTGAACTTAACAAGAGTCTTAGACTTACTACTTATAAAGTAAACATCACCACATCTAGAATAACCATCAATGAATGTGATATATAACGTCTTTCCACAAATAGAAGTGGTTCAATGATGTTAGAGTGAATAT
Source organism: Silene latifolia (assembly GCF_048544455.1). NCBI lineage: Eukaryota > Viridiplantae > Streptophyta > Magnoliopsida > Caryophyllales > Caryophyllaceae > Silene > Silene latifolia. The sequence goes on along the minus strand of NC_133538.1, from coordinate 246,625,886 downwards.
CTTTTAAGAGTTCCTTAAAATTAAGTCCAGATACGATTTCACATTTGACGAGTCCATGAATTTTCTCTTTAGAAACATGGCTAAGAATCTTATGTCATAAAATAAAAGAAAATAAAAAAAAAATTTGGTCAATCTTCTTTTAGTTCCAACACTCTTAACATTCAAGAAAATATCATGGGAAATCAAATCCAATCCAGATTAATAAAAATCATCACAAAAGAAAACATTTCCATCGTATGAGAGTTATGAAATAATTTAACCTTTTAATTACAAATGACCAAACAAAATCCACACATGTCAAATTGCGAAATATAATAAAAAATCGTCTCATATACGACATGTAAAGAATGTTTTCTAGAGTCAAATAAAAACTTGAACTAAGCTTTAAGATAATGGTTCTTATGAAATCCACATCAAGTTTCCCTCCATTCATTTCAAACACGCCGACTATAACCTCACCTGATATTTATTTGTTTTGGAACCCTTTAAGGAAAATACTTTTCATAAACAAATGAACCACTATCTAACCATCAAGAATGAGCTGACACATCTACTAAACATGCTTCAAAACAAGCTGAGACCAATAAGTTACATATCTTTATTATCCTTGCTTACCAGATATTGTATTTTAAACATTTTCTCAATTTATGGTCGGTCTGGTCACAAAACCAACAAGTAAGTCCAATAGTAATACTAGATTTTTTATTACTCTTAACCACATTACCCTTAGAAGTATGACATGGACTATACTTTTGATAGAGACCAAGTTTGTGCTAAGGATAAAATTTGTTCTTTTGAAACTTATTCTCTTAAGTGCTTTTGTGTAAATGTTACCCGACTTCCCCTTCAAAAATAATTGCTTAATGAATAAGTTCACAACTTCTTACTTTATCTCCTTTTCTTTTTCAATACTCACCCATATAAAATAGGTCCTTGTCGGTCCATGTATCAGTTTGGGACAGTAAGCTATTTTGAAGTGACTCCTTTCCGGGAAAACTCAACAACCAGTACTTTATCTTTAGTAAGACAATTTCTGATATCCTTAAGAATATGCATTTTAATACTACTAATCCCATCATACTTGATTTAAAATTAATGAGATAGTCCATTAATTCCTCAATTTTCAGACCTTTTAAAATTCTTTAGCGTCAAAATAAATTAAATCCCATTAGAAAAACTTGAAATTCCCAGACATCGAATTCTTCAATATCAATATACACAACTTATGTACCAATTCCCACCTATAAAGGTGATAGTCATTTTAAGCTTGAGTACTCTCATGTACGAGTGCAAGAGGTTTGTGCCCAGTTAAGTCGATATATACATATATTAATCAAATAAACCAATGGCCAACTTAACATCACTTTCACTTAACAAAAGTATTCTCATTTATACTCATAATAGCACAAATTTTATTGCTCAAAGAAAATTTGTTGACTGAAATAATAGATCAGGGCCAATATTAGCATGATATAGGTATACTTTCTTTATAACTTTATACAAGAATATGCTAGGGGAGTCGCAATATTTTCACAGAAATTCATATTATATCTTATGCATTCCCCTTTGGGTAGAATACACAAAACACAATAACTACCTTCAACATGAATCATATTATATCTTATGCATTCCCCTTTGGGCAGAATACATAAGACATAATAACTAACTCCAAGTAAATAGACAAGGAAATTTCTCAAAAATAAATCACCTTTGGGCAGATAAATTTCCAAGAAATCAAATTATTACACTTGTATTTACTCAACCACTTACTTAAATTAACTTATACAACTTCCCCCTTTGGGCAGGAAATTATACAAACTAATTTAAGAAACACAAATATTCCAGACTCCTTATGAATTATTTTAGCTATTAGTAGATAACCCGCTTTGGCCAAGCCACCACTGCAACTTTAAATAATTCACCGAAACAATATCCATATATTACATTCATGCTAGTTATTTTCAAGATTATATAATTTGTCATTAATTATACACATGAATTATGATATATAACAAATAATTCAAGCAAACAAGTAGTAAGAATAAAAGGCAGAGGACCATAAAAAAACTTGATGCTAATATCATAATTATTATATACTCCCTCCTATTCATAATAAACCTCTCATTTCATTTTGGCACAAAAATTAAGGAAACACACTACCCCACCATATAATTAAATTTGGACCACACAAATACACTACCCCACCATACAAGGAAATAGGGAGGTTATTGTGAATAACCGAAAAAGGAAATGGGGAGGTTTATTATGAATGGGAGGGAGTATGTTATATCCAAAACTTACATACCCACAATTAATGGTCAATCATTAATAGAACACATTTTGTGTATATGTACGAACTACGAAGTAACGTGTAGCCTTATATTATATCCAACAACTTATGGTACACAATACCAAAATGCATGGGTGCCAAGACATGATCACTGATATTACATGTAATAAAATAAAATAGAAAATGCATTAACGGCACATTAACCAAACGCATTAAACATGAATTTGATCAAACTTCAGTGACCCACAAAACAAAGAAACGAAGACACATGATTAAGCTTGATTGATTGAACCGACAATAGTTAACTTTATTTAATACGTAAATATGCGTTTTCGTTCATATAACTTCGCAAGAGAATATCAACAGTACAACGTAGCTTAAAGATCATCGAACAATATCAGAAAAGTAACAATAATAATTTTCGTTGACCGTTAGCAAAAATAAAATACAATCTCAGAACCCTAATACAATCCTGCTCTGATACCACAAGTAAGATAAATTGTTAAGGATCATTGATAAGTGTCATATACCTTTAATGAAGATAATGAGATCGTCTGGAGCGTATAATAATAATAAGTAATAAGATGATTAGTATATTAGGATCTTCTCCTCCCTCTTCTAGGTTTCCTTATGATGACAATCAATGGGGCATGTCAACCCAATAACCAATTTATATAGGTTAAAGGTATTTTAGAATAGGAAGAAAAGATCAACCATAATAGAATCAGTATTTGGCCATCAAAATTGTCCATCGTATAATAAACAGACCCTACACTTATTAGTACCATCACACTATATACTTAACCGTACTGACTGAGACAGACCTAGACCCAATGGATCATATAATTGTAGTGGACTTTACCGGTCACATTCAACCCGTTTTCACAAATAAGAAAACCGACTAAAGGAAGTCCAAATCCAACAACGATATCCATCGCTTCTTGAACACCAATCTTTGATAACCATTATCCAACACACCCTCATCCAGACTCTCAACCCTATCTCTTTCGGTTGCTTCAACATCAACCTCAACCGCTTTTACCAAATTCCATTTTCGTTTCCAGTTACCACCCTTGCTTGATTGACCGCCGTCAGGGACAAATTGGATAGGTTGTTTAGTAAGTCATTTGGTAGGTTGGGTAGTAGTTGGTATGATGGGATGATAATCAGAAGACGGCTTGGTAATTGGAATCGGGTTTGATAATTTGGGTCGTGGGACAGTGGAAGAGAAGGCAAAAGATGATGAACTCAATTGGCAGGTGCGTTTGTCGGGAGAAGACATGGTTGATTGTGTGAAATTTTTTTTGAGAGGAGATTGTGTGAAATTTTATGATAAATGTAAAGAGAGTTTGGTGATGGTGAATTATGTGGAAGATGAATGGTTTAAATAGAGTAGAAATTGGGGTTTATAAAAAGGAAGTGGTTTAATTAGAATAGGAGAAGGGTAGGAGGTAGTCTTGTACGAAAGAAATAAAGAGTAGGAAAAGTATAGGTAATTTAGGAATTGACAACTCATAATTTTATCTCATAAGATAAAATTTACATAAAGTTAATCAATTTCGGTTTGAGTAGGTGTATTATTTGTGAGTTTGAGTGAAATATGGATATGTTGGGGAAAATTGGTTACCATATAATATAAGGTAATTAATTTGCAAAGTAATTAACATATCAATCAATCTCATAATATAATATGTACTTCATCAAAGATTATATTTAGCAACGGAAATACGGACACAGTCAAATCTCGTTTTAACTAGTCAGTCATATAAGGAAAAAAATATTTTTGACGGTTTTAGGTGCCACTGATTAAACCAATTTCCAATCGTAACGTCTCATAACGTTCTCTAGCTAAAGGCTTAGTCAGAATATCAGTCCATTGTTTCGCGGTACCACAAAACTCAAGTTTTATATATATTCCCTTTTTCAACATGGTCTCGTAAAAATTAATGTCTCATTTAGAATTTTGAAAAAGGTATAGTTCAAGGTATTATATGGAAAATTAAAAGAATCATTAATGTTCTTGGTCGTTACAAGTAAAAACAAAAATTAAATTCTTATAGTGAGAGCACATACCTAGACATCGTAAGTATCGTAGATAACTTCCATAATTTGATTCATACGTTGGACCAATGATTGTAAGTTGCTGAAAAACCTCCTTTGTTACCCTTGAATTCGATCTTGGGGTTATAGTGGAGTCTTCCATAACTTTAGACTCCATTTCTTTGGTTTGCAGCGAGGTTATAGTTCATATACTATAACATCAACACTCTTCCCCTTTTTATCATCACAAGTAACCGTACCTCCATCAAAAGGATCTAGTGAAAGAAACTAACTAATATCACTTGTTATATGTCTAGAGCAACCATTGTCGAGGTACCGGATTTCTTTCTTTCACCATAACCTGCAAGAAAATTAGATTCGATTTTTTGTTACCCAAGCTAATTTGGGTCCTTTGACGGTCACCCTAAAAATCTCATCTTTTCTAATCCAAACCTGTCTCACAATTTTCCTTTTGACGGGTGAACTAGATCGACTATTAGTACATCTAGATCTCGCTTGGTTAAGCCTAGATCGGGTAGAATAGTTAGATTTAGCATTAGAATTAGTAGTATGAGTTTTCCTTTGATAATCACGGTTTATTGGATTTTTAAATCCACCGTTACCATTCCATCTAAACTCATTATTTCTAGTTTCTTCATGTTCCTTCTCTTTTAACAAGCCCTCTTCATTAAAGCCCGATTCCCTGACAAATTTAATCCCTTCATTTAGATCAATTTTACGCTTGACACATGAATTTAGGATATGGTCGGTTTTACCGCAGTAAGTACATATTAAATACTCCGGTAAATCCACATATTTCCGTTTCCTAAAATCACGATCAGAAAGGGTAGACTTGTTGTAGATATGTAGTATTTGTCGAGTCTCCAAGAAACACCCGATGATTATCGGACTACAACATGCCTAGGAACAGAAGCGTTTAATCGACAGTTTTGTAACGTCGGAAAACTTCAAATGATTTCGAAAACAAAACTTATCAAAACTTTTCAAAAGTACCTGGAGTGTTTAATTCATGACGACGGGGTCGCAATGATACTAACTAGAGTCAAAACCGACACCGGACCAAATACCGACTCAAAAATTCAAATCCCGACTCCAACAACGAGTCAATCCGAGTCAAACACAAAAAACAAAACTTTTCAAAACTTCCATGTTAAGTATTTCCGGAATGCTTCATGGTCAAGTACAAATCATGTCATCCAAAACATAGGATAGAACAAATCATGATTTCAATTGCGTGATAGTGACAAGACACCTCGAAGACCCGCGAAATGGCTCGCGCCTCTTCGAGTAGCCCATACGGCCACGTCGCTCAAAACGCACACAACCACCGATTTCTCTATAAATACCCACCTTCACACACCATAACACCTTACGCGAGTGTCCGCCCCCTTATCTCTCCCTTAAAATTCTAGACTCGACTTCTCAAGTCACAAATCGACATGTGTTTTCGACCTACCAATCGAAAATACAAGCCTTACACATTGTTTGGTACCGTCATCGTGCATTAAATCACTTAACCGACCATCTTGACCCCTACACATTCACTAAACTAAACAAAACACTCTTTTACATTGCTAAAACGGTTTTCAAACCGAGTTTTCCGACCAAACAAGTTGATACAGTTTCGTCGATTTCTCGTCTCAAACCTAGCATGTAAGTATGAGGGTGTAAAAATCCTCTTCTTTCTTGTTTTTCATCTGTTTTATGACTATAACATGCTAAAACATGCATAATGTGATTTAAATATAGGTTAGATGAGCAAAAACCGGATTTTAGCCGGAGACAGGGGACGCTTGTATAGCAGGAGGGCTCGCGCCTCAACCCCCTCTCAGGCCTTAATCCAGCCGTGTTTGGTCTCATCTTCCCTTTTTCATTTCATTTCTTATTTGTAATCGGTTTTTACCATTTCAAATATTTCAAACCATTTTCATGATACACTTTTAACCATAAAACATTTTCACCCCTGGTTCTTAATACCATGACGGTTTAAATCCGTGTCTCGGTGATAATATTTGGCTAATCACATTTTAAAAGGCATTTTAAAACCTTTTATTTCATTTCTTTACATTTCAAAACAAGCATATTAGTCATAAATACAAAATCATCCTTGGTTCCACATACCATGTCGGTTTCAACCCGAGTACGATGATAAAACATTGACTAATTACAAACAAATGAACTTAAAACAATTAGTTCATTATCACGTTTCAAAACTATTCATGTCAAGCTTGCAAAACCGAACCCGACATCGAATATTGTCAATACAATGATGATTATTCAAGTCTCATTCCTTATATCAACACAAAAGCGGTCTAAACGACCTTTTCAAATCAAGACGGGTTCAAACACCCTCTTTTCAAACCATTTTACAAATATTTTAACAGTCATAAGACGTCCCTTGAACCGTCTGATGACTCGCGCCTAAACAGGCCAACCATTTTCCAATTTTCAAACCAGGACAAGCCTGTTTGCATCGCCTGACGGCTCGCGCCTATATAGGTTGCCTGATGCAAACCCTGCTTCCTTCCAGCACTTATCTAGGACGATCCTGACTTCGGTTAACCCGAATACTGTAATACCCGCCCTTTTAGAGACCGTTCGACCAGCGTTGACTGACCTTGGGTGCGGGAATAGTCTTAGAAATGCGTGCCAAAACTATCTTGAGTTACGTGTTAGGAGTGGTACTCGATAGAGTAGAGGCTACTCGATCGAGTAGCTAGGTTACTCGATCGAGTATGGGGTGACTCGATCAAGTATGTTGGGTACTCGATCGAGTATCGAGTTTTCAGCGAGGGTTTTTAATCGAGTTTTGTTAAATCCGCAATTCATTTCCGCCCCTTTCTTCCCACCCATCAGTCGCCTCTTTCCCTTCCCTTCACCACAAAACCTCCATGGAAGCCCTTTGAAGGTCCTTGTGCCTTAGGAGAGCGTAGCTTGAGTCGGGTAGCGGTCTTTTGCCGGGTTTCTCCTTATAGGTATGTCATAATCATCATAACTATCCTCATCTTTGCAGTTAGGGTTTGCTTGATAGTAATAGATGATCGTGTTGTGCTTATAGGCTTTGTTTGGTTGCTGGTTATGGCATGTGTTGGCATGGATTGTGGCAGTTGCTTAAAGGTAGGTTCGCCTACTCAGTTTCTGTAGATGGTCTAGTGTGTCAGATGTTGTGGTTGTGTTGTGGTTGTTGTATTTTATCGTAATTGTATTGTGACGGTTGTGATTGTGATTGTTTGTCTCTGGTTATCGAGATGCGTTCTCGGCTGAGTGGAGTCACTTGCGGGAGTGGCTTTACGCCCTAGTTTCGCCCTTCGTGGAACCCGCCACGGAAGGGGATGTGCACATTAATGGGACAGGGTAATCGCTCGGTATGATGAGCGGGGCTTAGGTGGGAACGGCTGCGGTCCCCCACTGGCAGGGCTGGTCTAGTGGACAGTCGATGACGGAGATTGTTTGGAGTGGGTGCGATTGTGTGTGTGGCTGTTTGTGTTGAGTTGTATTGATAGTTGTTATTGATATTGTTGTATCTTATCTCAGTACTGACCTTGTGTGGTTGTGTTGTTTGTTTATGTGTCTGCCGTGATCCCTTATGGTGAGCAGTCAGTCTTAGCAGGTGTTGATATGGTTGATAGCTGGAGTTCGGGCAGGGATGAGTCCTCACGAGTTTTGATAGTTATAGCTGGTAGTCTTTGAGTTGTATCTTTATATCATCAGTTGGTTTTAAATCACTTGTAAAGTAACGTAATAGTTCTTTTATCGACATTTGATTATTACTTTCTCGGGCAACCGAGATGGTAACGCCCTTATATGCTAAGGAAGGCCTAGTTAAGGCTCCTCTGAATATGGGGGTGTTACAAAGTGGTATCAGAGCGACGATTTTGGAACCTGTAACAAATGAACCTAATGAACATAGTGAGTCTAATAAAATGAACATGGTGTATGTATAATGGGAGCCCCGCTGATGCTAGATTTTGGGTGAGTAGGCGCCCTCATTTCAAAGTCTTGGCCCCATGATACTTAAGCCAGTCACATGGTACGGGAATGTGGAGTCCGTGTGTCTATGTGTGATGTGTATGTTAATTGTGCCGGAGCTAACTCTGGCTAAGTCTTAAGGGATGTGATAGTAGTATTTGGGCCGTGTGTAGTAATCTTTAGTGGAATTAGTAAAGTTTTTGGCGTAGTTAGTGAGCGTACATGATGTTTATGAGATATGTGATAAAGGTTTACGTGATTGAGATGCGTGAAAATGTGGAAGTGTATGTCGTGACTTGAAGAGTGAACATGTCGGTATTTGCTATAAGTGATGATGACGGTAGTCATATACGAGTTTACAAACTCTACCGTGATTACGATGATGCTAATTATGGAATTGTTGAGTTATAATATGAAACATAGCTTATAATAATGCTCATATGCCTTGTTTATTAGTTGAAAATTTTCGCTGCGTAATAATTGATTTGTGTAAAATGATTTACTTATGATTGAATGTGGAACATGATAGATTATTTGATATGACGAATATGCAATTATATGTTATATGAAAGAGTGAACTAATGCTAATTTACATGTTCTAAGTTGAATGAACACAAATTTGGTAGTGATGTATAAAGTAAGTTAAGTGTAATATGATGGCGTGATTATGTTTATGGAAGATTCGGTAACGGGTGACCCGAGTTGGGTAACTTGAGTAGCGTAATGTGACATACACCTTATTAGTTGAGACGATATGTTATGCTTGGACAATTGTGGTAATGCGTGAACAAGTGCGATAATTAGTGTCGAGTTCCGAACTTAGTTTGGAATCGACACGCGATGTTGTTTTTGCAGGAATCTTCAATTTACTTCGTATTTCTGACCGAGTACTTGACTATACTTGACCGAGTGCGAGTGCTTACTAGACCGAGTAGACCTTACTCGATCTAGTTAGGAAGCTATGATGTCGGGATGTGGAAATTTTCTGCAGATACTCGACGAAATAGCTCCTACTCGATCGAGTAGGGTGGTACTCGATCGAGTACCCTAGACACTCGATCGAGTAGGTTACTGTACACTGAATCCTACGGGTTTCTTAAAACCCCTATTCTTTCTATTTCTTCTCATTCTCCTTCTATAATTCGATACCTAAGCTCTCAAACCCTCATAATCTCTCATATTCTTGTGTTAGTGGTGGTTAATTTGGGGTTATTTTCCTTGTTTGATTTCGTTTCTTCACTTTACTACTCAATCAAGGTATGCTTTTCTACCCTATTTACATGTTTTTATGCTTTAAACTTGTTGAGGATGATTATATAATCTGAAAATCTCGATTCATATGATCAATTTGTTGCTTTTAATTGTTGAAATATGATTCACATGTCTTCTTTTCTTGATTGTTGGCGATTAATTGCTGTAATATAGACTAGAAATTTGCAATTTGGGGGTCGAAAATTTTAGGGTTACAAAAATTGAAATTGATTTTTGGGTGTTCTACATTGATTAGATGATGAAATTGAGTACTATACCTTGTATATAACATGTTGAAGGATGAATTTTAATGGTTTTCACCTTAAAAAGTTGCCTCAAAACTCCGTCTTAAAAGTGCCTCAAATGGAAATTCGTGATTTATATGTGGAATTTGGTGTTGTATATGACCGTTTAAATAAAGGTTAAACTTCAATATGATAGTAGTGGTGTTGATTCATGAAGAATATGTCAAAATTGTTACAGCTGTAGAGACCGTCTGAAAAAGTTTAACTGAGTTATTAATTCCTAATATTGAAGGTTGATGATAATGTGTTCTAAATTGCTTTACATGAGCTTGTTCAAGTGCCTCACATGTTGTTAAGTGTGTATGTAGAGTGACATTTCAATCGCGCTAGGATAGTAGAATTTTTGAGCATGTGTAATCACCAAGATAAATATCTCACAAATGTGGTTTATGAGTAGCTGTAAACTGAGTTTATATATCAAATTAAGGAAACTGCTGGTGAATGTGTGTACTTAGCTGAATATTCAAAGTTTAATGGCATGATATGTGTGCTTCACATGACAAATTGGTTGATGAGTTGGTGAACCTAGCTGAGTATATATGAAATCCAAAATTTCGTGAAGTATATGTTTACATGTTTATACAAGTTTGTTTAAATCATATGCCGAAACAGATGCCGAGACCGAACGTAGGGACCCGTCAGAGTAAACGGGGGAGGGTTACACAGCCTGAGACTGGGGAGGGGAGTGGACCCATGTTACCCGCAGTTCCGAAGTACCCTTATGTTGTTTTTGTCGATTTCAAACAGAGGGAGCGTTTTGTAGATTTGCAAAAATGCAAAATGAGACCGACGAGGTGTATAGACACTACATTGTTGGAGGATTTGGGAATAGAGATGGATGTCCGTCACATATTCGAGACCTTGGGCTTTACGGGTTTGTACAGGCTGAGGAAACACTCTTATCCTTTTCTTACCTTGGAGTTTATGAGCTCCTTTAGTTATGACCCAGCTGCCCAGACCGTTGAATTTCGGTTGATTAACACCAGCTTTCTGTTGACTATGGATCTGTTTGCGTCTCACCTTGGGTTGGCTAAGCCTCCCAAGGATTCTATCACCGATATTCCTGCTGAGTGCGGTGTCTGCCGCCTAATGCCTTGCTTGACCGGAAAGCCAGCTCCCACCTGAAGCAACATGTTGATTAATGATGTTCAGCATGTTACCTTGAGGGTCTTTCTCCATTCTCTTTCAAACCTCCTTTATGACAGAAAAGATATCAGTAAACTGAATAATCATGAGGTGATGCTTCTGATGTCCTACCTCAACCCGAAGCGGGCCAGGAAAGTGGTCTTTAATGCTCCTTCCATCGTCTGTGCTGCCCTTGCCTTGATGGCTACTGCTTCTTCGCGGTACTTGAGCTGTGGCGCTATCGCCACTCGGTTAGCTGAAAAGCTAACCTCCTTTGAGGCTTCTTTAGAGTATGTGCTTCTAGCTACCCCAGTGCCAACTATGAACCGTGACTACTACCTCGACCTGAAATGGTTGAGAACTTTGGCTGACGGTAGCCTAGCTTGGAGGGTGTGGGGCATGAGTTGGATGAAGATTCCAGCTCCTGAGCACCTCCCACTGACGGAGCCTTTGGAGCCGGCAGTTGTAGCTGTGGACTCTGGTGATGAGGAGGAGGAGAAGGATGTTGACAGACCCCGCCAGCTGCAGACCTACCTCATCGACGACACGATTCATGAGGTGATGCCAGAGCCGACGAAGGGCGAGAACGCGGCGGTTGTGGTGGAGAGACCCAGGTTGGGGAGAGGACCCCGTCGAGTGAGGGAGAGGGCCTCGGAGACTAGGCCACAGCCGGTAGCACCTCAGCAGCAGCAACGTCCTTTTCCATGCTACCCTTACCTTAACACCCCGGAGACGTGATCCATCTACTTAGCAGAGAGAGTGTCATCTACCTTGACACTCAGGAACATGCATGAGATGGCGTACACTCAGGGGATAGGGACCGAGGAACCGCATCCGGTTTGGTGGAGCGGAGTTGGGGACTACACAGGGGTTTTCCACTCCTACGGGGTGGATCAGTCGACGTGGGGGGCACCTCAGTCCTTTTCCTACGGTGGCTTGACCCCGTGGTACGTGAGTCCGGGAGCCGGGGCAGGAGTTGATGCGGGCATTGGTTCATCAGGAGCGGGTACGTCTGGAGGCGGTGGTGGTGATGATGAGGTGATGGTTGATCGGCGACGCGATGAGCGGGAGTAGTGATGCTCCTTGTTTTCATCCTTGTTTATGGTCGTTGGTAGTAGGTGTTGGTAGTATGGTTAGATGTTGGTAGTTGTTTTCGTTGAAACTGTGGTTATGGATATGTATTGTTGGCCATAAGGCCGGATTTGTTACTTAACTTTGTTGCAGGATTGATTTTGGGGTCGGGAAATCATCTCGACCGAAGTATGTGATGACTATGTATATATATGTTGAGTTATGACAGGTTTTATAAGGCATTTGACCTGTAGGTACTCGACAGAGTACCCCCTTACTCGATCGAGTAGCTACAGGTATGACAGCTTTGATGCATTCTGATCTCGGGCTACTCGATCGAGTAGCCAAGACACTCGATCGAGTAGTATGTCACTCGATCGAGTACCTTTACATACTCGATCGAGTAGCACTGTTAAAGGAAGTTTTCGAAAAATTAAAAGTGTGCAATTGTTTTATAATTGCAAGTTCGATGTTTAACGTGGTTGTTAGTACTTAGTGACATCTTTGAACCGTTAATTTCATATGTTGGAAGTCATGCTTGAGTTTTATATGCATATCGGTCACAATTAGTGAAGCGGTGATAGTTTCTTGTCACTTAAATGTTGCACCCGCCCTATTACTACCTGATTATCGGAGTTACATCTTCTCGTACATTCGTGCATACCCTATTAACATGCTTTATCGACGGCGGCTAGTTATTCCGGTGGTTTATGTATGATTTCGAATTTAACAAGGATGTGCTTAGCGAGTAATGTCCATGACAGATAATATGTTTCTAATTCATGCTATGAAGCAAGTAATAGGTAATATGTGTTGTAATTTTTGGTGGCGAACTTCGGGGACGAAGTTCTTTTTTAGAGGGGAAGAGTAATGTCGCAAAATAAAAAGACTGATTTTGAAATTATGTTTGTTTGTCTATAATGTTTTCTTGCTTCATTACAAAATTTTCTAGTACTTTGATCACATTGCTTAAATGAAGTGTAAGTGGTTACTTTAGTTGATTAAAGTGAATGTGATGGTATGTTTTAAAAGACGGCCATGAATAGATAGTTATGGTGCAATGGATAGTAATGGAATCGCGTGGTTAAGTAACATGGTGGTATTAGTTGTGCAATATGAAGTTGATACGAGACGTGTTTCGAGTTGATAATGGTTATCATACGATGAGTAAGCGTTGTTTGTGCCTCGCATTACGAGGTTGATGTTTATATAACATATAGAGTAACAGTTGAGGATGATAATGTGTGTATGATAAGAGTAAGAGTCGTTACGAATAGAGCGTTAGATAGTGATGATGATGACATGGGGGATGGTATTTCCGGGGACTAATGACTTGAGTAGGAGGAATGGTGATGGCGTGTTTTCCCGTGTCTTGAGCGTTAAGATGAGTGAGTGGAACTTCGGGGACGAAGTTCTTTTAAGGGGGGCAGACTGTAATACCCGCCCTTTTAGAGACCCTTTGACCAGCGTTGACTGACCTTGGGTGCGGGAATAGTCTTAGAAATGCGTGCCAAAACTATCTTGAGTTACGTGTTAGGAGTGGTACTCGATAGAGTAGAGGCTACTCGATCGAGTAGCTAGGTTACTCGATCGAGTATGGGGTCACTCGATCAAGTATGTTGGGTACTCGATCGAGTATCGAGTTTTCAGCGAGGGTTTTTAATCGAGTTTTGTTAAATCCGCAATTCATTTCTGCCCCTTTCTTCCCACCCATCAGCCGCCTCTTTCCCTTCCCTTCACCACAAAACCTCCATGGAAGCCCTTTGAAAGTCCTTGTGCCTTAGGAGAGCGTAGCTTGAGTCGGGTAGCGGTCTTTTACCGGGTTTCTCTTTATAGGTATGTTATAATCATCATCACTATCCTCATCTTTGCAGTTAGGGTTTGCTTGGTAGTAATAGATGATCGTGTTGTGCTTATAGGCTTTGCTTGGTTGCTGGTTATGGCATGTGTTGGCATGGATTGGTTGCAGTTGCTTAAAGGTAGGTTCGCCTACTCATTTTCTGTAGATGGTCTAGTGTGTCGGATGTTGTGGTTGTGTTGTGGTTGTTGTATTTTATCGTAATTGTATTGTGACGGTTGTGATTGTGATTGTTTGTCTCTGGTTATCGAGATGCGTTCTCGGCTGAGTGGAGTCACTTGCGGGAGTGGCTTTACGCCCTAGTTTCGCCCTTCGTGGAACCCGCCACGGAAGGGGATGTGCACATTAATGGGACAGGGTTATCGCTCGGTATGATGAGCGGGGCTTAGGTGGGAACGGCTGCGGTCCCCCACTGGCAGGGCTGGTCCAGTGGACAGTCGATGACGGAGATTGTTTGGAGTGGGTGCGATTGTGTGTGTGGCTGTTTGTGTCGAGTTGTATTGATAGTTGTTATTGATATTGTTGTATCTTATCTCAGTAGTGACCTTGTGTGGTTGTGTTGTTTGTTTATATGTCTGCCGTGATCCCTTATGGTGAGCAGTCTGTCTTAGCAGGTGTTGATATGGTTGATAGCTGGAGTTCGGGCAGGGATGAGTCTTCACGACTTTTGATAGTTATAGGTGGTAGTCTTTGAGTTGTATCTTTATATCATCAGTTGGTTTTAAATCACTTGTAAAGTAACGTAATAGTTCTTTTATCGACATTTGATTATTACTTCCTCGGGCAACCGAGATGGTAACGCCCTTATATGCTAAGGAAAGCCTAGTTAAGGCTCCTCTGAATATGGGGGTGTTACAAATACAGCACGGATTAGATGACAAATCTGCTCTTTTACATCGTATTTGGAAAACGCTTTACTAAGACAAATGGATCATGTTATGCACCATAAACCTAACTCGGTAAATGGATGTTTAATTTCTGTCTTGCATGCAAATCGACACTAAATCTAACTTGACATCAAATACTTGATACTTGGATAAAACAACCAACATAGAAAGCTCACATGTTAGGTTCAAACTTGTGGATGCGCATTCATGCAGTTACCCATTTTATCAACTTTTGCATTTAACCAATCAAGATCGATCAGTAGAGGCCACTACCGCAGGCGGGATTGGGTGTCCGATTAAAGGGCTTCCCAATATATACCTTCACCTCTTACTCAGAAACTTTGGATTGTGGACGACCTTATCCAGGGCGTACGAGAGTCACTCTAGAGATAGGATGCTAAAGAGGGACGACTCCTTATCTTTAGTAACTATGTCAAACACCACTTTTTGCCTTTGTTGACCTAGGTATAAAGTGGATTGGAACGGGTTCCAAGCATTCCAAAAATGCTTGGTGGCGACTCCGAACATCTCCTATATCGTTTCGAGCCCCTTGCCGAGACGAAACCGACCGATCTAAAACGATCCGGTCGAAAGCATTTTTACGTCGCCGAGCGTGGCTTTCAAAAGACCGCTGCTATGTCCCACAGATCGGCTGGGGCGTCGCAGGTGGGCCATGTCCACAGATTGACGACTCCGCTGGGGAAAACTAGAACACTTATGTCTTTGTGATCCCTAGATGGTGAGACTCGAATGAGGTCTTGGTTGAAATGCATTAATTGATATTACGGTCATAAGTCGGGTTCCTTGTCCGGGCCCACAACCTAACCCTTTTTTACCAATTGGCTTGTCTCATCGGCGTGAGTTTTCTCATCCCCGCGTTTCGAATCCCGATTAAGTCAAGCATACCGTTGAAGTTACACATTTCTGTTTCGTCAAATAGTTTTCATTTCCTTTGAGCACGAGGCTAGGGCACCCTCCTTACACATCTTGTTTGGATTGGTATCCCTCTCGAAAATTGGGGTTTGATCGCTTTGTGTGTAACCCACCCTTTTAAGCCAAAACTCGTGTCAGCATTATGCATAATATAATGAAGCTGCGAGTGCTTATGTGTTATGTGATCATAAGTCCTTCCGTGTCATTTCAAACTTTCAAAAGCCCTTTTCGCACCGTTATAATGGCCGATTCAAACCTCGGTCTTTCACGGACCGTCGCATTTCAAAAGCACGCCTTTCTAGGCCGTCGTAATGACGATTTCAAACCCGGTTTTGTACAACCATTTCAAAAATCACGCCTTTTAGGCCGTCGTAATGACGATTTTCAAACCCGGTTTTCTACAACCATTTTAAGAACACCTTTGTACGCCGTTATAATCGCCGCGTCAAGACACGGATTTTAACCTGTCTCGCGCCGACACTATAGCTCCTTCAAAACCCGAGAAAAGGCACACACCCCTTCCCGAGGCTTTTTTAAATCCCGAGGACCATACACCATCCCCGAAACCTTTTCAAACCTTTCAAAACTCGATTTTCAAAACATACAATTTTGAATTTCAAAAACTGTCTTTGGAAACCGCACATTGTTTTCAAAGCCGCCGCAACTCAAACCCAAACCGTCTCCAGAAAACAAACCTAAGACAACTTTTCAACTGATCGACTTCCGAAGATCCCTATTCTTCGGGAGCCGTCCATAAAGCGACAAACGAATCTTTTTGAAAATCTCTATTTTCGAAAACTTCAGTCCACCATTCCAATTCCACCTAGTGTCTATCAAGTCGAAGCAAACGTACTTATGGGTCTTTACTTGTGAGTTGTCTCACCTCGAGACTCGTTCAACAGCATCACGCCACTACGTTGAACGCGAGTCAAAGTCCGGCAACACCGTCACATTATAAATCGAGTCAGCCCCGAGGCACCACACACGGTCGCCCTCGTCTCGTTGAGTCTGATTTGTCCTTCCGTCTTCTGTGTTGTCTGCATTTAGTCGTTAAACCGTGTCGGATTTGGATGTAACGTGAGCCATTTTTCTGCCTCAGAGCCATGACCCCGTCTCCAGCTTCGTCCAACAATAACGATGACAACAGAGATCTCACAACTGCTCAGCTAGCCAGCCTACTCACCGCTCTTAAGGTCACCCTGGACCGTGTCGAAACCCGTATCGACACCCTGGAAAACAAGGAAACTAGAGAACACAACACTCCGCCTTTGACTAAAATTGAGAAAAGGCTCAAGCTCTTGGAAGAACAGCTCCTAGCCCATGGTAACAACATCCACCTTGAAACAATCGAAGGTTCGAACCCGTTGGGGATCAACTACCCGACAACTTTACCTTGACTGATGTACCCAAGTTCAAGGGAGTGGAGGACCCGCTCAATCACATTCGGGCCTTTAAGGATTACATGTCTATTAAAGGGTTCAAACAAGAATTCTTCACCCGGATCTTCCCATCATCCTTGGAACCAATTCCCCACCAATGGTACTACTCCCTCGACCCCAAGAACCTCACTACTTGAGACGAAGTCGCCGTTGAATTTGCTAAACAGTACGCTGACAACGTCGAAATCCAAGCTAACACCCGCACTCTTGAGTTCCTAACTCAGAATGATAAGTAAGGGTTCACAGAATTCCTAACCCGCTGGAGGAGGGTAAGCACTCAATTGGTCAGTAAGCCGAGTGAATCAACTCTCGTGGAGAAATTTGTCAACAACCTCCGCCCAGTTTATGCGAACCTGCTGAGATTTCAAAACATCAAAACATTCAAGGACCTATAAATCCTCGGAACCCGCGTTGAAGACGTTCTCCGCAAGGGTGTCCTAGCCAAAACCACCGGAAGAGGCTACCAGGGATTTACATCAAGTGGATCCCGCCCATATGGTCAGAAAAACAAAATCGATGAGGTCAACCTCCTCGAACCAACCACAAATAAAACTAAACGTCCTCAAAGGGCATTCACAAACTTGGGGTCAACCTATGCTAGTGCCTTAAAAATACTCATGGACCAAGGGAAATTGCAGCCGATTGGGCCTACTCCTGACCCGTCCGAGGCCAAGAAAACCCGTTTCTAGAATCCCAATGCCTACTGCCAGTATCACCAAGGAAAGGGTCATGACACAGAGGCTTGCTTTAAACTGAAGCACGCCATCCAAGATATGATCGAGAAAGGAGAACTACCTTTACCTCCACCCACAAAAAACAAATAACAAAACAAACCCCTTGGGAATCCATGCCATCTCTGATGACGAGCCAACCTTGGATTGCTCGCACGTCATCTTGCCAATTGATGACGAGGTGAATGCCTTGGAGAAGGATACCCCGGACGGGATGTTCGTATTCAACGCTGCAACCATGCTCATCATGTTCCAACAGGTTGAGGAAGCCATAGCCAGTCTATCAGAAAGGATTACCCGACTTGAGGATGCCTACCGCCGGTTTATTTTCAACCCACCAACACCAACACCACTCCAAGCACCCAAAACTACCCTCACCAGGAAGGATTTCTCCCGCGACCATTCTGGCATGCACCACACAATAATCAACCCCACAATAATCAACCTCACAATAATCAACCCCACAATAATCAACCCCACAAAAATTACCCCCACAGGAACTTCCCTCACAAAAACTATCCACCGAGGAATACCCCTCCAAGGTACCCTCGAGATCCCGAAATCAACGGTATCTGGAGAGACGACGTGGAGGATGTCTACATGGTTCCGGAAAAGGGGAAACAACCAAAGTAGATTGGTCATCTTACCCGATCCGTACGCCCCTATCAAAACCCAAACAATGCAACGGTCGTTCCAACAATGAATGACCAAGGTGTCCCGGACGTGGACACTCAGCCCAAGGTTCCCGAAAACTCGATCCTTAAACAACTGCAAAAAGCAAAGGCCGAAATTTCAATTTAGCAACTGTTTGCTACATCCTTCGAGCATCGGTATGCTTTGCTACAAGCCTTGGACTTGTATGTGAAACAGGAGTTGACTGCTATACCTTGGGGTGAGTTTAACAGGGCTTGAGACGCGAGTTTGTGCTGGAACATGTGCGTATTAAGTTGAGAGAGGAGTTTGATGACTTCAAGATGACTTCTGATATGACAGTGGCTGAGTATTATCACAAGTTCAATGAGAAGTTTAGGTATGCAGAGGATATGGGGCTGAGCCAAGAGAACTTGGCATTAAGGTTTGAGAAGGGGTTGACACCCAAGATTATGGAGAAGTTACTCGTAGGAGTCCTTACTTATGTTATGGAGGTGTCTGAGCGTGCTGGGAGAGCTGAGAGGTTGGTAGAGATGGCTACGGAGAACAGAGAGAGAGCTTCTGAGAAGAGGAAGGCTGAGAGTGAGGGTGGTAGTCAGTCTAGTTACAAGAGGGGTGGCCATAACCAGGTGAGAGCTTACTCTTCGGGGTCGAGATTTAGCGGTGGAGCTTCTTATGGGCGTGGCCGTGGTGGTGGTAGTAGCAGCTGGGATTTATCTTGTTTTAACTGTGGCGGTATAGGCCACAAGAGACATGAGTGTACTAGTGCTGTGGGCAGGGGTTTCCAGAGGCTGTCACAAGGGAGTTTCTCTTAGGGTCCATCTCAGAGCTATGCTAGTCACAGGCCGGCTGGGCCGTGGAATAATCAGGGTGGTCAGAGTAACAACAATGGTGGGGCTAACCGCAATGGCGGTAATTCATATCAGAGACCAGCAGCGAACAACAACCAGGGTTCGGGGTCGGCTGCTAAGCCGTCTACTTCTGCTAGTACTGTCCAGGGAGGTGGACAGAAGACCAGTGGTAAGGTCTTCAAGATGGAGAAGAAAGCAGCAGAGGATGATGGTCACGTTATCACGGGTACTTTTCTTGTTAATGGAGTTTTTACCTTTGTGTTGTTTGATTCGGGGGCGTCACAGTTGTTTGTATGATCGAGTCATGCTAAGCTTTTAGGTTTGAGAGAGTATGAGTCTGTAAAAGAGGAAGTTTTTATACCGTCGGGTGAGTCTGTATCTTGTGGGCGGTTATATAGGGGTGTGTTTATGATAGTTGGGTAGGTTAACCTACCAGTGGACTTGTTAAAGTTTCCTATGGATGGTTTTGAGATGATAGTTGGTATGGACTGGTTGGGTAAGTACAAGGCTAGAATAGACTGCCATCAAAAGAGAGTCTCTTTGAGAGGTCCCAAGGGAGTTAGTGTATCTTATCGTGGGTTTGTTGTCAAACCCAAAGTTAACTTGATTGCAGCAGTGACCTTGAAGTCTTACCTAAGGAAGGGGTGTCCGTTGATCTTATGCCATGTGAGAGACCATAGTATGGTGAGTCCGACAATTGAGCAGATACCAGTGGTGGGAGACTTTTCCAGATGAGATACCGGACTTGCCACCGAAGAGGGAGATATATTTTAGTGTGGAGCTGAAACCAAGGACGAGACCAATCTCTAAATCCCCGCACCGCACGGGTCCTACCTAAGGAGTTGGAGGAGCTGAAGAAACAGCTGGATGATTTGATTGAGAGGGGATACATTAGACCTAGTGTATCGTCGTGGAGAGCACCAGTCTTGTTTGTGAAAAAGAAAGATGGGAGTTTAAGGTTGTGTATCGATTACATAGAGCTAAACAAGGTTACCGTGAAGAACATGTATCCTTTGCCAAGGATAAATGATTTGTTTGACCAGTTGAACGGAGCAGCAGTCTTTTCTAAGATTGATTTGAGGTCGGGTTATCATCAGGTGAAGATTCGGGATGATGACATATTGAAGACAACTTTTACATCGAGGTATGGTCACTATGAGTATGTTGTGATGCTGTTTGGGTTGTCTAATTCACCTGCAGTGTTTATTGATTTGATGAACCGAGTCTTCTGCCAATTTTTGGATCGGTTTGTAGTGGTATTAATTGATAATATCTTAGTCTACTCTAAGACTAAGGAGGAGCATGAGGAGCATTTGAGGTTGGTGTTGCAGACTTTGCGAGACAATCATCTATATGCAAATTTGTCTAAGTGTGAGTTCTGGTTAGAGGAGGTTGCTTTTATGGGGCATGTGATTTCGAAGAAGGGTGTTGTTGTGGATCCTCGAAAGATTGAGGCAGTTACTCGATGGGAAGCACCAAAGAATGTAGCAGAGATAAGGATTTTTCTTGGGTTTGGGAGGGTACTACCGTCGGTCTGTGAAGGATTTTTCCAAGATAGCCAGGCCTATGACAGCGTTGATGAGGAAAGAGAACAGGTTTTGTTGGGATGAAAGTTGTGAGACGGCGTTCCAAACATTAAAGGAGCGTTTGACCACAGCTCCAATCTTAGCATTACCTGAAGGGTGTGAGAACTTTGAAGTGTATACAGAATGGTTCAAAGAACGGTTTGGGATGTGTGTTGCTGCAGAACGGGAAGGTAATTGCCTATGCTTCTAGGCAATTGAAGCCTTATGAGGAGAACTATCCGACACATGATCTGGAGTTGGGTGCAGTGGTGTTTGCTCTCACAATTTGGATGCACTTTCTTTATGGGGCGACCTTTAAGATGTTTTCAGATCACAAGAGTCTCAAGTACATCTTACCTCAAAAGGAGTTGAACATGAGACAGAGGAGGTGGATGGAGCTGATTGGGGATTATGACATGGATATTATATACCATGAAGGGAAGGCTAATGTGGCTGCAGATGCATTGAGCAGGAAGAGTGTGCATTCTCTTTGCACAGCTATGTCTTTGATGAGGTTGAGAGATGAGGTGGGGAAGATGGGGATACATATGATACAGAAAGGGGATGCTAGAAGGGATTTGATAGTGGAGCCAAACCTTTATGATGATATTCGCAGGAAACAGGCTTTGGATCCTAAGGTCGAGGAGTGGAGAGCTGGAGTAGAGAAGGGGACAGTGTCTAGATTCTCTATTCATATATATGGTAGTGTGAGATTTGATGGGAGATGGTGTGTTCCTAGTAATGAGGAGTTGAAAATGGTGATCATGACATAGACTCATTGCACAATATATTCGGTACATCCAGGCGGTGACAAGTTATATAAAGATTTGAAGAAGACTTTCTGGTGGCCTGGGATGAAGAAGGAAACAACTGAGTTTGTGGCTCGTTGTTTGACTTGTCAGAGGGTTAAAGAAGAGCAGCGACGACCTCAAGGTAAGATCAGTATCTTGAGGTACATGAGTGGAAATGGGAGTCTATCTCTATGGATTTTATAGTGGGTTTGCCAAGGAGTCAGCAGGGTAATAACATGATATGGGTTATAGTTGATTGGTTGACCAAGTTGGCTCACTTTGTGCCGATAAAAGACACTTGGACAAAGATACAGTTAGCTTTGGCTTATAGGAAGCATGTGGTTCGTTTGCATGGGGTGCCTAAGGATATAGTTTCAGATAGAGATGCGAGGTTCATATCACGGTTTTAGAAAGAGTTGCAAGAGTTGATGGGAAGTACTTTAAAGATGAGAACTGCATTTCATCCTGTAATAGATGGACAGACGGAGAGGACAATCAAGACTTTGGAGGATATGTTACGAGCTTGTGTTATGGATTTTGGTGGTAGCTGGGAGGAGATATTAGATCTGATCGAGTTTTCTTATAACAAAAGTTATCACACGAGTATTGGTATGACAACATTTGAGGATTTGTATTGGAAAAGGTGTAGGAGTCCAATTTGCTGGGATGATAGAGCTGAGGCAGTGGTTTTAGGACCACATATGGTACAGGAGATGGTAGAATAGGTTAAGCTGATCAGATAAAAGATGAAAGCGGCCCAGGACCGTCAAAAGAGCTATGCCGATTTACATCGTCGTGACATAGAGTTTCAGGTTGGGGACAAGGTTCTTTTGAAAGTGTCTCCTGTGCGTGGGGTCGTGAGATTTGGTAAGAAAGGGAAGCTAGGCCAGAATTTTATTGGACCATATGAGATTTTAGATCGTGTGGGTGAGGTTGCTTACCGGTTAGCGTTGCCAGCTTCTTTGGATAGGGTGCATAATGTGTTTCATGTGTCTCAGTTACGGAAGTATGTGAGCGATCCTTCACTTGTGTTAGAGGTGGAGAATATAGAGCTGGATGAGTCCTTTTCTTACCTTGAGGTGCCAAAACAGATTCTTGATCGCAAGGTTCGGAAAAATAGACACGGGGAAACAATGTTGCTTAAGGTTCTTTGGTCTAACCATGAGGTTGAGGAGGCTACTTGGGAGGCGGAGGAGGCTATGATGAAGCGGTATCTATCTCTTTTTGATCAGGTATGTGTGGTTACGGGGACGTAACCATGTTTCTTTTAGGGGGGTGGGAGATGGTCGCATAAAGTCACCCCATAGGAATATCTCGAAAATAAGCTGGAATCCATTTACTTCCTTTTCTATGCATGGTTAAGAACCAGGAATTGCCTTCAAGGCTATGTTCATTAACCAGCTGAGAGCATTTTGCTTCAGATTCCACAGGTTCTAAGTCGGAGTCCCAAACTATAGTATTCAAGCCGCTCAAAAAATCAGTCTCTTTGAATATTGTACGCCCAACCTTATCAGTGACCGTTTGCATGATAGGCCACATGCAATATCTGCGCCTTGCCTTCTTGGAAACAGCACGCAAACCCTTCTTTATTCCAACACATTGATCTGTAATTATACATTGTGGCTCTCACTAGCCCATAGTATCTAAGAATTTTTCAAACACCCACTTGAACAACTCTTCATCCTCATGAAATAGTAATGCAACAGTAAAAGTAACTAACCTTTTGTGGTGGTCTACACCAATAAAAGGATTAAAAACCATACAATACTTATTCGTACTGTAAGTTGGATCAAAACTGATATAGTCACAAAACAAAGAGTAGTTTCTACGTGACTGTGCATCAGCCCAAAATGCACGAACCAAACATTTGGAAGAATCCACCTCATAAGCAAAGTAGAAACCTTGATTGGTATCATATTTATCCTGAAAATGATTGACAAATAGTTGAGCATCCCGGTCTCCTATGAAACATTTGATACCCCTTTGAAAATTCTTAAAGTCAACCAATGGAGCTCCAACATTCTCATAGCCATCTATATATTCCTTTGAAAGAAATGTAGATTTATACATAAACATACTCATATATGTTATAAATTAATTTGTCATAAAATTAAATATGAATTTTATGCATGCAAACAAATGATAAAATAGAGGAGAAATCATGTTCTTACATTGGTGATTTCGGTTTTATTGGGCACAAAAGAAATCTCCTTTTCTTTTGTTCTTGAGCTTTCCTAAGATGGAAGAAACAAGATCCAAGTGTAGGATCTCTCCTTAGGATTAATACCCAAAGCTTACCCTTAATTAAGATTAATATTATGAGAACTAGTATAATATTAATCTAAGAAAAATGACCCAAAAATATTATAATACACTTAATATTTTCGGTTTATAGAGAGAAGAAGAGGAGGATTATTATTCTCTCTAGAATTATATTTTGGATGAGTGAATGAATGAAATGTGTTACACACCATTTTGTATATTATTAGATAAAAATATGAAAAAACCATGATGGTTTTTGCCTTCTCAAAACCGGGTGGAAGGGGGGCTTTTATGGGAGCCAATGCATGCAATTGTTGCTCTTAACAATAAACATTAGGTTTGCATGGCTAAATAGTAGGTAATCATTGTGTTTCCATTATCTTAATCAAACACAATATTAGCCCATTTCTTCCCCTAATTTCGGCACACATGGATAACAAGTAATCCATTTTATTTTTGTCAATTGTAAATATGTCACATGTCATATGTGACATAAATTTGTTATGTATTTTTAACATATTAAAAATCAACGTATTATTAAAAATACGTCACATACAAAAATCGACTTAGTAATTTCATAATTACTTGTACCAAAATATTTTACCATTTATAAATCACAACAGATTGTATTTATAATAATTCATTCAATTCCGATTGTTTCTTTAAACAATAATTTCATCCGAGTAATGATACAATTCAATTACTCAGACCGTATCTCATTTAATCACATTTTAATGTGATACGTAAATTTTACTTCCAAAATCGTCCGTCAATTTTTCAAGTAATTTAATTAACCCGTAACATTATACGATTAATTAAATGATCAATTAAGAGTGTTGCCCTATAGGTATGACCTAGGGGTCAATCGATCACCACCGTCGCACGACGAAATGTCAAACTCTAGTCAGCCAATCATTACCGATATATGTTGACCAGTTGACAGTAACAATATTACTTCTCAATTGTATTCTTTATAATGAGACTTAAACATGTGATCATCATGATCAACAGTCGTGATCGCATTATTGTCGGAGGACACATATTCCAACATCCTTAACATGTCAAAATGCCTTTGTTGGGCCTTGATTAACCCGTGAATGATGAATAATTGTTTTTTTATGCTAAAGATGGAGGTGCCTGTCTTTTTTTGAAATTCTTGATTTCTAAGTGAACAAAGATTGTGATTATGCCACTCACAAAACTGAAAAACAACATACCATGGCCCATTATAGCGAAATTCAATCATAGCATTACAGCCAATCCTAGTTAGTTTAGTGTTTCTGATATCAAATGGCTTCGTAGTTGCCTGCTCCTCCGCGCTATTTAAAACAACATCCTTCCTCTTATTATCTCTTAAGCCTTCACGGTTACAAACAACAAATTTATACTGCAGATCACCAGTATCATGCCTTTTTTAGGAAGACTTTCGAGGTTCAAAACCACATGCTTCTGCATACACACCATAAAAACCGATAGCTTCTTCCAATGACCCAGAAAAATGACCAATTTGAGGTTTAAACTCTATTAAAACTTTCTTGTCCACAATTCACTACCACCATGTGTGCAATCCAAAAGAAGTTGATGTACACGATGAGGAAGAGAAGGCTATTCAACACATGGACTAGAGATAATTGTAGAGTCAATAGTATCGATAGACGTAGATTCATAAGGTTGTTCAATATGTAGAGTAGAAGTGATTGAAGACACATTATTATCGTTAGAGGTAAGGGTAGAAGAAGTTAAACTACTTGCAGGATCTGGCAATAAGTAGAACAAGAAAATATAATGTAGACAAACAAGGAATAATCGACTTCTGACAATAAAGGTATAAATATCACATGCAATAAAACAATATTACATATTCTGTTATAGAATATTACACAGTCTGCTAAACAATATCACACATTCTGAAAAACATTATCACACATTTTGAAAACAATATCACACTGTATACAATTTGAAAACCAATATAACAGATTCGGAAAAATAATATCACACTGTATACATATCACGACGAATAACTTTTGATAAATTTCAGAATTCATATCACAAACAATCGTCTTTTGTAAGAATTATCAAAATCACAACTTAATCTTAGGGCAAACGACACATAAGTTAAAAGTAGGTACGAAAATTATAAGGAACGCAGTAAGATGACTACTAATTGGAAATATATGTACGAAAACGGAAAAACATGCGATGTAAAGCTGGAATTAAAAATTAAAGAGAAACATAAAGCACAAATTAAGAACAATAACGTACCTGGCATCGGGATTATGATTGAAATAGTATGATAATTGAGCAGAAGAATAAGGAACTGAGATTCAGCTAAAAACCTAGAAATCATGAAGAAAACGTATCAAATTTAGGGAAAACAGCGAATAAAGCTCAAAATAACAATATAGGAAGATGAAATTGAAGAATATATAAATCAAATTACATGAAACGCAGTAAGATAACTAATAATTTGAAATAAATAAACAAAAAACGAAAAAACGTACCTGACAACACGTGATGATCGAAAAATTATGATAATTAATCAGAAATTGATGAATGAACTGAGATCGAGCTAAGATCGAGCTGAATAACAACAAATCACGAAGAAACTGTAAAGAAAAATTAGGGTTTCTATGGTATTAAGAGTAATAGAAGAGAGAAGTTAGAGAGAAAAGAAGATTTAGGTGAGAATGAATTGTTTGGGTGAGAATATATAACCGCGTGCTCCAATTAAGTTTTTGCCGTTAATGATCACTCGCGCAATATTGGACGTTGGATACAAGGATCTAACGGATGGTATTAATCTTCAATCCTCAACTATATATGACTCATACTCATATGATCTCATTCCTATATATATATATATATATATATATATATATATATATATAGGAATGAGATCATGTGAGGATACACTATCTTTTTGAGGATTGAGGATTGCGTTACAATATCAGAGGTTCTTCAATACAATATCACAGGTTATTCGATAAAATATCACACACAAAAAACACCTGTGAAATTTTATTTTATTTTTTTCAAAAAAAAAAAAAAAATTTTTTTTGACAAAGGTCTGATTTTTCGTGATATTTTATTAAAGAACTTGTGATATTGTATTCACAAATCCTCAATCCTCAAATATATAGGAGTTCTCACCGGATCTTGACTCTCTCTCTCTCTATATATATATATATATATATATATATATATATATATATATATATATATATATATATATATATATAGGATCCTGTGAGAACCTGTAATATAATGAAAACCATGAGAACCCCTTGAGAGCCATTAGATTAAATCTAATTTAAGTATCAAGATTAGTCCCTTATTTTAAAATCAAACTAGAATGCTTCCCTGCTTGACGTATTCATTTCACCAAAAAAGACTTTCTCTCTCTTAAATTACTTCTCTCTTCATTATTCTCGTTTCCCCAATCTTGTCGATTTATAGAAGTTTAGTTCATGTGTAATACTTTTTGGCTAATTGTGCAAATAGTGAAGATTATAATTAAAAAGGATCATATTCGTAAATCGAGGTACTGCATATTAGCTTTAGTCTTTAATGATATTCTTTTCCTCAAATATGAGAGTTTTTGACATTCTATATACAATTGTTTCCATGTCATTAGTTTTTAATGTTTGTTCACTTGTTCACCCTAATTTAAAAAAAGTTGTATCCAAAAGATGGATACGTTGGGCAACGTATTTAATTGCCTCGGTAAAATTGGAAATATAATACTCCATATCTTATTTATTCATTTAAGCTCTTAGTATCCTATGTGAATTTGTTTTATGTTGTTGCAACTTTGATAGTTCATTCAAGCCTTTAAGAATCCTTCTAGTGTGTTTGTGATGTTGTAAGTCATTAATGGAGACTGAAATGACTGGAGATTTAATGTATTTACCAACCCTTTTTATGAAACGACAGGCCAGTTTAGCGTTTCTATTACATATTTTAATAATCTAAGAAACATTTCGATATACCTATGTCAAATTAGTACTCCCTTCATGTCAATCATTTGTTTACTTTGGTTAAATACTTCTCACCAAGAATAAAAAAGGTAAATGAATGATTGGGAGGGAGGGAGTAACTTTTTATTATTTTAGTTTTGTGTTTGATTTATAGTATTTTAAATAACTGTAGTGCAACTGTGTTTGTTTTTTTTAAAGAAAAGTGGAGTTTTGTTAATTCTCAAAAGCGAATAAGAAATCCAAAAATACAAGATCAGCGACTTATCTGGGTCCGCTATTCATCCAAATGCGGCTAGAATAATCTAGCGGCAAGAGATGAACCATTTTATATGCCACATGATTAAAAGTAATTACGCCAAAACTCTTAGCAATTTCACAAATTTCTCTACCTATTAACCCAAAGTAATTAGCGAGGTAAACTCGTTTGATCATTATGTTAGCAAGTTGTAAACACTATGTTTTCACCGCCACCTTTTACACCCCTTGTTGAATAGCCATATTGAGCCCAAATTACATTGATTTAGTTTCAATAATTATAGGGCATCCACAGCTCAGGAATCTGCTTGCAGCCCGCTCTTGACACTTTTCCATCCACTGTGTTATTATTGTATGCACTTAGGAATGTTTTTAATGTATCTATATGGGTATTTAGAGTACTTGTGTTAACAAATACTTCGTAGTGAGTATGTGTGGTTACTAATAATAATATGATTATCTGATTTCCTCGCAAAATGATATGGTACCTAACGTTTTAACATACTCAGTGATTTTGTTTATTTAACTCTATGGAACAGCTAGCGTGATATATCTTTTTCTAGGTAACTACTAATTTCCCTCTAAAGACGAAAAACAAATTTCTTGTATACTTCATTAATTTCATCAATTTAGCTAAACAAGAGTATATGCTTTTTCTTTACACGAATGGAAGTTGAGCAGCATGATAAAAAAACATATATCACCAAAGCTTTTAATTAACTGTACATAACAATGGTCTCCAGATGTAAGATGTGCTCTTTATGCTATAAACTATTATAGAAAACTTTTCCTTGTTTGTTGCATTCGTCCACTAGTGGAATTCTTCAATTTAAAAAAAAAAAGGTCAAATTATGCTATATGAAACCATAGGTTTAATATGTTATTTTGATACCCAATATGTTTTGGTATTTTGAAATTGTTTGTGCGAGGTTGTCGTCTCATTTAGATATGCATAGGATAACCCTCTAAATGGTATGGTACTGGTATGGCAGAATATAATATATATTTTACCTTTTTGTACGAATTTTTATGGACGTGATTAAATTATTTTATGAAATTAAAGATCATATAATAGTATAAGCAATGATGTTTTGAAAGACGGTTAACTCAAATGGTAGAGCATTGTGCACTTCCCAAGGTACGGGTTCGACTCCCATATCGGTTGTGAAGCTACTATGGACGTCGCCACCCGTGGTGCGGACCACGTAATCCAACCCTAAACCATTTCCCGTCCTAAAAGAATGGCAATATTTTTGGGGGCAGTAGCCTTATTAGTGCATAACGTAGCCTTGTAGATGCATAAAAAGCAATATATATGCATTAAACAACCTTGTACATGCATGAAATATGTAAAATCTCGTTGTTACTTTAAAATAAGCTAAGTGACAACAATGTAGTGGGGTTGGCTAATCCTACCCTAAACCCTTTTTCGGCCTACTTAAAGACACTATTCCTCCAAATTTGAACTCCTTCCCATCATCCTTTCCCGTCCAAAGAAATCTGGGTGGAATAGCCTTACCAGTGCATAAAATAGCCTTGTAGATGCATGAAAAAGCAACATATGTGCATTAAACAACCTTGTACATGCATGAAATATGTAAAATTCGTTCCCGTCATAAGGGAAAGATCTAACCTTCCTAAATTTAAGGAAACTCTTCCCCCTTGTTTGATTTCATTCTCCTCGGAAAGGGTTCACTCTGCCACTAGGGTGTCTATTGGTCTTGAGGTCGTTCAAAAGACTTTTCAGCGGGGTTGGCTAATCCTATCCTAAACCTTTTTTCGGACTACTGGAGGCACTATTCTGCCAACTTTAAACATGTTCCCACCATAAAAGAAAGGTCTTAGGGTTGAATTAGGCGGTTACGCTACCGCCTAATCCAACCCTAAACACTTTCCCTCTTAAAAAGATTGGCAAGAATTTTGGGTTTAATAGCCTTATCAGTGCATGAAGTAGCCTTGTAGATGCATGAAAAAATAATATATGTATATTAAATAACCATTTACATGCATGAAATATGTACAATCTTGTTGTTACATTAAAATAAGCTAAGTGGCAACAATATTGCCATGGGGTTGGCTAATCCTATCCTAAACCCTTTTTCGGCTTACTTGACATTATTTCCTAAAATAAGGGAAAGGTTTTAGGGTTAGATTAGATCGGTCCGCGTAGCGGTCTTATTAATCCAACCCTAAACTTTTTCCCGTCCAAGATTTTAGGACGCTATTCCCCTAGTTTACACCCGCCCCCTAAAAAGGTTTACTCTGCCCTTTTAGGGTGGGGTGTCTTTTGGTCTTGCGGTCGTTTGAATGACTTTTCCAGAAATGGGTTGAGGGTAGGATTAGCCACCGCAAGGTTGGCTAATCTTACTCTAAACCCTTTTTCGGCCTACTTAAGAAAACCAATTTAATTTCAAAACCCGTTCCAATAATAAGGAAAAGGGTTTAGGGTTGGATTAGCGGCTTCCCGTAGCGGGCCGCCTAATCCAACCCGAAACCCTTTCCCGTCCTAAATTTTAGGACACTATTCCCCTAGTTTTTATCCCCTCCCCTAAAAAAGGGATCACTCTTCCCCTCTAAGGTGTTTTTTGGTCTTGCTTCCGTTCGAATGATAGTAAGGGAAAGGATTTACGGTTGGATACGTGGTCCGCCTGTAGATACCCGTATCCGTCGATATTGGAATTTATAGAGAACCCGACAAACACCCGATGATGATAGGACACATGTATTCTTTAGTTGTCATTGTCATTATTTGGGCTCGTTTTAGGATGTAGAATGAGCGTTGTCGACGAAGTATTTTATTAATTTAAATGAAATTTAAATTAAATGTTTTTTTTAAAGTGAATTCATTTTATTGTTTTAATTTGAATTTATTTTCTTAAATTTATTTTATTGAAAATAAAATATATTTTTGATTTGAAAAATCATTCTTTAGTTATTTGATTTGAAAAATCAATTTATATCGTTTATAAACCGTATTTGAAGAACTCGATTTTTACAACGATTTTATACGCGATTTTGAGCTCGTTTTCTACTTGATTTGGGCTCGATTTTCGACGCACTTTTGGCCCAACCTCCTCTCCCATGACCCGTGTTCGATTCTTAGCTGAAGCCTACCCCAAACCCTTTGTTTAACCTTTCCACAAACCCGTCCCAAACACTCCACAAACAGCCCGCAAATAACACGGTCTCATCCTCTGTTTTGCGTGCTCAAACCCGAGTCCAAAACCCGCTTCAAACGCCACTTAAACCCGTGCCCATTAACCCTAAACCATACCCTAGTATCCTACCCATATTACCTTAGCTTAACCACCAAGAAAACCCCCCATACAAACCCTAAAAACCCCACGAAATAGCTGATGGACAGCAGCTATGCAAACCGAGCCCGACTGCTTGTTGCTCTCTTAAACCCTACTTTAACTCCCTATAAATACCTCCTCTCAACCATACATTCATTCCTCTAAGTTATCCATATATACTACCGTCACTCACCAGCATTAATCTCCAAAAAAAAACCCTAATTGCCTCTCAAAACTCTCGATAAAACCGATACATCCAAACAGAGAAACAGTTTGTGTCTCTCTCGAAATACCATTCGTTATCCCTTCAAATCTCCATTAAAATTAGAATTTCTTGTTCCTAATTAACCTTATAACATCCATATACATCTTAAACAAATATTCACGAGCCAAATTGACCTTGAGAGTATACGAATCCCCTCGAAAAACAGAGTGTTATACACTCTGTTTTCGTGGCTTTTCCTGTCTGTCCAGTTCTGTTTGTGCTCGTTTTTCGTGCCCAATAACTCAGAACGAGCGTGGTTTGTTTTAAGAAATTTGTTCTCCTCTCTTTCTAGTTTTCAAACATCTTTTAAATCTAATTTTCACCGTGAAACGAGTGAGAAATTGCAGTTTGAAAGTTGCTGTCCAGATTTACAAAAAAACGTGTTGTTGCTTTGTTCCTTCATCGACGACGGCCTCTCGAGATAAAATCTACGATCGATTACGACCCAAGACGGTGTCAACGATACATGTAGGGTGAGGGTGCATCAAATCCTCCTCTTCTCCTTTTTATTTCGTTCTTTTATGTTTGTTTTTTATTGTTCGTTTTACGTTGTTTATCGTTTTGTTTGTCGTTTGATATCGTTAACTATGAAACTAGTTTAGTCCGAGTATGAGTTAAAGTACCACCACGAACACCCGCGTTGACTTGAGATGGGAAATAAATCCGCCACATCGGTCGGTCGTATCCCCCATCTCATTTACATATCCTCGTGTTCAAGGTAGGGCATTAATAAAACGAATCCTAATTTCGTTCCTCGCTTTTGACCCCTTGCTTGTTTCGTTCAATTCGACCTACCCTAGGACCCGTTGCATGTTAGTTCGACCCCTGTTTATTAACATGTGATTCGTTTAGACGACTTTAGATCGATTAAATAACCTGATTAGACATGTTAGGGTGCTTCGACACAAGCATTAAAATCGACCAACAATTCTATAACCTAATTGAATGCATCTCCCTTTTCACCTGATTTCTCGCTAGTATAAGAGTGCGTGACTAGCACTTTCTTATTAACACTCGACGAGTTAACTTAATTAGCGAACTTGACCTAATTCGACCATTTTAAGCCGTGTAGAACACTCAGTTTTTAGGCGAAACCTTCTGACCTCTTTTATCATCAATTTCTAATGTATATCCTATATCGCTTTACAAATCTATCTAACCTAATGAACCTAACCTTGGAACTAGGGTGGCCGTGTCTGGGGCCGTGTACTTGGCCGTGCCTTTTGTCATTCTTGCTTCATCTTTATATCGTTTATTCATCGTTGTTTTGTATTTTGTAATTACGTTTTGCTTATCGAGTCGTCTCTTGTAATTCATTTGTAATTAGTTTTCTTTTGGGTCGAGTCAATCGATTTATAAAAACCTCAGTCTTATTTGGTTAGATAGTTGTGCTCCAATTCATGTAAGAGCGTAGTAAATCGCATGTCGTTTAAAGCAACATGGCCCGATTTATGCTAATGCATGCTTTGGTGTGTGACCCAATGTCTAATTCGATAAGATTAAGCGAGAGCACGCATTACGAGGAGTGACCCAAGGCCGTGAGTTATGTAAACCGTGGGCCACCCCTTTGTGCATGTTTTCCTAGGCCGAATGGCCATGTGTCGTGTTTGGTGTCGTATATAGCAATTGTATTTAGATCGAGTTGTATCTCTAAATTCTCGTTGTGTCGGCATGAAATGCCTGGGTTGTAATAGGGTAGATCCCAACGGCTCCCCCATTCCCCTTAAGCCTTGTTTGCTTTGTATGTTGTTAGATCAATCAACCTACATGCTAAATTACAACTTTGACAAAGTTAGTTTAGTTGCATCTAAATCGACATAGAAAATTCACATGTTTGGGTTTTAAAACGATGTTTGCATATCATATATCGCAGTAGCTACGACCTTGTTTGAAATCCGATACTTGACTTAGTAGAGGCCGTTATCGATAGGCGGGGTTAGGTGTCCTTATGGGATTCCTAACACGGACCCTCACCCCTTACTCAAGATCTATGGTTTGTGGATCCGTCTAAATACCATTGGATTACGAGAGTCATTCAAATCGAGTGATATAGGGTACAAGTCTTTATCTTTAATCACTCGTTGTCGTTTGGCTTTATGCTTTTCGACGAAAGGTGTAAAGTTGACTTGAACGGTTCCAAGTTCCCCAAAAACTTGGTGGCGACTCTAATTTGTCTTAATTCGATTCGAAAGAAACTCGAGTCGATTATGCCTAGTGTGGATCCCGCGACGCGAGCTTCCGCGGCGTTGTCCACGATTTGGCGACTCCGCTGGGGAAAAGAGGACTAGTTACACTTTGTTTCTAGGGTCTTTTCCTCCGAGGTGAAACTTGAAAAGAAAGTATTGGAAAGTAAAATATTACTCGTAGTGCTACGATTCATGCATAAACCCTTAAGGACTTTCCCGGGCCGTCCCAGCGCTTCTTTGTGACGCGTGGGGGGCGACGTCCCACTATGCGCGGAACTGGCACATTGCTTGCTTCCGCTCCGCCTCGTCGTGGTTCTTGATGGTGGGGATGCTCTTCTAGGTACTCTACCTAAAGGCCCTTGCTCTATAAGACCCAAAAAGGATGGAGGGCATAGACCTTCTTGTAGAAGACTTGCAGAGACTTAGAGATGTCTAGGAGCATACATCCTTATAACATGAGAATGACAATGTGCGAAATGAATTTCCCGAGTCTTTTCAAATTTTCCATATCGATTTCAAAACCGAACTTTTGAACAACTTACTTTCAAAATAGCATGGTTTTAAAAACGCGGAATACTGCCCAAGTAGGACTAGATTTTTAAGCCCAAAATAAGCTTTTATAGCCGGCATGCTGCCCATTTTAAATCTCATTTTCAAATCGATTATTCGTTTTTTTTTTCAAATTCAATCCAAAATATTTCTTGAACCTTAACCAAGCATGAAATGCGTCGAGTCGTGTCCGGGTCCTAGCCATGTTAGGCTAGGCGTGTTTTGCCCCGAGAGTCTAGAACACGACCTTGTTGGGTCACCCAAGCTCACCTCTTGGGCTACGAGTCATGCGGGTCGACCAATTGGTCTAGGATAGTCCACAGAAACGTCCAAGCTAGGCCATTTAGGGCGTTTCACTTAAACCTATGGGCTATGTTAGTCCAATCACGGGTTTAGTCACACCAAGTCCAGTTTAGAATCGAGCTATGACAACTTGAGTCATGTCGTCTTGTCGAGTCTGAAATGAATCGAGGTCTAAATCCAACCGTGAGTCAAACCTTTTGGTTAATCAGTCTTAAGTCGAGTCTTGACTTGAGTCAAGTTGGTGTCGTGTCCTTAAGTGTACAGGGGCTCTTACTTTTAAATATTTACTCGGTTCGGGGTTTTCTTGTAGAAAGGCCGTCAAAAACCCGACGTCAAGCAATGGAAGATGCTGTTAACAAACTCACTGAGGCCGTGAACCTCATGATGACCAGAATGGATGCAATCGAATCTAAGCTGGGTGAAGATTCCTCTTCATCTACCCCACCTCTGACTGATCTGGAGAAACGGTTCAAATTCATTGAAGACCGTCTGAAGCTCTCCCAGGGGAAGAACATCCACTACGAAAATGCTAGGGCCTATGCCCCAGTTCAGGATAAGTTGCCCACAAACATGGTACTCACTGATATCCCAAAGTTTAAGGGCACAGAAGATCCAGTCCACCATGTTAAGGCCTATAAGGGGTACTTAGCACTGAAGAGAGTACCTGCTGGCATGCTCTCTGAAATTTTCGCCCAATCTCTGGATGAACACCCGAAGGCGTGGTTCTACAATCTGGACCTTAAGAACTTCCCCACTTTCGAAGATATTATGGTGGAGTTATGTAAGTACTATGCTGACAATGTCGAGATTCAAACCAATATAAGAACATTGGAGGTGATGACACAGAAAGAAAAAGAAGGCTTTACTGAATTCCTTGCAAGATGGCGCGCTGAAAGCGTGAAACTAGCCAAGAAGCCTGATGAAGTTGAAATGGTAGATAAGTTCGTAAAGAATCTACGACCTGTTTACCGTAATGCTCTGAAATACCAGAATTTTGGTTCTTTCAAAGAATTGATAAGAATCGGGATAAAGGTAGAAGATGACGTCCGAATGGCAGAAGCTGAGAAGCCAAAAGGATACCAAGGGGCCTCGTCATCTAAAGCAAAAGCACCAACAACGTCCCACTTTGTTGAAACTGTCAATCTCTTAGATGGACAGTCAAAAAGGCCTCCGAGCCAAGCTCCGAGGGTCTTCACCGATATCGGGTGCACTTACGCATACGCTCTCCAAAGGCTTATGGCCCAGGGAAAGCTGAAGCCCATCGGTCCAACTCCGGATCCACCTGCTGAACAACAAGGCAAATGGTACAAACCGAATGCCTATTGTGCCTTTCATCAAGGGAAGGGACACGATACTGAAAGGTGCTTTAGACTAAAGCACGAAATCCAAGACATGATTGAGAACGGAACGCTCCTAATCCCGGCCATAAAACCCAATAACGTCACCAACCCCTTTGGGGACCACACTAACTTTGTCTCTACCGAAGATAGTGTTGATTACTCTCATTTGATTCGCCCGTGTCATCTAAGAGGAGTTTTCATTGGAAGAATATTCGTGGATTGCTCCAAGTTCCTACCAAGCTCGAGAAATGAGATTACGTTCGGGGATTTTGTTGTCGATTGTACTCCTTAGATACTCCGAAGCGGCAATGAAGTTAATGGCGTTTGGGCTGATGACGAAGATGATGTTTACCTCGTCAAAGGTGCGACAATTCCTCACACCCAAGAAGAAATCTTAAAGGTGAGGCAAGATGCCCTAGAGTCAAACCATCTGACTAGATCAGGGCGCCCGTATCGTGTGGAGAAAGCTAAGGATATCCCAAGCAAGACACCTCTCAAAGAGCCGGCAGTGGTCGAAGTTCTTGGTGAAGGGTCGACCTCCGAGGCTTCTCTCATCAAGCAACTCCAAAAGACTAAGGCCGACGTGTCTATCTGGCAACTTATCTTGAGCTCTTTCGAACATCGTCAAGCTTTGTTGCAAGCTTTGATGAACATGTCCTTGTCGTCAAATACTACTCTTGCTGACATGGTCACTCACATCGCCCAGAATCGGCCACAGATTACCAACGCCGTGACATTTTCCGACGAAGATCTACCACCGTTCGGGCCCCGACATAACCTGGCCCTCTATGTTGCTACCGTGTGTCTCAACAAGCATATCCCTATGACCTTGGTTGACGACGGATCGGCTGTCAACGTACTCCCTTTGAAAACAGCGCATATTCTAGGCCTGGAGAAGAGTGACTTCGTTCCCACTACACAGACAGTTCGGGCATTCGATGGCACTGTGCGTCGAGTAAGTGGACTCGTCGATCTGGTAGTACAGACCGGGCAAGTGGAAAAGAAAATAAGTTGCCAAGTAATTGACATATGCTCATCCTTCAACTTATTGTTGGGAAGGCCTTGGATCCATGCTACGAGGGCCGTAACATCAACGCTGCATCTAAAAATCAAAGTCCCACTCAATGGCAAAACCGTCACCATTGACGCTACGCCAATTACGGTAGCAAGAGGGGACATTACTTCTGAAGTAAGGGTCGAAGCTGCCAATGACGCATGTGGTTTTGAGATCGTCAACATGATCGAGCTGAACCCCGAAGCAGAGAATATGGATCTATACACGGGAAGTCATGCTTGTGAAGTGATTCTCAAGACTGGGAAGTACTTCGGTTTCTCTTTATATCCTAGAAAGGAGGGTACATTCAAGTTGAAACCACCAGTAGCCAAAGGAGTAACTTTCGGGCTTGGATATGAGCCCACTGGGAAAGATCTGCTGGAAAAAAGGGGAAGATCGATCGAAGATCGAGATATTAAAATGGGACCGTATCACCTAACCCTAAACGGTCACTTCGTGAGAGCTGGGGAAGAACTTCCCTACATGGACTTCCCCGAACCTATCTTTGACCCAAAGAAAAACCTTATGGTCCCGGGAATCGAAGTATTCCAAGATTGCTACTACATCCCTGAAGATATTCTAACCGTGATGCCAGTAGAGACTAAACCAGCTCCAATAAGCGACGAGAAAGCCATGGGTCTTCTTTTCGGTGAAGAGAAGAAATCACCGATACCAAACGAAGATTTGGTAAATATGATACTGAGAAGCGAACGGTTCGACCCATCTACCCTCATCACCGATGTAGATCCTCTTAGGACTGGCACGGGATGGCGGAAAACGATCTAGTGGACTGATAACAAGGGACTCCTTTTCAAGTTGACAACGGGAGAAGGAGAGATGTTCAAGCCAGATGACGCTTCCGATACTGAGTCTGAGTCTGAGTCTGAGTCTGAGTCTGAGATAGGTCCTAAGATTGAGTCTAAGGAGTCAGGTGTTAAAAATACCCCTCCCCTAGCTTTCCCTTCCTATGCACCCTTTCCTAGCAGTGGTATTCCGGTAGACCTGGCAAAATGGGTCAGACCCGAATGACCCGACCCGAAAAGGCTGACCCGAGACCCGAAAATGACCCGGACTTGCTTGACCCGAATATGACCCGAAACCCGAATTGACCCGACCCGACCCAGACCCGACCCGAACATTGTCTGACCCAATGTTGACCCGACCCGAGGTGACCCAATCCAAAAAAACCCGACTCATAACTGACCTGATCCCAAATGACTTAAAGTGACCCGAAATGACCCGAAACGACTAGTACTAACTCATATTAATACTATATATATCAAAATAAAGTTTCATTGGTTACAATAATCCTTAATAAATAGTTAAATTTGCAAAATAGTATTTCTTAATCAAAATAGTATTAACTTAAGTGCTTAGCCATTAACTCAAAAGCAACCTGACCCAAAATGACCTATACCCGAAAATGACCCGACCCAAAATGACCCGACAACAGGTCACCCGAATTTGACCCGAAACCCGAAAGTGACCCGACCCGACCCGAAATATGTGACAGACCCGAAAAGACCCGACCCAAACTGACCCGACCCGTACCCGACCCGAGTGACCCGTTTTGCCAGGTCCCGAATACCCCTATCTCGCCACTGAGCTCCGACCAGTTGGCTCAAATGTTAGCGCATTTCGCGCAATTTCAAATCAATAATAATATGAACCAGTTTGCTTATGACTTGTCTCACTTACATTGCAATTCGAACTTTGAAAATGATTGTTTTAATAATGACATTGAGACTGAGGTCGAGGACGAACAGTTGGTCAAAGAAGAAGAAGAAATAGAACCACCTCAACAGTTGATAAAAGGGTTGGAGGAGTACGAACAGAAAACTTCGGTCATCGAAGATACCGAAACTATCAATGTAGGTACAACTTAGAACCGCAGGAGCTTAAAATAGGAACTACTTTAAGTCCCACCGAGAGACAAGGGTTCATTGGTTTGTTGCATGAGTTCAAAGATGTTTTTGCGTGGTCCTACAATGACATGCCAGGCATTGACAGAGAAATTGCGGAGCACAGGATCCCAATCAAGCCGGGATATAAGCCAGTCAAGCAGAAGCTACGCAAAATGCACACAGATTGGTCTTTAAAAGTCAAGGAAGAAATCGACAAACAACTCAAAGCTGGGTTTATCAAGGTGTCAGAATACTCAGACTGGGTGGCTAACGTCGTACCAGTGCCAAAGAAAGATGGTAAAGTTTGGGTTTGTGTCGACTTCCGGGATTTAAACAAGGCAAGTCCGAAGGACGATTTCCCATTACCTCACATCGACATCTTGGTTTAGAATACGGCAAATCACGCGTTACTATCCTTTATTGATGGATACGCCGGTTATAATCAGATCAAGATGGCGAAAGAAGATATGCATAAGACTGCGTTCAGAACGCAATGGGGAACCTACTGCTACACAGTAATGCCTTTTGGGTTGATAAACGCAGGGGCTACATACCAGAGGACCGCGACAACATTGTTACATGATATGATGCATAAGGAAGTCGAGGTTTATGTCGACGACATGATTGTCAAGTCAAAAGAGCGTGATGGCCACCTTGGTACACTACGCAAATTCTTTGAACGATAGCGCAAGTATAACATGAGATTGAATCCACAAAAGTGCGCATTCGGAGTCACATCCGGCAAACTGTTGGGTCACATCGTTAGCCACCATGGCATCGAGGTGGACCCATCAAAAAACAAGGCGATAATGGAAATGCCTCACCCGAGAACCAAGAAGGAAATTCGGAGTTTCCTTGGAAGAATCCAGTACATAAGCCGGTTCGTGGCAAGGCTAACTATGATATGCGAACCAATTTTTAAGAAGTTGAAAGTCGGGGAACACGTCATATGGGATGATCACTGTCAAACTGCGTTCAACAAAATCAAAGAAATACTATCTTCCCCTCCCGTGCTCAGCCCGCCAACGGCTGGATCACCGCTTTTGTTGTATCTTACAGTTACAGATACTACAATGGGGGCGATGCTTGCACAGATAGTCGATAAAGAGGAAAGAGCAATTTACTACATTAGTGAAAAGTTCTTGGAGTATGAAATCAAGTATACTCAGCTCGAGAAGACATGCTTGGCTTTAGTGTGGGCGACAAAGAAGTTACGACACTACATGCTTAGTCATAGTGTCTGCATCCACTCGAAGATGGACCCAATCAAATACTTGTTTGAAAAACCAGTTCTAAACGGAAGGGTGTCGAGATGGACTTTAATGCTTTTCGAGTTTGATCTAAAATACGTACCGCTAAAAGTGATAAAGGGAAGGGCGGTTGCAGACTTCCTGGCGGATAACCCGATAGAAGAAACTAAGGTTATAGATACGTGGTCATTTCCCGACGAAGATATCGTTCATATAGACAACGATACGTGGGACCTCTATTTCGATGGAGCATCGAACCGCAGGGGATACGGGATAGGAGTTCTACTCATATCACCAGAAGGTGAACATGTTCCCATTTCGATCAAGTTGGACTTTAATGTTACTAATAACGCGGCCGAATACAAAGCGTGCCTACTCGGTCTGCACAGTGCTCTCGAGTTAGACATCAAAAAGCTTATAGTACATGGGGACACGTCACTAGTGATCAATCAAGTTGCTGGGACGTGGAAAACCCGAAGCGATAGCCTGGCTCCGTACCAAGCGAAAATAGAGGAACTAGAAAAGTTGTTCGCCGATGTCAAATACGTGCACCTCCCCAGAGATGAAAACCAGCTTGCTGATGCACTATCAAAGCTAGCTGCTCTGATCAACATACTTGTGTTGGAATATGTGTCCTCCGACAATAATGCGATCACGACTGTTGATCATGATGATCACATGTTTAAATCTCATTATAAAGAATACAATTGGGAAGTAATATTGTTACTGTCAACTGGTCAACATATATCGGTAATGATTGGCTGACTAGAGTTTGACATTACTGTCGTGCGACGGTGGTGATCAGTTGACCCCCTAGGTCATACCTATAGGGCAACACTCTTAATTGATTATTTAATTAATCGTATAATGTTGCGAGTTAATTAAATTACTTGAAAATTGACGGACGATTTTGGAAGTAAAATTTACGTATCAAATTGAAATGTGATTAAATGAGATACGGTCTGAGTAATTAAATTGTATAATTACTCGGATGAAATAAATTGTTTAATGTAACAATTAAATTTGAATGAATTGTTATAAATACAATCTGTTGTGATTTATAAATGGTAAAATATTTTGGCACAAGTAATTATGAAATTACTAAGTCGATTTTTGTATGTGACGTATTTTTATTAATACGTTGATTTTTAATATGTTAAAAATTACATAACAAATTTATGTCACATATGACATGTGACATATTGACAATTGACAAAAATAAAATGGATTACTTATTATCCAAATGTGCCGAAATTAGGGGATGTAATGGGTTAATATTGTGTTTGATTAAGATAATGGCAACACAATGATTACCTATTATTTAGCCATGCAAGCCTATTGTGTATTGTAAAGAACAACACTTGCATGCATTGGCTACCCAAAAAGCCCCCATCCACCCGGTTTTTGATGAGAAAAACCATCATTGGTTTTTCATCCAATTTTACCTAATATTACACTAAAATGTGTTAGTGATTATTCATTCATTCCATCATCCAAAATTAGTATTCTAGAGAGATAAAAAGCTCTCTACTTCTCCCTCCATAATACCGAAATATATAAGTGTTTTATAAATATTTTGGTTCAATTTTCTACCTAATTAATATTATACTAGTTCTTGTAATATTAATTAAATTAAGAGAAAGCCTTGGGTATAAAGCTTAGGGAGAGATCCTATACTTGGATCTTTGTTCTTCCATAAGGGAAAGCTCAAGAACAAGAGAGAAAGGTGATATCTCTTGTGCCCAATATAACCGAAATCCACAATGTAAGGACATGATTTCTCCTCTATTTATTTTTGTTTGCATGCATAAAATCCGTATTTAATTTTATGACAAATTAATTTCAACATATATGAGTATGTTAGTATGTATATGAATCTACATTTCCTTCAATCGGTATCATGAGCCACGGTTGTTTGCATGCAAATCGGTTAAAAGTTTTTCCGAGTTATAAGAATAACAAATAAAACTTGTAAAATTTGTGTTATTATGATATATCACGAAATTAAACCATGCATGTTAATATTTCTGGTCCTAAAATGTTTTAGGATATTTTGGTTAATTTTTCGGATTTTTATTGTTCATAATTTACAATAATGGCATTTAAATGTGATTTTATGAGTAAAAATGTCATTTTTGGTCTAAAATTAGCTATAATTCGAATTTTCCATTGATTTTTGGATATGTTGTCACATATATTATTTTGAGATAACCTGTAAAGTTTCATAATTTTTGGACTTGTTATGCTCGAAAAATGAATTTTTCATTATTAAATTCGGATTTAGGTGAAAAATAGGTTAATATGAGTTAAATTTCGAATCTGGTCATAGAAAATTAATATGTTGTCACATGCAATTTTAAAAGATGTGTGTAAAATAATTGGCTATAAAGAAGTCTTTTTGCATGATTTATGGATTTTTGAAGAAAAATAGCATGAATAGTGACATTATTAGTGGAAAATTAATAAAACATAATCTATGACTTAGGAAAAACATCTAATGCTGCATCTTATTATCTTTTTCAGATCTAAAATTGAAAAGTTAGTGAAAATAATTTTTCCATGTTTTTATGATTATTTTATTAAAAATCGATAAACCGCAACATTGTTTTTCCGGTAAATTTTCGAAATTTTTAACCTAAGATTTTGAACATTATGAGTGTCATGGAAATTTTCCAGAATGTTCATGAGTTTAAATTTCAAATTTTGAATTTATTTGAAATTTTGTGATTTATTTGAAGTTTAATAGCTTATTTTTGTAATTTTTGGTCCATTTATGAACAATTTTTATAAAATATGGGTTAATTATGGTCAAATTATTAGTGAAGACTAAATTTTGAGTCCTAAGAGGTTAGGGTAATTAACTTATGCATAAATATGAGTTTATGCATTTTTGTGATTATAAAATGTTGAAATCACGCAAATCCGTAAAAACCGAGTAATATACGATATTGGCTAATTAAAAGGCGATTTAGCATAAAATTGAGCATGTTCTTACATATTATAATGCTGCTTTTCTTTATGATTGTCATAATTTTAATTTATGTAATTTTGAATTATGTAATTTTACTTAGTATGGCCTTAGATTTTAATTGGTATTTCCCGAAATGTATGGGAATATCGATGCGGTTGTAATTTTTATTGTGATCTCGTATCACCGTTTTGTAATTTAATAGATTTATTTTATTTTAGTTACAAATGTATAATAGGAAATTATGTAATTTATT
The DNA here is from genome assembly GCF_048544455.1 of Silene latifolia. Lineage (NCBI taxonomy): Eukaryota > Viridiplantae > Streptophyta > Magnoliopsida > Caryophyllales > Caryophyllaceae > Silene > Silene latifolia. The sequence continues at coordinate 246,582,243 of NC_133538.1, read as the reverse complement.
ATGTAATTTTATTCATTCCGGAGTTCCAAAAGACGGATTTCTTCAAGAATGACGATACATAAAGACGGTGTTACCTCGAGATGCGTGCCACAACCGAAGTTCAAGGGACCAATGGAGTTGGTTTCCGAATATGTAATAGTTAAATAGTTTTTCTATTTTAGGAAAGGCCATACTAGGATTTATTTATCTTTATGCTTGCATTTTATTTTATGTCACATGCATCGCTAAATCGCCATAACTAAAACATGCATTTTTATCTTATCGAGTTTATCGACCGTGTCAATTCAAACTATCGTAGTTCACCGCTTTAGTTCACTTAAAACGTGATAGATAATAAATTGGCATGACCTCTCGCTAAAACAATTAATTGAGACATAGCCTTACCAAATAGTAGAAACCATGAAAACCTATTTCGCGAGGGAGTGCACTCGGCTACCCCGGGTACAAACCTTGTTACGTAGGGGAAGTGGGTGATGAATGTTAATCCACCGAATTCATGTTGATAAGGGATGTATCGGCTACCCCGTGCCCAAGTTGATGTGGGTTTGGATAATGGACACATTTATTCGAAATTTGGATTGAACTTAACAAAAGTAATTGATAAGGGTTGCATCGGCTACCCCGTGCCCTTGTTGATGTGTTTTGGGCTATAGATAAACATTAGAGTAATTTTATCGACCAAGAGTTCTAAAAGTAGAATCGATTAAAAGGTTAATCCACCGAGTTATATTGATAAAGGTTGCATCGGCTACCCCGTGCCTAAGTCGATATGAATTTGGGTCTTGGAATCATTTATCTAGTTGGGTAGAGGTCACTAGAAAAATGCTTAAAACTTGTTTAAATCATACATTTTTACGAGTATTATTAAAACGACATTTGTTTTACTCCTTATATTTTTGTTTTGTAGACCACTTCTTTTTCATAACAAATGGCAACATCAACACCAACTCCTAATGCTACACCACTCGCTAGTTCATCTGGCTCCGATCCTTTATGGATTGATGTAAACTTGAAAAGAATGGGTTAAATTTCTCCGAATGGGATGCCCAACTCAAATTAGCCGCCGAAGGTGACGACAAGCTTCGTTACCTTACCGAGGCCTCTCCACCCGAACCCTCCACTAGGTCCACCGCGGCCACTAGGGAAGCATATGAGGCTTACCAAAAGGAGTCCGCCACAATGAAAAATGTCTTAATATTTGCGATGGAGGCGGACCTCCAAAGGAGAGCCTTCAAAATGGGCAATGCTAATGAGATTTACTCCAAACTTGTGACCATGTTTTCACAAACTCCGCGGATCGTCCAATATGAGGCGGCCACGGTATTCTTTGATCTCGACTTCAAAGAGGGCCAAAAGGTTAGCCCTCATGTGTTCAAACTCATGGAGCTTGTCGAGACCTTGAAAATTCAAAAGGTTGAAATCCCTAAAGAACTCATCGTAGATAGGATTCTACACTCCTTGTCCAAAGTCAAGGCATATGTGCAATTCCGGGTGAATTTCAACATGCAAGACAAGGATGTGTCTCTTGAGGAGTTGCACAAGTTACTTGTGCAAGCCGAGAGGGACATAGGGTTAAATGTGAACCCTCCCAAAGATGTGCTTAACATAAGCACCAAGAGTAAAGGGAAATTCAAGAAGAGTGGAAGGAAGGGTAAAAAGCAAGCTCCCACATTCACCAAAGCTAAGTCTTGTGAAGCTAGCACATCCAAAGTCAAGAAGGGTCCTCTTGATAAATGCCATTATTGTAATGGCATGGGACATTGGAAAAGAAATTGTTCCAAATACCTTGGTGATATCAAAGCTGGAAAGATCACTCCAGTAGGTAAATGACTAACCTTCTTTTTATGTTTCTAAATTCAACTATGGTAATATGATGCAAAGTTGTGATAATGTATCTCCCTTTTTATTGTAAATAGGGCCTCCACCAAGCAAAGACAAAGGAAAGGAAAAGCAAGCATAAGAAACCATGGAGAAGCTAAGGATAGCTTTTATGGAGCTTTGTTTTTCATTGTCTTATTTAAAGTTATGTTTTGAATTTTAGAACTTTAAGTTTCCGTGTTCGACATGGAAAAGTATTTTGGATAATGGTTTGTATTTTGGATGATGGTGACTTGGTTTGCAACCCAAGTCACCCGTTTTATCATTTATCCTTTATGTTCTAAATTTTCATCTTTAAATGCTTGCTCTTAGGAACATAAGATTATTCACTTAAAGTGATCTAATAGACAAATATAATGACGGGCTTCATTATATGTCCACATGCTTAAGGCTTGTGTATGATCATTTATGAAGCGATTTTGAGTCTATGAACTCTCTGAAAGGAATGTCAATCACCAAGAACACATATGAAATCTGTTCCGGGTGTAGTTCCAGAGCAGTTATATGTTACCACCCGTGCTTGTAGAATGACGTCTTTAGTTGAATCCTCCTTGCGGTCTCCTGAAACGATGAACAAACTGAGGGCTCGGCTTTGGGCCGAGCGAACTCACTCCGACGCTCAAGTTAGTAACTTAGAGAGGTAAGTGGTTGCTACTTGGCAAAGTACGTATTGTAGAGAGATAAGGAAGATATTACCAGATGAATAGTGATTCTTAGGTTCAATTGTGGATCCTTTCCTCAATGATAGTTGAGGAGTATTTATAGACTTTCACCTTTTGTCACGTAGTGGCCAAGTGGCCAAGTGGCTAGCAGGTGGAAAGACTGAGCTACCCTCGGCCGAGGGACCCATGGCAGGCCGGCGGGCCCTGTTGACTCGCCGCCGAGGGGTCTTGGATATGAGTTCGCGGATGTGTGCCCCCGGCGGACAAGGTGTCCTAGCCGAGGCACAAGAGGCAGGCCGACAGTCAAATCGGTTTAGGCTCATTTAAGCCGTTGACTTGCTGTGGATATCTTTGACCTTGCTCAATATGTTGACTTGGTCAGAGGGTGCAGAATATGCCCCATCAAAATCAATAACTATTAGTCTATCTATGAGATAGTTCTCCTTATACTTCAACATCATTAATTTGTGTCTCATATGCTATCTTTGAATGTTTAGTGTATTTATTCTAAAGATAGAGTGGGAGAAAAATGAGGACACAACACACAAGGCAAGATAAAATTGTGTACTTGTGTAAATGAAGATCTACGCAAGAGAAAATGATTTGAATGAAGGTATATCTATTTACATAGTATGCCGAATAGATGAGATCTATGGTCTCAAGTTAATTCTATATGACTAAAGAGACCAAGTGTAGTTAACATAAGAGTATATTCTCAAGATAACTACACGAGGAGACCAAAAGAAAGTTTTGGAAGAAAATGACTAATGTAAAGTCTAAACAAGTTTTTGACTAAGTTTATGAAGCATTTGACCAATAGTTTCAACCTTGAGATTTACTTAAGAGCCTAAATGAATCATAATAACATACTAGTTATGATCGAGTTGCAAGGATTGATATACCGATATCTTCAATGGCCAAAGTTTTAACCACGCAAATGTCATTGCTTAACCTCCCTATGAAATTGTTAAACCTCCTTCCAAAAGGGTAATTGTGAAGGACGTATTCTAGATATTGTTTATATTTGAAAATGACATTACTACACATCATTATGACATAAGTGTGTTGGAGATTTAAAATCTCTTTCCGTAAGGTTAAGATGAGACCACTTCAAAATAGGTATTTTGAAAGGATATGATTGGAACATATATGGTTTTATCCTAATAACTTGGCAATGCGATTTATATTTCAATTCTTGAATAAATTTCGATTGAGAAGTCAATCTCGAAATGTGTAGAATTGAGTGGGAGTTAGGAAATTCTCATGTGAAGACATGGAATTTAGTGGGAGCTATCATCCTTGAATGTATAAAACTCATTACTCATTAAAGAATGACGAGTTAATATCTTCTTTCATAAAGAAGTTTTTGAGTTTTCAATTCTGGATGAAAATGGACAATGATGAATCCAATTGCATCAAGGGATGTTGGATTAGTATTAAGAGATACACATCGTATCAACATTCACATAGGTTATTCATGTAGATGAAAATGGAATTGCCATTAGCAGTCATGGTCGTTCATTGAACCTATGAACGGTTGATCTCATGATTATTAGTAACTAATGTTTCCGCCATTAGAATAATCATGTACATGTCCAATTATGAATCATATGCATAAGAGCATGATGATTGATTGGTGAGCCATAATAGAAACGTCATGAATTCTCAAGTAGAATCCGATGAACGATTTCGGTGCTTGACGGAATGTTCCATTGTGTGTTAAGAGGTTACACATATTGTAGAAAATCCGAGCACATATAAGGATTTATGAGAATCCCAATTCTTTCAAGCCTAGAAAGAGAAATGAGAAGTTTTTGGAAAGATGCTTGGTTTAATAAGAGGTTATTCAAAAATCAATCTTTCCTAGTTAAGCAAGGACTTGTGAGAAGTGCTAAGCTAAATAATCTTGTCAATTGTTACAAGATACTACAAAACATATACCTAGTGCATTATGTGTGGATGGAATACTTGATCAGTACAAGTTATATTATTCATCACAAATTCGTTCGTTATGTGGTAGTCGATAAGAAAGTTCTTTCAAGTTAAAGAACCGAAACCAAGGTCGGGAACCTTGATGTGTACATGGTAAGATTCATGCTATGAGAGAGAACATGAATGTGAAGGAAATTGCAAGTGTAAGAAGTTTGAACACATGGACACATGGGATGTTAAACTTCTATTGCAATCAATAAGTGTTTACACTGACGATATACATCACAAAGTTGTAATATGATATTGACTACCCGAGTGTGATGTCAACATTTGTCGTTTGAGTTATTATTAACTCACCTTGTACATTGTTATATCCAAACGGGTTGTAGAGCCAATTGAACCCCGTTAAAGTGAACATGGATTAACATTGTTTTTGCCCATAGTTACTTATATGAGGTGACGTCTCGAAGTGACTAGAGTGTGATGCGATTGATGGCAAGTTCAAGTGCCATAGAGTCATGTGAGATGACTAGTCGATCACATAGGCATCATTAGGAACATTTTGTCGGGCCTTATGACCGCTTATAGAGTTTGGCAAATTTATATAGCCTGGTCGTGGCGAGAGCTACTATAGTATTCAAATGAGTCGATTCTTTTGACTAAAGACTATTCACCTAAGATGGCACAGTTTCAGATTAACTTTGATTTGTGTTACTACGACCTTCGTAAATGGGGTCAAATGGGCATATTTTGGGTTATGATGACTGTGGCTAGTCGAAGGGAATGAGTGCGATAGGAATTGTCCACCCCTAGTCAGGGTTATAATAATGTCTCATGGCCACTCGAGGAGTAATGAACTGGAAATGCGTGGCCACGCTCGGAAAGTATCTATGATAGATAAGTCCGGTCAATCAGTTATTCTCCAGATCGAGGAAACCACTCTCGATATGATCACTTGCAAGTACGACCTGAAAGACACCTTGCATTGAGTGGGAGATAGTAATAGGACAAGAGAATTGGTGACGCACACTTGTCGAGGACAAGTGGGAGATTGTTGGAATATGTGTCCTCCGACAATAATGCGATCACGACTGTTGATCATGATGATCACATGTTTAAATCTCATTATAAAGAATACAATTGGGAAGTAATATTGTTACTGTCAACTGGTCAACATATATCGGTAATGATTGGCTGACTAGAGTTTGACATTACTGTCGTGCGACGGTGGTGATCAGTTGACCCCCTAGGTCATACCTATAGGGCAACACTCTTAATTGATTATTTAATTAATCGTATAATGTTGCGAGTTAATTAAATTACTTGAAAATTGACGGACAATTTTGGAAGTAAAATTTACGTATCAAATTGAAATGTGATTAAATGAGATACGGTCTGAGTAATTAAATTGTATAATTACTCGGATGAAATAAATTGTTTAATGTAACAATTAAATTTGAATGAATTGTTATAAATACAATCTGTTGTGATTTATAAATGGTAAAATATTTTGGCACAAGTAATTATGAAATTACTAAGTCGATTTTTGTATGTGACGTATTTTTATTAATACGTTGATTTTTAATATGTTAAAAATTACATAACAAATTTATGTCACATATGACATGTGACATATTGACAATTGACAAAAATAAAATGGATTACTTATTATCCAAATGTGCCGAAATTAGGGGATGTAATGGGTTAATATTGTGTTTGATTAAGATAATGGCAACACAATGATTACCTATTATTTAGCCATGCAAGCCTATTGTGTATTGTAAAGAACAACACTTGCATGCATTGGCTACCCAAAAAGCCCCCATCCACCCGGTTTTTGATGAGAAAAACCATCATTGGTTTTTCATCCAATTTTACCTAATATTACACTAAAATGTGTTAGTGATTATTCATTCATTCCATCATCCAAAATTAGTATTCTAGAGAGATAAAAAGCTCTCTACTTCTCCCTCCATAATACCGAAATATATAAGTGTTTTATAAATATTTTGGTTCAATTTTCTACCTAATTAATATTATACTAGTTCTTGTAATATTAATTAAATTAAGAGAAAGCCTTGGGTATAAAGCTTAGGGAGAGATCCTATACTTGGATCTTTGTTCTTCCATAAGGGAAAGCTCAAGAACAAGAGAGAAAGGTGATATCTCTTGTGCCCAATATAACCGAAATCCACAATGTAAGGACATGATTTCTCCTCTATTTATTTTTGTTTGCATGCATAAAATCCGTATTTAATTTTATGACAAATTAATTTCAACATATATGAGTATGTTAGTATGTATATGAATCTACATTTCCTTCAACTTGATCATATGGATACTATGCCAATGTGTGTCGAACGAAGATCATCACCTGCTTACGTTAATGTAATCGGAGACACAGAAGAAACCGAGGCTGAACCTTGGTATCAAGCTATTCTGAAATTTAAAGAATCGGGAGAGTATCCACCCGACATGGATAACCGCGGAAAGCGCGCTATTGGAATGCTAGCCGCTCAGTTCATTAGAACCAATGATGGACAGTTGTACAAGAAGACCGCGCAAAATATCCTTCTGCGATGCATAGAATCATCAACTGCAAAAAGAGTCATGGAGGAAGTCCATGACGGGGAGTGTGGCCCACACATGAATGCCCATATGCTAGTTCGTAAAATCATGAGATTAGGGTATTATTGGACCACGATGGAGACAGATTGTCGCAAATATGTCAGACATTGCCATAATTACCAAATCTTTGCGAATATACAACACGTGCCGCCATCACTGTTATATACTTTGACATCACCGTGGCCTTTCTCAACATGGGGAATCGACATTATTGGAAAGGTCAACTCAAATGCCCGAACAATGGGCATTGTTTCATGCTAGTCGCCATCGATTATTTCACGAAGTGGGTAGAAGTGAAATCATATAAAGTGCTACAGCGAAGCGGGTAGCAAAGTTCATTCAGAATGAAATCATTTGCAGATATGGGGTGCCGCATGAGTTCATTAGCGACCATGGCACTCACTTCCAGTGCCGAAATCTGCTGTAATACTTGAAAAGTATAAAATCAAACACCACAAGTCGTCACCTTATCGACCTCAAACAAATGGCGCGGTGGAAGCCGCTAACAAGACAATCACTTTGTGATTCTCGGAAAAATGACCGACAATTATCGCGAATGGCCGTAAAAGATACCGTTCGCACTATGGGGATACAGGACGTCTATTCGCACGACCACCGGAGCAACTCCGTTCTATTTGACATATGGGATGGAAGCGGTTCGACTGTCGAATTAGAGGTACCTTCTTTGAGAATTCATTAGAAAGTCGGGTTCCCGAAGCTGACTGGCTGCAGTCTAGGTATGATTCCTTGGTCATGCTCGACGAGCGACGGTTAAATGTGCTACACCATGTTCAACTCTATCAGAAAAGGATAGAAAGAGCATTTAACAGGAAGGTGAAGCCTCGAGGAATAAAGGATGGGGATTTGGTCCTAAAGTCTGTCCGCGCTTTACTACCAATCGACCTGAGGGGAAAATTCAAGCCGAATCTGGGCGGTCCTTACACAGTAAAGAAAATATTATCGGGAGGCGCGATCAGACTAACAGATCTAGATGGAAATGACTTCGCGAATCCGACGAATTTAGATCAACTGAAGAAATATTATCCTTAGAACTCATTCTCAATGTCGTAAAATAAAATTTTGAATTGCAGTGCTTGCGAGCGAGTCTAAGCCGCGGCACTTTTGCTTCGCTGCCTTTTGTGCGTTATAAACTGATAGTTGTAGCGCATTTGTCTTGTGGAACTACGAGCTTGGTTTGATTCTGTGACAACGATACGTAGGCGCTCTTTAAAGAGTACAACCGACCCTTCCTTTAATAAAATGAAATTTTTGCGAAAATCCGGGAATTTTAATAAATAGTAAGTCTTTTTGAAATCGGGCGATGCCCATTACAACCTTCAAAAAAAAAACCAGCAACAAATAATAAGTAGTAGTATTAAATAATAGATTGGAGTCGAAGGCTCTTACATCTTCCTTTTCCCTTTGCCTTTTGAGTCACGTGATCGAGGCTCCTGCGGAGGAGGGTTAGTCGCGTCCTGTCTAGCACGCTTCTTAGGAGGGATCATCATTTCCTCCCGAGGGCCCAGCCTATCTTTTACACTCAAGCGAGGGCCTAGTCTTCCTTCCAGGGCTGAGCCCGAATGTGCTCTTGATCCCAACCGTTTCCACACACCTGTCACCTGTGAGTCAGTCTTAGAAGTTTTCTCGGTTTTAGTTTCAGGTCCAGATGCAGACGAAAGATCGTTAGCGAAGAAGTCGCGATTGCTTCTGCCTTTGTCATAATATTTGATGTCGACAAGCTCATCCTTCCGCCACAAATCCTTGCCTGAGTCAGTTTTCTCATTAAGCCACTTAGTGTAGGACGGGGATACCCAGGTAGTCTGAGGGCGCGCAGACACGTACCAAAGACGCCTTTGGTGCCACCTTTCGAGCCAATCATCACACATAGGGGAGTTTAGTTCTCTTGCTCGTCCCAGAACAGCCTCACACTTGGGAATTACTTGTCTACGGCCCATCTGACGCAGAACGCGGTCGGGATAAATGTGAATAGACCGTTCCAAGCCCAGTAGTTGCAAACGCCTGGTCTTATCATCCTCCGAAAGGATAGTAAAAGATTTGAGACGAAGCCAAAGCATAAACCAGCAAAGGGGGCGACCTCCTTCTTCTGTCATCTTGTTTCGCCAATAAGCAAGGTCATTTGGATGCTCGTCTTCATACCGCTTAGCACGCATAGTCAGCATACGGGCGAGGTACGAGTTTGGCTCACGCGGCGGGGCAAAGAGCCAAAATCTCTCACAAAGCCACACCTGCGACAAGGAAAAGACATCGTGAAAAAAAAAAAAAAAAAAAAAAAAAAAAAAAAAAACGAAAAAAAGAAATCGTGAAAAAAAAGAAAAAGAAAAACAAAAGAAAAAAAACGAAGGAAAAAAAAAAGGGAAAAAGGAAAAAAAACGAAAAAGAGACAACAGGAGCAAAATCGTGGCAGAATACAACAAAATCGTGGCAGAATACAACAAAATCGTGGCAGAATACAGCAAAATCGTGGCAGAATACAACAAAATCGTGGCAGAATACAGCAAAATCGGGGCAGATACACAGAATTGTGGCAGAAATCGTGGCAAAATATAGGTAAGTCGTGGCGATAACACGAGAATTCGTGGTAAAAATAAAAAAACAAAGGAAAGCGAAATCAAGAGGATAGATATTATTACCTGCAACAGACGGGAGCATCCCGATCATTCAACATCAGGGTTCGTTTTCTTAGCATCTAAACCCCTAATAGTTTCAGCGAGAATAATCCAGAAAGGATTATGTCCCGTCTCCATCTGAGACACAATAGACACAAGCTTCGCTTGTCCTACGCAAGTTGTCTTGTTCATCCTATCTTCGAAGACATAAAGATGTAACATGATCAATCCAAATGCTCTGGGCAAGATCGGACAAAGGAAAGTAAATCTTGTTTCGCAAGATGCAAAATTTCCGATGAATAGCAAGAAGGTTGACTTCGTCACCAGTGACTATATCCTCAGACTCCGTCCTGGAGAGGCCAAGACAGTCTAGATATATTCCGCGCCATCCCGAATGAAATTTCGGTATAGCCGGTACGGCCTCAGCATCCCACCCTCCCAGTGCAGAAAACTCTTCCGGCAAAGGGCAGATCTCCCCCTCAGGAAAAGCAAAGACATGGTTACGAGGATCCCAATAGCTAAGGCAGTGTTCCAACAAAGCAGGTTGAAGGTGGATCTGGTGTAAGGGAAGTAATTGCGCCAGTTGAGCGGTCTTTAATTCTTGTCTCTCTGCGACAGTGAAGTCTGCCTCTCATGCTCGCATAGCACTCACTAGATTATTCATAATAATTTATTTTGTTTGCACCAGTTCGGGAAAGCGGAATAAATTTTGTTTCTTGCAACGCTACTCTTCCTTATATATAGAAAGTATAAGAGAAAGGCAGCACCGAAGGTGACACCCCTAGGGTACCGTTTTTTTTAACCGTGTGGGCCCTGGGCCGCGTGCATCTTAGGCCCGACCCCAGTTCGCGCCAGTCTTTAGCACGATACGTCGGGTTTTCGCTCAGTCATCGCATTGTGGGTGCGCCGGATTGGCCAATTTACCTTTCTATCCCCAGCAAGTCAATATTTGAATTAAAACCCGTGCACACTTACGTTTTATTTTCTTTTTTTGTTTTACGGTAGCGGGCTACGCCCACGTTGTTTACAAGTCATACAGAGTGTCTGAGTCATATTTCATGCTCACCCATCAAAGTTCGATTTAAAAAAATTTCAAAATTCCAAAAAAAAAAAAGACTTTTTGCGAATTGTGGATAGATGATCTAAGTAGTGGAATTTTTGTGGGTCGATGATCCAATCCTTCGAAATTCAAAATTCAAGATTCAATTTTTTGAAGGGCCGATGGCCCAACATTCCAAGTGATGTCAAATTCAAACTTCGGGTCGATGGCCCAGTTTTTCAAAAAACCCAAATTCAATTTTCGGGTCGATGACCCAATCTTTCAAATGATCCAATTTCAAGATTGATGATCCAAATGTGCTTAAGTGATGATTATTGCTCGTACATTTTCTATGTTTCAAATATTACAGGATATGCTTCAATTGGGGGCTCTAAAGTCTTCGACTTTAGAGCCATCACAAACTGGGGGCTCTGAAGCCATTGGCTTCAGAGACCATTAACAAGATGTAAAGGATGACATCCACCAAGAATTCAATTCAATTACAAGAGTAAGAAATGGAAGAATTCCGTAGCTGAAAGCAAATGATGAAAGCGGCGGCAACCTCCTCGGAAAGTCCCGTCCCATTTAGGCACCTGCCAGCAGATGATAAGCTTTAGGCAAGTGTCGACAGATGATGAATTTCAGACAAGCGCCAACAGATGATAAATTTTGGGCAAAGGTCAGCAGATGATGAATTTTGGACAAACGGCAGCAGATGATAAACTTTGGGCATGCGTCATCAGTTGCCGAACTACGACGCGGGTTTGATTCCGTCAGAAACGGATACGTAGGCGCCTAAGGATAAGGCTCAATCCATCATATATGCAACTTTATGGGCCGACGACCAACAACGATAATTTGGCACAACAGAAGCAAGAGTCAATCCCCAAATGAAGTTTCGGTATGATCTCTTCTTATGGTCAAGAGCTTATATACGCAAGTCTAATGGACTATAAACGACCCGCAGAATCGTCAGGTCGAGAGGGACCTGGGGTATACTTTGAATTTCGCCTTGTCCAAGCCTCAGTCAAAGTGGGGGCTATGTCGATACCCGTATCCGTCGATATTGGAATTTATAGAGAACCCGACAAACACCCGATGATGATAGGACACATGTATTCTTTAGTTGTCATTGTCATTATTTGGGCTCGTTTTACGATGTAGAATGAGCGTTGTCGATTTATATTTTATTAATTTAAATGATATTTAAATTAAATGTTTTTTTTTAAAGTGAATTCATTTTATTGTTTTAATTTGAATTTATTTTCTTAAATTTATTTTATTGAAAATAAAATATATTTTTGATTTGAAAAATCATTATTTAGTTATTTGATTTGGAAAATCAATTTATATCGTTTATAAACTGTATTTGAAGAACTCGATTTTTACAACGATTTTATACGCGATTTTGAGCTCGTTTTCTACTTGATTTGGGCTCGACTTTCGACGCACTTTCGGCCCAACCTCCTCTCCCATGACTCGTGTTCGATTATTAGCTGAAGCCTACCCCAAACCCTTTATTTAACCTTTCCACAAACCCGTCCCAAACACTCCATAAACAGCCCGCAAATAACACGGTCTCATCCCCTGTTTTGCGTGCTCAAACCCGAGTCCCAAACCCGCTTCAAACGCCACTTAAACCCACGCCCATTAACCCTAAACCATACCATAGTATCCTACCCATATTACCTTAGCTTAACCACCAAGCAAACCCCCCATACAAACCCTAAAAACCCCACGAAATAGCTGATGGACAACAGCTATGCAAACCGAGCCCGACTGCTTGTTGCTCTCTTAAACCCTACTTTAACTCCCTATAAATACCTTCTCTCCACCATACATTCATTCCTCTAAGTTATCCATACATACTACCGTCACTCACCAGCATTAAACTCCAAAAACAAACCCTAATTGCCTCTCAAAACTCTCGACAAAACCGATACATCCAAACTGAGAAACAGTTTGTGTCTCTCTCGAAATACCATTGACCTTATAACATCCATCTACATCTTAGACAAAGATTTACGAGCCAAATTGACCTTGAAAGTACACGAATCCCCTCGAAAAACTGAGTGTCATACACTCTGTGTTCACGGCTTTTCCTGTCTGTCCAGTTCTGTTTGTGCTCGTTTTTCATGCCCAATAACTCAGAACGAGCGTGGTTTGTTTTAAGATCTTTGTTCTCCTCTCTTTCTAGTTTTCAAAACATCTTTTAAATCTAATTTTCACCGTGAAACGAGTGAGAAATTGCAGTTTGAAAGTTGCTGTCCAGATTTACAAAAAAACGTGTTGTTGCTTTGTTCCTTCGTCGACGACGGCCTCTCGAGATAAAATCTACGATCGATTACGACTCAAGACGGTGTCAACGATACATGTAGGTTGAGGGTGCATCAAATCCTCCTCTTCTCCTTTTTATTTCGTTCTTTTATGTTTTTTTTTATTGTTCGTTTTACGTTGTTTATCGTTTTGTTTGTCGTTTGATACCGTTAACTATGAAACTAGTTTAGTCCGAGTATGAGTTAAAGTACCACCACGAACACCCGCGTTGACTTGAGATGGGAAATAAATCCACCACATCGGTCGGTCGTATCCCCCATCTCATTTACATATCCTCGTGTTCAAGGTAAGGCATTAATAAAACGAATCCTAATTTCGTTCCTCGCTTTTGACCCCTTGCTTGTTTCGTTCAATTCGACCTACCCTAGGACCCGTTGCATGTTAGTTCGACCCCTGTTTGTTAACATATGATTCGTTTAGACGACTTTAGATCGATTAAATAACTTGATTAGACATGTTAGGGTGCTTCGACACAAGCATTAAAATCGACCAACAATTCTATAACCTAATTGAATGCATCTCTCTTTTCACCTAATTTCTCGCTAGTATAAGAGTGCGTGATTAGCACCTTCTTATTAACACTCGACGAGTTAACTTAATTAGCGAACTTGACCTAATTCGACCCTATTAGGCCGTGTAGAACACTCGGTTTTAGGCGAAGCCTTCTGACCTCTTTTATCATCAATTTCTAATGTATATCCTATATCGCTTTGCAAATCTATCTAACCTAATGAACCTAACCTAGGAACTAGGGTGGCCGTGTCTGGGGCCGTGTACTTGGCCGTGCTTTTTGTCATTCTTGCTTCATCTTTATATCGTTTATTCATCGTTGTTTTGTATTTTGTAATTACGTTTTGCTTATCGAGTCGTCTCTTGTAATTCACTTGTAATTAGTTTTCTTTTGGGTCGAGTCAATCGATTTATAAAAACCTTAGTCTTATTTGGTTAGATAGTTGTGCTCCAATTCATGTAAGAGCGTAGTAAATCGCATGTCGTTTAAAGCAACATGGCCCGATTTATGCTAATGCATGCTTTGGTGTGTGACCCAATGTCTAATTCGATAAGATTAAGCGAAAGCACGCATTACGAGGAGTGACCCAAGGCCGTGAGTTATGTAAACCGTGGGCCACCCCTTTGTGCACGTTTTCCTAGGCCGAATGGCCATGTGTCGTGTTTGGTGTCGTATATAGCAATTGTATTTAGATCGAGTTGTATCTCTAAATTCTCGTTGTGTCGGCATGAAATGCCTGGGTTGTAATAAGGTAGATCCCAACGGCTCCCCCATTCCCCTTAAGCCTTGTTTGCTTTGTATGTTCTTAGATCAATCAACCCACATGCTAAATTACAACTTTGACAAAGTTAGTTTAGTTGCATCTAAATCGACATAGAAACTTCACATGTTAGGGTTTTAAAACGATTTTGGCATATCATATATCGCAGTAGCTACGACCTTGTTTGAAATCCGATACTTGACTTAGTAGAGGCCGTTATCGACGGGCGGGGTTAGGTGTCCTTATGGGCTTCCTAACACGTACCCTCACCCCTTACTCAAGATATATGGTTTGTGGATCCGTCTAAATACCATTGGATTACGAGAGTCATTCAAATCGAGTGATATAGGGTACAATTCTTTATCTTTAATCACTCGTAGTCGTTTGGCTTTATGCTTTTCGACGAAAGGTGTAAAGTTGACTTGAACGGTTCCAAGTTCCCAAAAAACTTGGTGGCGACTCTAATTTGTCTTAATTCGATTCGAAAGAACCTTGAGTCGATTATGCCTAGTGTGGATCCCGCGGACGCAGTTCCCGCGGGCGTTGTCCACACCGCCTAATTCAACCCTAAACCCTTTCCCGTCCTATATTTTAGGACACTATTCCCCTAGTTTTAATCCCATCCCCGAAAAAGGGGTCACTCTTCCCCTCTAGGGTGTCTTCTGGTCTTGCTTCCGTTCGAATGATAATAAGGGAAAGGGTTTAGAATTGGACTGGGCGGACGGTGGTAACGGTCCGCCTAATCCAAACCTAAACCCTTTCCCGTCCTAAATTTTAGGATACCCATCCGTTGTCGTTTGTCCTAATAATAATGTTAAGGATTTGGAGTGCAATAGATTTATCAATGCATGAAGTAGCCTTGTAGATGCATGAAAAAGCAATCTATGTGCATTAAACAACCTTGTACATGCATGGAATAAGTGTTCAGTTTTCTCATCTTTTTTGTCTTTAGGTGCATGATAAGAAGTTGTATGTTTATTAAACAGGTCTTTTACCAGTAAAAGAAATATTTGGTATTTTATAGCCAATATGGGAGTCAAATCCACATCTTGTGCATGGCACAATGCTCTCCCATTTGAGCTAATTGACTTTCAAAATAAGAAAAACGTAAATATATATAATGTAAAAACGACAATAATATCATGACGATATTATAAAATGATAAGTTCCGTCACCTTTCTATGGAGGAACAAGGTGACAGAGCTACTATTGCTTTTCTCAATGAACCTAAGTAGCTCTAATAAAGGCTCTGGATTAGAAAGGTATAAGAGGTATATCTAATCTATGACAAGTAATTTCATCACAATTTTAATAGCCCTTTCATATGCTGTAAAAGTCGAGAAGATGTCCTACAGTTATATCGTAAACATTATTGTCAACATTGGTGAAGAAGAATCAAAGAATTAAATATATAACATATTGAGGTCACGTAAATAAGAGTAGAAACAAGGTTATTACCCAATCTCTGAAAAATAACTATCGTCATTGATCCTAGAATTCACTAGGCTAGAAGAATAATTCTTGAAGAATTTAGTAGTTGTATAAACTAATGTCTTCTTAAACTTCTCAATTTATTATTTCTTTTCTTAGCTTACAACACTCTTAGGACAGAGGAGTATAGTGAATTTCAGCTATCTACTATGTAATCCTTACAAAATCACAAATGTTAGGGAAGGGGAGAAAACAGATGAAACATAAATGTTTCATTCAATCAATCCTAACAAAATTCAGCTATCAACTAAGAACGAAAAGCTTTTGGGCGAGTCATGCTACTCCCAATCAGTCTCTCCACTGAGCAAGTACGACGTACTCCCTCCGTCTCAATTATTTATTTAAGTTTGATTAAAATATCCCTCTCAATGAATAAAAAAGGTAAACAAATGAGTGAGACGGAAATAATACATTTCAAACAATCTTATTCAAAATTATTACTATGTATTTAGAAAAAAAGTTTAGGTGCATCGAAATATGAAATAGATACCCGAAAATAACCACTACATAACCAAAATAACAAAGTAAATTTCTCTATGAATATGTTTTAAATTGACGAACCCCTCTGCCACTTGATATGGGATCTGTCTTAGGAGCCTTCTCAAATGCATGGGACCGGCCTGGTTGCCACAGTAGGTACCATAAAATCAGAAAAAAAATGTTATTCCCATCCTTAACAAAAAGAGTAAAGAGTAAAGAGTAGATAGATGGAGTACATAAATAAGAGCAATATCAGCAAGAGAAGACGAACCGAGCTTGACAGTCGGAATAGTACCTCCCTTAGTAAGATCAATCTTGGTAGGAGCTCTGGTCATCCTCCGCGATAACGGTCTTGACATGGACGCATCACCCCCGTTGGAGCTAACCATACCGCCGCAACCTTGAATCGGAAATGGATGGTATTACTAGAAAATGAAAATGAAAATGAAAATGAAGAGGCAAAGAAATGGTGATGGTTGTGGTCGGCATATTAAAAAGGAAAGACATGCTTAGTATGAGAAGTGGGGTATTCTAATGTAAGGGTATTTGATAAAGTAAGTAAGAGTGTAGAGTTTATTTTCCCATAAAGCTGGTAAAGAATTCCCAAACTATTTGTCTTGTTTTACTTCACTCGACAGTGGAGAAGCGAGGAAATAGAGGACTAATAATGTTTATGAAAAACTAAGCAAAATTGATAAACTTCAGCTCAGAATCATAATAAGACGGAAGAAGGACAAATAATTACCAACAACGATGGAATAAGGCCTTATTTAAAATTTTACTGCATATTAATTTAGGTTAAAAACTGAATCAGTTTAAGAAAATTGGCATAAAGTTTTGAACTTCAATATCCGAGAAGTTGACGAATTAGCAAATTTGAAACAATTGAAGTAATTTATAATTTCTCCCAGCCATAATTTCAATTTAGTACCCCAATTATATGTATATAAACTCGAATTAAAAATTTGTTAACCTAAGTTTTTTGACCAATTAACAAATTTGAAACACATAAAATCGAAATGAAGAGAAATTAATAGAGAAATTAAACAAACCTCATCGAATTTTGATGCACGGTAAAATATTGTTCGATTTGAATCTCCATTGATGAAGCAGCAGATCGAATATTGAATCTTGTTCTTCAGTTGGAGAAAGCAGTTTGACGACGGGGAAAGAAAAAGAAATTGGAGAGAAAACTTGATTTGTTTAAATGACGGGGTTGGACAAAAAATGTGTAGGGTCTTAGCCCTTCATTTGTCTAAGATCTAAGGGTTATGAGAGGTTATCATAGTTCTCATTATTTTAGAGGTTCTCACCGGATCCCGACTCTCTCTCTCTCTCTCTCTCTCTCTCTCTCTCTCTCTCTCTCTCTCTTTCTATATATATATATATAAGTCCCTTAAATTTTATGAGTCTCTAAGTCCTCATATGAGCCTTTGGATGAAGGGGATGGAGGGATGAGATTACATATCATTGAAGGGCCACAAATGAATCTCCCTAATCTCCCTCCCTAATCATTCATAACCTCCTCATCATTCTAATATCCCTTTCTTCATAATATCCTGTTCATTCATTCACTCCTTCTCCCCGTTCAATCTCTCCTAACAAAAAAAACCCATACCCTCATCTCTCCCTCACTCACCCTCACCCTGACACCACCGCCGCATCTCACCTCGCCTCCTCCACACGTCACCACCCAGCACTAGCTCACCACCCGACACCTCCCCTTCTTTTTTTTCGAGATTCGAGCCCCTACGGCTGCCTCATGCTGCCACCACCCATAACATTACCACACAACCTCTCCCTTCTCACTCTCACTGTCTCCTCCGTCGACCACCACCTCACCAACCACAAACGCTGCCTAGATATCCTCTTCTCGCCGCCTAGATCTCCTCTTATCTGATCTGTCGACACTGCTGCTACCGCTGTCGAAACTCACTCCGTCGTCCTCTCCTCTACCGCGGCTCATTCTTATTTTCTTCTACTAATTTTTTTTTTTCCAAATGTGGTTGTTGGGAGTTGTTGTTGATGTCGACTCATTTTTCTTGTTTCTTTGTTAATTTCATTTCGATATAATTTTTTTAATTTTTTTTTATTTTTTAGATTTCCTTTGTTATAAATATCGTCTTGTTATATATTTCAAATATCGTCTTGTTTTATATGTTTTTCAAATCTCGTCTTGTTATATTTTTTTTTTTCATATTTCGTATTTAAATTCCCGTCTTAATATTTATTTTCTCAAATCTCTTCTTGTAAAGTCGTCTTGTTATATTTTTTTAGATCTAATAATTTTTCAGTTCAAAATTAGTCTTATTATTTAATTTTTCAGATCTTTTTGTGAATACGTGTAATCCCCTATAAAATCTAATGAAAAATAATGGCGGAATCATTGTTGACCTGGGATTAATAACACAAAGATAAAAGTTATAACTGTTATAAATTGAGAATGTATAAAATTCTCAAGGATAAAATTCGAAAACGGTTAGTCAAATACACATGCCACTTTTCTAAAAAGGGCTAAAACAAAACCTCTAAAAGTGTTCAAGACTAAAACCATAAAAGAATGTAGAAAAAAAGAGTAGGATCTGCAAACTACTCACTAGCTCACACTGATATCCCCAACCAAAACAAATACCTGTCATATTATAAACATAATAACCACAATCACTGGAGAGTAACTAAACGTTCTCCCAGTCATATCACATGATATAAATATTTCAGAAGCAGATAATATGTCAAAATTTCTTGAAGCATTTTAAACAATATGTAACAAAATACAGTAACCAAGATCACGTTAAAAACAAACGTGCTGCATGCTTAAAAGCAAAATTCTTCAAATGACAGAATGGAAATAATACAGTTCGGGTTAGATTTTCACTTTAGGTATACTCCTTGAGACCGAAGCATCTTACACTAGTTTTGGGAACCCAGTGTCACGCAAAGGTGACCAACTCCAAGTCCACTCAGTAGACAACAAGCCCTAATATGACACGTCTTACCACGCAGTGCGAAGTCCTAGTCTAAGTACATGTACATGACTCTATGACAATTTGTACCGCCCGCAGAATACCCAATCATATAGCTGTATAAGAACCCGTATGCCTTAGTTCATTATTCTTTCCCCTTACTTTAATTATTCCAAACTTAAAAAGTCCCAAGGATAGTCTCTTATTTAAAGTATATTATTTCAAAGGTTCGTAAGTGAATTTCACTTTTATTTCTTCAAAACATGAAGCTTAGACTTCACTTCCAAAAGTATAAAATAAATTCAAGGTTACAAATTAGTAAAGTTACTGTACTAAAACTTAGAATAAGCCAAAGATTTAATGTAAATTAGCAAGATATATATTATTGGGCCTTAGTGAGACAAACTCTTAAAATCAAATTTCAAAAACAGGATAGTAGTATTGTAAAATTCATAATTAAATACAAAAATATCGAAATGATGCAAGTCCAATTTTCTTGATTTCCAGTAGCTCTTAGCTATAACTTTCATTTTATAATCAACTTTAGAAAACGAAAGAATCAGGGGTCTAAAAATTCATTTATAAAAGCTGTTAAAAATCAACACCAATAATGTTTCAGTTTGTAAATCAACTTTTAGAAATCATTTTAAGGCAAGGTAAAAATTTAAACTTAACTAGACATCTCAACTTTTATGTGGGAAAAAGATTCGCCACTGTATCATAAATGAAAGTTATACTATAAATCATTCTTTTGACTGGTGACAGATTCGCAGTTTACAGACGATCTGTTCACAAATAATTTATTCTGAGAAAACCGTAGATCGGAAACTGATAAAATTTTAAAGAGATATTCCTGACTTAAAATAAATAGGAGTCTCATTTTTAAGTTTTCGGGTTTGAGCAATTTAATCATACGAAATGAATTTTACAAACAGACTGACAGATTTGACAGACTTTACAACCGTTTTCACCAAAACTTATAAGATGCTTATAATATCGAAAACAAGGTTTCACGACCTAAAATTTAACACACACCTCAATATACAGTGTATCGGCCACATATTAAAATTTCGAGAATTAATATTATGATTTATTATTTTAAATCTAATTAAAACAGTTCAGCATCACTATAATCGCAAAAACCGTATCAACACTATAAAATCCGAAATAAATATTATAACTCCAAAACAATTACCACAAAAATTTATGGTATCTTAAAATCAACGATTAATTCCAGAAAAATAATTTACACCAGTTTAAATTATAAAAACGAATTATTAAAACCCTAATATCCAAAACAATCGATTAAAACATAAAAATTAATATACCAACCAAATAAATTCCCAATTGACAAAATAAAATTGAACATAGTCAAAATTTATATACAAACATCATAGAACCAGGTTATCATAATTTCGAAAATCATATATTAATATAAATCCTCAAAAAAATTCCTAGTACATGCAACTACAACAATTTAAATCGTGTAATACCGAGTAACGTCGAAGTTACCTTATTCGTCAAGCTCCGAATCTACAAAATATCCGTCGGCATCGGGATCCTCTTGATAGCCTATGAAACAATATCGATCTCAAAGTGGAATTGGTTGACAAGAGATATGTTCTTAAAACGATTCTTCGAAATTTGGATTCTTACGTGCGACGGTCTTTTCTGAGACAATTGAAGGGTCAAATAAAGACGACTTCACTAATTTTTAATGGAATTTCCACATTACAAATAAATCAAATGTTTATAATGTTTTCACCACTTTTTACAATATGATAAAAACTCAATTTAATCGGTCCATAAAAAATCTAGAATGCGATAATGGCCGCGAATATGACAATTCTCACTTTCACAAATTTTTTGCTAGTCAAGGTATGTTTTTCTGGTTCTCTTGCTCTCACACATCTCCACAAAATAGTAAGGCCGAGCATAAAATTTGTATAATAAACAACATTGTCTGTACCTTTCTCATCCACGCCCAGATGCCACCATCTATCTGGCACCACGCCCTCGCTATGGCCACTTACATTCACAATGTCCTACCTAGTAATGCTAACCTATACGACTCCCCCACCTCAAGCCTATACTGTCGGATACCTGCCTATGCACATCTTCACACCTTGGAGTGCCTCTGCTACCATCACACGCCTCCCTCTACTATCCACAAACTGACCCCTCGTGCCACACCACGTGTCTTCATCGTCTACCCGTCTCACCATCGCGGTTATAAGTGCTTAGATTTGACCACTCGGAAGGTATTTATTGCTCGACATGTGACGTTCGATGAATCAATTTCTCCATTTGCTAAAACTTACACACTTAACCCTTCCTCCTACGATTTCTTGTCCCCTGACCCGACTCCCTACATGACCACCCACCTTCACAATTCCCCTTCTTCTATAAATCCGGCCTCGGATTACGACCCACGGACTCCTGTCCATACAGCAGTGACCACCACTCCACCGTCAACCTCGCCCACCACCGTTACCACCACCCTAGTCGTGTCACCAACACAGCCCTCCCCTACGGCCACTCAAAATTCCTCACCCGTACCTCCTCTTCTTCCTACCCAATCACCCCAAATGACAACCCGTGCTCAACACGGTATCTTCAAACCCAAGCCCATGTTTGATTTATGTGCTACAACCTTCATATCCCCCATACCCAAGAATCCTATTTATGCACTTAATGACCCTCTTTGGAATCATGCCATTAAAGACAAATTTGATGCTCTCATTAAGAATAAGACATGGGTTCTTGTGCCTCGACCTCCCGATGTTAATATAACTCATTGTCTTTGGTTGTTTAAGCATAAATTTAAAGCTAATGGTGATTTGGAGCGATACAAAGCTCGCTTGGTTGTCAACGGCAGGTCTCAACAGGTGGGTGTAGACTGTGATGAAACATTTAGTCCCGTGGTGAAACCGGTCACAATACGAACCGTTCTTAGCCTTGAGGTTTCTAAAAAATGGTCTATCCGACAACTTGATGTGAAGAATGCTTTTCTACATGGTCATCTCGCGGAGATGGTCTACATGTATAAGCCACCCGGGTTTCGGGACCGTACACATCCCGATCATGTCTGCCTTCTCAAACAATCTCTTTATGGCCTCAAACAAGCACCGCGTGCCTAGTATCAATGATTTGCTTCCTCTGTTTCGAGCATCGGTTTCCAACATAGAAAATCCGACACTTCTCTATTTATTTACCATGATGGTGCCAACATTGCTTACTTACTTTTATATGTTTATGATATTATTTTAGACACTTCTAATAATGCTCTTCAAGTTAAAATTATGCGCTCTGAGTTTGGAATGACTGATCTTGGTCCCATGAACTACTTATTCGGGGTTTCTGCCATGCGCCATTCCAAGGGCTTATTCCTACATCAACAAAAATATGCAGAGGGCATTATTTCTTGTGTTAAGATGACCTCTTGCAAGCCTGCCCAAAATCCGGTTGACACGAAATCGAAACTAAGTGCTTCCTCGGGTGCCCCTGTTTCGGATCCCACATTATACCGCAGTTTGGTCGGTGCCCTCCAATATTTGACCTTCACCCGTCCCGACATCTCATATGCGATGCAGAAAATATGTCTCTATGTGCACGACCCTTGCGAAGCCCATTTTGGTGCCCTCAAGCTCATCATTCGGTATTTGAAGGGTACCTCTAATTATGGGTTACATCTCTTCAATTTATCCACCTCCAACTTGACAGTGTACAGCGATGTCGATTGGGGAGGGTGCCTCGACACCCGATGGTCTACATCTGGCTACTGTGTCTACCTTGGTGATAACTTCATCTCGTGGTCCTCAAAACGCCAAGCCAATCTCTCTCGTTCAAGTGCGGAGATCTAGTATAAGGGTGTAGCTAATGCAGTCGCAGAATCATGTTGGGTACGTAATTTGCTTCTTGAACTTCAGTGTCCTATTCGCAGAGCAACACTTGTTTACTGTGACAACGTCTTAGCCATTTATTTATCCGAAAATGCCGTCAATCATCAACGCACGAAACATATCGAATTAGATATACACTTTGTACGGGAAAAGGTCGCTCTCGGTCAAGTTCAGGTCCGACATGTCCCTTCACGCTACCAATTTGCAGATGTCTTTACAAAAGGTCTTCCTAAAATTTTGTTCAACGATTTCCGAGCTACTCTCAGTATCCGACCTCCTCCAGCTTCGACTAAGGGGGTGTATTAGAATATGAAATATTCTTTGCATATTCTTTGTAATATTTGTAATATTTGTATTATTGATTGTAATCTTTGTAATTTCAGTAGTTAGCATATTTAGGAGATTTACCCCATAATTATAGGTCAATTAGTGATTGACTTCCATGATCTTAGGCAAGGATTATGGAATTCACCAAGCTAATTTAGGAAGACTCCATTGTATATATTCTTATGAAATAATCAATAACGAATCAAGGGATTACACTTTTACGGATGTTTATGTTCTTTAGTGTTTTGGAATCGTGGGACTTCCAATTTTGTGAATAAAGTTAGAGAAGTAGTCAAGGATGCTCCGAGGTGGTGTGAATAGGGTCAAGAACAGGTGCTGCCCGTGACACTCTGTTTTCACGAAACAGAGGGTGTTGGCTCGTTTTCATCATAAGGCACGAATTACAAAAGAAGGTACAAAGAAATACTTCCAAAAAAGCGGCGAGGACAGAGAGACGAAGAAAACAATGGGAGAAACACCAAATTCCGTTAAGAAACGAGGGAGATATAAAGGTTTTAAGTTGGATAGTCGAAAAAGGATCAAAACTGCGAACTGCTCGAAGGATTTCTTTTTGATGGATGAAACAGACGTATATTAAAAAACGACCATCATAGAGCAGTTCTAGACATCAAGGGCTATCACCTGGAAGTCTCGATTTTAAATGGCTTAGCCCGAGTAAAGAGTACTAAGCCCACGAACATGATGATGCAAAACCGCACTGTTTTTTGCGCCGAGGGATATTGCGGCCTGTTTTTTGTGAAATAAGGGATGCTAAGGACAAAACCCAAAGCATGGATTTGAATTAGGAAGTAAGAACAACCCATCGGTGCAAGAATTGCACAAAACGATGGAGTAACGAAGGAGAACAGAACCAAAGAAATATGGCAGCCAAAGGAGTTTATTTTCACGAATTGAAAAGGAGAGGAAGATGACGGCATAACTACGATAAAGTCATTTTGTAGTTTTCGCGTGGATTTTAGGTTTAGACAGTAAACAGGTCTGTTTCTGAGTCCAAAGATTCGTATCGATTTAAAATGAAGAAGGCCGAAAGAGAAAATACGAACTTTTAAAATCTAGCTCGAGATTTGAAGTAAAATATAGAAGGAGTTTCAATACCGACATACTTTTATTATTTTAAGAAATAAAGACAAAATGCACTATTTTTATTAAATAAAATCTTATCTTATATAAAATGGAAATTTATTCAATTTAATCAATATTAATAGTTAAAAATAAATAACCAAAAATGGCGAGTGTTACAATACGACTAAAGTTTCACTATTTAAAACTAAAGTTACACTATTTACGATTAAAATTACACTATTTATGACTAAATTTACACTATTATTATATTAAGGTACACTAGTATTCAATTAGGGTTACTTTCTTTCTCATTGAAGTTACATACCTCCTCTATTAAAGTTATGTAAATTTATAAAGACGTGTGATGAGGTTACGTAAATTCTAATTTTAATATACAAAATGACTTTAAAAGTCTAAAGTTATAAAATAAAAGTTTAAAATTCACTGTCAATGACTAAAGTAGCACCCACAAAATGCTAAAGTTACATTAACTTGGACTAAATGTACACTTTTATGGCCTAAAGTTACACCGTCATGGACTAAAGTTTCAGTAGGACTAAAATTACAGAACCTTGTCTTAAAATTACATAAATTCCATTTAATTTATCAAAAAAGATTAAAGTTCCATAAATTTGGACTAAAAGTTACACTCGTAAAACTTTAAAGTTACACTCTAAAAATACTTATATGTCGTAAACTTGTCTTAAAATTACAAAAAGTCAATATAATATCCGTTAACATACTTTTTAGTTTAAAGTTACACTATTTAGTATTAAAGTTACACTCGTAAAACACTGAAGTTACACTCTAAAAATACTAAAATGTCGTAAACTTGTCTTAAAATTACAAAAAGTCAAAAAAAATATCCGTCAAAATCTCTTTTTAGGTTAAAGTTACACAATTTAGTATTAAAGTTACACTCGTAAAAAACTGAAGTTACACTCTAAAAATATTGAAATGTCAAAAACTTATCTTAAAATTACAAAAAGTCAAAAAATATCCGTCAAAATCTCTTTTTAGTTTAAAGTTACAGTATTTAGTATTAAAGTTATACTCGTAAAACAGTGAAGTTACACTCTAGAAAATACTGAAATATCGTAAACTTGTCTTGAAATTACAAAAAGTCAAAAAAATAGTCGTCAAAATTACTTTTTTGTTTAAAGTTGCACTATTTATTATTAAAGTTAGACTCATAAAACACTAAAGTTACACTCTAAAAAATACTTGAATGTTGTAAACTTGTCTTAAAATTACAAAAAGTCAAAAAAATATCCGTCAAAAATCACTTTGTAGTTTATAGTTACACTATTTAGTATTAAAGTTATACTCGTAAAACACTAAAGTTACACTCTAAAAAATACTGAAATGTCGTAAACTTGTCTTAAAATTACAAAAAGTCAAAAAAATATCCGTCAAAATAACTTTTTAGTTTAAAGTTACACTATTTAGTATTAAAGTTATACTCGTAAAATACTAAAGTTAAACTCTAAAAAAATACTGAAATGTCGTAAACTTGCCATAAAATTACTAAAAGTCAAAAAAAAAATCCGTCAAATTCACTTTTTAGTTTAAAGTTACATTATTTAGTATTAAATTTACACTCGTAAAACACTAAAGTTAATCTCGTAAAAAGTTACAATATTTTGGATTAAAGTTACACTCATAAAAGTGGAGTTAAGGGTAAGATTAGTACCCGAACTTTGCTTTCTTTTACAGTTAAGGGTCCGAACTATCTAACTTTACGGTTACGTGACTCTAACTTAACACCGTTAACTTTTTGATGTTAAATCTACTTATGACAAGTCATATTGGAGTATACGCAACTATATTGTTCTTAGAACTTATGAAAACAAACAGTTATATCAAAATATTGTTCACCAAAAAAAAACACACACACTTCATCCATAACTAATGACCATTGTTAATTTTACCAAACTACGTATTATTCCCAAAAAAGTTATTTGTTCCGAAATTAGTTGTTACGGCTTCAATGTCCTGTATCCATGCTTTCCCTTTTACTTATTTCCGGCCATTCAAAGACATGTCTACAAGTTTCCACCCAAATTATGTAAACAATGACGATAATATAGATTAATGTACGTAATTTGTAAGACATAAATATATGATAGCAAGTTTCGTCTTCCACTTTTTTCATAAACCAGAATATGGACTATCAGGACATAATCATAATAATATCTAAGCTTGATCAAAGTAAATTCATTCACGCCATTGGGTTATACAATTAATATCACAAAATCAATTATACAAGTTATTATATGATCTCTAAAATTAGAATCCCCTAATTATATTGGGTGTTTAATTACTTCAAATACATAAAGCAAGCTAAATGACGAAAAAAATCAAATATACAAAAAACTAAGCACTTAATTGATTTTGTATTGATCTTGATGAGTTTTGTCACAAGTTGTACGAGTGAAGCTTTTTTATGGGTTTTCTATTTTTTGATGGGAATAGAAAGGGGTTTTCTATTTTTTGGTAAGATGGTTTAAGTTTTGATGGTGTATTGCTGGGTTTTACACTTTCAGTTGCATACTACTGTAAGAGTTCTCCCGCCTTTTTCATGTATGATATGGGTCTAATTTATTAGCTATGAAGGTTAATTAACGGTGTTAAGTTTGAGTCACTTAACTGTAAAGTTAGATAGTTTAGACTTTTACTTGTAAAAAAAGGCAAAGTTCAGGTACTAATCTTACCCTTAACTCCATAAAAGTGTCATAAACTTTGTATTAATTATGGAGGATTAGTGAAGGAGGAGAAAGTGTGTTAAAATAGGCCCTTAACCGCCTTTTTTAGAGGTTCATCTTAGTCATCCATCTTTACCATCCAAGGGGTCATAGAAGGACTTATGGACTTATATATATATATATATATATATATATATATATATATATATATATATATATATATATATATATATATATATATATATAGAGAGAGAGAGAGAGAGAGAGAGAGAGTGTTTGGATCTTGTGAGTTTGGTTTCTTGTGGTGAATTTGTGCTCACACTATTATTCCAGTGTAATTGTTATGTTCTCATGTTTCTCTAATTTTCTCATTATGTAACCTTTATTTTTTTTTTATGTTACCACCTGTTATTTCGTGTTATTCTTTTTTGTTACAACTTGTTGCTCCACATGTTACTCGGGTGTTATTGTGTTGTTACTCCGGTGTTACTATGGTGTTATTGCAGTGCTATTGTGGTGTTACTCTACTGTTATTGCAGTGTTATTGTTATGTTACTCTATTGTTAATGCAGTGTTATTATAGTATTACTCTATTGTCAAATGTTTACAATTCGACAAATAACATTAACTCACCTCTAATCCACACACCAGAGTCGTGCGCCTCCTCCTATACCCAATGCGATTATGAATAATTAAGGGATGTGGACCCAATCCGAAGTGTTATTGATGTGACCATAATTGGCGCATATTTAGCCCCCGAATTAGCCTTGTTTCCATGCTTTTTAGTGCTTATTTGGGTCATTTCTTATCTTTAGTTCTTTGTTTTGCATATTCTTTGAGATTTTGATCCCTTGGTAGGAAATGAGTAAGAATCTTGCATTTTCATGGCAAAACAAGACTAAATTGATCGAATCCAATGACCAAGCATCAAGGAGAGACAAGATTAGAAGGCCTTTGTACATACCATAGTAGAAGAGCAATGTTGAGGAAAGATCCTTGAGTCCCCAAGGAAATCCCCAAGGAATTTATGAAGAAAAGGGAAGAAAAAGAAGAAGTTACTATGCTGACTGACAATCCGAGCGGATTGCCAGCAATCCGTCCGTCCTGCACAATCCGAGCGTCCCTTGCCAGAATCCGCTTGGATTCCCCCTCAACAATCCGTCCGGATTCCCCAGAATCCGCTCGGATTCCATCGCCCAAATCCGGCCGTCCCGACCTTATTCCGCCTTGGATTTCTTCACAAAGACGGATTGCCTTCTTCAAGCTACGAAAAGAGAAGCCCTTCTCTCAGAAAATACCGGGTCCTCCTTGCTCAACTTAAAAAGTGTAATTACTAGTTTAGCCCTTAGTTAACCCTAATGCATCCTCCCTAATTTTCACTATAAATACCCCATTAGGCTAATTAGAGGAGCATGTTCTTCTTATCAATAATTAGTGTAGTTAATATCAATCAAAACTCTCTTCAATATTGTAATCAAGTATTAATCAAGTTTTAATCCAAGTTTTAGTTCTTTAATCTCTCTTTTGTTCATCCTTTATTTTGGGTAATTGAAGATTATTTGGGTTATTATTGGGAGATTGACAACCTCTCAATCTAGCATTCAAGTACTTCTATTATTCTTGCTTTATTATTGGAATCATTAGTAGGTATAATCTCTTAATCCCTTTTTAATTATTGTTAATTACTTTCATTTATTCATCATGTTTCATATTGTTAGTATGATTGACAACCTTGCTAACATGATCAACATGATAATGAGTGAGTAGTCTCTTAGCTAGGGTTAATGGGTGATTAGGGGAAACCAACATGGGGAATGATTCATGCTTAAATTAATATGCTTTCATGCTTTATTTGCTTGCTTGTTTTGATCTCAACTCATGCACATGTTATACTTGATGAAATGCTAAGCCTATGAATCCTTGCATTTACTATCATCTCCTATCTTTTCAATGAGACTTGTAAGACATAACCCAACTCGAGTCTCATTAGACCATGCATGTTGTTGAGTAGGGAAGATTAAGTCGACTTGTAGGTGTTGTACAATCTAATCGATTCGGCTCCGGACCCAAACTTTCCTAGGATTGTAAGATATAACCCAACTCAATCCATCACAACAATAATTGCTTGCTTATAATTTGAGAACATGTTTGTATGATCATATCCCATGATTCCCCTATGATCCCATGACACCCTAGTGCCTTTAATCAATTGTTTACACCCTTTTTATTCATCTTGCTTGTTTCTTTTCATTGTTATTCTAGTTTAGTAACCTTCTACATCAACCCAATTTGTGACACCCCTTAGACACCGCTAGTTACAATAGAAATCTCATTTCAACTCCCGTCCCTTGGGATCCGACCTTTACTTGCCTCTTTACTAATTGTAGAGTTGCTTGTTAAGCTATAAATTGTGTTTTGATTCGACCGTGACCAACGACCACATCTATTTATTTGTGAATACGAAATGCACCGATCAAAAATGGCGCCGTTCTTTGGGACAAAGTGTTTGTTTGACTTAGATTTCTTCTTATTGTTATTAGTTGTGTCTTTCTTCACCTTGAGGAAGTAACACTCCTCAAGGTTTGTTCTAATTGTTTTTGAGTTGTTTGATATTTTGCATGTGGTTACAAAGTGATTTGTTACCTTTTGACCGTGAAATCGAAAGAACCTTGACGAACAATAGGAGACTTTTTAGGAGGAATTTGAGAGGTGTTGGTGAAGTTGTTCAACCCACTAGTGAGTTTGTCAATCCTTTCGCAATAGAAGGAGAAGAAAACCCATTACACAATACCCCACAAAATCCACCTACAATGCCAAAATTCTCGTCACACTCCGTACCCACCGAGGATAATCTACCAAATGGTACTCCTACACCGCAACATCTCACCGGAAATTTTATTGCCAAGTCCGCCTTCATCCAACTAGTTGAAAGGAGCCAATTTGGGGGGATGCCTAGTGAGGATCCTCATTCTCATATGGAAACCTTTTACGATTATTGTGATGCTATCTCTCAAACGGGCGTGACTCAAGACCAAATTAGATGGGTCTTATTTCCTTTTTCCTTAATCGGCACCGCAAGGCAATGGTTGAAGGGCCTTTATAAGGCCACCCTTGGAATAGATTCTTGGAAGAAGTTGGCTCTAGCTTTCTACAAAAAATTCTACCCACCGGAAAAGACCAACATGCTAAGAGCTCAAATTACGGGTTTTAAGCAAAGGGATGAAGAGTCTTTGTATGAAGCTTGGGAGCGGTTTAAAGGTATTTGTCGCTCATGTCCTCACCATGGACTTAGCGAATGGTTTTTGGTGCAACAATTTTGGAATGGTTTATATGAAGATTCTAGGAACATTCTCAATATGGGATCAAATGGAATGTTCACCGAAGTTGATGACAATCAAACATGGAACAAGATTGAGGAAATGGCGGTCCATAACTCACAATATAGTAGACCTCGCAAGGCTACTAGAGGAGGAAAGCATGAAGTGGACTCCGTTACTCAATTGGGTGCTCAACTTAGTGCTCACATTGACACAATCAACTTGAAGTTTGAACAAGCTATGGCTAGACTTGAGGAAAACTCAAAATCATCGAAGCATCATGTCAATGCCATGACGGCATCCTCATCAATCCCATGTGGGATATGTGAGAATTGTGGAACTTTGGGTCATAACCCAAGTGAGTGTAGGGGAACAACCGAACAAGTTAATGCTTTCCAAGCTTACAAGAGTGGTACCCCTTATTCCAATTTTTACAATGAGAACACCAAGTTCCATCCAAATCTCTCATACAAAAGCCAAAATGTTCAAAACCCTCAAACAACATACACTCCACCACCCATGAGAAACCAAAATCAAAGACCCTTTTACAATCAAAACCAAGGTTACCAAAATCAAAATCCATACAATCACCAAAATGACCAAGGTTTTGATGTCCAAAAAGCGGTCCTCCAAATGCAAAAGAATCAACAAGAATTTTTCACCCAAATGCAAAAAGATAGCCAAGCAAAGGAAACCACCATCAACAACATTCTAGCTCACACCAAGATGTTGGAAACACAATTGACTCAACTAGCATCTTCAAGCTCACAAAGACAAAAGGGGCAATTACCACCTCAAAGTAATCCCCCTAGACATGAAACGGTTAGTGCCATTCACTTGAGAAGTGGTACAAGGTATGAAGCACCAAAGAAGCAAGTTGAGGATGAAGTTGTGGAAGCTAGTGAAAAGGAAGAAATTGTGCAAAACTCCAAAGATGGAGAATCAACAAAAGAAGAAAGTTCAAAGAAAAGTGAAGACAAGGCCAAAGAGAAGGAGCCCATTATGATTAGACTTCCTTTTCCAAGTCGTCAAGCCAAGCCCAAATTTGATGATCAACTTGGAAAGTTCATGGAAATTGTGAAGAATTTAGAAGTCTCAATTCCTTTCACGGAATTAATCAATCACGTTCCGGCCTATGCGAAGTATATGAAAGATATCCTCACAAAGAAGAAGTCGATCCGGAAACTTGAGACTATCGCCTTCACTAAGGTGAGTAGTGCAATACTTCAAGGGAGTTCACCTCCAAAGTTAAAGGATCCGGGAAGCTTCTCAATACCGTGTACCATTGGCGACACAACGATCAACAAAGCCTTATGTGATCTAGGGGCTAGTGTGAGTGTCATGCCGTACTCGGTAAGTAAAAGGTTGGGGATGGGAGAGCTTAAATGCACCAACATCACACTCCAAATGGCCGATAGATCAACGAAGACACCGTTAGGGATATGGGAAGATGTCCCCGTGCGAATTGGGAAGTTTTTCATCCCGGTGGACTTTGTCATTGTTGATATGGAGGAAGATTCCAACATTCCAATCATCCTAGGAAGACCATTCCTACACACCGCCGGTGCGGTGATTGATGTGAAACATGGAGAGCTCACTCTAGAAGTGGGAGATGAAAGCATAACTTTTAATCTTGACAAGACTATGAGAGCTCCTCGTTTGCATGAGCCGTGTTTCATGATTGATCATTATAGCCGAAAAGATGAAAGGAAGAAATCGGAACTCCAATGGAGGAAGAAAGTTGAAGATGCTCCATTCAAAGAGCAAGTGAATTAAGACAAGGAGAGCTTGCAAAGCTCATCAAAATCAACCAAGGAAGAAGAGGATGGCCTCATTGGCCAAGAGAAGAAATTGGGAGAGTTGTCTCCATCTAAGCAAGAGATTTTCAATGATCAACTCAATGAAGTTTGTGGTCTTTGGGATGACGAGTTTGAAGGGATTTTTAATCCCTACATTGGGCATGCCATCGATCATGATCAACAACAAGGGTCACGGTCTATTGAGGACCTCTACCATAATAATGAACAAGCTTTTGATTACTTTTTCAAGGTGTTGAGCAACATCAACAACACCTTGAACATGCCCCCTTAACATCTCATCAAGAATGAGAGTTTGGTGGAGTCCTCCCTAAACCACCACTTGTAAATATTTCTAACTCCCTAACTTACATTTCAATTCTTGTATTGCATTTTTGTCATCTTTGGATTTTTATTTACTTTGATCAAAATAATTGTCATGAAAGAGAGAAGTGAGGGAGGGACTAACAATTTCAATTGATGTGTAGTGCTTTACCTTAGTGTGGGGATGGCAATTGCCTAGGCTATCCATGCCTTAGTAGTGCCCCCACAAAGAAGAACACAAGACTTGAAAGAAAGAATGGAAGAATGATAAAGGGAAAGCGCTGTGCACGGGTGGAATCGAATCCGTGTACACAGAGGACGAATCCGAGCGGATTCCCAAGAATCCGCCCGTCTTATGCAATCCGAGCGTCTGCAAAAAGACGCCCGTCCCCGAATCGAGCTGAATTTTGAAATTTTCTTGACTGTTAAATAATCCGAGCGGATTCTTGAAAATCCGCCCGTCCTGCAGAATCCGTCCGTCCTGGGGAAAAGACGCCCGTCTTTGCAGCTGAGAAAAACAAGCAAATTTCTCTGGACAGAAATCTGTCCGTCTTTGGAGAAATCCGCTCGTCCCGTGTTCAGCAAATCCGAGCGGATTGTACCAAATCCGCCCGTCTTTAGGCGAGCTTTTGCAAAGGTAGAAGAAGTAGAATCCGCACGGATTGAGCCTAATCCGCACGGATTGCCCCTGCAGTTTTGAAATTTTCGGCCTCTTTAAAACCCCTCCCACCTTCATTCATTCATTCATTCATTCATAAACACTACCCACAACATCAAAACCCTCATCCCCTCCATCATAAAAACAAAAACCCTCAACAACATTCAACAAAAACAAATCAAACCACCCTTCCAACAACAAATTAATCACTCCTTCTTCAACAAAAACCAAAACCAAGAACAAAATCTTCAACCTTTGAGTCGATTTTTGTTTTCATAAAGGCAAAGCCTTTCACCTTCAAATCGATTTGGGCATCCTACAAATTGAAGATTTTTCACTCTTTTCTTGGTTAAGCTCATCAATGGCAAGGACTAAGGGTGCAACAAAGGCAACAAAGGCACCAAAGGCTAAGGCACTCTCACAAAGGCAAAAGGCTCTTCAAACAAAGAAAGCTTTGGCTATGGTGGTGGCAACACCAAACTTGGAAGTGCAACAACAACAACAACCTTCTATGGGACCATCAACACCTTCTACTCCGGTAATTAATCAACTTTTGCATTATCCGGAGGTAACCTTTATTTCCGATACCCATAGAAATACCTTTGTCAAGTTTGCTATGAAATCTATTCAATCCACCAAATTCATATGTAAAGATGCCTTGGAAAAATTGGGTGTTCTTGAACAAACAAAAGCCTTTTTCAAAGCCATGGGGTTGGAGAAATTGTTTGAAACAAAGGAATTGACATACCCCTCCCTTGTCTTGGAATTCTTAAGTTCTTTAAAAGTCACCAAAGTTGAGAATAGAGAAAATCTCGAGTTTCGTCTAGCTAATGTTAGTAGACGCATTACCTTTACTTTAATTGAGTGAAATTTTGGGTCTTAGTGATGAATCAAGTTATCTTAAGCATTATGGAAAGTATGACCCCGAGCCTCTTTGGGAGGCAATCTCCTGGAAGAAATTTGAGGATTTTCATGCATGTCGTGCTCTTTTGGTCCATCATCCGGGCATAAGAGTATGGCACAAGGTTGTGGGAAATACCATAATTGCTAGGAAAGACACCAATCATTTCACAAGACTTGACTTTATTCTCCTTGAATCGGCTTTGAATATCGGAAGAATTCATACCAAGCCTTACAATTCTTTGAGGCTCTTGGTAGAAAGATGGCTTAATGTTGATACTGGGAAGAAGGGCACAACCGTTATTGTCAATGGCGGCCTAGTCACACTCCTAGCCAAGCACTTTGATCCTAATTTCAATGAGGATAAGAAGTACAAAGCAAAGGAAGGTGGCTATCTTATTGATATGCATATTATGATTCACAAGTTCAAGTGGGTTGCTCATAACCCCCTTGACACTAAATATGGATGGTTAACTAGTGAAGCTAGATCGTTCACCTTGCCCTCGAAGATTTGTCGCCTAAGCGTCCACCGGACCAATTATCTACTTCCCCTTTCCGAAGAAGCCGAGTATATCATTCAACAACAAAAGGGTGATCTTGAAGCTCCCTCCTCTTCCATTGTCATACCACCTTACCCCTTTGAGTATGAAGAGTTCAAACCGGAAGGAATTGAAATTGGGAAAGACTATGTGACTCTCCTCATGCAAGCAATGCACAAGCAAGCCCATGAAGATCGGAAAAATGCGTATTTGGCTCAATATCCACCCCTCCTACATCTAGCTAGGCAAGGACTCCTTGATCCATCTTGTCCTTTGCCTAGTTGGGCGGATAGAGAAGTCTTATTTCCGGGTGCATCTAGGGACGTGGTGGGAGACAATGAGGTTGTTGGAAATGATGAAGAAGTTGATGATAATATTGAGGAAGAGGCAAGTGAAGAAGAAAGGGATGGTGAAGAGGAAGATGAGGAAGAAAGTGAAGAAGCAAATAACAAGGAAAGTGGCAATGTGACCACTTCTCATGAGGGAAGTGGTGATGATGATAGCATGATGGAAGACTAGCAAGCCTTGAAGACTCCTACACTCCCATGGTTTGTGTCTTGTCTCTTTGTATTTTATTTCATTTTGATCATTGTTGGAGTAGTCCTCGCAACATCAAAGGACTCACACCTCGGTACCATTGAGGTGTTCTTATTTTATTGTTCCCATTTGTAAAATCCAAAATGACAAACTATTTTCATGCATAAGCATAGTGTATGCATGAACTATACCCATCCTTGAACATTAGCAATAGTGTCTCACTCGGTTTGGGGAAGTTAATGCATACGCAACGGGAGGTAATCTAAATTATCCTCTCCGTCATAACAAAAACCATGCATCATGTAGTGTAACTTAGTGTAGAATTGCATTTAGTGTAGAAATCATGCATCATCTTTGCATAATTTCCATCATTTTGGCCATTGAGGACAATGCCCATATTAGTGTGGGGATGGGAATTCTAACATTTAACTATTATTTCAAAAATCATAAAAATTGAAAAAAATTGAAAACCCAAAAACAAGTTCATTTCCTTTGTATATATTGTTTTGTATATATTGTGTTTGTTTTATCCTTGTTCACATTGATTGACTACGCCACATCCGAGACATGAGGATATTGAAGACCGCATGGTATGATCTTTCCAATCTCCTTTTTCCTCTTTATGTTAATGACTATGTGGCTTCATTTTGATTGATGCGGTACAACAATGTGAATTTAGGACTTGCATTTAGATTGTTTGTCATATTAGTTGGTAGAATCATATGCATTAGGATGTTTATATGGTAGTTGCATCATGGCATGTAGTTTGCATGTTAGAAAAATTTTGCGAAACCGTCTACTTGGGAAGCTTGACAAGTGTATATAGGCCCTAGTAGATGCTTTTTATTCTTAAGACTTTGCTTGTTAGAATACTTGTAAAACACCCTAGGATGTGTCATGCTAGTATCCTTTGACCCATGGTTTAAGGCCGAGTCAAGAGTACCTTGTGGTGTGATAACTCCTTGGCTACCGTTTATTCCAAGGTGACCCTTGAAACCATGCATACAACCATCATCCATGTTCTACCACATTTTTGTCATCAAAGGGAATGGGCACAAAAAGAAATCAATTTGAGTTCAATGAAATGAAAAGTGAAAGAAAGTTTGCAAAAATGCATCAAATGAAAAGAGGAGCAAAAATAAAACTCCTAAGCTTCAAATACAAGGCACCCTCGTTACTAATTGGGGTGACTTTGAAAATGTTCAAAAGAAAATGCAAAAAAAATTGTCAAGTATTGAACTGCCAAAAATCAAAAAGAAATGGCAAAAAGAAAGTGTTCTCAAATGTTATATGCCACAAGAAATTGGGGGGAAAAACAAAAACAAAAGACAACTCCCAAAATGAAACTCAAATACTATCGATCCCTTTATCCATCATATCCATTTTTGTGCATGGTAGAGAGGGGACGACCCTTCTTCTTGTCTAGGCAAGAGGGGGAATTCCGCAATCCTCCAGTGTTTCTAACACCATAGGGAGTCTACTCTTGACAAAAGCATTTAATGATTGAGGACAAAGGTACCCTAGCTTGACACATTTTGGAGGTGATTTATTGGTATCCTTCTAGGCTTAGTAGTTTGAACAAATTGCATCTATGAAGGATTGTGTACCCTTGAATTGCTTCCCTTGTAGATAATTTCCGCCACTTAGATGAGGAAAGTGGCTATTCTTTTGTAGATGCATCCATTATGTGTTTTTGTGTGCTTTAATGTTTGGATGTGTCGCCATTTTGGCAAGACCCACCTTGCCTTGCAAGAAGGCATCCTACCTCATGGTTGTCTTGTTGTGAGTTGAAGGGGCGGAGTGAGACCCGCTAATTGTCTCATATCGGCTATATTATTAGGATAGGTTAGTATTGGTCCTAGTCTTTGTCACCTCTTTACTCGGGATGAGCAAAGGTTCGGTTTGGGGATATTTGATGTGAACATAATTGGCGCATATTTAGCCCCCGAATTAGCCTTGTTTCCATGCTTTTTAGTGCTTATTTGGGTCATTTCTTATCTTTAGTTCTTTGTTTTGCATATTCTTTGAGATTTTGATCCCTTGGTAGGAAAGGAGTAAGAATCTTGCATTTTCATGGCAAAACAAGACTATTTGATCGAATCCAATGACCAAGCATCAAGGAGAGACAAGATTAGAAGGCCTTTGTACATACCATAGTAGAAGAGCAATGTTGAGGAAAGATCCTTGAGTCCCCAAGGAAATCCCCAAGGAATTTATGAAGAAAAGGGAAGAAAAAGAAGAAGTTACTATGCTGACTGACAATCCAAGCGGATTGCCAGCAATCCGTCCGTCCTGCACAATCCGAGCGTCCCTTGCCAGAATCCGCTCGGATTCCCCCTCAACAATCCGTCCGGATTCCCCAGAATCCGCTCGGATTCCATCGCCCAAATCCGGCCGTCCCGACCTTATTCCGCCCGGATTTCTTCACAGCACGGATTGCCTTCTTCAAGCTACGAAAAGAGAAGCCCTTCTCTCAGAAAATACCGGGTCCTCCTTGCTCAACTTAAAAAGTGTAATTACTAGTTTAGCCCTTAGTTAACCCTAATGCATCCTCCCTAATTTTCACTATAAATACCCCATTAGGCTAATTAGAGGAGCATGTTCTTCTTATCAATAATTAGTGTAGTTAATATCAATCAAAACTCTCTTCAATATTGTAATCAAGTATTAATCAAGTTTTAATCCAAGTTTTAGTTCTTTAATCTCTCTTTTGTTCATCCTTTATTTTGGGTAATTGAAGATTATTTGGGTTATTATTGGGAGATTGACAACCTCTCAATCTAGCATTCAAGTACTTCTATTATTCTTGCTTTATTATTGGAATCATTAGTAGGTATAATCTCTTAATCCCTTTTTAATTATTGTTAATTACTTTCATTTATTCATCATGTTTCATATTGTTAGTATGATTGACAACCTTGCTAGCATGATCAACATGATAATGAGTGAGTAGTCTCTTAGCTAGGGTTAATGGGTGATTAGGGAAACCAACATG
This sequence comes from Silene latifolia, assembly GCF_048544455.1. Classification (NCBI taxonomy): domain Eukaryota; kingdom Viridiplantae; phylum Streptophyta; class Magnoliopsida; order Caryophyllales; family Caryophyllaceae; genus Silene; species Silene latifolia. The sequence goes on along the minus strand of NC_133538.1, from coordinate 246,543,852 downwards.
GGGAATGATTCATGCTTAAATTAATATGCTTTCATGCTTTATTTGCTTGCTTGTTTTGATCTCAACTCATGCACATGTTATACTTGATGAAATGCTAAGCCTATGAATCCTTGCATTTACTATCATCTCCTATCTTTTCAATGAGACTTGTAAGACATAACCCAACTCGAGTCTCATTAGACCATGCATGTTGTTGAGTAGGGAAGATTAAGTCGACTTGTAGGTGTTGTACAATCTAATCGATTCGGCTCCGGGACCCAAACTTTCCTAGGATTGTAAGATATAACCCAACTCAATCCATCACAACAATAATTGCTTGCTTATAATTTGAGAACATGTTTGTATGATCATATCCCATGATTCCCCTATGATCCCATGACACCCTAGTGCCTTTAATCAATTGTTTACACCTCTTTTTATTCATCTTGCTTGTTTCTTTTCATTGTTATTCTAGTTTAGTAACCTTCTACATCAACCCAATTTGTGACACCCCTTAGACACCGCTAGTTACAATATAAATCTCATTTCAACTCCCGTCCCTTGGGATCCGACCTTTACTTGCCTCTTTACTAATTGTAGAGTTGCTTGTTAAGCTATAAATTGTGTTTTGATTCGACCGTGACCAACGACCACATCTATTTATTTGTGAATACGAAACGGACTGATCAGTTATTCGAAAAGGAATAAAACAGTGACAAAAGAATCAGATATACCGAAAATCGGAAGGTAGTGCCGCGTATAAAGGATCGCTGCCTTGAAAACTATTTCTCCGGTACGACCGTGGTGGCGATCAGCTAGTGTCGGTAGTTCCCCAAGGTTTACACTACAAACTCCACGCAGTTCCGCCCACTCGGAACTGTGAGACTTGGAACGATCGAAAACAATACCCAGAAACTTTTAAGAGAGCAGAAGAGAAAAGGAAGAAGGAAGTGTGTTTTTGTTATATCTTTTCTGAAGTGAAGGGACTGCTTATATAGGAAAACGGAGGAAGAGCAAGAGCCAAAAACGGTTCCTATAATTGAGCAGTCAAGGGCAGAAATTAGGGGAGCATTAACAGCACATTAATCTCCCACTAACAGTCATATTGACTAAGCACCTGGACACTTCAGTCCATAACAAAACAAATGGTTCTGGCCCAAAAAGATAGGCATAGCCCGCCGCAGGCGATTGCCAAATCCCAAATCCCGAATCCGGATCCGGGCTGGGTCGGGCTCGGGCACAGGCACGGCGCGCGCGCGCATGTGCGAGCTGAATTAAGCACCTCGCAAGGCTTCCACAAAAGCCTCCCTTGACCCACTAGTGACAGTGTAAGGTAAGAGAACATATATAAACACATGAAACTCTCTTTTCCTCACCAATGTGGGACAATTGGAAAAATAGGAAAGCCTCACATAAGCCCCTATTTCCAACAATCCCCCACTAGGGGCGCCAGAAACAAGAAGGAAAAGAATTCTGGGTAAAGGAAGAATTGGATACTTAGGTATCAATATCTTTTGATTTGAATTGAAACTTTAGTGAAATGAGGAAACAACTTACTTACAGCGAGAGAATATCTTGCGATTTGAATTCCTAGCTGAGCTTCGGTCGATACCCCCCACAACACATATCATACCTTCAGATTAAGATCGTTCCGCGAAAGTGCAACGCGCTCTGTTAGAGCAATGCATTTAACTTGGTATTGGCAGACATGTTCACAGGACTTCTCATAGTCTTGTGATCATCACACCTGCATAGGTGGCTCAAGTGCTTCTCAACAGCACTTCTCACATGAGTCATTAAGGACTTAAGTCCAACCTGGTGTATGATCCATCAAGTGCGTCTCAAAAGCACCACCATTAAGGCTATGAATCATACAACGCCATAGGAATAGAAGCTTTAGACCTAGTCAAGTCTCACTCTTGACCTAAGGACTTAAGCCCCATTCCACTCGACGTATCAACGACTAGTCTCCTAGCCAGCCCTTTAGTAAAGGGATCAGCAAGATTGTTTTCGGACTTCACATAGTCCAAAGCAATCACTCCATTGTCTTTGAGTTGTCTAACTGCAGCGTGCCTTATTCGAATATGTCTCTTTTTCGAATTGTAGACACTATTCTTTGCTACACCAATAGCAGCCTGCGAGTCGCAGTGCAGGGAGACCGGTGTTAGCCGTCCGCCCCACACTGGTATATCAGCTAAAAGGTTTTTCAACCATTCAGCCTCTTGTCCTGCCAACTTAAGAGCTATGAACTCAGATTCCATGGTAGAGCGTGCAATACAAGTCTGTTTAGAAGACTTCCACGATATAGCACCTCCACCCATGGTAAAGAATTAACCACTAGTAGAACAGATCTCATCGTTACTCAACCCGCCGCATCACAATATCCCTCTAACACAAAGAGAAATTTACTATAATGCAAACATAAGTCAACTGTTCCCTTTAGGTATTTTAGTAAACGACGAAGAGCATTCCAGTGTTCATTGCTAGGGTTATGAGTATAACGACTCAGTCTACTAACTGCATAAGTAATATCTGGTCGAGTACAATTCATTAAAAACATCACACTACCTAGGATTTTAGCATACTCTTCTTGGGAAACACTCTTGCCCAAGTTTTTACACAAGTGTACACTAGGATCATAGGGTGTTCTAGCAGGCACATCATCAAAGCAGTTAAACTTTCTCAACACTTTTTCAACATAATGAGATTGACTTAGACAGATTCCATTGGGGTTTCGGATGACCTTAACTCCTAGGATAACATCAGCTTCTCCTAAGTCCTTCATCTCAAATTGTGATGACAAAAATTCTTTGGTTCTAATTATCACCTCTAAATTATTACCAAGTATTAACATGTCATCAACATAAAGGCATATAAGCACACAATCAGATTCTATTACTTTTGAATAAACACATGAATCAGAATTGTTAACCACATAGCCATTACTTATCAAAGTGTTGTTAAATTTCTCATACCACTGTTTAGGTGCTTGTTTCAGTCCATAGAGTGACTTGTTCAGTTTACACACTTTACTCTCTTGACCCTCAATCACAAAACCTTCAGGTTGAGACATATAGATCTCTTCCCTTAGTTCACCATTCAAAAGGCGCTTTTAACATCCATCTGATGTATAACAAGGTTATGAATAGCAGCTAAGGCGACAAGAGTCCTAATAGTCGAAATTTTGGTCACAGGAGAGTAAGTATCAAAATAATCAATACCCTTCTTTTGTGTAAAGCCTCTAACTACAAGTCTAGCTTTGAACCTCTCTATTGTACCGTCAGGTCTCATTTTCTTTTTAAAGATCCATTTACTTGTAATGGGTTTACTACCTTTAGGTAAATCAGTCAACTCCCAAGTCTGATTTGACACAATAGAGTCAAGTTCACTTTTAATAGCATCTTTCCAAAAATTAGCATCAATGGATTTTATTGCCTCACTATAGGTTTTTGGATCATCTTCTATTAAAAAAGCTGAAACAAACTCATCACTAGCACAAACAGTGTATCCAAGTTCAGACAACATAGTTGTATCATAATCATCACCAAAGTTCTTTAGGCATCTAGGTCTTTTACTTCTTCTAGGTTCAAAAGAAACATCAATAGAAGTGCTAGTACTAGCATGTGAAGACAAATCAGAAGATGCAACAGATAAACTAGGAGATGGTACAACAGTTTTCTGAAAGGGGAAAACATGCTCAAAAAATTCAGCATCTCTAGCTTCAGATATAGAACGGTCACTCAAAGACATAAATCTATAAGCAGAGCTATTTTGAGCATAACCTATAAACACACAATCATAGGTCTTAGGTCCAACGGTAGGTCTCCTAAAATCAGGTAAACCCACTTTAGCTAAACACCCCCATACCCTAAGGAAGCTCAGGTTAGGAGGATAGCCCTTCCAAATCTCGTAGGGTGTCTTGTCAAGTTTCTTATGAGGTACACGGTTAAGAATGTGACAAGCTGAAAGAATTGCTTCCCCCCACATATCGTCAGATAGTCCAGAACTTAAAAGCATAGCATTCATCATTTCTTTTAAGGTTCTATTTTTACGTTCAGCTACACCATTGGATTGGGATAAATAAGGTGGACTAGTCTCATGTATTAAACCGTTTGCAGCACAAAAGTCAGCTAGATAACTGGACTTATACTCACCACCTCTATCAAACCTTACCCTTTTAATTTTTCTGTCAAGTTGGTTCTCAACTTCATTTTTAAAGTTTATAAAAGAGTGTCCAGCTTCATCTTTAGTCTTAAGCAAATAGACACGGGTGTATCTAGAACAGTCATCTATAAACGTAACATAATAATTCTTGCCACCTCTACTTGCAACATTTTTGAAGTCAGCTAGGTCGGTGTGGATTAACTCAAGAAGACTCGTGTTCCTAGTAGTCACAGGTTTACTAGGCTTGTTTGTAAACTTAGCCTCAACACAGCTAGCACATTTAGAGAATTCTTGACTCGTCAAACTCGGAATTAAACTCATAGTTCTAAGTTTTTTAATATAATCCACATTCACATGACCTAACCTACCATGCCAAACATCAATAGACTCAGCGATATAAGCAGAAGAAGATGTAATATTATTAATACCAGAATCAGAGTTCAATACAAAAAGACCCCCAAAAAGATAACCCTTGCCCACAAATTCCCCATTACGCGACATTACCACCTTGTCGGCCTCAAAAACAAGTTTCAAACCAGCTTTGTTTAACAAGGCACCAGAGACAAGGTTTCGACGCAATGAGGGTACAAATAAAACATTACTGAGAGCAAGTGTTTTCCCCGAGGTGAGTTTGAGAAAGATCTTGCCTTTGCCTGTGATCTTTGCAGATGAAGAATTACCCATGTAGACGCATTCCCCATCAAAGAACTTCCTCGAACTCACCAAATAAACCCCTATCAAAGACAGAGGTGTCTCGAAGCTCCAAAGATTCAAGACCCATTCAAAGAACATTACCCACCAGATTAGCTTCCACAACCACAGCTGCAATAACATCATCAGTCACAGCAACATTGGCCTCAGCAGATTTCTTCTCAGAGCATTGGTAGGCTTTGTGCCCAGGTTTTCCGCAAATATAGCAGACAATAGGACCCTTAGCAGCTTTCTGAATCTTAGGAACCGGTTTGGTGTGCTTCCCTGAACCATTCTTCTTAGCAGGACCATGATTCTTACCCTGACCAACCTTGGCCTTGCCCTTACCCTTATATTTCTCAGCATAAGATGGACCACCAGACTCAACTAGATTAGCTTTAACAAAAAAATAACAACAACGAACACAGATTGACTAGCTAGCAGGAAGGTCTTTAAGGCGATTAGCCTCCTCGGTCCTCATATGTCCTATAAGTTCCTTAAGGGATAAGTCTTTCTTTTTGTGCTTAAGTTGGTTTCGGTAATCAGACCAGGAGGGAGGGAATTTCTCTAGCAGAACATTAGCTACGAAAATATCATCAAGTTTCATGCCTTCATTCACAACATCAGCACATAAGTTTTCATAGACATGGACTTGATCCATGATAGGTTTCCCGCCAGCCATTTGAAATCCCAACCATTTTCCCACAACATATTTCTTTTTCCCAGCATCATCAGCCCCATACTTAGTTTCTAAAGACTCCCAAATAAGCTTAGCAGACTTATTCACAGCAAATAAGTCGAAAAGGGTGTTTGTCATATTATTCAGAATATGCCACCTAGCAGTTTTGTTATCCTTTACAAATTTCGCAATATCCTCTTCATTGGACTTAACATATTTAGCAGCAGGAGGGGACGTCTCAACATCAGTAGGGGTGATAGGTTTAGGCGGGTCATTAAATAAAACATAATCAATTTCTAACTGCTCAAAATACATCAAAAGTTTCTGGGACCAACGCTTATAATTGTGACCGTCTAACGACTCCAATTTCGCCAATTCAGGAGCAATTTTCGACATAACAGACATAGTTACAACAACTAAATAGTTTTCAAATTGTTATTCGAAAAGGAATAAAACAGTGACAAAAGAATCAGATATACCGAAAACCGGAAGGTAGTGCCGTGTATAAAGGACCGCTGCCTTGAAAACTATTTCTCCGGTACGACCGTGGTGGCGATCAGCTAGTGCCGGTAGTTCCCCAAGGTTAACACTACAATCTCCACGCAGTTCCGCCCACTCGGAACTGTGAGACTTGGAACGATCGAAAACAATACCCAGAAACTTTTAAGAGAGCAGAAGAGAAAAGGAAGAAGGAAGTGTGTTTTTGTTATATCTTTTCTGAAGTGAAGGGACTGCTTATATAGGAAAACGGAGGAAGAGCAAGAGCCAAAAACGGTTCCTATAATTGAGCAGTCAAGGGCAGAAATTAGGGGAGCATTAACAGCACATTAATCGCCCACTAACAGTCATATTGACTAAGCACCTGGACACTTCAGTCCATAACAAAACAAACAGTTCTGGCCCAAAAAGATAGGCATAGCCCGCCGCAGGCGATTGCCAAATCCCGAATCCCGAATCCCGAATCCTGAATCCGGGCCGGGCCGGGCTCGGGCACGGCGCGCGCGCGCGTGTGCGAGCTGAATTAAGCACCTCACAAGGCTTCCACAAAAGCCTCCCTTGACCCACTACTGATAATGTAAGGTAAGAGAACATATATAAACACATGAAACTCTCTTTTCCTCACCAATGTGGGACAACTGGAAAAATAGGAAAGCCTCACATAAGCCCCTATTTCCAACACGAAGTACCGTTGATAACACTATATTTTACGTGTTTTTGATCACATTTTCTCTTATTTTAGTTAACTTTGTTACTCGACTTAGCATTATTTACTAATATTGGAATAAAGTAGAATAGTAATGGTTCTATGTTAATTTATGTCAATACATGTTATGTTTCGAGAGTTTGGTACTGGTTTGATATTTTTGTCAAGTAGGTACTACGTAGAGTGGAATGATAAAGCGGGATTAAACGGGTTAAGACGGACTCAATAGAATAAAATGAGAAGAATCGTACAAAGAAAAGTCAAATTGAAAAATGACGACCAAAATCAACAAACCAAAACCCCTGCTTTCTTTCTCGTCTTTCCCAACCCCAATTTCATGTCAAGCTTGACTTAAATCAAGCAATCAACCAAGCTCCTCAAATCCTCCATTATCTGTTGGAATATGTGTCCTCAACAATAGTGCGATCACATGATTTAATATCACAATTAAATCTCATATTAAGAATACGTAAGGGATGATTTATTATATAATCAACGGATCATCATTAAACGGTAATGATTGGCTGACTAGAGTTTGACATTACTGTCGTATGACGGTGGTGGTCAGTTGATCCCTTAAGGTCACACCTAAAGGACAACTCCCTTAATAGATAAATTGATTAATTGTATGATGATACAAGTTGATCAATTCCTTAAAATTGAACAACTCATTTGTGAGAGAGAATATTGATATCTTATTGTAATGGGACTAAATAAGATTTATTTTAGTAATTGAAATACTTTATTACTAAAATTGTTTAGTATTTGTGAAACAATTGAGATAATAATGAATGGTTAATTATAATTACAAGATGTTGTGAATTATAATTATATGACCCATTTTATTTATGTGATCAAGTATCACTAGTCAATTTGTTGTATGTAATTTAATTAATTTATAAAATGATATTTATGTGATAAATATGCATTAAATTAATTAATAACATGTAACATACTACATGTGACATATCGTGTGATAAATGACAAATTGACAAAATAAAATGGTGGTCTATTTTATATGGAGCGAAATATGGAGGGAGTAGTAATGAATTGTGGTTGTTTTATTTTATTTGATAAAATAGCTAATCATGCCTACACTACAATTCTTACACACCTACTCTTACATATCTTACACAACCTATTATCTTGTGAAGAGAAAAAGTATAAAGGAAGATGTCATCCTTAACATTTTATGCATGCTCTAGCTGGTCCTCCCTCCTCTGAATAAGAGAATTTTGTTCTCTTATCATCATTCTTATATAACACATGCAAAAGCTTGCTCCATATTCTCCCACTTCTCTCTAAACAAGTTTTAGAATACTAGAAATTGTTCATCCATTCTAATATCAAAACAAGGTTACTAGTGTAGTAATAATAACCATATTAAAATACATTTTAAGGGTACTAGTGTATTAATCTAGTTAATTAGTATACTAGTTTAAATGATTAGTCTTGGGTGCAATCTAAGGAGGATATTTACTTTGGGATTTTTGGAGGATCATCCAATATATTAAGCTCAAGAACAAATAAGGAAGGTGACCTTATTTGTGCCCATTAATTTCGAACCCATATACAATGTAAGGGACATTGTTTTTCTTATAAATCTCTTATTTTGTTATGCATGCACTAGATCTAATGAACAAATAATTAAGAAGTTAATTAGTTCACTATTACAGGATTCTAATAATAGGAATATGAACCTAACAAGTGGTATCAGGGCATAAGGATGTTGCATGCATAATCGGTTATTGTTTTTCCGAGTTAAAATGTTAACATATAAAATTAAAAATTTGAGTTTTATGAAGATAAAGCCACGAAAATTTTTGTATGTTATATATTCTGGTCCTAAAATGGTTTTAGATCATTTTTATGATTTATGGAAATTTATAGCTCATTTTAATGATTTTTAGTGATTTTATTACATTTTTATGAGTAAAATGAACTTTTATTCACTAAAATAAGTTAACCTTAACTACTGGTCGTAGTATTTTAGTATGACCTCACATGAATATTTTATGTATTTCATGTGAAATATCATATTAATGTGATTAATATATCATGATTTATGAATTTTTAGTGTAAAAATGGTATAAATGGAGGTTAAAATGACTAAAAATGGTGCAATCTCGTATTAATTGGATTAATATTGCATGATTTATGATTTTTATGAGATAAAAATGGATTATAAGAGGTAAAATGGTTAAAAATAATTAAATTACGAATTAAGCCATGAAACATTAATATATTGTCACATGCATGATTTACAGAGTGTATGTAAATTTTGAGATGAAATGATCTCATTTAGCATGATTTATGATTTTTTAGTGTAAAAATGGCATAAATAGTGACTATTTTAGCTTAAATAGCTAAAACGAATTGCATGGCATGAGAAAATTATTTTAGGTTTCATAAATATCCCACTTATCAGATATAAATTTGTAAAGTTGATGGGATTAAGTTTTGGATACTTTAGATGTTTTATGAGATAAAACCGATAAATTGCAACTATATTTTCTCGAAATTAATTCAAAAACTTTAACCATGATTTTTGATATTATGAGTGTCATGTAATTATTCCAGAATGTTAAAAAATTTAAAATTTGAAATTATTGTAATTTAGTTTGGATTTATTTCATAAATGTTATGATTCTAAGGTAAAAACTGAGCATAAAATTAAATCAAGTTGAATTATCGTCAAAAACTGAGTGATGACTAATTTTTGAGTCCTAAAGAGTGTTAGGATAATTAACTTGAGCTTAAATGTGATTTAAGTGTTAATTGTGATTTTAAGAAGTTATTATCACGCATTTCCATAAAACCGGGTTATATAATTGATATAAGTTAAATAGGGCGATTTGGCACATAATTTGGCATGATAGATACATATTATAATACTGCATATTTCAATTGTTGAATGTCTTTTATTTATATAATTTTGAATTATGTAATTTTATCTTAGTATGGCCTTAGTTTTAATCGGTATTACCCGTAATGAAAGGGAATATTGATTCGGTTGTAAATTAATGTGATCTCGTATCACCTTTATTTTTATTAGTTTTTCCATTTTACAAATGTATAATAGGAATAGTTTTGTATTTTTATTATTATTTGTTATTATGGAGTTTCTTCAAGACGGTGCCATTCGGAGAGGCGTTCCGACAAAGACGGTGTTCTTGGGAGGCATGCCACTTGAAGATTGAAGGGACCAAAGGAGTGGTTTCCGAATATGTAATAGATTATTTGATTTTCTATTTTTTGGATGGCCATACTAGGAATTTATTAATTATTGCTTTGCATTTCTCTTAATATGTTACATGCACTGCCAAGTCGCTATAAACAACAACATGCATATCATATCGAGTCATCGACCGTGTCAATTATAATTATCGTAGTTCACCACTTTAGTTCACTTAAAACGTGATAGATAATAAATTGACAAGACCTCTCACAAATTAATAATTGAGAATTAGCCTTACCAAATAGTAGAAACCATGAATCCCAATTTCATAAGGAAGTAGACTCGGCTCACCGGGGTGCTAAACTTGTTACGTTGGGTAAGTGGGTAATAAAATGTTATTACATCGAAATTTGGATTGAGCTCAACGGAAGTATTCGTGACCGTAGTCGCATGTGTTCCGAGCTAAATATAAATAGTAAAGTAATTTTTTATCTACCGAGAGTTCTAAAAGTAGAATCGATTAAGAGGTTAATCCACCGAGTTATATTAATAATGGATGACTCGGCTCACGGTACCCGTATTAATATGAATTTGGATCTCGGAATCATTTATAATAGTTGGGTAGAGGTCACTATATAAATGCAATACTTGTTTACAAGTATTATTAAAACGATAGATGTTAATTATTTCCTTCATTTCCGTTTTTGTAGTTAATTATACGCAATGAATTCATCTAATAATCCTACACCAATCCCCATTGATTCATGGCTCCAATCATTCGATGAAAAGTGCTCCGAGTATGACAATGATACGATTAGAGAATTACGCATTGGCATTGGTCAGGATGGAAATTTTTGCTTCTTTACCACCTCTACACCACCCACTCGAATATTAACGCCCACCACCTTGGTAAGAAAATCTTGTGAAGAAAATCTCGCTAAACCCAAGGCAGCCTTGTTTGAAGAAACAAGGAGAAGTATTAAATTCAGTGGGAGTTCTAGCAAGAGTGTCCTTGCAAATGAAAGGAGTATTGGTATTATTAAAGGGAAGGCAAAGATGGGTGAGAAACCCAAACCTGATAATGAATTGGAAATGGATAGTGGGACTACCAAAACCAAGACCAAGAAGGGTGCCCAATCATATGAAGAATGTCATTATTGTAATGTCATGGGCCATTGGAAGCGAAATTGCCCCAAGTATTTGGGAGATATCAAAGTTGGACTTATTAGTCCAAGTGGGACTTGGAAATGTGGAAAAGTTAAACAAGAGTGATATATAGCTCCGACAAGGAAATGGAGCTAGGTAGCCACCACTTCAAGAGGGACCTATGTACTTGTTTTTCCTAATAGGTTTAAGTTGCATCTACATAATGGTGATTCTGTACCCATTTTGTCTAAAACATTATTTCCATTTCTATGTGAGACATGAAAGGATTTATATTTTGCCATCAAAGACAATTGTTGTATTTTGTTAAAAATAGACATGGCTGTGAGCCATGTCACTTATCTTTATGATATACAAGTTTTAGACACTTCTAACTCAAGCAAAGATATCTTCATAATACGATCCAAAAGACTCAAACAAAGTAATCCAAATGATTTGTACATTTGGCTTTTTCGATTAGGTCACAAAAATAAGAAACACATTGAAAACTAGTGTCGACTAGAATTATTAGACCATTTCGATTTTCAATCATATCGAATATGCAAATCTTGTCTCCTTTGCAAAATGATTTGTACTCTCTTTAGTGCTAAAGGGACATGAGCAAGTGATTTGTTGGAACTAATACATGCCGATGTATATGTTCCAATAAGCATCACCGCAAGGGGAATTTATGACTACTTCTTCACTTTTACCAATGATTTAAGTAGATATGGGCATATTTACGTAATCAAATATAAAGTGAAGCATTTGACAAATTTGAGAAATTTCTAAATGACGTAGAGAACCAATTGAACAAAGTAATAAAGCATTACGATCCGATCGTAGTGGCAAAGATCTAAGTAATGAATTTTATTTATTAAATATAGATTATGACCTAGTGTCACTACCCATAAGATCAAACTAATATGAGTCGGTTTGAGTTGTTGAACTCAATTTTGGGAATTTGCAACCAAAACGGACAAGTAATTCTAAGCGGCTGGTCAACCAGGAAATACCTGAAATAGAGAGTCTATTTAACAAATGACATGGATCAGACTGGCATATTACATGAATCATACTGCCATGATAGGGATGGCCCTTTGAAAGCTAATGCATAGTCTAGATAAACTCCTAATACTCCACCTTATATATGTTTGTATCTCACAAAGCTATCTCTCAAGAAGATAGATGTATTTCTGAGAGATAGAGTGGGAGTAGATTGGATCATTACAAACATGTCTTATAGTGTTACTTTGTGAAAGTAATGGAACTATAGAGTGGGAGTATAGTTAAACTATAATCTATAAAGATAGATTGGGAGCATAGTTCAGTGGGAGTTTATCGCACATGTCTTATTGGTTAAAATATTGCTTTGTGAAAGTGATAGTATTATGACCTTGTCCCAAATCAACCTTGTTATATACTAGCCATAGCATTACAATCCAAAAATTGTTACTCAAGAGTAGATTTACTTTAAAGTGAGGGTCTCTTTAAAGGTAAATAGAGCTTTAGAGTACTCAAATGCATAAGATTGACATGAAGATGTTGATCAAGATAAATTATGTTAGGAATTGCCGCATTTCAATGAAGAATGGCAAATGATAATTAAAATTCACTTTTCTAAAATGGGAATTTAGAGAAGGATGTGTTTGGAACACAAAACCTTAGAAAAAGATCTAAGAATCCTAACATATTATGCGTAGCTTTCTTAAGTGATCCTAGAATGGTCTTAAGCAAGCATCAAAGGATTATACTTTTTCGTTCATGTGATAATAATGAATGGTTTCATTCACATGATTGAAGAATCATGATTATACATGAAGTTAAGTGGGAGATAGAATTGTTTCTCCATGTCTTATATGTTGATGACATATTACTTATTGAGAATAATGTACCAATGCTCTCTTCTGTGAAAGAGTGATTGGTGACTTGGAAAGGGATGCAAAGTATTCTAGATTTTTGAATCTATGAGAGAGAATATTGGCATAGAGTTGAGATTCTTATGAGGATAAGATCTTTCATATCTGTTAAACATCAACAAGGTTAAATAGGTTATTCATGTTGATGGAAGTGGAATCACTATGATGGAGTCATTGTCGTTCACTGAACCTATTAAGTTGTTGATTACATGAAATCGTTTGCTAATGTTTCCGCCATTAGAATGATCATGTATGCCAACAGATGCACATTCCATGATGTGACATATGCCTAGAGCATGATAAGTCAATAATAAGATAATTCCCATGATATGGCTTGTGAAATCCTTAAAGAACATCCTTGAGATTCTTGAGAAGAATCAAGGATTCGTTCATATGTTTGGATGATAAACTAGGTTATGTGTTGAAGGGTTGCACAAACTTTAGTTTCCAAACCAAAAGAGATTTGGTGAAATCCTAGGATGTCTTATTGACTCAGGAGTAAGAGACTAGACAAGTGTTTTAGTTTCGCGCATTGCAAATTTTACAAAAGGAATCTAAGTAAATTGTGATAAAATGGTCAATGTAAGGATTAAGGGTGAATCCCTCTACAAATGACTTTATCACAAGTTATGCGATAACAGTGGGATCATCTTTCAAGTTAAAGAATCCGAGTCTAGTAAGAGGACTAGACATCTACTTAGATAAATTCATGTTATTAGATATAACATTGAATAGAAAGAAATAGCAATTGAAAAAGTTGGAATATATGGATATAAGGGTATATCCACTTGCCAAGATTTTATTGCATTTTAACTAGTGTTAATAGTACACTAAATATTATAGGATATGAAGTAGTAATAGTGTATTGACTATTCATATGTGATAATCGCATTTATCGTTTGAGTTTTATCAAACTCACCTATTACCTTGCTAAATCCAAATGGGTTGTAGAGACAAATTGAACCCCATTAAAGTGAACTGGATTGACATAGTATTCGCCCCTAGTTACTTACATGAGGTGACGACTCAAAGTGACTAGAGTGTGATACGATTGATGGCAAGTTCAAGTGCCATAGAGTCATATGGGATGACTAGTCGATCACATTGGCAGACTGTATGGGACACTCCGTCGGGCAGTGACCGCTTATAGAGTTTTGGTAATTCAAAAAGCCTGGTCGTGGCAAGAGCTACTATAGTATTCTTATGAATCAGTTCTTTTGACTAGAGACTATTCGCCCAAGTTGGCACAAATTTCTGATTGGCTTTGATTTAGGCTCTACGATTGTCGTAAATGAGGTCAAATGGGTATATTTTGGGTTATGATGAACTGTGGCTGAACGAAGGGAATAGTGCGATAGGAATTGTCCCCCCCCCCCTTGTCAGGGTTGTTTGAAATCTCAAGGACACTCAAGGAGTAGTGAACTGGAAATACGTGGCCACGCTCGGAAGGTATCTACGGTAGATAATTCCTGTCAGACAGTTACACTCCAGATCGAGGAAACCATTCAAGATATGATCAAGTGCAAGTACGGCCTGCGAGACACCTTGCATTGAGTGGGAGATTGTAATAGGACAAGAGAATTGGTGACGCACACATGTCTCGGACAAGTGGGAGATTGTTAGAATATGTGTCCTCAATAATAGTGCGATCACATGATTTAATATCGCAATTAAATCTCATATTAAGAATACGTAAGGGATGATTTATTATATAATCAACTGATCATCATTAATCATTAATGACTGGCTGACTAGAGTTTGACATTACTGTCGTATGACGGTGGTGGTTAGTTGATCCCTTAAGGTCACAGCTAAGGACAACTCCCTTAATAGATAAATTGATTAATTGTATGACGATACAAGTTGATCAATTCCTTAAAATTGAACAACCCATTTGTGAGAGAGAATATTGATATCTTATTGTAATTGGATTAAATAAGATTTATTTTAGTAATTGAAATACTTTATTACTAAAATTGTTTATTGTTTGTGAAACAATTGAGATAAGAATGAATGGTTAATTATAATTACAAGATATTATGAATTATAATTATATGACCCATTTTATTTATGTGATCAAGTATCACTAGTCAACTTGTTGTATGTAATTTAATTAATTTATAAAATGATATTTATGTGATAAATATACATTAAAGTAATTAATAACATGTAACATACTACATGTGACATATTGTGTGACAAATGACAAATTGACAAAATAAAATGTTAGTCCATTTTATATGGACCGAAATATGGAGGGAGTAGTAATGAATTGTGGTTGTTTTATTTTATTTGATAAAATAGCTAATCATGCCTACACTACAATTCTTACACACCTACTCTTACATATCTTACACAACCTATTATCTTGTGAAGAGAAAAAGCATAAAGGAAGATACCATCCTTGGCATTTTATGCAAGCTCCAACTGGTCCTCCCTCCTCTTAATAAGAAAATTTTGTTCTCTTATCATCATTCTTATATAACACATGCAAAAGCTTGCTCCATATTCTCCCACTTCTCTCTAAACAAGTTTTAGAATACAAGAAATTGTTCATCCATTCTAATATCAAAACAAGGTTACTAGTTTAGTAATAATAAGCATATTAGAATACATTTTAAGGGTACTAGTGTATTAATCTAGTTAATTAGTACTAGTTTAAGGGATTAGTCTTGGGTGCAATCTAAGGAGGATCTCTACTTTGGGATTTTTGGAGGATCATCCAACATATTAAGCTCAAGAACAAATAAGGAAGGCGACCTTATTTGTGCCCATTAATTTCGAACCCATATACAATTTAAGGGACATTGTTTTTCTTATAAATCTCTTATTTTGTTATGCATGCACTAGATATAAAGAACAAATAATTAAGAAGTTAATTAGTTCACTATTAGAGGAGTCTAATAATAGGTGTATGAACCTAATATTATCACCATTCAAGCACCATGTATCCGAAATAAACCCACTGAATCAATCACCTTCATAAAAGTAAACTTGGAGTTCCAGCGGCTCGACTCCGTTACTAACACCATCTCTGCCACCTACTCTGCTACTAATTTCAATAGAGAAGGCTATTAATGCACCACCCAACCAGCTTCGTATTTCAACCATCGCCACTAGTCCAGGCGAACCCAGAATCCTAGATCCGCAGCCACCATTGAACAACCCAATTCGAGTCGCCATGATTCAATTGCAGTACTGTAATCCAGCTCAACTACTCCGTCCACCACTGCCATGCTCGAGGTCCATCGCTCATCTCTGCTCATCCTCAGATTGCGTCCGTCTTTCAAAGTTTTTTAAAGTATTATATTGAATCTAAATTGTAATCCCCAATAAAATCTAGTGCAAAACTGTGGTGGAAACACTGTCGAATGAGATTAAATACACAAAGATAAAAGTTCTAACTGTTATAAATTGAGAATGTATAATATTCTCAAGGATAAAATTAAATGGTTAAGTCTAAACAAATGCCACTTTTATAAAAAAGGGCGAAAATAAAGAAAACCGCAAAAAGTGTTCAAGACTAAAACCATAAAAGAAAGCAGAAAAACAGAGTAGGATTTGCAAACTACTCGCTAGCTCACACAGAAATCCCCAGCAAAGCTAACACCTGTCATGTTATAGACATAACAGCTACAATCAGTGGCGAGTAACTCGGTGTTCTCCAAGCCATATCACATGATATAAATGTTACAGTAGCAATAATATATCAAAACTAGATTGAATCATCAAAACATATGTAACGAAAATAAGCTACCAAACTCACGCCTAAATGAAACGTGTTGCATGCTTAAAAGCAAAATTTATCAAATGACAGAATGGAAATAATATAGTTCAGGTGATAGGATTGTAGCAACCTAATCAAAGATAAATACCCTAGACAAAAATGAATGTAGTAATAGGGGTCGAACACAAGGAGACGAGAGTTGTTAATTAGTTGTTATGGGGTGAATTCTATCAAGGTCGGTCAACGATTGGTTTGGTTGGGTTTATGAAACAATAATAATAAAGAGGGAGTCTAGGGAGGTCGGGTCACACATGCAAATTATGTAAATGCTCAAGTTAAACATATGAGTTGATAAAATTGTTAATTGTTTAGGCTTAAAGACAACCACCTCTCGGCCTTATTGTCAACCATAGGTCGGGTCCTAGAGAACTCTCGTTATGTCTAGGTCGTTCTACTAACACATGTTTAGTCTAATTCAATTTCGTGCCTCTCGACTTATAAAAGTGAATTAACAAATTTAATCTAAGATAGTGATCATTTATCAAAGACTAACAATACAATGCAAATATGTGAAAGAAACAATGAAACGATATTATAGCATCCTAGTTCAACAATTGCAAGAACTACTTCTGCATGGTTCCCCTTATTCCCTAGACTAGTGGATTACTTTTGCATAATGTAAACTAAACTAATGACAAATGATAAAGTAAACATAATAACTAATTGATAATGGAAATGACAAGGGAGATAATACAACAACACAAGAAATAGAATTACCTTAATAATTGGAAATGAAACATGGAATTGAAGAACAAATGCTTGAATGGAAATTGTAATACAATATTAAAATGTTAAAGGAAATGTAAATAACATAAAGGAAATGGTTAAGGGGAATTTAATCTAACCTAAACTAAGAACTAAAATAAGAGTATGAAAGACGTGTAGAAGGTGTGTAAGAAGTGTCGGATCAACACCCTTTATATATGGGTGAATGATGAAATATAAACAATTAAGAGGAAGGGAACTCCAATCGAGGACGCCCCACCCCGATCGGGGTCGTGGTGATTTGGCTACTTTGTCTTAATTTTCGTCTTTAATTGCAAAGGAATCCAATGTGTAATCTTAATGCTCCTTAATCAACCGAGTTAAGAGCGTCATTTGGCATCCTTAGAGCATCTCCAAGCTTGACTCTTGGACTTTACTTTGGACTTTTATTTTGTATGATCATTTTGCATATCAACCCAAGCTCCATACTTCTTACTCGGGCTTGAAAATTACCAAAATGCCCTTCCAAGGTCATGCTTAGTCTTTTTAGCCTCGTGAACTCTTGTGCTTGCCACTTTGACGGGAAAAAGCTACTAATAGCTTAATTTCCTACAAAACACAATGAAAACAAGCAGACACAATTAGAACACGGAATTAGCTCACAAACACTAACATTAGTTCAAATGACATGTAAAATAGAGCTAAAATAGGGGGTTAAAATGTATATAAAATGGACCTATCAAACTCCCCCAAGCTAAACCCTTGCTTGTCCTCAAGCAAGCACATAATACAATGCATGATAAGAACAAGGGTACGAGCAACAATCATCTTATCCAAATGCAATTCCCGTCAAGTAACCTTAGAGCACAATGAATTAAATCCCGAAACAACATGGGCATAGGGAAAATGCAACAACATAGATGAGATTTACATGACGGCGTAGCACAAAGGACTTCACATGGACATTTCAACTCTTGCATGATCTTATTCACATCGGATTCCTCACAGTAAAAACACTCACACTCATCTTATGAACAAGGCAAATTATATGTTAATGTCACACTCTCCTACTACACCAAATAAGACCTTCAATAACGGTCAGATAATGCAATTACCATTATTAAATAGAAACACGGAACTGTTATTGCAACGACTGTTGTTAAATATATACCACGGTTGTACAAACACGCGACCGTTATATAACATCAATAACGGATCTATAATACCGTTATCACAACTCAAGAACCATTATAAAACTGTTGTGAAATATGTTTATGGCAACGGGTATACTTTTAAGAAACCGTTATTAAATCTTAATAACGGTTTCAAATCTGTTGTCCTTGTTTACTATTAATAACGGTTTAGTGGTTCCAAAACCGTTGTTAAATATTATATATGATAACGGTTCATTTCGTTATCTTATTTAATTAAATGACAAAATTTAACAACGGATGTATTGCGTGCAAAACCGTTGTTATATTTATCTACTGACAACGCTATGTAACAGTTATCTATTTTTATTGATGAAACTTTGACAACGGTTCTGCTTAAATACACCGTTGTAAAAGTTTTAAATTCGACAACGGTTATCATTCGTTATCTTATATTTTTGGCGGTTTGGATGGGAGGGAAAATATGTCAACATTTATTTATCTAAATAAAACCTTTGTCAAATAATTGTTTACAACGGGTTGTTTTAAACCGTTATTGCTGAAATGCAATTTTTTCAGCAGCATTTCTAGCAGCTGCTGAAATGCTATTTTTTCAGCAGCTGTTGAAAAATAGCATTCCAGCAACTGTGCACTGCAAAAATTAAATCCTGCATCAAAATATTACACCCCGTGATCAATTAAAGTACAAACAGGATGATCAAAAGCTAATACACAACTTCCTAAAAAAAACAAAAGAAGCCAATACACAATGGCTTTATATATACACACGTACATAAAGCATGAGTAAAATATTGAGACTCTGCTAATGAAACAACATAACTGGCCCACATATTTCTCAACTGGGTGATGTCCTCTGGCGAATATTCTGGGGCTTTGTTGAGTATTAGTGGAAACTACAATTCAAAATATACATAATCAAAATAGATATAATACATGGAAGTATACAGACTTGAACTCGATTTACGTTTGAAATAGTTTTTAAATTACACTAACCCGTATCGGAATGGTACAAAGTTTTCCGTTGATAACCTCCCACATGGACTGACAAACGTAAAAGGCGCATTGTTTGTCGTCTGTTGCTTTAGGAGAATGTTATATAAATCACACACAAATAAGCTAAATTAGATAATCAACCTCTCGCATAAACATAAATTAAATGATACGAGTAATTATTAAGAATATACGTACTAATGGCGTGATAAAATCGGGAACAGTGTTGCTTTCATATTTGCCAAGTGGACATGATATTTTTTTTGCTTCAAAAACACTAATTCATAAATATACACACATGCCATTATTATTTGCATATATATGGCTCAAGTCATACAATAACAAATGACATTATTGAAGGTTGTAAAATTACTCAGTTATCATCTTTACACAAATGTCAGAGGGTTTGCCTTCGCGAGAGTCGATCCAGTACACTGTTTTTGTTTCCATTTGGATTGCCAGTAGCACCTAATGCTTTCTATTCAATTTGGGACAATGAACTGTTAGTTCATTTACACGCATGTAATCATGTTAATAATAAATTTATAGAAACGTGATTCATTACAATAATCACGTACTATACATACATATTCTCATTGTAGGGGGCAATCCATAGTTTTTTGGTCGACATCAATCGACGAACGATACTATTGATTTGTTATTCGTATGAAATTCTGTACACAGAGAACGCCTTAGGACTCAAGAATCCATAGGCGTGAATTGGGACCTTCCACTCATTGATCTGATTATTCAGGTACCTATTACGCCACATGGAATGAAGAACGTTATTGTAATTGATAATTTAAACAAACATCATATTCCTAAATGGAAATGACTAAATAGGTTTATTAATAAAAGTTACTTCATCTAAATCCAAATGTGAACAACATCTAAATTGTCCAGATCGACAAATTCCATTAGTTGCTTTGGGTCCAATACGTCTACATCACCTGCGCCCATAATTTCCTCTTCAATGTTAATTATGACTACATCCCCTCTAGCAGGTGACCTCTTTACAGCCAGGTTATGCAAAGCCTTCAGCGAAGTAGTTTTCGTTTTTTTTTCTTATATTCACACGATTCATAATAAGAATCATAAGTAGACTAGACTTCAACAAAAGTAGTTGGCTTATATTGTATGTCTTGCGGTTTTGTTTTTGGGGAAGACGTAGTCCTTTCGGTGACTTTGTCCATTGACGTAGTAGTAATTCCTTTAGCTGCCGCCATGGCTTTGCCTAACTTCTGCAAATGTAAAGATTAAAGTACTTACGATATGTAAATATTCTTACCCTAATATATTTAAAGAACAAGTAATAATTAACTGTTGGAATATGTGTCCTCCGACAATAATGCGATCACAATTGTCGATCATATTGATCACATATTTAAATCTCATATCAAGAATACGAAAGGGATGATACATTACAAATATAGTCAACTGGTCCACACATATCGGTAATGATTGGCTGGCTAGAGTTTGACATTACTGTCGTGCGACGGTGGTGATCAGTTGATCCCTTGAGGTCACACCTAAAGGACGATTCTCTTAGTTTAAAAAGGTTAATTAATTGTATGTCGATACAGAGTAATTAATTCCTTAAAATTGAACAAATTTTTATCATAAGAGAGAAAATGACATCTTATTATAATGTGATTAAATAAGATTTTATTTAGTAATTTAAGAAGTTATATTACTAAAATTAATCGGTGTTTGCGAAACACACGAGATGAGAATGATAAGTTAGTTATAATTACAAGATGTTGTAAATTATACTAACTAGTATTTAAATGACCATTTTATGAGAAAGTAATTTTGAATTACTAGTCAATTTGTTAAATGTGATTTATTTAATTTATATATGATATTTAATTTATTAAATATGCATTTTAAATTAAAACATGACATAAGACATGTTACATGTCACACGACATACAATTGTACAATTGACAAAAATAAAATGGACTCCATATTACACATCAAAACCAAAATTGGTGGGAAATGTTAGAAGTTTTGTCTTATTCATTTGCCCTATTCATTTGTCTATGACACTTGATAGTGACATGACTATGGACAAAGGCTTACACAATTTGTCTTGTGAAGACAAATAAGAAAAAGGAAAAGTCTTAAAGACCTACCCACCCCACCGGTTTTGAAGACACACAATTGAGAGTTTTTCCTCTCAATTTTTCTAGTCTCTCATGTTTTATGAAAAAACAACATTCTCTCTCTTGTTCTTCATAAATTCAAGTTTTATGAATCAAATTTGTTCAAATCAATCACTAATAATACTAGTAGTAGTATATGAGTATTAGTAACCGATTTTAAGGTAAACCACATTACAAATATCTAGTACATATTAGTTTGTGGGTTTTGGGATAGTCTTGGGTGCTACTTATTGGAGGGCTTCTATTTTGAAGTCATGGATGTTCATCCATTATTGGAAAGCTCAAGAACTAACAAGAAGAAGATCTTGTTGGTGCCCATAAAACCGAAATCATATAGTAAGATTGATGATTTCTTCTCTACTACCTTTTTGTTTGCATGCATAGGATCTAGAATTTATTTTATGACTAAATAAATTTGAACATATATGAATATGTAAATTAATAAGATAATAATTCCCAACAAGCGGTATCATGAGCCTTAGGTTGTTTGCATACAAATCGGTTATTGTTTTTCCGAGTTATAAGATTAACAAACAAAACTTATAAATTTGTGTTTATTATGATATATTACGAAATTTATTATGCATGTTAAAGTTTCTGGTCCTAAAATGTTTTAGGATATTTTTTTTTTAATTTATGGATTTTATTGTTCATTTTATATTATAATGGCATTAAAATGTGATTTTTATGATAAAAATGTCATTTTTGGACGAAAAATAGCTAAACTTCGATTTTTCCAGTGGTATTTGGATATGTTTTCACATATATTATATACTGATGCCCTGTAAATTTTCATAATTTCATGAGTTTAAAATTTCAAATTTCAAATTTATTTGAAATTTTTATGATTTATTTGAAGTTTATGGCATTATATTGTAATTTTAAGTCCTTTTATGAACAATATTAAGAAATATATAAGTTAATTATTGTCAAATGTTAGTGGAGACTAATTTTGAGTCCTAAGATGGTTAGGGTAATTAACTAGTACATAAATATGATTTTATGTAATTATTGTGATTTTTAAAAGGTTGAATCACGCAAATCCGTAAAAACCGATTAATATACGATATTGGCTCCTTAAAGGCGATTTAGCATAAAATTGGGCATGTTCATACATATTATAATGCTGCATTTTATTTATGATTGTCATAATTTTATTTTATGTAATTTTTGAATTATGTAATTTTTCTTAGTATGGCCTTAGTTTTTAATTGGTATTGCCCGAAATGTATGGGAATATCGATTCGGTTGTAATTTATTGTGATCTCGTATCACCGTTTTGTAATTTAATAGATTTATTTTATTTTAATTACAAATGTATAATAGGAAATTATGTAATTAATTATGTAATTTATTTATTCCGGAGTTCCTTGAAGACGGTGCCCCTCAAGAAGGCGATCCATTAAAGAAAATGTTGCCTTGAAATGCGTGCCAAGACCGAAGTTTAAGGGACCAAAGGAGTTGGTTTCCGAATTTGTAATAGTTTATGAGATTTACTATTTTAGGAAGGTCATACTAGGATTTTATTTATGCTTTGCATTTTATTTATATGTTGCATGCATCGCTAAATCGCCATAACTAAACATGCATTTTAAATCGAGTTTATTGATGGTGTCAATTACAATTATCGTAGTTCACCGCTTTAGTTCACTTAAAACGTGATAGATAATAAATTGACATGACCTCTCGCTAAAATAAACAATTGAGACTTAGCCTTACCAAAAAGTAGAAACCATGAAAACCTATTTCATGAGGGAGTGCGCTCGGCCCTACCGGGGTACAAATCTTGTTACGTAGGGGAAGTGGGTGATAAATGTCTATCCACCGAATTCATGTTGATAATGGATGAATCGGCTCTGCCGTGCCCAAGTTGATGTGGATTTGGATCATGGACACATTTATTCGAAATTTGGATTGAGCTCAACGGAAGTATTCGTGACCGTAGTCGCATGTGTTCCGGGCTAAAGATAAATATTAATGTAATTTTATCGACCAAGAGTTCTAAAAGTAGAATCGATTAAAGCGTTAATCCACCGAGTTATATTGATAAGGGATGAATCGGCCCTACCGTGCCCAAGTTAATATGAATTTGGATCTTGGAATCATTTATCAAGTTGGGTAGAGGTCACTAGATAAATGCTATAAAACTTGTTAAATTATTTACAAGTATTATTATAACGATAAATGTTTTGTTTTCACTATTCCGTTGTCATTTTGTTCTATTTCTTTACCTCAATTATATACGATATCATTTCGATTTTTGTTCAAATCTCCATTAAAACATCGTAACGAAAGATAAAATTTGAATTTTTCTTCTAAAAATCTCGTATTATCCATTGTAAGGATCTCTTGTGAAGAGTATAGATAAAAGTTATTCGTGATCAAAAGGGTTTTTGATTCTTGACTAACATATCTACTTACAATGAATTGTTTCTCATATGCTTAATTGAGTTAAGTACTTTGAAATGTCACATCATTTTGGTAACTAGATTTGTTTGAAATCAAAATTGACCAAAATACCGCAACCACTTCAATGAAAGTTTTAAGACTAAACGAATAAATTGAAGAGTAGTCTTCATAAATTTCAATTTTTCTTCTCTTAGCAAAGACTCAGTGAAATGAGTGGGACCATTCTCTTAAACCGTTAAGAAAAGGATAAGGTTTTAAAGAAGTAAAATTAGAATGGAATTGATACAAGGAAATGTTAAAAGTAAAGTTATTGAGAATAACGATACTAAACCTATCAATCCCGACCGATAAAGTTTTCATTGTCTTAATTGTTGGACGCTAGAAAGGAAACTACCCCAAATTATTGAAGAATCAACAAGTTAGTTGTGAGACATCTAATGGGACCTTCTTCTTTAAATGTTTATTTGATTGACACAGGTTTTGCTAGTACTACTTCGTCAATATTAGAAACCAGTGGAGGTTTTCATCATTGTATTTTATACATAGGATGATTAGATTATGACGACTAGCAACAATGATGTTGAGAGATAGAGTCATTGTGTACTCAATCTAGTTTTTGAGTTTAAAGTTGTACTTAATTGTGACTATTAAGTGCATAAACTCCAAATAAGAATATAAATTTGTTAAGATACAAAAGAGGTTTCACTTTTGTGACCCTATACACCATGATTTGATGTATGGCTAGCCCATTATCAAGGTGATTATATTCTAAACCAAACTAGAATGATATATCATGAAGATGATGCAAGACTCAAATTGGTAACCTAAGATTAAACCTTAGACTCTGGAATGATGAGCGCAAAGAGTTATCGAGCACTCTTGAAACCATTAGATCTTATGGTATATGCGTATCTTGTATTCAAAGCAAGATGTCTCGTGCCTTTTGGTTGAAAAGGAGATCGAGGTTGTAAATCATTGATCCAGAATAGGTTGATCATTTTCTTTTACCATCAATTTAAGTTGACACCAATATGTTTACTTAATAAGGTAAAAGGAGAAATCTTTGAAGGAGTTCAAAGAGTTCCATGAATCACGATCAAGTCGTGATGGGATTATCAAAGTGAAGACTTTGATATAAGCCAAAGGAAATGTGATATAGTATCACAAATTAATCTCTCTTAGCACGCATTATGTGATGATGTATGGTTGGATAAAGAATTCAAACTCCATTCGATATGGTTTGAACTTCAATCAAGTTACTCCATTCGATATGGTTTGAGTTACTTGATCCTTTTGGGGATTTTATTATTTTGTCTAAGTTGTTTTTATACTAAATATAAATGATACATATGAGATATGAAATGGTAGAGTACCATGCTTGTAAGTTTTCACAAGAAACAAATGCTCATTTTTCCCTTTCAATTATCACGAGTACAACGAGTTTGCGGCTCGTGAAGCTGTCTTTCTAAAATACAAGTTTATTTCTAGAAGACATAGTGGGAGAAATTATTCAAGAGCCACAAATAATGCCACAAAGAATGTTATGTCCCAAGAAACTGGTCTTTCTTGACTACATGAGACGTTTTGTGTAAGACATTGTTTCTTCAAAACCTAGGAGGTTAAAGTTATCACTTGTTGAAGATGATGAATTAGTGTTACTTTTTCATCATAAAGAGCTTGCAACTTACAAATAAATTGTTTGATTCAAGTTGATTACTTCTGGAAAGTAATGAACATATGACTTACATGAGAATGTTTAAGTCACAACTCAATACAAGGCTTAGAGCCATAAAAAAATCCAAAATAAAAGGCTTGATTAGTGACAAAGGGTTTTGCAGCTAATAAAGAGAGATTTCAAAGCTTGATTGGTTGCAAAGGGTTTTGCACTAGTTGAAATGCTTAAGTCTATTTGGATCTTCTTAGGGATTGTGTTTCATTATGATGACATACATATAGCAAGTGAATCTAAAACTCACTTCTTCAATTATAATGAATGTATTCAATACATGTCTTGAGTTTTGTAGATTCTTGCAATCCTAAGATAATGTGCAACTTAAGAGAGGGTCTTAAGTAGGACATCAATGAGTTGGAATCACTGTTTTGATCATGTTATAAAACTTTTCTCGAAGTTGTGTTTATACATGGAGTTTAGTGGGAGTTACGAAAATTTTAATTAGTCTTATATGTGGATGACACATTGATCATTGAGAATGATTTAAGACTTATGGAGTATTATAATACATCTTTAATATCCAGATTTATGGAGATAAATCCACATGATATTAGCGTCAAATAAGAAGTCTTATGTTGATAAGATTCATGACTAGTTCAATCAAGTTGAACATATTTGATTGATTCCATTTGCTTCCGCTGCCGAATCAATTAAATAGGAAATGATGTATAACACTTCATATACTTTGAGTATGATGAATTGTTTCAAATCGAATTTAAGTAATAGTTACCAAGTAAGCCATAAAGATTAACCTTAAGTGTTTGCAGAAGCATTAAGGATGTAATGCAAAGTGTTTTTGATGCAATTTTGTGTAAGAGTGTTACACAAGTGATAATTGACAATTGAGATTGCGCATGGTTTCCGACAAAACCATAATCAAAACACATTAGGATGGTTAAGATACCATTGTGGCTATGTTATTTAAGAAATAGATTTTCTAGAATCGTTCTAGGCAATAAAGAACAATGAGAGATATTTACAACGAAAATTGAGTACACTTGCAATCATGGGATGTGCAAGAAGGATGAATCCCGCACACTGTGAAAACAGTGGGAGCTATTCCAAGGCTAGAAGGCCTATGTCTTGATTGGATCTCGACACGTACTCAGAAAGTTTTGTAATGCAAATGTATACATTACAAAGGAAAACGACTATGTAGTAAGGTTGAGTAAGGTACAAGAAGTTGATAAAACCTACTAACCAAAGCCTTCTCATAGGCTTAACATGATAAGTCATGTCATTTCAATTAAATTGAGATGCACAACTACATTCAAGATCAAACTGGATTATAGAATATGAAGTAGTAATCAAGCATTGACTATTCATATGTGATAATCGCATTTGTCGTTCGAGTTTTACTTTAAAACTCTTTTATTATACTTTGTTACATCCAAACGGGTTGTATGACGATATTGAACCCCGTTAAAGTGAACCCGAATTAACATAGTATTCGCCCATAGTCACTTGTATGAGGTGACGTCTCGAAGTGACTAGAGTGTGATGCGATTGATGGCAAGTTCAGTGCCATACAGTCATGTGAGATGACTAGTCGATCACATAGGCAGACTGTTAGGAACACTTTGTCGGGCAGTGACCGCTTATAGAGTTCTGGCAATTTTATATAGCCTGGTCGTGGCGAGAGCTACTATAGTATTCTAATGAGTCGATTCTTTTGACTAAAGACTGTTCGCCTAAGATGGCACAGTTTCAGATTAGATTTGATTTATGTTACTACGACCTTCGTAAATGGGGTCAAATGGGCATATTTTGGGTTATGATGGCTGTGGCTAGTCGAAGGGAATAGTGCGATAGGAATTGTCCACCCCTTGTCAGGGTTAAAACAATATCTCAGGGCCACTCGAGGAGCAATGAACTGGAAATGCGTGGCCACGCTCGGAAGGTTTCTATGGTAGAAAATTCCGGTCAATCAGTTATTCTCCAGATCGAGGAAACCACTCTTGATATGAGCACTTGCAAGTACAACCCGAAAGACACCTTGCATTGAGTGGGAGATAGTAATAGGACAAGAGAATTGGTGATGCACACTTGTTGAAGACAAATGGGAGATTGTTGGAATATGTGTCCTCCGACAATAATGCGATCACAATTGTCGATCATATTGATCACATATTTAAATCTCATATCAAGAATACGAAAGGGATGATACATTACAAATATAGTCAATTGGTCCACACATATCGGTAATGATTGGCTGGCTAGAGTTTGACATTACTGTCGTGCGACGGTGGTGATCAGTTGATCCCTTGAGGTCACACCTAAAGGACGATTCCCTTAGTTGAAAAAGGTTAATTAATTGTATGTCGATACAAATTAATTAATTCCTTAAAATTGAACAAATTATTATCAAGAGAGAAAATGACATCTTATTATAATGTGATTAAATAAGATTTTATTTAGTAATTTAAGAAGTTATATTACTGAAATTAATCGGTGTTTGCGAAACACGCGAGATGAGAATGATAAGTTAGTTATAATTACAAGATGTTGTAAATTATAACTAGTATTTAAATGACCATTCTATGAGAAAGTAATTTTGAATTACTACTCAATTTGTTAAATGTGATTTATTTAATTTATATATGATATTTAATTTGTTAAATATGCATTTTAAATTAAAACATGACATAAGAAATGTCACATGTCACATGACATACAATTGTACAATTGACAAAAATAAAATAGACTCCATATTACACATCAAAACCGAAATTGGTCTGAAATGTTAGAAGTTTTGTCTTATTCATTTGCCTTATTCATTTGTCTATGACACTTGATAGTGACATGACTATGGATAAAGGTTTACACAATTTGTCTTGTGAAGACAAATAAGAAAAAGGAAAGGTCCTAAAGACCTACCCACCCCACCGGTTTTGAAGACACACAATTGAGAGTTTTTCCTCTCAATTTTTCTATTCTCTCATGTTTTATGAAAAAACAACATTATCTCTCTTGTTCTTCATAAATTCAAGTTTTATGAATCAAATTTGTTCAAATCAATCACTAATAATACTAGTAGTAGTATATGAGTATTAATAACCGATTTTAAGGTAAACCACATTATAAATATCTAGTACATATTAGTTTGTGGGATTTTGGGATAGTCTTGGGTGCTACTTATTGGAGGGCTTCTATTTTGAAGTTATGGATGTTCATCCATTATTGGAAAGCTCAAGAACTAACAAGAAGGAGATCTTGTTGGTGCCCATAAAACCGAAATCATATAGTAAGATTGATGATTTCTTCTCTACTACCTTTTTGTTTGCATGCATAAATCTAGAATTTATTTTATGACTAAATAAATTTGAACATATATGAATATGTAAATTAATGAGATAATAATTCCCAAAATTAAAGTCTGTATATATGTACCTCGGGGATGACAACATTGATGAGGTTGTCATGCCATTGCACATAAGAGCTTAGGGCTTCTTTCAAATAAGTGACCTCCTCATTAGGAAATGATGCTTTTACTTCCCCATACTCGTCTTTATATAATTGGGACACTTCCACTTGTCTGCATTTGTCACGAAGGGGTATACCATGAATCTTAACTTGTTGAAGCCGGTCGTAATTGAACACGTATCCTCTGGCAACAACAACTTTATGTTTTCCCTGTAAATAGAACATACGACAATCCACCTTGCAATCGCCTTCACGACAAATTTAATTAATTAGTACACATACATTCACTACCTTTAATAAATTTCATAAGTAAAAAACGTGTATGATATCAATAATTATAAACTAGCAGCTTTTACCTTTTTCGGTGTTGAGAAGAACATCTGATCATCAACTACCTCCACCTCATCATGTGTCACGACCTTCCAGGCTTCTTCTTCCTCTTTAACTGTCTGATATCGATCATCGGCTCCCACCTCAGTCTCCTTTTCCTTTTCCTTCTCCCTTGCCATGTCATCCTCAGCTTCCTTCTGTACATTAACACTTGTCCATATAACACGTACTGATTTTTCAAATCATATAACACACTATATATAAAACATAACTATTATTACCTCTTTTTCCTCCTCCTCCTCCTCCTCCTCCTCCTCCTCCTCCCCCTCTGCTTCCTTTATGACTCCTTGAACCATATCCAACTCTTCTTCTGATGGCTTTTCCCCCGGTTTCCAACATTCTCATCATCAACCTGGCCATTTTCTGTATTGTGTAGTAGAAATTAATATCAGCATATATGGTTATAAATTATATTGAATCAAATACAGTATTTATATGATTACCTTCTTGGAATCATCACCACTCATCATCCTTTGAGGAGTTTTTCCAAAATACTTAGTGATACCAACATGCGTCGATACCCCTCTCACACGACCTGGATGCTCTGCTTTGCCGGTTGCCCTAGCAAGAATGTCATCACGTCCTTGAGGCTTCCATTTTCCTTCTTGTACCTCCTTCTCACAAATCCTCTACACACACAAAAACCATTAAGCAACTCACCATTATATAACTCCGACCACCAGTGGTAGGAGTGACATATTTATTCAAACTTACAATTTTCTCTTTGATGTCCTTATCATATTCAGTTTCCATCTTTCCATTATTAGGAGTGTAACCTTCTACCCAAGTGTCGCACCAACTATGCTCATCTGTTTATTAGCATGGTGTTCCTTATTTTACTCAGTTCACTGATACGCGGTGTACCCAAAGGCACATACTGTCTTACACAACAACCAATCCAACTCGCAAAGTACCCGGCATTCTCACCATATGGCAGCCCCGTATCTTTATTCCATTGTAAAGGATTAGGTATCTTTGAATTTATTGCTTCTAGGGAAACCCTGTGGCGCATTTGACCCGTAGTGTGTTGCAAATTATTCTTATCACCTGAGTCGTCGCCTGACGCATTTCCATCGTTTCTTTTCCGCTTTTCGACCATATCTATAGAAGAAATTAATAAACAAATAATAGCAATGCATACTTATAATAACAAACAAATCTCTAGAGAGGAGGGTTTATTACTTCATTAAAGAGGAGAATCCGGATTGATATGGCGGCGGCAATGGCGATGATGATGTTGACTGCGACGACGATGGGGTAGGCTGGTGGTTGAGGGGAAGCTCAGTGTTTGAGGATATTATGTGGGAGAGGGGAAGCTCGGAATATATATGTGTGAATAATACAACACTTGCAAGACCTTGTTTAAGGGAAACTGTTAAACACGGTATAAGAAAAACCGTTGTATTTTGCTTCCAAACAGATAACGATTTTGTTTGATACCGTTATTGATTAGTATCATCTAAAACGGGTTAGAAATAACCGTTGTCTTAAAGCTTTTAATTTTGTTCGATTTTACCGCCAAGAAATAAAGCATCATTTTTATAAACATAACAACGGCTTGAACCGTTATAACTCTACACGTCATGAACAATGGTTTAGGTATAACGGTTGTATTTTATATTTTATTTTGTTTGATTTTACCGCCAATCATCATTTGGTACGATTTTTCCCTAACCCGCCCACTGCTACAGCAGAAAAAATTTACAAGAGCAGTTTGATATATAACAGCAAGACAATAATTACACATGACGTAAAATATCTTGTTTGGATGCTGATATTTTCACGGCAGCCGGGAACGTTTTTTGGATTTGCTAGTCTCTTCATTAACCTAAATACCTTCATCATGATCATCTCGTGTATATATGTTTGGAATGTTAACATTTTTAACGTTATTACCAAATTGCGATATAACATTGTGATCAAGTCCTTCAAATTCGACGTCTTCACCATCTGGAATTCGGCGATGATAAGATAGAACAACTGATCACTTCTTATCTATAGGATCGGTAACATAAAACACTTGTTTTTCTTGAGACGCTAATACAAAAGAATCGTCCTTGTTTCTAACCTTGTCAAAATTTACTAATGTGAATCCTAAATCATCATTTCTAACACCATTGTTGTTGTCAACCCACTTGCACCGAAATAGATGTATCTCAAAATCCATGTAGTCTAAAACCAATATCTCTTGAATAGCTCTATAATATTGGATTGTACCCAAAATAGGATTTTTATCCTTTGAACTAGCAAAGTATATCGCCTCAGAATCTACGTAAACTCCACTGTTTTGCATTGTGCTCGCGTCATCTTGAATGCGGGTGTAGAAAGTGTACCCATTGATCGCATACCCACTATATAAAGTTGCACAAGCATCAGGACCGAAAGCGAGATGTCGTAGGCTGGATGAGTAATCATCAATTGGGGTTTCATCATCGTAAATAGTATGCTTAAACCAGTCACTAAATTTCTTGTAATGCTCATTTGCATGCCACCTTTCGTTCTTATGAGGGCGTTTTCCCTTAAGGTAATGCTGGTGTTCCATACTGTAAGGCTGGACATAATCATCGTTAAAAAGAACGTATGTATGAGCTCTATGTCGCATGACAGATGACATATCCTTGGAAACACGACCCCTTACACCTTTTCCATTCATCCAGCCACTATGACGATTCGTAGGAGCTCCAATTAACTCATCCAATGAGAGGTACGCGTAACAATACAAAAAAGCTTCATCAATAATTGCTCGCTCAGCAATACACCCCTCTGGACGATACCTATTAGAGGTATAATCCTTGTAAACTTTCATCAATCGTTCGAATGGGTACTGATATCTCAAATACACTGGTCCGAGATACAAAACCTCCCGGACTAGGTGGACAGTCAAATGAACCATGATAGTGAAAAATGAGGGAGGAAAATACATTTCAAACTGACAAAGACTGGTGACGAGGATATCCTGCAAAGTTTCTGCTTCATTGGGATCAATGACTTTACTGTTGATTGATTTGAAGAAATAGCAAAATCTAACTATAGCATGTAGAACCTTTGGAGGTAGAATGGGATTAACGGCCACAGCTAGTAGTTTATGCATCAATGTATGGCAGTCATGTGACTTTAAACCAGTAAGTTTTAGGTCCTGCAATGAAACAAGGCTTCTAATATTAGACGAATAGCCCTCTGGCACCTTAATACCATGCAAGCATTCACAAAACTCTTTTTTCTCCTTTTTTGAAAGAGTATGAGTTGCAGGCGGCAAAAAAGTCCGATTTCCTTTTGTTTTAGCTGCCAGCTCGGGCCTAATACCCTTCTCAATCATATCATCCCTAGTTGACTTGTTGTCTTTTGTCGTACACGGAACATTCATCAGAGTATTAATTATATTATCACAAACGTTCTTTTCAATAATGTGCATAAAATCTAGGCAATGTCTAACCGGGAGGTCACGCCAGTACGAAAGTTTGGTAAAAAAATATAGATTTTTTTGTTTATAACCATGAGTAGACAACTTAGGTCCCTTCTTCCCAAACGTTATCTCAATATCTTTCACTTTCTCATACACTTCATGATCATTCAAAATCTGAAGACTCCCACGTTGCTCAGGACACCCATTAAACGCCTTGTGAAGCTTACGATAATGATGATCAGGGCATAACCATCGACGATAATGATGATCAAGGCATACAGTATGTCCAGAAAGATTGCCGTACGCCGTAAAGTCAGTTATTGTACACAATAACATAACTCTTAGATTGAAACTTTCCTTCTTGTAACCATCAAACACCGGTATCCCTCTTTCCCACAGAATCTTCAGATAATCTAGAAGTGGTTCCAAATACACATCTATGTCATTTCCAGGTTATCGAGGGCCAGATATCAACAAAGACAACATCCGATATTTTTGTTTCATGCAAACCCATAGGGGCAAATTATAGATGGCCAACACAACTGGCCAAGTATTGTGTTGGGTTCTCATGTTTCCATGAGGGTTCATTCCATCAGTGGAGAGCACTAGACGTAAGTTCCTTGCTTCTTTGGCGAAGTCATGATATTTAGCGTCAAACTCTTTCCACTGTTGATCATCTGCTGGGTGTCTTAACTTTCCATCTTCAATCCTTCCACTATTATGCCAAGTCAACATTCTTGCATCTTCTTCATTCAAATAAATCCTTATGAATCATGGTATTATTGGAAAATACCACAACACCTTATCTGGGATCCCTTCCTTAGTCTTATAACGTCATACAGAGCAGCGCGGACAATATGATAATTTCTCAAAATCTTTACGGCACAATATGCAGTCATTGGGACAAGCATGTATTTTCTCATATCCCATGCCCAATTATCTAATCATTTTTTTAGCCTCATATGTCCGACTCGGAAGAACATTACCGTCAGGAAGCATGTCATATAGCAAAGCTAGAAGATCCATAAAACTCTTATCAGTCCACCCATTTGCCCCCTTCAAGTTATATAACTTTACCACCGCGGACAATTTGGTATACTTCTTACAACCAGTAAATAAAGGCATTTCATATTGACTCAACTTCTCAATTAAATCATCAGCATTTATTTCCCCATCACCGGTAGCTTCAAAATCATCGAATCCATCATCTTCGGCAAACTTGTCACCTAAAACAACTTCAGGTGTAGGTGAACGATTGTTTACACACACATCATATCCTCCATCCCCTATATCTAAACCAGCAGTTTCAGGTGTATGATTATTTACCTATACATCAGATTCCCCATCCTCATCCTCTAATTCGCCATGAAAAATCCAACGCCTATAATCTCTACTGAAACTATTCTTTTCTAAGTGTATTTTGACATCTGGGATAGGCAAAACCCTAATATTACCACATCTATTACAAGGGCAGTGGATTGATAAGTGGAGTTGAAAATTTTCACAAATTGTAAAATTCAGCAATTCCATCATTATAAATGGGATCACTAATTTCACCATCAATCATCCAAGTACGACCCATATATAAGCCAGTAGTTATGAAAATGAGATTAACTTCTTTAAGCTATAAAGATTAATGACAGCGACGACGGCAAAAATGACTTGTTCACCATCAGTCATTCTATTATTAATACCTTTGAAATTTCATTTATTTTTAGAGTTGCATAATCTAAGACGGTTAACAACCAATAATAATAGGGCATGCATTTGTAAACTAAAATCACAAACTTTTCAGTTTTCATAGTGGATCTGTGTTCACAACGGTTTAAGAAAAACCATTGTTAATTGGTGTAATATGACAACGGCTTTAAAATAACTGTTGTTGATATATGCAATATGATAACGGCTTAACAAAGAACCGTTATCATTTTGTCTTATTATTATTATAACGGTTCCAATTCTTATTATCTTATTATACCGTTTCAATTCTTTTTTATTATTATAAGTAGAAAGTTAGTCATTATAATATTTTATTTGGTGGATTGCCTTTGAGTGTAAGGAGTACCATACTCCCGGAGGACACAAGAATTTTTCTGGTGATATTGTCTCTGAATTCCAGAGGATGGGGTAACAAAAAACGTAACAAATAATATAAATAATTAAACTTTAATTCAAAGAACCACCATAATCTAAGTACAACTCATAATGCCAGATAAAAATTAAAGACTTAATTAGAATCTGATAAGTATTAGGATAGTCTTCATGCCCAATTTCGGCATAGATCAAGTCGTAGATCGACTCTTCATCATCAGCGGGCAGCACAGGTGGAATGACCTCTTTCTCCCATGACATAGGCACAGTGGCAAGAATGTGATACCTCATGTAATGTCTCATCAGAATGATCAACATGGGTCCCAACCCATAGACAAGAGCCCTTTTCTCTAGCATCCGAATAGAAGTCCTCTTTCCCCGCATCTTCCCCCGCAAATATAGCCCCTAATTTTCTTGCCTGACGAAAACTATCATGGCAGTTGGGTTCGTCAAACTCGATAAAAGCGAAGCCTACAAAACCTTGCTTGTTTGTAGACACATGGTTCAGTTTTTTAACCGCAGTGAAACCGAAGTCATGAAGCATTTGCGTCAACCACCCAAAATTAGGGTTTAAACCCTTTCCATTCAAATCATAACGAACCAGGAGATTATGGAGAATGCAAGTAAAAGGCTGTGTGTAATGAGAATGTGATTGTAGCTCTGATACACCAGCCATATTTTTTTTAGAGAGAAATTAAAGAGTAAATATTTGATAATTTAGATTTTGACCTAAAATATTATGAAGACATATTTATAGAATTATTTTGGTCAAATTGAATATTATTGGTCAAATTGAATATTTAATAAAGTTCTGATAAAGTTTTATATGCAGTGGTCAAACTGAGAAATCTAATCAAATAGTGACAACGGTTGAATTGAAAAACCGTTCTCTTTCATAATAGAAAATGATAACGGTGACAAGAAACCAGTATCTATAACATAACAACGGGTACCACAAACTGTTGCTGGTGTTAATTTAGTAGCGGTTTTCGAAACGCCGTTTTCTTAAACTGGTAACGGTTGTCTAACAACCGTTGAAGAGAGATTTTATAACAAGCTTTTGAAAACCGTTAAAACGTTTTTGATAACGGTTTGTTAAGCAGCCGTTTTCACATTATAATAACAACAGTTTTCGTGGGAAACCGTTATTCTTATTATCGCGGTCTAGGTTTCTGCCAATATTTGGAAAACGGTAATCTAAGTGTCATTATTAAATGCATTAAAATGTTGTGATACGCTCCTTATTGATTGCTATATTTGGCATAGTGTCCTATCTACGACTCAAGAGAATGCGCCCGCAATCTAGGATGGTAGACATTCCAAATTAACAAGATAATGCTAATCATGATCAAATATGCACAAGAAAAGAAGCCAAGAACAAAGAAGAAGACTAGGGGAAATAAGTAAGAAGGTGGACAAATGTTTTTGGGCATGTGGAGCTAATGTCAAGCTAGTAACTAACCAAAAAGTGCAAGGATGCTTATTCCGAACCTTAACCTTTCCCAAGAGCGAGAACTAGAGCTAAAAATAGGATGATGACTCATTTTTTCATTATAGCACAAGAGACTACTTTCCAAAACAATATATCTCAAACATGGGAGCAACTCATATTTCTTTCTTCTTCTTTTTCATCATTTGTCTCATTTTTTTTCATGCTTCTTTCTTTCTTTCTTTTTCATTTCTTTTTTCATTTTTCAATTCTTTTCTTTTTCCCTTTTTTTTCTTCACCTCCATTCACCAAATTACGGGAATCAACAATCCCGTAACAACAATGCTCACAATAATGATAAATAACCATATCCCAAAGATAAGATCACCCCAACACAAGTAGTAAATCACTAGCTCAACAAAGGCAGGCAATTTTATATGTAGCTTGGAAAGAGGGTAATTTTTGGGCAATATATGCAAGCAAACAAGTGAAATGGCTTCAAAATGCAATCATGACAATAAAACTCATAATAAGTGGAACAAAGACCATACTTGTGCGTATAGATGTAACGCACACCAAGAGAAGAAACTACACACACCTAGATTAGATCGAATATAGATGCACCGGCCTTTGGAGGCTCTACTTTTCCATATATGTAGCTTACCAATGTCAAGATTAAGTCTATTTTGTCAAAAATCCATCCCTCACCCACTATGTCAAGACATCCCCATATAAGCAAACTCGTAAAATGCGCGATTCATTAGCTTAAAATAAGGAAAATGCAATGAAAAATGACATTATGCATAAGACAAAAGGGTGGACACAACAAACACTTTTCATGAAATTTTTCAATTCTCTCAAAATTTTAGTTTAGTAGATTTCCCATATCTAGACTCACTAAATCCCTCCCCCAAGCTAAAACAACACATTGTCCTCAATGTGTAAAACAAAGAAGGACACCCAACAAGGGGAGATGGGATGACACATGCGGAAATAAAGAAAGGAAAGATAGCATACAACCGCGTAAAAGCTCCCCCAAGCTAACTTGAAAACGGGGTAAAGTCCAATCCAAGTAGCAAAATACCTGCAAAAGACAAGCTACTACATACGAAAGCAAGCTAAATTTGTTATTGTCCTAACTATTACATCAAAACCAAATGAAATAGCAATTGTCCAAAAACTGTAAATTGTCTTAAAAAGCATAAATGAAACAAATTTTCCTAAATGAATATCCACCGTCCCTTAAAAATCATGTCAACGCCCTTAAAAGTTGATCATATTCCTGCGCCTGAGCAATACACAAGCATATGTAAGCAATTGATAAGATATAAGCATGAAAGATCAAAGGCAAGCAAGGATTAATCTTATCAAAATGCCCATGAGATATTTCAAATAGAACCATCGTACTCCACTCGTCAGCAAGAGAAGGAGCATCATGCTTAAGACCATAAAATAAACCGTTAGTGCACAAATTATTAAAATCATGAACAATCTCAAATTGGTGGTATAAAAACTCAACGTGGTAGGACTCATAAAAAATGGGAGGTGCATCCCACTTAACCTCCAAATGAAAATCACTAAGTTCCCATCAACTTCGAAAGGGTCAATGTTATCCTCCCATGTAAAAGGATTTTCAAAGGTTTCACATGTCTTGGGTAAACCCTCATCCTTTCCATGATAATCGGGAACACCATCATCCATGGCATGTGTGTCAACTACCTCCTCCACAAAATGGTTAATTGGAACGACAATAGGGAGAATTTCAATAGTGAAAGTCGGACCATCGTCATCGTCATCCAATAATTCAAAATGGTTAGGCGCAGTAGACTCACATTGGGAGGTTAGGAGAGCATAAGGAGAGGAAATAAGCTCACATTAGCTCGCTTCCTTTTGAGAAAGTTGTTCCAAACGAGCATGAAGCACTTTGAGCTCCTCTTGAATACGCCACACATCGAATTAGCGCGCTAACTATGGACATTCGGTAGGCATGAAATCTAAGAAATTCCAAAGTTCTGGCTCGATCATGTAGTAGACACTCCCATTACTCAAGTTTAGAGCCAAACCACGGGTCTCAAAATCCATGCCAGCAAGCACGAAATGACCCAAGTAATCCCCATCAAGGACATACCCAAGGGAGATGAGACCATCGCAAAAATAGTAAAACCGGGTGAGATAGTCATGAAAAGGCTCATCATTGAGTTGTAGGACGAATTCGTATATCATTATGAACGGCCAGGCTTTATTACCTACAAAATAGGCACTAAAACTACAATGAAACCACGAGAAGATCCAAAGGAATAAGTGTTCCCCGAGACAAAATAAAACAAGATAAAATTCAACAACTAAATAGCAAACAAAACCGTCCTCCCCGGCAACGGCACCAAAATTTGATAGGATTGTCGCAACCTAATAAAAGATAAATACCCTAGACACAAATGAATGTAGTAATAGGTGTCGAACACAAGGAGACAGGAAGTTGTTAATTAGTTGTTATGGGGTGAATTCTATCAAGGTCGGTTAACGATTGGTTTGGTTGGGTTTATGAAACAATAATAATAAAGGGAGAGTCTAGGGAGGTCGGGTCACACATGCAAATTATGTAAATGCTCAAGTTAAATATATGAGTTGATAAAATTTTTGATTGTTTAGGCTTAAAGACTACCACCTCTCGGCCTTATTGTCAACCATAGGTCGGGTCCTAGAGAACTCTCGTTATGTCTAGGTCGTCGTACTAACACGTATTTAGTCTAATTCAATTTCGTGCCTCTCGACTTATAAAAGTAAATTAACAAATTTAATATAAGATAGTGATCATTTATCAAAGACTAACAATACAATGCAAACATATGAAAGAAACAATGAAATGATATTGTAGCATTCTAGTTCAACAATTGCAAGAACTACTTATGCATGGTTCCCCTTATTCTCTAGACTAGTGAATTACTCATGCATAATGTAAACTAAACTAATGACAAATGATAAAGTAAACATAATAACTAATTGATAATGGAAATGACAAGGGAGATAGTAGAACAACACAAGAAATAGAATTACCTTAATAGTTGGAAATGAAACTTGGAATTGTAGAACAAATGCTTAAATGGAAATTGTAATACAATATTGAAATGCTAAAGGAAATGTAAATAACATAATAGAAATGGTTAAGGGAAATCTAATCTAACCTAAACTAAGAACTGAAATAAGAGTATGAAAGAGGTGTAAAAGGTGTGTAAGAAGTGTCGGATCAACACCCTTTATATAGGGGTGAATGATGAATTGTAAACAATTAAGAGGAAGGGAACCCCAATCGGGGTCGTGGTAATTTGGCCACTTTGTCTTAATTTCCGACTTTAATTGCAAAGGAATCCAATGTGTAATCTTAATACTCCTTAATCATCCGAGTTAAGAGCATCATTTGGCATCCTAAGAGGATCTCCAAGCTTGACTCTTGGACTTTACTTTGGGCTTTTATTTTGTATGATCATTTTTCATATCAACCCAAGCTCCATACTTCTTACTCGGGCTTGAAAATTACCAAAATGCCCTTCCAAGGTCATGCTTAGTCTTTTTAGCCTCGTGAACTCTTGTGCTTGCCACTTTGACGGGAAAAAGCTACTAATAGCTTAATTTCCTACAAAACACAATGAAAACAAGCAGACACAATTAGAACACGGAATTAGCTCACAAACACTAACATTAGTTTAAATGACATGTAAAATAGAGATAAAATAGGGGGTTAAAATGTATATAAAATGGACCTAACATCTGGCTAGATATTTAACTTTAGCTATAGTCCTTGACACCGCAGCATCTTACACTAGTTTCAGGAACCCATTATTATGCATAGGTGACCAACTCCAGGTTCACTCACTAGATAACAAACTATAATAGGACACGACTTACCACGCAGTGCAAACTCCTAGTCTAAGTACAAGTACATGACTCTATGACAATATGTACCTCCCACTAGGGTACCCATGCCGCCAATTATATAGTTGTATAAGAACCCATATTCCTTAGTTCATTATTCTTTGCCCTTCCTTTAATTAGTCTAAACTTAAAATTATCTCAAAGATAGTATCTTATTCAAAGTATATTATTTCAAAAGTTCGTAAGTGAACTGCACTTTTATTTCTTCAAAGTCGGAAGCTTAGATTTCACTTCAAAAGTTTAAAATTAATTCAAGGATTATAATTTGATTAATCACTATACAAAAAACTTAAAACCAACAATTGACTTAAAATACTTTAGTAAGGATATAATATTTAGGCCTTAATAAGACGGAGTTCTAAGATAGTTTATAAAACAGAACAGCAGTACCGTAAAATTCATAATTATATACAGAAAAATCTAAATGACTCAAGGACAATTTTCATGGTTTCCTGGATCTCTTAGCTACAACTTTCATTTTATAACAAACTTCAAAAGACAAAAGTATCAGGGGTACAAAAATTCATTTCTAAAAGCTGCCAGAAAACGATAGCCAAAATGTTTCACTTCATAAAACAACTTTAAGAAAATATATTAAGGAAAAGTAAAATTCTAAGCAAAGATAGAAACTCCAAAGTTTCTGTGAGAAAAAGATTAGTCACTGTATAAAAATAGAAATATGTTTTACGAACAAATCTTTGAGCAGAAGACAGAACTGCATTTTACAGACGAGATGTTCACAAATAATTTATTCTGAGAAAACCGTATATCGGACACTATTGAAATTTTATATAAATATTATTGACTTAAAATAAATAGGAGTTTACTTTTTAAGTTTTCGTGTTTGAGTAACTTAAACAAACAAAATTAATTTTACAAACAGACTGAGAGATTTAGCAGATTTTTCAACGGATTTCACCAAAACATGTAAAATGCTTATAAAATCGAAATTAAGGTTTCAAGACCTAAAATTTTACACACACTTCAATTTATATGGTCTCGGCCATATATTAAAATTTTGGAATTTAAATATTTAAATTCGTATTTTAAATATAATTAAAACAGTTCAGCATCACTATAATTGCAAGAACCGTATCAACACCATAAAATCCGAAATTAATGCTATAACTACAAAATAATTACCACAAAAATTCATGGTATCTTAAAATCAATTAATAATTCCATAAAAATAATTTATAGAAGTTTAAAATATAAAAAATGAATTATTAAAACCCTAATATCAAAACAATAGATTAAAACATAAAAATCAATATATCAACTAAATAAATTCCCACTTGACAAAATAAAATTATGTATAGTCAAAAGTAATATATAAACATCATAGAACCAGGTTTCAATAATTTCTAAAATTATATATTAGTATAAATCATCATAAAATATTAAAAACTTTATAATACATGCAACTACAACAAGTAAATCGTGTAAAACCGAGTAACGTCGAAGTTACCTCTATTCGCTATCCGAGTCGACAAGAGATTCGTCTTCATAAGGATCCCCTCGATAACCTTGATAAGAAACACAAGAATCAACCGAATCCATGCCTCTACTCAATTTTGCGCACCAAATCAACGGTCAACTCCGATCGAATCCAAACTTGATTTAAATTAGGAAAAACAAGAAGTTTAACTGAAGTTGTAGATGAGTCGAAATATAGAAGCAAGAAGGTAACCACGTATGTAGAAATTACGAAATAAAGAAGTAAGAAGGCAAGCACGTACGTACTTTTGATTTAGCCGTGAAAACGTACCACGGTTTTGATTTTTTTTTTCTTCTTTTTTTTTCTTTGAACGAAAACCTAATGAATCTAGACAAAAGGTGGAGTTTATAAGAGATTAAAATGAGAAATAAAGTCTTCTTAAAAGTTTTAAGTTGACTGGCCAAAATGGTTATTTAAACAACCAAAAATATCTTCCTATTTTAAATAAGAATAAATATTAAATAAGAATAAATAAAAGGTATGATATAACTAAACCATTTAATTTTTGCAGATGACCAAATGCTCTTTGTCAAGGGTGATATTCCTTCTGTTGCTGCTGTCACACAAGCATTAGATACGTTTGCTAGCATGTCTGGGTTGTATGCTAATCCTGAGAAGACCAATATCTATATGGGAGGTGTTCAGGATGAGATCAAGCAGGGGATTCTCCATGCTACAGGTTTCAAGGAAGGGGAATTTCCCTTTAGATACTTGGGTGTACCTTTGAATGCTGGGAAACTGAACAAAAGCATGTTTGCTGATCTACTTAATAGAGTCCAAAAAGCTCTGCAACACTGGTCTACACACAAACTTTCATATGCAGGGAAGATCAGTTTGTTGAACTCTGTTATTTTGGGCATGGAGCAATACTGGTGCTCTACTTTGTTAATTCCTAAAGGAGTTATCAAGCTAATTACAAAGTTTTGCAGGAATTTTCTATGGAATACTGAGGAAGGGAGTAGGAAAATGATAATGAAAAGTTGGGTGTCTTGTTGTGCCCCTCACCAGGAAGGTGGGTTCAATATTAAGGAAGTACTGGCCTGGAATAAATGCATTCTGGGTAAATGGATATGGGAATTGGAACAGGGATCTGATAGCATCTGGTTTGAATGGCATTTCAAATATAACATTAAGTCAGGGAGCATTTGGAATGCAGTCTCAAAGCCTACTCATTCTGAAAGTTGGCGCAGCATTCTGAAGGTCAGGGATGAGTTGTTGATGCATACTGGGACCATTCAAAGTGCAAAACAGTTCATGGCAAGTTGTGTTCACCAGGGGAAGTTGCAAATCGAATCTGCCAGTATGATAAGTTCGAGCAATGTCCGAATACATTAGGCTGGGCAAAAGTGATTTGGCAAAATAAAAGTGCGATTATACCCAAGCACAGTGTGTTTCTAACACTAGCAATGCAGAAGAAACTTGCTACTATTGATCAGCTAAATTGTAGAGGTATTCAGTTGGTTAATCGTTGTGTTTTATGCAAGCAGGACAATGAGAATCATAAGCACTTATTTTTTAAGTGTTTGTTTTCTAAAGAAGTTTGGCATGGCATTCTCTCTTGGATGAAGATTTCTGGGCGTACGAATAGTCTCAATAAGGGGTTACATTGGGGTGCTAATAGACGTACTTGTAAACATTGGAAAACCAAATGGTTTCTAGGGTGTCTTGGTGTCGTGGTGTATAGCATTTGGGAAGAAAGGAATGCTAGGATCTTTCAAGGAGTGGAGCATAATGTGGATGGTATTATTAAGAAAGTTCAATTCCTTGTAATTATTAGATTATTGTATGCATCTAAATCGCATAAGGAGGATGAAATAGTGGGGTACTTAGCTAGTTGAAAAACTCATATTGGTTATGCTTTTGTAAGATTGCCTTTTTTTTCCCTAAATGGATGAATATATGGCTTGCCTTTCTTGCAAAAAAAAAAAAAAAAAAAAAAAAAAAAGGTATGATGTAAATATTATCTCATAAGTTTTAGTAAATACAAAGTGTATAAAATGCTTTGTATTAAAATTACTATCACACTGTCCAAAAAGGCGATGAACCAAAAGCGTTTTCCCATTTTATAAAAATGTGACATAATTAAAAGTTGTTCCATTTATAAAATAGGACTAAAATTGATAAAATGGTTTTAATTAAAACATTAAACCAAAATTAGTATAAAAGGAAATAGAAATAAACCTCTTTAATGAAAATCAAATAAATGAGATTTATTACAATGACGGGTGTTACAAAATTCTAATGATACAATCCGAACAATCCAGCTCAAATTCTAGCCGAAATCAAGCGCCGAAT
Source organism: Silene latifolia (assembly GCF_048544455.1). NCBI lineage: Eukaryota > Viridiplantae > Streptophyta > Magnoliopsida > Caryophyllales > Caryophyllaceae > Silene > Silene latifolia. Next base: position 246,499,477 of record NC_133538.1, on the reverse strand, counting down.
TAGGGAAATTTTGATGATATCAAGTTTACAGCACCGAAATTAAGCACGGAATTGGTGAAATTGAGACAATATCAATGTTACGGTATTTTTTTTTGGGGAATTTCTAGGTTTTAAATGTATTTTTTTTCTAGTGATTTGGGCTTTTGAGTTTAGAGAGAGGATTATAATTTTGGTTTGATATTCAAGACGTTGTGTCGTTATCTTTGTGTTTTTTTTGTTATTTTAGATTCAATCTCAGTCGTTCCTTTATTTTTAATTTATGGTTGAGATTTGTGAGCACACCTCACCATAAGAACCAGTTCTCACGGATCTCATTATGTTGGTGATTCTCACCGGATCCCAATTCTCTCTCTCTCTCTCTCTCTCTCTCTCTCTCTCTCTCTCTCTCTCTCTCTCTCTCTCTCTCTCTCTCTCTCTCTCTCTATGGCGAGGCCGTTAATTATGGCGAGGCGGCTGGCCTCACCAAATCCCTTCATTAAACTTAGAGCGGACTGTTAGCGCGGAGTCCTTCAAATTGGGCTGAAATTTTGGCCCAAATATTTTATAAATCTGAAAATTTATTCGATTCTTCATCGATAAGCTATTCTTCATAGACAAGCTCCATCGATTCATGAAATTGCAGCCATCATACCAAATCTGCTCCATAAACTAATCAATTGCAGCCATTCTTCGTAGATTACAATTGCAGCGATTTGCCGATCAACAAGCTACATCAATAATATCGACATTTGATCAATTTCAGAAGACTTCATTCGATTAATTTGAAGCTAATTTCATGATTTTGATGAAAAATTGAATATATTCATATATTTTTATTAATTCACTAATAAGTGATGATATAAGGTTCGAATTTGATCAAAAAGAGCAATTTTGAAAATAAAACGTTCAAATTTGATCAAGATTGAGTGATTTTCCTTTACCTAACGATTTCATACTACTTTTTGACGATTTTGCCTCTGCAGGATTAGCGTGCTTGTAACAGTTTAAACTATTGCGCAGGATGCGATTTTGATGAAAAATTGTATAACATTCATAAACTTGTAGCGTTTTATTTTGAAGATTTTTGGACATTAACTCCCTTTTTGTCAACTGTGATGCGAACAACTAAACTGATCTAGTTTAGTCGTTTGTCTAAAAAAAACGGTATTTGGTAAACTCGTTGTCCACGGTATGTTCAGACTTCTGCTAGTGGTTTGGAAATGGTCGACCTTTAAAAATGTCAATGGTGCAATGGATGAAATGAAACAATCTCAGGGTAGGCATAATTAATATGAACTGTGTGCTCAACTTCAGAATGATAAGCAAAGCCTCTAATATTTCCAGTTCAGTTGGCCTGTTATATCACGTGTTTTACGAACTCTTCTTGAGATAGAGCCCATTAATTCATAAATTACTTATGTAAATATAACATTTAGAGACAAATTCTTGTGTAAGATTGGGCATATACGTTTTGAACATGAAACGGGCCAATTACATGTATGGGACGAAAAGTAGAGTGGCTAGGAAATTTCTTAAATTTGTTTCATCTATCTATGTAGCCATGAAACGGGCCAATTACAGGTATTGAAACAGATATTTCTTTTTTTGAAGCTCTAATTATTATGTGTATTGAAACAGGTATTGAAACAGATATGTCAGGAGCGACGTAAAGGCAGAGCTTGCACAGAGGATGAACACAGGCAAGTGTTTTTATGTCTGCTCTTATTGTTTACCGGTTCTCTTGGCATAAATACATGCTTCTTATTTTTGTTATGTGCGTTCATATAGTCTTCTTCAGCTTAACTGAAGGCTTAATACTCTTATAATGCTAGATTTGTGGATCCTAGTTTTGTTGTTTGCCTTGAGTATTTATGAATAGGCTGGGACAATGCTATAACATCCTCCATAAATCATTAAGACACTTTGTAATTCTCTGAAACTTGATCACAAGTGCTTGAAATCACCTATTTTGTTCTTTTTCTTATTTTGTGAATCTCACACCTTAGTTTGTGGATCCTAAAGTTTGTTTTGTGAACTTAGATGGTAATATTGTGAAACGTGTTCATAAGTGGTTCAAATCACCTATTTTGCTCTTTTTCTTATTTTGTGAATCCTAGAATTTATATTGTGAAACCAAAAGGTAATATTGTGAAACTTGGTTATTTTGTGAATCAAGAGCTTATATTGTGAAACCTAGACCTCATTATGTGAAACGTGGCCCTCAAATTTGTGAAATCATTTAGTTATTTGTTTGGTGAATCTAAGGACTTATTTTGTGAATTTAAGGACTGGTTTGGTGTTTTACAGCTTAGTTTCTATCGAATGAGGGCATTCTATGTTTGATGTTTTACAGCTTAGTTTCTATTTTAGGAACTTTATAGTAGAATTTTTTGCTGTTACTTTTTAGCTTTTTTCCTTATTTGGTGAATCTCAGACCTTATTTTGTGAATCTCAGACCTTGTTCAGTGAATCTAAGAGCTTGTTTTGTGAAACTTGATCATCATAAGTGGTTAAAATCACCTTTTTTGCTCTTTTCCTTATTTGGTGAATCTCAGACCTTATTTTGTGAATCTCATACCTTATTCAGTGAATCTTAAGGCTTGTTTTGTGAAACTTGATCATCATAAGTGGTTAAAATCACCTTTTTTTGCTCTTTTCCTTATTTGGTGAATCTCAGACCTTATTTTGTGAATCTCATACCTTATTCAGTAAATCTGAGAGCTTGTTTTGTGAAACTTGCTCATCATAAGTGGTTAAAATCACATATTTTGCTCTTTTTCTTTATTAGGTGAATCTCAGACTTTGTTTTTTGAATCTCAGACCTTGTTCAATGAATCTTAGAGCTTGTTTTGTGAAACTTGGTCATCATAAGTGGCTAAAATCACGTTTTTTGCTCTTTTCCTTATTTGGTGAATCTCAAACCTTATTTTGTGAATCTCATACCTTATTCAGTGGATCTTAAGGCTTGTTTTGTGAAACTTGATCATCATAAGTGGTTAAAATCACCAATTTTGCTCTTTTCCTTATTTGGTGAATCTCAAACCTTATTTTGTGAATCTCAGACCTTGTTCAGTGAATCTTAAGGCTTGTTTTGTGAAACTTGCTCATCATAAGTGGTTAAAATCACCTATTTTGATCTTTTCTTTATTAGGTGAATCTCAGGCCTTATTTTGTGTATCTCAGACCTTGTTCAGTGAATCTTAGAGCTTGTTTTGTGAAATTTGGTCATCATGAGTGGTTAAAATCACGTTTTTTGCTCTTTTCCTTATTTGGTGAATCTCAAACCTTATTTTGCGAATCTCATACCTTATTCAGTGAATCTTAAGGCTTGTTTTGTGAAACTTGATCATCATAAGTGGTTAAAATCACCTATTTTGCTCTTTTATTTATTAGGTGAACCTCAGACTTTGTTTTGTGAATCTCAGACCTTGTTCAGTGAATCTTAGAGCTTGTTTTGTGAAACTTGGTCATCATAAGTGGTTAAAATCACGTTTTTTGCTCTTTTCCTTATTTGGTGAATTTCAAACCTTATTTTGTGAATCTCATGCCTTATTCAGTAAATCTTAAGGCTTGTTTTGTGAAACTTAATCATCATAAGTGGTTAAAATCACCTATTTTGCTCTTTTCCTTATTTGGTGAATCTCAGACCTTATTTTGTGTATCTCAGACCTTGTTCAGTGAATCTTAGAGCTTGTTTTGTGAAACTTGGTCATCATGAGTGGTTAAAATCACGTTTTTTGCTCTTTTCCTTATTTGGTGAGTCTCAAACCTTATTTTGTGAATCTCATACCTTATTCAGTGAATCTTAAGGCTTGTTTTGTGAAACTTGATCATCATAAGTGGTTAAAATCACCTATTTTGCTTTTTTCCTTATTTGGTGAATCTCAGACCTTATTTTGTGTATCTCATACCTTGTTCAGTGAATCTTAGTGCTTGTTTTATTAAATTTGGTCATCATAAATGGTTAAAATCACGTTTTTTCCTCTTTTCCTTATTTGGTGAATCTCAAACCTTATTTTGCGAATCTTATACCTTATTCAGTGAATCTTAAGGCTTGTTTTGTGAAACTTGATCATCATAAGTGGTTAAAATCACCTATTTTGCACTTTTCTTTATTAGGTGAATCTCAGACTTTGTTTTGTGAATCTCAGACCTTGTTCAGTGAATTTTAGAGCTTATTTTGTGAAACTTGGTCATCATAAGTGGATAAAATCACGATTTTTGCTCTTTTCCTTATTTGGTGAATCTCAAACCTTATTTTGTGAATCTCATACCTTATTCAGTGAATCTTAAGACTTGTTTTGTGAAACTTGATCATCATAAGTGGTTAAACTCACCTATTTTGCTCTTTTCTTTATTAGGTGAATCTCAGACTTTGTTTTGTGAATCTCAGACTTTGTTCAGTGAATCTTAGAGCTTGTTTTGTGAAACTTGGTCATCATAAGTGGTTAAAATCACGTTTTTTGCTCTTTTCCTTATTTGGTGAATCTCAAACCTTATTTTGTGAATCCCATACCTTATTCAGTGAATCTTAAGGCTTGTTTTGTGAAACTTGATCATCATAAGTGTTTAAAATCACCTATTTTGCTCTTTTCTTTATTAGGTGAATCTCAGACTGTGTTTTGTGAATCTCAGACCTTGTTCAGTGAATCTTAGAGCTTGTTTTGTGAAACTTGGTCATCATAAGTAGTTAAAATCACGTTTTTTTGCTCTTTTCCTTGTTTGGTGAATCTCAAACCTTATTTTGTGAAACTTGGTCATCATAAGTGGTTAAAATAAATGGGGGTATGATTTTCTTTCACATTCTTTCAAGATAGAATGAACTAAAGCAGCACATATTCAAAAAAAACCGCAATTAAGTTTGTTCCTCAATATGAAGGTGGAAAAAGATTAGATACACAACTATACTTGTACAGAGCAAAATACCAAAGTGACAACTATTTCTTTTCAGCGTAGCAGTTAACCAAAAAATGGAAAGTTCCAAGGTAAGGACTAGAGCATACCTCGAGAATCAATTTCTTCAGTCGTTCCTCTAATGGCAGGGGGAGCAGAGATAAGGGAACAACTCACTATGAAAACTAGTGGAATGATTTAATTATTTTATAACCAATTAGCTCAAATGGCAGAGCGTTGTGCAATGAACAAGGTGTGGGTTCGACTCCCATGTTGGTTATTGACTGTTACTGTTACTTCAAAGCCTAATTGGTATTTCTTTAGTGGACTTTTGGGTTTTGGCCTTTTCTGTTATGTCCAATTGCACCTAATTTATATAATTTCTAACATTGACTTTACAAAGGACTCAAAATTGTAATCCTTTGCTCCTTTAGTGGCTCTGCACGACGTTTTGGCTTATGCACGCCGTTTGTGCACATCTAAGTTTGAGCTTCTTCTACTCATCCTCAATTTTGCACATCTGAGTACGGATTTGGCTAACTCATCCTCAATGTTATTGTATTTAAGTTTAATACACTAGATTCTTAAATTAACTAGGCTATATGAGATTCGAACTCATACCTTTGTGCAAGATTTGCACATTGCTCTCCCATTTGAGCTAATAGCTGTTAAGATATACGAGTACATAACAAAGATTAAATAAGGGACACCTTAAGCTAATAGCCTTTAGATATGCAACAATGAAAAGTCTTTGCCAAGCTTAACATCCTGATTTAAGGAGTTTCTTACAAGAATGATGAAAACACCGCCACTTTTATAGTATGCAAGAAGTTAAGTGTCCATGATAGCAAAACATTTCTGGTAGAGACAGTATGTAATCTGGTAAATGACAGAAAGTGTCCAATTTTGCAGAGCTGGTAATAAAATGGCTTCTAAGACTTGACCGTATACACAGTGGAGTAGAGATAGTATGTATTCTAAACCAGTTTGGTAGGAAGAAGCTGAAAATGGTGAAATGACAATAATTGGAGAGTAGTAGCTAAAAATGAGACACGTATAAAAGTATAAAAGACTCAAGTTGAGTGGATTTCACTTATTCGCTACAAGTATCCATTAAAACTAAGATGATATCATGACTTGCAAATCAAGCAAATGCTTCTGAAAATCACCAGGAACCACAAAATCATAAAACTAACTAAAGAATGCAATGACTGAGACGTGAACTCAAGGACAATCCTCTTTTCTTATTTTGTGAATCTGATATATTGTTTTGTGAATCTTAGAGCTTGTTTTGTGAAACTAGAACGTAATATTGTGAAACTTGGTCATAAGTGGTTGTAATCACCTATATTCCCTTTTTCTTATTTTGTGAATCTTAGACCTTGTTTTGTGAATCTTAGAGCTTATATTGTGAAACTAAAAGGTAATATTGTGAAACGTGGTCATAAACTAGGTAGCACCAAAACGGACACGGACACGGGACACGGACACGACACGGACACGTGACACGACATCCCATGAAATTTAGGACACGGGACACGTTATTTAAATTTAATAAAATATATATAGTTTAGTTATAAGCGTTTAATTTTATTTTTGTAAAAGTATTTGATATTAAATTTAAATATATAAAGGTAAAATTTGGCCTTGATTATAACTCATTTTCACTTTCAACCAAACCCATAATCTAATCAATCTCTTTTGACATCTTATATTTCGTCTAAAGAACATCATTCACCCCAAATAATGTCAAAAAACCAAGGACACGCGTTGGACACGTGCCCAAATACCATGGACACGCATCGGACACGTGCCCAAATAAAAGTAGGAAGTTAGACACGGCTTTATAGGTGTCCGACACGTTTAGGCGTGTGTCCGAGGAGTGTCGGTGTCCGACACGGTGTCCGACACGGGACGGCTGATTAAGTGAAGTGTCCGTGCAACCTAGGTCATAAATGGTTGAAATTATCTATTTTGCTCTTGTTCTTATTTTGTAAAGCCTAGACCTTGTTTTGTGAATCTTAGAGCTTATATTGTGAAACTAAAAGACAATATTGTGAAACGTGGTCATAAATGGTTGAAATTATCTATTTTGCTCTTGTTCTTATTTTGTGAAGCCTAAACCTTGTTTTGTGAATATTACGGTTTGTTTTGTGAAATTAGAAGGTAATATTGTGAAACTTGGTCATAATTGGTTGAAATCACCTATTTTGCTCTTGTTCTTATTTTGTGAATCCTAGAGCATGTTTTGTGAAATCTTACAATGAGGAAAGACAATGCCATATTTGTTACGCCTTCATTAGTCCAAACTTGTGGAAACTTCTGAAATTCTACTTGTCTACTTACTTTAGGTTTGGGCTAACGAACTTGTGAATACTTTAAATCAATCATATGCTGTGCCTATCAGGCTATCAGCTAAAAGAAAGTCAACCAAGTAAAAGGCTGAATAAAATAGGATAGGCATACCATCAGTAGTAGTCCCAACATTCTTCTCGCCAACCGCAGTTGATGTCGGCTCTTTATTTTTGAGTTGGACCTGTCTCTCCTTATGTTAACCTGGTAGGCTGGTACCATAGAGAAATATTAGTAGGTAACATAAGCGAACATATAAGCATGGTGAAGACATACCAAAAAGGCTATGTTTCAAAGAAGATACCTTCGGCATTATGGGGCACACATTTGGGCATGTTCTACAAAAAAATCTGGCAAGGATACGCATTTCATATTGCAGCAAATTCCCACATGTTGGGCAAATTTCCATTGTTTAAACAACACCTAACTTTCACAATGAAAACACCTGCATAATCATACAGAAATAAATTCAGCAAGCCAAATTGCATTTAGCACTAGGACTGTTCATCAATCGCACCAGAACAGGTTTGGACCTGAACCGGAATGGTGATTTTTTATGAACCGACGACCGATCCTGAATCTAGAAACTCATGACTCCGGACCTGAAAAATACTTTATTTTTCCCATTAAAGTTGAAGTAAATCTAACAAGCTGCAAATACTTGCTCAAACCAATTAATATTGTATTAAACTCGATTGCTTCCTGTAAGCGTGGAAACTACATGATGATATGATACTGATGAATCTGTTTTATGCATAAGCTTCCAGTCAAGTGCTTCAAGTAACTGTATAGATCAATTAATAATGGAAGGTCAATCCTAATAATCATTTAAGTTATATAGCTTAGAAAGTTCATAGTCAATCAATAACACCTTATTCTGCAATGCTGAAATCTGTTCGTTCATTTCTTCTCTTTCATCGTCTTCATAGAAAGATTTTAATCTGCAAATGTAGAGAAATATACAAATAAACATCAAATGTAGAGCTTTTGAAATACTTTCTAAATAATGTAGTTATTCCCTCCAATTCTTTGAAATTGCTCCATATTTTCAGGATACCTTTCACAAATTTCTATGAATTAGCGGGAGTAGTACTCTGTAATAGGTAGGGGTGAGCAAAACCAGATATCCAATCCGGATTTCAAAACCGGATCGGATATCCGAATTTAAAATTATCTTTTTTCGTGATCCAGATCCGATCCAAATAATTCGGATATCCGAAAATCTGGAATCCGAAAATTCGGAAATCCAGATTTCGGAAACCGGTTTCTATCCTAATTCAAAAGTATAGAAAAAGTTCCACCAAGTCTGGTATCCCTGTATCAGTGATATTGGGCATCACTTGATGTCATCTGCATAAAATGAAGAAAGAAAGAAAAAGAAATTTAGACGACTTACAAAATAAATTAGCTCGAAACTTATAGACAACATACGATAAAATGTATGTATATAACTTTATAAAAAAATAATGACCCGAATCAAACCCAATCTAATGTGTCCATCTCGATTCTGAGATTACCTAACATGAACTTGACTCATTTGAAAGGATAATTTTTGACTTGCTGAAATGGGTATTACACCTGACTCATTGTAAATTTGTAACCCAATCCAAAATAATAGATTTGTGTAATCCAAGCACGACATGTATGAATGAATCATAGAGATGATCATTAATTCATTGACCACTATTCCTTATCTGGGATTGATCTCAATTATTAAATACAATTGAGATTGATTACTGTTTCCGTCTGATATTGAAGACGATATTGAATAGAAAATCAAATATCTAATCATGATGATTATTTATCAAAACCGTCTGATTTCAATTAAGTAATTAATAGAATAGGGTACATAAATTTCAGATTAAACACAATAGAAAAACAAGAGGATATAGATGGTAGATGGAGGTCTTACTTTGGTTTTTAGGGTTTGTACTTTTGTAGAAATGTGATTGACTGAGTGTATGAGTGATTGTTTTTACTCTTTTCATTTTTTACGTTTTTCCTTTTTTTTATTAAAAAAAAATCCGGATCGGATCCGGATATCCAGTTTTAAGAAAATCACAATCCACATCCGATCCATTTTATTCGGAAAAAACCGGATCGGATATCCACTTTAAACGGTATCCATATATTCGGATTTTTTTTCCGGATTTCGGATCGGATTCGTAAAAAAAACCGGATCGGATACTTTTTGCTCAGCCCTAGTAATAGGTCTTATAGGGCAAGGTACACCTAGTGTCTTGACTACACAAGCTGTGTTATAACAGGAACACACACACATCATATTTTTGTTAGTATCTTTGACCTTGAGTTATGACTTGTGAATAACAAAATAGCCCTCAGCATTGATATCACAACTTCACAAGAAAAATAGCTCCATGAAATCAAGCATTTAAGATCATACGAGAAACATAGACTGCCAACATACCGTCTAAGTTCTTCTGTCAAACGCAGGTTTTCCATGGCAAATCTTGTCACTTCCTGATTCCTATCGACTTGAGCACGCAAAACTTCTATTTCTTTCAAGTGCTCCTCTTTCTCCTTCAGTAAGTGTGCCTCAGCAGATATTTTTCCAGGAGCAACAGCTTCTAACCTCTTAATTCCTGCTTCCCTAAACCTGAGCCTCATTTTCAAACCTTGAATTTCGTCTTCCCTTTGTTTCGCCTGCATTAGCAACAGTATGCCAAGTTGTCAATAAGCCATTAAATGGGGAGTTCACTAGCTTAAAATTGTTAGACTAAGTCAGACATTGCTTCTTCTAGATGCAACTGCTAAACACCACAGACATTAATTTTTCCCTTTGAAAGGAACTTTGAAAGAAATAAAACTAACGAATTAGAGTTGAATAAACTTCAAATTCTAATACGACAGCAGTTTATGGAAACACACCATTCATAGTCATCTTATTTTCAAATTTATTAGTATGGGAGTGCAGGAATCAGTGTAGGGCTGAGGGTTTAGTTAAAAGACCTGAAAATGTGATTAAGATTCTGCAAAGGGTTATTGTAGCTCGTGTTAGGGGGCTGCTGGGGCATAAAGTCAGTACTAGAGAGATGGATTGGGTCAATAGGACTGTTTTGTGCCACTAATCTGGTTGGATGTATCTTTCATTAGAATTATTGTATGTATGGTGATCGAATAAGATGTATAATGTTCTTTGAAGATTATAAACTAATTTGTTAACAAGCAAATAAAGACAAGACCAACATATTTGAAAAGCACTAAGAGCTGACACTCATTCACCAATAACCGAGTTCACCAATTACTTCCTGTAAAACTTCTTCAAAAAAACATTTATCAATAAAACAGGCAGAAAAGAGGGCTTGTCAATTCAAATACCGACTCACATGCTAAGCAAAGAGGATAAAGCCTGGAACGGGTCAGGCAGTTGTACATTAAGGCGGCTGTCATTCAGCTTTCTGTAAAGCATAACTTTCTAATGGTTCAACAACGAACCAAGACAAAGTGGCAGTGTGGCACTTTAAAGAGAAAACATACACCAAACGACAGAAGATGAAAGCTTACAATGTGAGATTGATGCTATCAAGGATATTTCCAGTTAAAATGTCATCTAAAAGCAAACTGATTATAAACACTCAATGACTTAAAACTTTGGACATCCCGGAAAACAGATGTTTCTACAATTCTACTCACATTATGCAATATTTATGTGTAACTTACAAGATGTTCAATGAAACTTGTAAATTTGATAGAAGGCTCCCACTGATATGGGCTTAAATCACTTTATAAAAATGGTTAATACAATATGGCCAACTCATGTAAGGGCACATTCTCGTTCGGAGTACACAAACTATCTTAAAAAGACATTGGCATTAAGGCACAATGTATATGACAAAGCTAACACATTTAGGCTTCAGAAATTTATGTGAATTCTACTTTTGCAGCTAAAGCATGTTAAACAGTCACAAACTTGGTAGTTAGAAGCGAAGGGAGGTCAAAGTAAGATCTATTATATCAAACATGAAGTACAAAAAAAACATCCTTGCAACTCATGCTCGAATTAAATTCGGTAAAATCATTCAAATCCTTAACATGCTTTAGAAGTACAGTGATAATGGCGAGAACGAGACATCTCAGAGATAAAGACGGAATGAAAGTACAGATGAATTGAAATGATAACTATTGAATCAACTGAAATCGGTCATAACTAACAGTGAACAATAAGAATGAAACTTCAACTGCGAGCATAATCGAGCAGAAAAGGAACGCATAGAAATCAATCGAAATCGAGTGATTAAACTAATTAGGTAAGTTTATAACTAAAAATTTAACTAAATAAGCAACAAAATCAAAATCTATAAAGAAACGGAGAGGAACATACGAAGAAGAGGAGAAATCGACTTCAATAGATTGTATGCGTTGCTACTAAGCTCGATTATGCTCAGACAACGATCAAAAACTGCAGAAGAACAACAATATTTTAACGGATTAAATAAGTCGATTGAAAATTAGGGTGAAAAATAAGGAATGAAAGTAAGATGAATCGAAATTTAAATTAGTATTCGAGAATACCTAATTTGCGTATGATAATGGAAGTAGACAACTCACTGATAATGGCGGTCGAAAGCTCAATGAAAATGGCGGTCGAAAAGCTCGGTAATAATGGCGAAGACGTAGTGGTTCAAGATGGTGAGAGTAAGAACAAGTTGAAGATAGAGAAACAGGACGAGTAAATGAAGAGTTATTGAGGGGAAATGTTGAGGTGGTTGGGGTTATATAAGGGGACACGTGGCCTCATCCGGTGAGTCTACAATTTATAGATCGACGGTTTAAAATGAGTCTAGCCGCCTCACCCTAAGAAGGGTGCCTCACATGATTCAATTTATATATATATATATATATATATATATATATATATATATATATATATATATATATATATATATATATATATATATATATATATATATATATATAGGGGCGAGTTCGAGTACGAATCGCCTTAACGTATTTAAACCGTTTAACTAGCTTAATTAGGCGCTTTTTTTTTTTTTTTTTTTTTTTTTTCATTTTCGGATACACTTTATCTACTTACCATATACACCTCTCATTCAGATACATCTTATAACATATCCAGATACACTTTTTCTACACTACAATTCTAGATGCACTTTTACACTTTTTTTAACACTATTTTTTTTTGGAAGGTTTAAGAAGAACTCCTAGATACATTTTGTACTATTTCTGGATACATTTTATATTATTAGCGGATACACTTTGTGTAAATTGTTACAAGTTTTAACACTAACTCTCGGATACGTTTTATATTTTTTGCGGATACACATGACATTAATGCCTGATACGCATCTTATTAACCCCAGATACGCATGTCATTAAAGTCAGGTACGCATGTCGTTAAAGTTAGATACGCATCTTATTAACCCCAGATACGCATGTCATAAAATTCAGATACGCATTTCCAGATACATTAGCTAGTACCTCCGGATACACATGGTATTAATACGGGATACACATGTATCCCGTATCAATACCATGTGTATCTGGGGTGGTATTTTGTGTATCCACTTCCACCACCGTCATCACCGCCCCCACCACCGCTGCCCCACCCACCGCCGCCACCACCACTTGCCCCCCACCACTGCCACAACCACGCTAACCCGACTAACACCACACCACTACCACCACTATCAGACAAACAACATCGGCTGCATCACCCCACCAATTCATTCCTCAAAATTACAATCACCATAAACCGTCTACAACTAACATAACAACCTCACCAACAACCTACACTTTCATCATCTTCAACAAAACCCAACAATGGTGAAATCCAAACCAAGAATCCCTGACAGAGCAGCAAGAAAACGACATCGTTTCCTCAACAAACTACGTGCCCACCATCGCCATCTTCTCAAGCTTGCTTCTTTCTCCTCCTCCTCACCTTCATCCTCCATTGAACAACCACCTCTCCCAATTTCCACAAACACAACTACTTCTTCAACAACAACACAGAAATCTCCTGCAACTCCATCATTACTGTCAATAAGGAGCAGGATTCGTAACTTCATGAAAAGATCGAAACCGAGAACAAGATCAACATCAATATCACCATCTTCACCTTTCTACTCACCATTATCACACTCACAATCTCAGTCGCCTTCACTTTCTCCATCACTCTCTTGTTCCTCGTCTTCGCCTCCCAAGATTTCACTATCTCCATTAGAACCCAGAACTAACTCTATCAAATCCGACCACCACGCCACCATGGCTCAGTCAAGCGCCTGCACGACCACCTCAAACCTCATTTTAAATCGCCTTTTTTTCAAAAACTAAGTGATTCAAATCATAGATCTAGGAAAAAAGAAGATGAATTTCAGAAAATTAACCAAACCACTGCCACCACCACGCCCCACCATAACTAACCAAACCACTATGAATCCGCTGACTAACACTACACCTACTTCCACCGCCACCTCCAGGCACCCCTGACCACCGCCACACACCATCACCACCACCATAACCACAAATAAACCAATTCTTCAATCAAAACTACCTGTTCCTTCCATCGGCCACCTCATCCCCTGCCGCATCTGCCTCCGCGTCCACCTCCGCCACTTCTACTTTCTCCTTCTCCGATCCTCCTCCTCCTCTTCTTTTACTTTCACTTCCACCTCGCTTACCTCCTTCGCCAAAACCGTCTCCTCCACCATCTTTCCTCCATTAATTTCTCTCCTTCATAAATGAAGTAATATAATTTGCTGAGTTTTGTTTTATAAATGAAGTAATTGAAGTAATTGAACAAGTGATTGAACAAGTGAATTTAAAACTTGTTTTATAAATGAAGTGGTATAATTTGCTGGGTTTTGTTTGGATGATGGGAAAGTATGGAAAGAAGAACAAGTATCTTAAGAAGTGGTGGTATTGAATTGATGAACCACAACTAAAGTTTTAAAAATACCAACTGGTTGCTCGGTGACGCTCCAACATAACCACCATAAATCTCATTTTTTTGAAAAATGGTGTGATTTAATTCATAGATCTATAAAAAATGAAGAAGAATTACAAAAATCTGACCAAACTATTGACATTGTTGCAGGATTTCGAGTTAAATACAACTTATTTGAGCTAAAAATCACATTAATGGCGGATTTAAGGTGATCGACGGCCAGATCAGAAGAATGAAGATGGGAATTGAGAAGTTTGGTTTATTAGGTTAGGTGAGATTTGAGTGTGGTAGGTAGGAGTAATGTTTTGGGTTGAGTTTTGTGAGAGGCAAAGGATGTCACGTGGGTAGTTGAGTTCTTTAATTTGAGAGTTTTTATTCAGTTCGCACGGTTCGCACCGTAATTTTAGTTAAATGCAGACAGGATCACGATTACTATATATATATATATATATATATATATATATATATATATATATATATATATATATATATATAATTAGGATCCATTGAGTCTACCTACTTAGGGTGAGTCCGTCCTATCAATCTGAGCCGTTAGATGAAGGAGATCCAACGGCTACAGTAGCGCGCGTGGCAATAAGGGTAAGATTGTCAAATTGCCCGTCAATACATAAACTTATCCAACGGACAACATCTCATATTTTAGTCATTAATTTTCTCTCTCTACCCTCTCAGAACTCCTCAACTCTCCGTATTAACAAAAATTCGCAATTAAACAAACACCAAAAACTATAAACCTTAATTCCGATCCCTCTATCTATGGTGAAGTTCTTCAGTAATGGAGATTCGAGGAGACTTCAAGCTAGAAATGGTGATCATCGTGTCACGATCTTGCGGATTTCTGAATGAAGGACATAATGCACATATTATGTTTTCCCTAATCTACCGCATCTTCGGCGACAAATAAATCGACGGCAGTGCGTAATCGGCTACATTGCTATCAGGTTTAAGATATTTTTCTCATTCTAATCTGTCTTATTTCTATTAATTAGCTTATAGTTGTTTTTAAACATGCTACATGTAATTTTGTCATATATTGATTGATATCGTTTTATTGATTTGTTGCTGAAGTGACAAAACTATATTTAGATCGTTCTGTTTCTTAATTTGTGATCTCAATTGATTTGCTTTGATATAGAGTATTTGAAACGAACTGAGCAACTTTCATATTGTTTGATTGTTGCTGAGGATATTGATGGCTGCTAATTTGAATAACGTGATGGACCTTGATCTATGCTTCCCGGTTGCGGATTACACTGACTATTATTACTCTAATAAATACTTCAATAGCTACTATCAATTTCTTCTTTTAGTATCATTGAGAATGTTAATTTAATTTATTTGACTTTTTATGCTCATTGGAATGCTCATTGATTCAATGTATGATCTGATTGCTTTATTGTGGATGTAGGTGTTCAAGTTTTGGTGTTATTGAATCAATGATTTTAATCGTAGTGAAAGGATGAACAGTGTTTGCTGGAACTCAGCTAAGTTTTTGTGTTAAACCATATTTTAACCGGTTATGATAATGGTTTAACTCTGTTACAATAATGCTTTCGTTGTGTTACGGTAATGATTTTTACGTGTAAAGTAAATGCTAATAATGTATGCAACTATTGTTACAATAATGGTTGATTATGTTACTATGATTGTCCAAGTGTGTTACAATGACGATGTTATTCTGTTACAACAATGGATATCAGTTTAAGATTAATCTGTTGCGATAACTGGTATGGGTGATAACTGGTAACGGTTTAGTCATGTTACAATAACGGTTTACTTTGTTACAATGACGGTTTAGTCATGTTACAATAACGGTTATACTTTGTTACAATAATGCTTTACTCGTGTTACAATAACGGTTATACTTTGTTACAATAATGGTTTACTCGTGTTACAATAATGGTTTTACTCGTGTTACAATAACGGTTATACTTTATTACAATAACAGTTTAGTCATGTTACAATAACGGTTACACTTTGTTACAATAATGGTTTACTCGTGTTACAATAACGGTTATACTTTATTACAATAATGGTTTACTCGTGTTACATTAACGGTTGAACTGTGTTACGGTTATAATTTAACTATGTTACTATAATCATTTAATTGGATTACATATTCTATCATTGTCTTAACATTAACTCATAATTTCCCTCTTTCTTACTCTCCCTTGACTGATACAGTGATACCCACCAAATGAAACTTGTGTGAGAGTGGAGTAATGTTTACTTATCCGTGATAAGTAAAAGACGGTGAGTGATGAGGAGTCTGATGAGAAGACTGAGGAATTTGGGAATACAAATGATGTTGCTGTGATTTCTTTTGTTTGATTGCTTAGGCTTATGTCATTCTTCCGTATGTCATTTGGTCTAATTTGAGGATTAGATCCTATCACTTGTTTCTTCCTATTTATAGTATCAACCCCGTAATAGCTACTGGAATATATTTTGTGATATATATATATGTATGTGCTACTCATAATTTTGCCTAGCTATTTTCCTAAAGTTGCTTGTCGTGACAAATCCTGTGTCAAATTTATGGCCTATATTTAGATAATTGAACTTCATCAAGTTCCAGTGTCATCGATCGATTTTCGTAAATTTATCATCGATCTTAAATTTTAGCCTGAGAGTTTTTCCTAGAGAAATGAATATTTTCTATTATGCTTGTGATTAGTTATGGTGAGTCAGTCATTTCATATTTTTTGGCATTTACTCTGTAGCTTCAAGTCTACCTCATTTCATCTTTTTTTGGCATATTTGAAAGGCTATTAGCTCAAAATGGGAGAGCAATGTGCAAATTTTGCACAAAGATATGGGTTCGGCTCCCATATAGCCTAATTTCTTTAAGAATCAAGTGACAATAACTTGTCATGACATGAGCATTAAGGATTAACAAGTCATAATAATCATATTCATGCCTGCATAATTAAGGAGGGGAAGGTCATGATAAGAGCAACAATGACGTTCATGAGCTATAGTATCATAGAACTACAGCAATCCAAGGTTTAGTGGCAGGCATAACATCAAACTCGAGACTTAATTATATGAACAAAGCACAACTAGACACAACACAAATGACCATTTATCTTTTAGAAACACCAGTTTATTCTTAGAGTAACAATTATATTTAATAACCAACATGGGAGTCGAACCCACATCTTGTGCATTGCACAATGCTCTATCTTTTGAGCTAATTGGCTTTTAAAACGGTTAACAATGCAAATACTTTACATGTAAAAGTATTATACAAGTTTCGCTCAAATACTTTTCATCCTCATCCTGGAAGTGAACTACATAAAATGAATATGCCAACTAGGCATAAAGACAGAGAGTGAGCATGATCAGTAAATTCGGAGACATAAAAGTGATAAAACATACTAGGATGAATATGCCTCTCAAACAAAGAAGCAATTCTAATCTGCTTTAACATTAACAAAGCGTCAATTCAAGTACCACACAACTCTCTTCAGAATGACTGTGGCTAATTCAGCTTATCGCAAAAACATAACAGGGTATCTTGTTCATCTCAACATTCAAGCAGTAAACCATGGTTTAGAACAGGCTCCCTTCAGCGTCGACAATTCAATAACGTGTTACAATAATTATAATTATGCATTTCTAAAAATTAACTCATATTCGTATGTCTTAAGATGACATATTGACAACCTTTGAATCCTATTACTCCTTTAAATTATGTGAGATAAAGATAATGATAAATATGTTATAATAACCACAAATATATGTTACAATAATAAGAAATGTGTGTTACACAAACAAATATATGTTACAATATGTTGGATTTGATGCCTTGAGAAAAGGCAATTCCACTTTTTACTTTGTTTTGTATCCCACATCGGTGGTGAACAACAAAGTTGTGGGATTTATATATCCCTTTGTCCTTTGTATGGATAAGAGAATGGACCAAGGTGGGTTTTGTTGTGTTTGTTGGGCCTGTGGGTTTGGGTCCAACACACACGCGCGCGCCGGCCCGGCCCGAGCTCGGGCTCGGGTAGAGCCCCTGCGGGGCGGGCCATAGGCCCTCTTTTACCTTTTTGGTCCTGTGTGTGTGTCTTTGTCCAGGTTCATCTGGACTTGTGTAATATCCCACCGTAGTGGGAGAGAGTCTTACTCCCACTATTCCGGTTGAAGGCCGTGTGTTTTAGGAGATCGTTTTCCTCCTAAAACCGTCTCGTATTTTCCTATAAATACAAAGACTACCCCCCTATGAGATAAACACACAATTACACACACTTCCTCTTTTCTTTCTCTTTCTCTCTTCAAAATTTAAGTACATTCGATCGATTCCAGTCCGTCGGTTTCGAGTGGGCGATTCAAGGGCGCAGAGTGTAATCCTTGGGAACTACCGGTCATTGCCGATCGCCACCACGGTCGTACCGGAATAATAGTTTTCAAGGCAGTGGTTCCGCACCGCGTCACTACCTTTCATATTCGGTATTTCTGGTCCTTCTCTAGTTACTGCTTCTATTTTTCCAACAATTTGAAAACTATTATTGTTGCAGTAGCTATGTCTGTTATCTCGAAAATTGTTCCTGAATTAGCGAAACTAGAGTCGTTGGATGGTCACAACTATAAGCGTTGGTCCCAGAAATTATTGATGTATTTTGAGCAGTTAGAAATTGATTATGTGTTATTTGCTGACCCGCCTAAACCTATCACCCCTACTGATGTTGAGACGACCCCTCCTGCTGCTAAGGATGTTAAGTCTAATGAAGAGGACATTGCAAAATTTGTTAAAGACAACAAAACTGCTAGGTGGCACATACTGAATAATATGACAAACACCTTGTTCGACTTATTTGCTGTGAATAAGTCTGCTAAGTTTATTTGGGAGTCTTTAGAAACTAAATATGGGGCTGATGATGCGGGGAAAAAGAAGTATGTTGTGGGAAAATGGTTGGGATTTCAAATGGCTGACGGGAAACCTATCATGGATCAAGTCCATGTTTATGAAAACTTATGTGCTGATGTCGTTAATGAGGGCATGAAACTTGATGATATTTTCGTAGCTAATGTTCTGCTAGAGAAATTCCCTCCCTCCCCGGTCCGATTACAAAACCAACTTAAGCATAAAAAGAAAGACCTATCCCTTAAAGAACTTATAGGACATATGAGGACCGAGGAGGCTAATCGCCTTAAATACCTTCCTGCTAGTCAATCTGTGACTATTCCTGCTGTTGCTGCTGTTAAAGCTAATTTGGTTGAGTCTGGTGGTCCGTCTAATGCTGAGAAATATAAGGGTAAGGGTAAGGCCAAGGTTGGTCAGGGTAAGAACCAGGGTCCTGCTAAGAAGAATGGTCCAGGGAAGCATACCAAACCGGTTCCTAAGATTCAGAAAGCTGCTAAGGGCCCTATTGTCCTATGCTATGTGTGCGGAAAAGTCGGTCACAAAGCCTACCAATGTTCTCGAGAAGAAATCTGCTTTGAGGCCAATGTTGATGTTCTTTGTGATGATGATGTTATTGCAAATTTGGGTTGTGGAAGCTAATCTGGTGGGTAATGTTCTTGAATGGGTCTTGAATCTGGAGCTTCGAGACACCTATGTCTTTGATAGGGTTTATTTGCTTTGAGTTCGAGGAAGTTCTTTGATGGGGAATGCGTCTGCATGGGTAATTCTTCATCCGCAAAGATCACGAGCAAAGGCAAGATCTTTCTCAAACTCACCTCGGGAAAACACTTGCTCTCGCAATGTTTTATTTGTACCCTCATTGCGTCGAAACCTTGTGTGCCCGTGCCTTGCTAAACAAAGCTGGTTTGAAACTTGTTTTTGAGGCCGACAAGGTGGTAATGTCGCGTAATGGGGAATTTGTGGGCAAGGGTTATCTTTCCGGGGTCTTTTTGTATTGAACTCGATTCTCGCTATTAATAATATTGCATCTTCTTCTGCTTATATCGCTGAGTCAATTGATGTTTGGCATGGTAGATTAGGTCATGTGAATGTGGATTACATTAAAAAACTTAGAACTATGAGCCTAATTCCGAGTTTGACGAGTCAAGAATTCTCTAAATGTGCTAGTTGTGTTGAGGCTAAGTTTACAAAGAAGCCTAGTAAACCTGTGACTACTAGGAACACGAGTCTTCTTGAGTTAATTCACACCGACCTAGCCGACTTCAAAAATGTTGCAAGTAGAGGTGGCAAGAATTATTATGTCACGTTTATAGATGATTGTTCTAGATACACCCGTGTCTATTTGCTTAAGACTAAAGATGAAGTTGAACACTCTTTTATAAACTTTAAGAATGAAGTTGAGAACCAACTTGACAGAAAAATTAAAAGGGTAAGGTCTGATAGAGGTGGTGAGTATTAATCCAGTTATCTAGCCGACTTTTGTACCGCAAACGGTTTAATACATGAGACTAGTCCACCTTACTTACCCCAATCCAATGGTGTAGCTGAACGTAAAAATAGAACCTTAAAAGAAATGATGAATGCTATGCTTTTAAGTTCTGGCCTATCTGACGATATGTGGGGGGAAGCAATTCTTTCAGCTTGTCACATTCTTAACCGTGTACCTCATAAGAAAATTGACAAGACACCCTACGAGATTTGGAAGGGCTATCCTCCTAACCTGAGCTTCCTTAGGGTATGGGGGTGTTTAGCTAAAGTGGGCTTACCTGATTTTAGGAGACCTACCGTTGGACCTAAGACCTATGATTGTGTGTTTATAGGTTATGCTCAAAATAGCTCTGCTTATAGATTCATGTCTTTGAGTGACCGTTCTATATCTGAGGCTAGAGATGCCGAATTCTTTGAGCATGTTTTTCCTTTTCGTAAAAACTTTTGTACCATCTCCTAGTTTATCTGTTGCATCTCCTGATTTGTCTTCACATGCTAGTGGTAGTAGCGCTTCTATTGATGTTCCTGTTGAACCTAGAAGAAGTAAAAGACCTAGATGCCCAAAGAACTTTGGTGATGATTATGATACAACTATGTTGTCTCGAACTAGGATACACTTTATCTGTGCTAGTGATGAGTTTGTTTCAACCTTTTTAATAGAAGATGACCCAAAAACCTATAGTGAGGCAATGAAATCCATTGATGCTAATTTTTGGAAAGATGCTATTAAAAGTGAACTTGACTCTATTGTGTCAAATCAGACTTGGGAGTTGACTGATTTACCTAAAGGTAGTAAACCCATTACAAGTAAATGGATCTTTAAAAAGAAAATGAGACCTGACGGTACAATAGAGAGGTTCAAAGCTAGACTTGTAGTTAGAGGCTTTACACAAAAGAAGGGTATTGATTACTTTGATACTTACTCTCCTGTGACCAAAATTTCGACTATTAGGACTCTTGTCGCCTTAGCTGCTATTCATAACCTTGTTATACATCAGATGGATGTTAAAACTGCCTTTTTGAATGGTGAACTAAGGGAAGAGATCTACATGTCTCAACCTGAAGGTTTTGTGATTGAGGGTCAAGAGAGTAAAGTGTGTAAACTGAACAAGTCACTCTATGAACTGAAACAAGCACCTAAATAGTGGTATGAGAAAATTAACAACACTTTGATAAGTAATGGCTATGTGGTTAACAATTCTGATTCATGTGTTTATTCAAAAGTAATAGAATCTGATTGTGTGCTTATATGCCTTTATGTTGATGACATGTTAATACTTGGTAATAATTTAGAGGTGATAATTAGAACCAAAGAATTTCATCATCACATTTTGAGATGAAGGACTTAGGAGAAGTTGATGTTATCCTAGGAGTTAAGGTCATCCGAAACCCCAATGGAATCTGTCTAAGTCAATCTCATTATGTTGAAAAAGTGTTGAAAAAGTTTAACTTGCTTTGATGATGTGCCTGCTAGAACACCCTATGATCCTAGTGTAGCATTATGTAAAAACTTGGGCAAGAGTGTTTCCCAAGAAGAGTATGCTAAAATCCTAGGTAGTGTGATGTTTTTAATGAACTCAGTACTCGACCGATATTGCTTATGCGAGTTAGTAGATCGAGTCGTTATACACATAACCCTAGCAATGAACACTGGAATGCTCTTCGTCGTTTACTAAAATACCTAAAAGGAACAAATGACTTATGTTTGCATTATAGTAAATTTCTGCTTTGTGTTAGAGGGATATTGTGATGCGAATCAAGGGTTGCGGATAACGATGAGATCTGTTCTACTAGTGGTTATGTCTTTACCATGGGTGGAGGTGCTATATCGTGGAAGTCTTCAAAACAGACTTGTATTGCACGCTCTACCATGGAATCGAGTTCATAGCTCTTGAGTTGGCGGGACAAGAGGCCAATGGTTGAAAAACCTTTTAGCCGATATACCGGTGTGGGGCGGACGGCTAACACCGGTCTCCCGCACTGTGACTCGCAGGCTGCTATTGGTGTTGCAAAGAATAGTGTCTATAATGCGAAAAAGAGACACATGCGAATAAGGCACGCTGCAGTTAAACAACTCCTTGAGAACGGAGTGATTACTGTGGACTATGTGAAGTCCGAAAGTAATCTTGCCGATCCCTTTACTAAGGGGCTGACTAAGAGATTAGTCGTTGACACGTCGAGGGGAATGGGGCTTAGGTCCTTAAGTCAAGATTGATATCTGACTAGGTCCAAAGTTTCTATTCCTATGGCGTAGTATGATTCATAGCCTTTATGGTGGTGCTTTTGAGACGCACTTGATGAATTATACACCAGGTTGGACTTATATCCTTAATGGCTCGTGTGAGAAGTGCTGCTCTTGGGAAGCACTTGAGCCACCTACGTAGTTGTGATGATCCCAAGACCATGAGAAGTCTTGTGAACACATCTATTAGTACCAAGGTAACGCATAAGCTCTAAAGAGCGCGTTGCACTCTGAAATCGCGGAACGATCAAATTTGAAGGTATGATATGTGTTGTGGGGGTATCGATCAAGCTCGATTAGGAATTCAAATCGCAAGATATTCTCTCGCTGTAAGTAAGTCGTTTCCTCACTTCACTAAAGTGTCAATTCAAATAGAAAGATATTGATACCTAAGTATCCAATCCTTCCTTTACTCAGAAATTTCTTTCCTTTTCTCTTAGCCATCTGTGGGGGATTGTTGGATTTGATGCCTTGAGAAAAGGCAATTCCACTTTTTACTTTGTTTTGTATCCCACATCGGTGGTGAACAACAAAGTTGTGGGATTTATATATCCCTTTGTCCTTTGTATGGATAAGAGAATGGACCAAGGTGGGTTTTGTTGTGTTTGTTGGGCCTGTGGGTTTGGGTCCAACACACACGCGCGCGCGCGCCGGCCCGGCCCGGCTCGGGCTCGGGCTCGGGTTTGGATAGAGCCCCTGCGGGGTGGGCCAAAGGCCCTCTTTTACCTTTTTGGTCCTGTGTGTGTGTCTTTGTCCAGGTTCATCGGACTTGTGTAAGATCCGATCAACAACCATCCGGTAGTGGGAGAGAGTCTTACTCCCACTATTCCGGTTGAAGGTCATGTTTTTAGGAGATCGTTTTCCTCCTAAAACCGTCTCGTATTTTCCTATAAATACAAAGACACCGGTCCCTAGAATAAACACACAATTACACACACTTCCTCTTTTCTTTCTCTTTCTCTCTTCAAAATTTCTGGTACATTCGATCGGTTCCAGTCCGCGCCGAGTGGGCGATTCGAAGGGCGCAGAGAGTGTAATCCTTGGGGAACTACCGGTCATTGCTGATCGCCACCACGGTCGTACCGGAATAATAGTTTTCAAGGCAGTGGTTCCGCACCGCGTCACTACCTTTCATATTCGGTATTTCTGGTCCTTCTCTAGTTACTGCTTCTATTTTTCCAACACAATAAGCTTTGAATTGTGTTACTGTAACGATGAACATGTATTACAATAACATGTATTACAAAAGAAATCTCAATATTAATTACTTCATAATAATCATACATACTATACCTTTAAGCTACACGAGTTTTATGATCAGCTCATTTAAATCTCCCAAAATTAAACCCAAATTAGTCAAAAGTTATTCCAATTACATACAATCTATTCGATTAGAGTTGCCTATCACCCCAACTAATATTTAAGAAACCATTTATCGATGGATAAATTACCAATTTTCACCTCAACAAATTACAAAACATTATCTATAAGCTTTTAATTTCAATTGAATTTAACTAATAGTAAGAACATGAAGTAATAGAAAGAAATATCTTACCTTGATGCCGTCGTTGTGGCTATATAAATTGAGATTTCATGTTCAATTGAAATTTTTTTATTTAGCATTTGCAATTTTTTTGTAATTTATGCAGATTTTGAGGGTAGTGTGTTTTTACTAGAAAATGAAATAGAGATAAACAGGGCTGAAGAGAGAGATTGTAATTTTGTAAATGTGAGCGAGAATCAGAAAACAAACTTCAGCGCTTTTTTTTTTTTCGATTTTAGATCAATCGTGGCCCTTGATTTCGCCAGATCGTACGGTCCTAATTAGTAGGACAGACTCATTTAAAACCCTGGACTCACCGGATCTTATATATATAGGTGAGTCCACCTATATATTTGAGTCCATGAGTCCATAACACAATATCACGCACTATACAAAACAATATCACGAATTTTTTTTTCCGAAATTTTTTTTTTCAAATTTTTTTTTTCAATTTTTTTTTTCAAACTTTTTTCCGTAAATTTTTTTTTCAATTTTTTTTTTCGATTTTTTTTTTCAATTTTTTTTTTCGAATTTTTTTTTTCGAAATTTTTTTTTTCAATTTTTTTTTTTTTTTTTTAAGCTGTGATATTGTTTAGTATAACGTGTGATATTGTATTTCAAAATAATATCGCGATTTTTTTTTTCAAATTTTTTTTTTTTTCGAAAAAGTGTTTTTTTTTTTTAAAAAAAAAAAAAATTAATGTATGCTGTGATATTGTTTAGTATAACGTGTGATATTGTATTACAAAACAATATCACGATTTTTTTTTTTGTATTTTTTTTTCAAAAACTTTTTTTTTTCATTGTGATATTGTTTAGTATAACGTGTGAAACCGTAAGTTTGTGATATTGTGTAGTATAACGTGTGATATTGTATCATGGACTCACGGACTCAAAAAGATAGGGTGGACTCATGTGATAATAATTCTATATATATATATATATATATATATATATATATATATATATATATATATATATATATATATATATATATATATATATATATAGAGAGAGAGAGAGAGAGAGAGAGAGAGAGAGAGAGAGAGAGAGAGAGAGAGAGAGAGAGAGAGAGAGAGAGAGAGAGAGAGAGAGAGAGAGAGATGAGTTCTAATGAGTCCTCCTTCCCAATTGAGTCCATAAGTCCTTCTAATGGCCATTGGATGGACTCATTGGATGGTTGAGATGAATTTGATTAAGGGCTATTAAAAAGAAAAGGAAAAAAATGTGGATGGTTGGCTTGATATGGGTGGTTGAGATTGAAAATTACCAAAAAAAAATTACCACTAATCAAATTTCTATACTCTAATTAATTTTTCTTTCTCTCTCTAGCCCCTAATTAATCAGTTTTGAGTTTCAGATTTCAGAAGTGTAAATGTAATGTTGTATGAGTTTTACAAGTGTAAATGTGATGTTCTACGAGTGTAAATGTAACATTTTAAGAGTGTAAATTTGATTTTTTGTGACGGAAATTTTGAATTTACATAATTTTAACATTTTACAAGTGTAAATGTGATGTTTTACGAGTGTAAATGTAACATTTTAAGAGTGTAAATTTGATTTTTTGTGACGGAAATTTTGAATTTATATAATTTTAACATTTTACAAGTGTAAATGTGATATTTTGCGACTGTAAATGTAACATTTTAAGAGTGTAAATTTGATTTTTTTGTGACGAAAATTTTGAATTTATATAATTTTAACATTTTACAAGTGTAAATGTGATGTTTTACGAGTGTAAATGTAACATTTTAAGAGTGTAAATTTGATTTTTTGTGACGGAAATTTTGAATTTACATAATTTTAACATTTTACAAGTGTAAATGTGATGTTTTACGAGTGTAAATGTAACATTTTAAGAGTGTAAATTTGATTTTTTTGTGACGAAAATTTTGAATTTATATAATTTTAACATTTTACAAGTGTAAATGTGGTGTTTTACGAGTGTAAATGTAACATTTTAAGAGTGTAAATTTGATTTTTTGTGACGGAAATTTTGAATTTACATAATTTTAACATTTTACAAGTGCAAATGTGATGTTTTACGAGTGTAAATGTAACATTTTAAGAGTGTAAATTTGATTTTTTGTGACGCAAATTTTGAATTTATATAATTTTAACATTTTACAAGTGTAAATGTGATGTTTTACGAGTAAAACTTTAGTCCTTTACGAGTGTAACTTTAGTCCTTTATAAGTGTAACTTTGTCCTTTATGAGTAAAACTTTAGTCCGACTACCAAAAAAACACCACCACCGTCATCCTCCGCCACCAACTCATATCCACACAAAATATGAGTGCAAATCTATATAATTTTAACGAGTGTAAATGTACAGATATACAAGTGTAAATGTAAGGAAATATGAGTGTAAGTGTACAAAATATGAGTGTAAATGTAAAGAAATACGAGTGTAACTGTAAGAAGTACAAGTGTAAATCTGAAAAATGCGTGTAAATGTAAAGAAATATGAGTGTAAATGTAACAAAATATGAGTGTAAATGTAAAAAAGTACGATTGTAAATGTAAAAAAATATGAGTAAAATAAATATATTTATTAGATCTACGAATAAGATCAACAATTTATTATACTTCATAAGAGTGTAAATGTAAAGAAATGCGAATGTAAATGTGAGGAAATACAAGTGTAAATTTAAAGAAAAACGAGTGTAACTTTAAAATAACACAAAAAAATAAATAGATCTGAAATCACCCGAGTGTAACTTTATAGATCTAAAAAAGAAAAACAAAAAAAGACGAGATACGCAAGTAAAAATTAACCACTCACAATAACAAATGAAAATAATAATTAAAAAAATTACGTAACAACAACAACATCAAGACTAAGCTATTTTCGAAAAAAAAAATATCTGAAATAGAAAAGATAAAAAAAAAAAAAAAGAAGTGAAAACACAGTATTTAAAAAACCCAATAAAGATAAAAGAAAAAGACCAAAGATTTCTTAGTTTTCGTACACTACACATACACCTCAAGTTTTATTTTTTCAAAAAGCAAACACCATACATCAGCATACATGACATAAGGTGTTGCTAAATTCAAATCGACATCTTTCTGATCGTACACTACACATTTTTCGTACACTACACATACATCTTTCTGATCGACAACAACACCATTAATATTTCTAAATTCAGATCTGGTGTTGCTGTGGGTGGTGGTTGAAGGAGGCGGTGGTGGTGGTGGTGCGTGGTGGGTCAGATCTGGCGTGGTGGACGTCAGAGGTGAGTGAGGGTGGCGCGATGGTGGACGGAGGTGTTGAGATGAGATTTTTTTTGGGTTTTTGAATGTTTTTGATTTAATTGGTTTTAATTGGTGGGGAGTGGTGTTGGTTTTGCGTGGTGGGTGGGAGGCAGATGTGGAAGTCGGGGTGAGTGAATGAGGTTTTTGTGGGGGATGTGTGGTGGGCGTGGGGTGGGTGTCGGTGTGGGTGATGGCGGGCGGGGTGAGGGTGGTGGGTCGGTGGTGGTGAGGATGAGAGGAGGGTAGTGGATCGGTGGTGGTGCGGTTGGTGAGCGTGGGTAGGTGGCGGTGGAGGTGGTCGTGGGGTCGGGTAGGTGAGGAAGAGGAAGATGGGGGAATTTTTTTTTTTGAATTATTTGGTTTTTGAATTTTGTTGGATTTTTGAGAGGAATTGAGTTTTTTTGGTTTTTAGAGAGATGAGGGGGAGGATAATTGTGAGATGAGAGAGAAGTGAGTGGAAAAAGAAGGGTTTTATAGTGAAATTAGGGCTTGATTAGGGATAGTAGTGAGGGAAAGTGATTAATTAGGATTGATCCCCTAATTTTAGCACTAATCCTCCCTTTTTCCCTTTCAATCTCAGCCCTCCATCCTATCTTTTTAAGGGTCCTAAAGAGGATTTATGGACCCAAGGATTTTTGGTGGACTCACTTGATCCTTCTTCTATATATATATATATATATATATATATATATATATATATAGAGATTGAATCATGTGAGGCACCCTTCTTAGGGTGAGGCGGCTGGACACCTTCTAAACCGTCAGATTAAAAAACTTCAAATGATTTAGATGTTGACACGTGTTCCTTGTATAAACAAACATCCTGCACATTTCCAATCATACTCCATCGTTTACTCCGTCATATTCTTAGTTCACTTTCTCTCTCTTCATCTCACGACTCCGTCTTCACCATTTTCTCGTTGAACCAAATACCGTTGTCCCGAACCTTGGTCCGTTCGGTTTCACCCCAAGTTCCCAAACTTTGGCCATTGGCCCGCATGTCCTCGTCTTCACCATGAACGGAATTTGGAATTCAATCAATCAATTATCAATGTATGTCAATTTCTTCTCCTCCACTACTTGTTCTTTATTTCCTATCTTTTGTTTTATGCTTCAAATTTGCTGATTTATTTGATATTGTGATTCTCATGTAACACCGTTTTACCTAAGCATTGTCTCGGTTTACGATTTATTGGTTCATAGGTGGTAGTTAAGGCACAGACATCCGACCCCCTTACCCCGCAATTTGCTAGAGCCCATGAGGCACTTGGGTAATGTTGTTATTGTTCTATAGTAAAATTAAACTAGGGTTGTTCACATAAGTGATTATTATAAGATAATTGCTCACATAAGTGATTGTTTAGGTGATTGTTTGCTAATTTCGCTATTATTTGAAAGATGTTACTTGATGTCCCTTCCTCATATGTTTATATAATTATATTTGGGTTATTCAAGTATTCAACAACGTTAGCAAGTTTGAATTTGTTTAGAGAAGTAGTGAAAGTTTTAGTTTTGGTGTATAATTTACGAGAATGAGAGCGTTTGGTTGACATAAAAGGAATAAGCAATTGCAGCTTTAAGATGAACCAATGTGTTAGGTATTGTGTAGTGAATTACTAGAAGCTTTGATTTTTAATCAATATTGTATGAGAATAGGTGTTTGAGTGACACTGCGTTTCATATAATTGAGGCGATGAATTAGGTTTGCTTGTTTAACTCCGGAGATGGTGTAGCTTATCGGTATGCTCAATTCTTGGACAAGTTACCTCATAATGAGATGTAGGAAATATGGAAACTAGTCTGCAATTTGTGATACTCTTGTCGTAGAGCCCGAACAGTTGGACTCATTATTGTTGTGTGTACCCCATGAGATTAGCGTAGGTGTAGCCAAGAGGCCGCGGTGAAAGAGGAGTGATGCTTTTACTTGGTACAATTTTATAGGTGCTCATAAGCTTAAACAGGCAAAGAAGTATTCTTTGTGTGCCCTCAACAGGCCCATGGGATCTTACAGTGTGATGGTATTTTAGTCTTAAAATCAATTTTGATGGTCTTAGCTAGGGGGTGACTCTTTTGCGCTTATATTATCACGTGTTCAGGTTGATCTGTTCTAAAATATTGGGAAGAACACATATAGGGACTTTGAAATTATGGAAAAGCACGCACCGGCCTCTCGGTATGATTATCTCTTTCCTTCTTCCAATGATTTTAACACAAATAGCAATGTTAGAATTGTGATATATGCTAAACCATCTGCTTCACTGTAGGTGAGGGTGCGAATTTTGGGGTGGATATTAACACTGGAGCAATTGCTGATTCATTCAACAACTTTGTTTGGGAGCCAAAGAGTAGTTAAAGTATGTATCATTTTCTGAACGCACTTGATTATTTACGAAGGGTCACCATCAGTGGATTGTACAACAAACTCCCCGCCCCAGATTTCACAAAATTGGGTCCTAGATTCACAAAATTAAGTCCAAAGATTCACAAGATAATCCCCAAGTCTCAAAATCAAGTCCAAGATTCACAAGATTAGGTCTAGTGTGACTTATAATTGTCTACTTTCATATCGGATTTGGCCATTGTCGTCTATTAGCTCAAAAGGTAGAGCAATGTGTTATTGCACATGGTGTGGGTTCGAGCCCCACATAGACGAACATATATAAAGCACTAGTTACACTTTGTAGTAACATTAGTTGTTCTATGTGGTAACAATAATTATCGAACAAAGTGATGCTAGCTAAGAATAACACTAGTTATTTGATAATGTAACATTGTTTCGTATATATAATAACACTTTTTTATTTGATAAAGTAACACTTATGTTACATATATTGATAATAGAAGCTCATGTAGGAATTGAACCTACATCCTTTGTGCAATTGCACAAATGCTCTACCAATTGAGCTAATGAGCTAGTTTAGTAGAAACTGAATATTCCACCAACACACTACAGTTGATGTAATGGCCACAATATAAGTTTATAAGTCACCACTTCACCCGAGTATTCGAGTCATATGTTTCTCATGTTATTCCAAAGAGCATGTAGTGTTATTCCAAAGAACTTGTCATGTTATCACATAGAGTAACCGTGTTATTCTATTAACTTGTTACGTTATTCCATAGAGCCAAATAATATTATGTGACACAAAAGCCAGGTATTATAACACAATATCCTATTATGATAACATAGTTATAGTTACGGATTATAAAGCGCGAAAAACCAATTCTAATGATCTCAAGACAAACTAGTTAAAGTCGATGACCGTATAAGGCACATTATATGCATTTAAAATCTGAATAAGGTATGAGATTCACAAAATAAGGTCTGAGATTCACCAAATAAGGAAAAGAGCAAAAAAGGTGATTTTAAGACCAAGTTTCACAAAACAAGCTCTAAGATTCATCGAACAAGATCCGAGATTCACAAAACAAAGTCCGAGATTCACCGAATAAAGAAAAGAGCAAAAAGGTGATTTTAACCACTTATGATGACCAAGTTTCACAAAACAAGCCCTAAGATTCACTAAATAAAGTATGAGATTCACAAAATAAGGTCCGAGATTCACCAAATAAGGAAAAGAGCAAAAAACGTGATTTTAACCACTTATGATGACCAAGTTTCACAAAACAACCTCTAAGATTCATCGAACAAGGTCTGGGATTCACAAAACAAAGTCTGAGATTCACCTAATAAAGAAAAGAGCAAAATAGGTTATTTTAACCACTTATGATGATCAAGTTTCACAAAACAAGCCTTAAGATTCACTGAATAAGGTATGAGATTCACAAAATAAGGCTTGAGATTCACCAAATAAGGAAAAGAGCAAAAAACGTGATTTTAACCACTTATGATGACCAAGTTTCACAAAATAAGCTCTAAGATTCACTGAACAAGGTCTGAGATTCACAAAACAAAGTCTGAGATTCACCTAATAAAGAAAAGAGCAAAATAGGTTATTTTAACCACTTATGATGATCAAGTTTCACAAAATAAGCCTTAAGATTCACTGAATAAGGTATGAGATTCACAAAATAAGGTATGAGATTCACCAAATAAGGAAAAGAACAAAATAGGTGATTTTAACCACTTATGATGACCAAGTTTCACAAAACAACCTCTAAGATTCACTGAACAAGGTCTGAGATTCACAAAACAAAGTCTGAGATTCACCTAATAAAGAAAAGAGCAAAATAGGTGATTTTAACCACTTATGATGATCAAGTTTCACAAAACAAGCCTTAAGATTCACTGAATAAGGTATGAGATTCACAAAATAAGGAAAAGAGGAAAAAACGTGATTTTAACCACTTATGATGACCAAGTTTCACAAAACAAGTTCTAAGATTCACTGAACAAGGTCTGAGATTCACAAAACAAAGTCTGAGATTCACCTAATAAAGAAAAGAGCGAAATAGGTGATTTTAACAAATTATGATGATCAAGTTTCACAAAACAAGCCTTAAAGATTCACCAATAAGGTATGAGATTCACAAAATAGGTATGAGATTCACAAAAAAAAAAAAAAAAAAAAAAAAAAAAAAAAATTTAAAAAATTTTGGAAAAAAAAATTTGAAAAAAAAATTGAAAAAAAAAAAAAAAAAATTGAAAAAAAAATTTCGAAAAAAAAAATTTGAAAAAAAAAAATTTGAAAAAAAAAAAAAATTCGTGATATGGTATTGTATAGTGCGTGATATTGTTTTATGGACTCATGGACTCAAATATA
Organism: Silene latifolia; assembly: GCF_048544455.1. Lineage (NCBI taxonomy): Eukaryota > Viridiplantae > Streptophyta > Magnoliopsida > Caryophyllales > Caryophyllaceae > Silene > Silene latifolia. The sequence continues at coordinate 246,467,179 of NC_133538.1, read as the reverse complement.
TAGGTGGACTCACCGGATCTTGCCTCACCATAATGAGGAATTTGGTGAGACCGGCCGCCTCGCCATAATGAGGTGCCTCACCGGATCCGGCCTCTATATATATATATATATATATATATATATATATATATATATATATATATATATATATATAAATAGATTTGGGATCCGGTGAGAACCACTACATAGTGAGAACCGTGAGAACTCCACCATAAGGATTATTTTTGTAAAAAATAACAACATATTTGGATTCGGCATAGAATGTTATGGCTAGAAAACATATTTTTGGTTCAAAAGGTATAAATTATTGACCGGAATCGAGACGAGAAACATTTTATTAATTTTCATGCACCTACTACTCATTTTTCATGTATCTAACAATTTTCACACACCTAGAACTCGTTTTCATGCACCTAGAGTCTGATATTTTCATACACCTAGTAATCGTTTTCATGCATGTAACAATTTTCACGCACCTATTATTCGTTTTCATGCATCTATAGCCATTTTAGTATACCTGATTGTATATTTGTACATTAAGTTTATATTTTGTTAATGAAATTAATTTTTTTTGTTTAGCTTAGCAAATATGTGTTGGAATAAACTAAACTAACGGTAAATGATCCATCAAAACTTTCGGAACAAGATTTGATGATGATTTAGTAAGGGTTCTCACGGTTCTCATTATATTAGTGGTTCTCACCGGATCCCGACCCTATATATATATATATATATATATATATATATATATATATATATATATATATATATATATATATATATATATATATATATATAGATTTAGGATCCGGTGAGAACGATCACTCGGTGAGAACGCACCACTATATACATTAGAAATATATACAAGGAACACTTGTTTTTTTTTTTTTTTTTTTTTTTTACCAAATCTCGGATACACTTTTGACTATCGTAGGTACACTTTTTACCAGAATTCTATATACACTTTTTAATAATGTAGATACGACTTTTTTTTTTTCTTTTTTTTTTTTTTACCAAATCTCAGATACACTTTTGACTATCGTAGATACACTTTTTACCGGAATTCTATATACACTTTTTAATAATAATGTTTTTAAATTTTTTTTTTTAAATTTTTTTACCAAATCTCAGATACACTTTTGACTATCGTAGGTACACTTTTTATCAGAATTCTATATACACTTTTTAATAATGTAGATACATTTTTTTTTTTTACCAAATCTCAGATACACTTTTGAGTAACGTAGGTACACTTTTTACCAGATTTTTTTTTTACCAAATCTTAAATACACTTTTGACTATCGTAGCAACACTTTTTATTAAACATATCCTAGAGACGTAGATACACTTTTTTCACAATTCTAGATACATTTTTTGAAACTGTAGATACACTTTTTTAACAAAATCTCAGATACAATAAAATGTATCGTGGATGCACATTAGACTTGAATAGATGTTTATACATAAGGAATATTTTTTTTTTTGGCCAAATCTCAGATACACAAATTTGTAGTTACATTTTTTACTTGAGGTTTCTATATACACTTTTTAAGAATATAGATACACTTTTTTCAATTCTAGGTACATTTTTACTCTAATCGATTAATAGCTCATTTTACTATTTAGTTATAAATAATTAATATTATTGCGAATAATTGCTATTATTGAAGAATTTGTCACTTTCTTTTTATTATTTCAATTTTTGTAGGAATAAAGACGGAAAATCGAGAGGTAAACAAATGAAGACGGGTCAAAACTAACTACAAGACAAAACAAAGGGGAATGAAGGTCAACCTTTGACCTTCTTTTTTTACAAAGGTAACCTTTGACCTTCAATTATTCAAAAGTCTGCATTTCGTTCCATCGTCTCATCATATTCACCATCATCATCAATTCAACCTCCATTAACAAACCACTCGCACCACTGATCAGTTCACCATTACACTCAACTTCCGCAACTCCTTTACCCATTTGCGTGACTCAAATCTCCATCACCATTTCACCCTCCGACATCACCATCATTCAATTGACCCAAAACCACCAGCCACCACCATTTCATGTCACCAACTTCAGCCACATTCGAGCACCATCACCAACCCGAATCCAACATCAAGCACCACCATCCTCTACCCACACCATCTCCCCTGTCCACCCGCGTCATTCATCCCCATTCTCATTCACAATCACCAACCCATTACCCCGACAACTCGCCTACCACCATTTAACCACCATCACCACCATTAATCCTCAGTTCAATCACAATAACCCAGTCCATCAATCAACTCCGCCATTCACACCAATGAGACCACCATTCTCATCATACCAAAGAAGAAGAACAACCCCCAATTCTTAGGCATCAACACATAAAACCAGCAAATTAAGTTATTAATATCCAATCTTCATTTTCAATAGTGCGTGGTTGTTTACCGGGGATGCGTCATCGCTTGTGATAGTCGCCGGTGATGTGTCGTCATCTTTGAATTGGAACTCGTCGACGACAATACAACGAATATGAGTAATGGTATTGAAATGATAAACAGGAAAGTTGGGGTAGGATAAAAATCCTAATTGGTCGCCGGAGTTAGTGCCGACATTAGGGACGATCGGTGATGACGGACGGCTTGCTTGGCTTCTCGTGCGTGGGGTCTTGAGTAGTTGTGCGAATCGGGAAGTAGGGAGTTTGACGGAGTTGTTGATCTTTCTCGTCGGCGATGACGGGAGTAGTAGAAGGCGACGGTAGGGTGGTAGGTGATGATGGGGGGAATTTGAAGGGTAGTGATGTGAATAAGATTGGGACAGATCTAGTTTGGTTGTGTGACTTTGTGAGCAAAAGTGACGCGCGTGAAATTTAGTTATGAAGGTCGTTCTCACCGTTCTCACCGAGTGATCGTTCTCACCGGATTCCACCTCTATATATATATATATATATATATATATATATATATATATATATATATATATATATAAACTGCATCCGGTGAGTCTAGGTATCTTAGGTGAGTCCGTCCCGTGAATCTCAACCATTAGATCTAACACAAATCAATGGCTGAGTTTAATCCTCACAAAATCATAACCTACCTATATAAACTTAAATACTCGCCCCCCCTCCTCATAATTCACAATCAGTTTATCTCTCTAAACCAGATCTCTTCTATCTCACCTTTTTCCTCTTTTTACGATTTCACATAATTTCATCAGCAAATCAACAATCGCGAATCAAACAACGCAAATTCAATCTAACATCCACAATCGATTTTGCTAGAAACCTTCAATGATATTACACGAATTGTTTGCGCATTTAATGAACACGCTCAATTGAATCAATTGAATTCAATTAATTATATGTAATCAGATATGTAATCCATTGCTCCTTTACTTTTGAGATTTTTTTTATCGTTTAACGATTTTATGTTTCCTAGTCCTGCGATGTTAATATCTTCAATTGATTTCAGATCTTCCAATTTGTAGTCGCATCTTGCAGTTTATTAGTCGTGTGATGTTAATTAATTGTATTATTATGCGATTCCTTTGCGATCTTTTTTTGCGCTGTAATTTTGTCTCTTATTTGCATTAAGCAGTACAAATCACATGGACTTGTTTGTTATTATTTACTGCGTATTATATGTGTTCTTAGTGTTTGTCAAAAAATTAGGGTTATGATATTGTGAAATTCATACCTGGACTTTATTTCATGAAAATTGGGGTAATTAATTTGTGACGATTGAATTAGCGTTCGCAAAATACTCGACACATAGCGTTATCGAACGACTTTATCAGAATAAGAAACATCAGAACACTATTACGAGAATAGGAAACTGTAATAGTGTTACAATATTGAGGTTTAACAGTAATGTTCATGTTATAATTGTGAGAATATATTACTCGTATGTTATTTGAATGATTAATTGTGTCATAGAGACCGTTTAATTTGGTGATCTTATTATTGTTGATAACCGAGCATTCTTCTATTTCAAATTGTGAGTATATTTTGTTTTCCTTTCATAGACTTTATTTTGCTATGAATAATTTTGATTTGATTTTTTGAGTTGCTTATTAGCAAGTTATATTTCTATATGCTGGTCACATGAAGCTTCTTAGAAAGTTGCCCCCTAGGAAGCTACTCTAGGAAGATGTTCTTTCATGACGCTACCCATCCACGAATCTACTCAGGTGTGCCTTTTTGGCTATTTGAGGACATCAACCTGTGTATCATCCATGCTATGTGTTTCACCGTCATGTCTGACAAAGCTTTTCATGGTGAAATCAAGGGATAACAAAGCAAGCCTTCTAATGTAGCTACAGGTGTCAATATGAACATGAATTTTAAAGGCCAACTTTTATTATAACTTGAAAGTTGATCTCTCGGTTTGTAGTCTCAACTTTTAAACCTTACTTCAAGTACTTTTCAGCTAAATAAACAATTAAAGAAGTGTAACATTCTAGCTTTATTGTGGAAGAAATAAAGACACAATGATTCTGGTGTGTCAAACATGTAATATTTTTTTGTAATTATTAAAGGCTATTAGCTCAAATGGGAGAGCAATGTTGCAAATTTGCACGTAGGTATGAGTTCGAATCCCATATAGCCTTGTTAATGTAAAAATCGAATGACCAGAATTTGTTGACACAAGAAATACCGAAGCATTGATGATAAGCAATGGCCAATTAAGGACGAACAGATCATCTTGAGACTCGAGTGTGCCACTGCGACATATATAAGCATGTATCACAACACTGCAGCAATTGAGATTCAAAGGCGAGCAGTGTATAACAACTATTAGGGCATGTCGTTGTCATAGTAGGATTACAACTTTGACTCTTTTGTAACCTTAAAATCATGTATTATCTGAATTTGTATTATCTGAATTTAATGCAAACTAAAAAAAAGTCATCAATCATGTTCTTTAACGTAACACTAGTATATAATAACAAACATGGGAGTCAAACCCACATCTTGTGCATTGCACAATGCTCTACCATTTGAGCTAATTGACTTTCAAAAAAAGAGAAAATCATGAATATTCATGGCACTAGTATCCTTATCTTCTTTTGTGACACTAAATAACAACTCATATACACAAATCTAATACTTATCCATACCTTGCGGTATACCAACAAACTGAGTATCAAAAAAGAACCGGAGTCATGTAATGACTCCATTCACAATAGTTAGCACCCTTACAAGACCAAAACATTTTCGCAAAAGAGAAACTCTTCATGATCTAAGATGCAAAGAAGGATTAGACCGTCAAATATCATATTATTGATTTATTGGGAATCGGGTAATATATGTTACAGTAACACTCAATATGTGTTACAGTAACACTCAACATATGTTACAGTAATAGTAACCAAATATGTATTACAATAACATATGTTACAGTAACACTCAATATATGTTACGATAACACTCAATATATGTTACAATGACAGTAACCAAATATGTATTACAATAGTAGGTAGTTTGTGCTAATACAAGCAAATATTTGTTACAATAATACAATAACAAATAATTATGTGTTACAACAAGAAAAATATGTGTCGGAATTACAACATTCATCTAAGCTGCGATAAAAGTGTAACAATAACAACAAATCGGAGTTACAATAACAACGAATCTGCGTAACAATAACAACAAATTTGTGCTAAAATAACAGCTTATAATGTGTTACAATAACAAATAAATTACGGAAGTGCTTCAATAACGATAACATTGAAACTAATTCAAAGCTCAAAGCTCAAAATCAAGAAAAACACTTAGTGCTTGATAGACGAGATAAGGAAATGAAATTGAAACCAATTCAAAGCTCAAAATCAAGCAAGATTAAATTTTAGCAACAATGCACAAAAACTCAGAAATTGAAGTACCACAAATAATCAATAACTACGATATTCATTATACTAATAAATATGTGTTAGTCATTGAATTAGCACCAAAGGTACTTCGTATCATCTAAATAGATTAATTTAGTACTATAAAACAACAACACTGATTATTACCTAAATAAGTTTGAAATCCGACCAAAAGTAAAAATTCCGTTGATTTGTGCTTATAATCTAACCAATACACTACTACAAATCCAGGCAACTACAACGCCCCTTTAACAACGATTATTCACGAAAATCACAATAGACGTTGTAGAATGTATGGCGCGAATTTTACTAAAATAAATTACAACGGGTATGGTTATAAAAACCGTTGTTATTCGTTTTAACAACGGGTCACACATGAACAACCGTTGTTAATAATTTGGCGCAAAGTTAGTGAAAAGTAATCACAACGGTTATTTTTGAAACCCGTTGTTAAAACTTATTTAACAACGGGTGTTTTTTACAACCGTTGTTAAAACATATTTCATAACGGTTGTTGTTTAATAACCGTTGTCAATACCTTCCATACTCTAAACCACACAAACACAAGTCTGCTGCAGCCACAAAACACAAACCTTAATACATACACAAACACAAACCCAAAGAAGAAACCAAACACAAACACAAAACACACACTTTCTCATCGTCTCTTTCTCTCTTTCTCATCGTCGCTTTATCTTCTCGCCGTCACTGTTGATTTCATCGTCTCTTTACGTACGTTCTGTAATTATCAGGTTTGTTTCATCGTCATTATTTTATTTTTCTAATTATTTCATTTCCATGTATGTGTTTTTATCGACCATTAGGTTCCGTTCAGCATCTGCTAATTATTTCATTTCCATCTTCTTTGGCGTCCTTCAGTACGGATCGAGCATAGTAAGAGTCTTAAGGATGATATCATTCATTTTGTTGGAGTTTGGAGTTTGTTTTGAAAGATTAAGGAGAGGGTTAATTTATTTGGAGTTTGTTTTAGCAGTTAGGGTTTGGAGAATATATTGAGATAATGGAAATGCATGTTAGTTGAGATAATGCAATGTATTTATACTAAGCAATGTGTGGGTTGAGTTGTTTTTTAATTAATATATATGTTAGGAAGTTGTGCCATAATCATCATCATATCTCTCAATACTCGCTTCAAATCTTATTGGGCAAGAATGGCAAAAATAATAATCTGGGATCTTGATGATGACTGATCTATGGAGTTGAAAAAATGAAAGCAAATCAAACAAGCATAACTCAACACTTTCAAAATGATCATTTCATTTAATTTTAAACCAAATACATTACAACAATTATCAGAAATCAAAAGATGTATAATAAGCCGGAACAACCCCGGTTAAGCGTAAAAAGCGCTTCTCAACCTGCCACCAATCACGCCACTCTGGTATACCGCTAACTTCCGGGTCATTGGCTTCATATTTTGCAATAACAGATTGAATATATGCAAGGACACGACTTGCATGTGGAGATAAGGTTGGAAGAGTACAACTCAACATATCTCCGGGCCGCAGCCAAGTTGCGAGTAACAGTAGACGAGGGTATGAAGATGATGATGATGATGAGGCTTTGTTGACAAGCCGGACTGCTTCACGCCTCTTAATCCAATAATTCCGTTGATGTTCAAGGGATGCTTTGATTAATTGGTGTTGATCGGCGGGAAGCCCGGCGAGAACCTTCCCATCATCTTCAATCGTTTGTGTAAGCCATTCTTCGTTGTTGATAAAATTAGGGTTCATTGCCATGTTGTTTCAATTAATGAATGTTAGATACTAAAGGATGCTTTAATATTTATAGCTAGTCACATTTATAAGTTTTTTCAAAACCGTTGGTAATTAATTTAAGGGATATTCTCGCATGCATCGAATTCTAACGGGCCGTAATTATACATGCATCTAGTAATATTTAATTTTTTTTTTTTTTTTAAGAACAAACAACAACGGTTATTTTAAAACAACCCGTTGTCTTTAGTTATAACAACGGTTTTGTATATTAAAACCCGTTGTTATAACTTTCCCCCCAAAATTGAGTCACACTTTCCACAACGGGTTTTTATACATAAAACCGTTGTTAATAGTTTTAACAACGGTTTCCTTAAGAAAACAAACCGTTGTTAAAACCTTCTACAACGGACGCTTTAACAACGTCCGCTTTTTTATATAACAACGGTTTTTGACCGTTGTTATAGCCTGTATCTGTAGTAGTGATACATCATTTTTCCTAAATTATTTAAACATTTTGTTTGATTTTCGAGTCGATTGATAAGATTTACTAGAAATTTGAGAAAGGAATTAGCAAGAACATACCTAATTTGAGCGAAAAATCGGATGGCTTGTAATCATTGAATCAAAATTGGAGAAGATGAAGAATCGCGATGGTGATTTTTCTCAGCAATCTTCTTCGTTATTTTGTTTAGTTGATTTGGGGATTATTTTTAGGGATTGGAGACAGAGAAAGAAAGAAAAGGACGATTTGAGGATTTTTGTACACAACTATTCAGCATGACGTGGCGCAATCTGGTGCGTCGATTAACATTAGATATGATGGTGTATAATGATAGGACGGACTCATTTAAAACCCCGGACTCATCGGATCCCGCCTCTCTCTCTCTCTCTCTCTCTCTCTATATATATATATATATATATATATATATATATATATATATATATATATAGTGTAAAGATCATTTGAGTCCACCTCTTACATTTGAGTCCATAAGTTCCCTTTAGAGCCATTGGATGAGGAAGATGGAGGGTTGAGATTGAAAGCAAAAAAGGAGGGATTAAAGCTCATTAAACCCACTCTCTCACTACCTATACTAATTAATCACTAACTCTTCCTAATTAACTACTAATTTAATATATATACTTTTCCAAAACACCACTTCTCTCTCATATCTCATAATTTCACCCATTTTTTATCTCTCAAAAACCTCTCCTCTCTAAAAACCAAACAAATTCAAAAACAAAAAAATCCCAAAATTCCCCCCTTTTTCTCCCACCCCACGCCACCGTGCCGCGTCCACCCCACCACCACCACCCCACGCACCACCTACGCCCACCCACCACCATCCGCTCTCACCTCCACCGTCGTCCGACCCCGACACCTTATCTCCCACCACCACAACCCACCACCACGACCTCCAACCGACCGGATCCGAGCCGTGATGGTACCACCACATCCTCCACCGCGCCTTCTTCTCACCTCCTCCAAAACCGCCACCTACAACCACCACACCAACAATGCCAAAATAAAAATTTCAAATCTCCCTCCCTCACTCACCACCAACCCGCCACCATCATTACCACGGCCACCACCACCAACGCCATCACCGCCATCTTCTTCGCTTCCTTTTTTTTTTCCATCTTTGTCTCGTCACTACCACCACGCCACTTGCGGCCGTCACCTCATTATCGGATCTCGCCACCACTTCTCCTCTCGGATCCGGAGCTATTAGTGTCGTGGTGGTGGTCGTGTGGTGGTCATGCAGTTGGTGGGTGTTTGTAGTGCTTGATTTTTTAAACAAAATTTTAAAAGTGGGTTTGTTTGTAGTGTTTATTTTTGGTTTTGTTTTACAGGAAACAAAGAAGGTGGAGTGTGGTGGGTTTGTTTGTATTGTGTATTTTTGGTTTTGTTTTACAGGAAACAAAGAAGGTGGAGTGTGGTGAGGAAGGTGGTTGGGTAATGGTACTAATATGTTTTTGTTTTAACTGTACTACTATTACTAACATCTACTCCGTATGTTTTTTTAAAAAAAGTGTCAGATTTGTTTTTTTTTTAAATTTATTTCTTTTGTGTGATGGTGGAGATTTATCTCCTAGGAAATGGACATTTTTAAATCGAGATTTTTAGATCTCCATTAAAATCACACTTTTATCCGTTAGAATTACACCTTTTTCAGTTAAAATTACACTTTTCTTCAATAAAATTACACTTTTTTCTGTTAAAATTACACTTTTTTTCAGTTAAAATTACACTTTTTTTCAGTTAAAATAGTCGTGTTTGTCTTGTTATCTCTTTCGAGTAAAAGTCGTGTTTGTCTTGTTATCTCTTTTTTTTGGTTAAAAAATAGTCGGAGTTATTGTTGGTTTTTTTTTCAGATTTGGTATTTAAAATTACGTTGTTATCTTATGTTTTTTTTCAGATTTACTTTGTGAGAATAGTGGTTGATATGAGATCTATTAAAATTACACTTTTCTATATTAAAATTATACTTTTTCCTTTATTTTTTCTATTAAAGTTACATTTCCTCCATTAAAATTACACTTTTTTTGGCTAAAATTACACTTTTTGTTATTAGAACTACACTTTTTTAGCTTAAAATTATACATTTTTCGGCTAAAATTACACTTTTTCTCCTAAAATTATACTTTTTGTTGTTAGAATTACACTTTTTTCTGTTAAAATTACACTTTCCTTCATTAAAATTACACTTTTTTCTATTAAAATTATACTTTTTTTCTGCTAGAATAACACTTTTTTCGGCTAAAATTACACTTTTTCCGCTAAAATTTAACTTTTTTTTTTTTGTTGAAATTAAACTTTTTTCTGTTAAAATTACACTTTTTGTTGTTAGAATTACACTTTTTGTTGTTAGAATTACACTTTTTTCTGTTAGAATTACATTTACCTCTATTGGACTAATGTTACACTCTTAATGGACTTGGTCATATTCTCATATTCTCATTGGACTAATGTTACACTCTCAATGGACTATGGACTGTGGACCGAAATTATACTTTTCTGGACTAAAATTACACTTTTCTCGACTAAAATTACATTCTCCTTGACTAAAAATAACAATCTCATTGACTGAAATTACACTTAATCGACTAAAATAACACTTTTTGTCATTAAAATAACACTCGTAAAATGTTAAATTACAATAACTTGTGATAAAATGACAAAAATTCAAAATATTATTCGTTAAAATCACTCGGAAAAGATTGAAGTTAAACTTGTAAAACGCTAAATTCTCGAAAATATTTCTTAAAATTACACTTTTTTTCATTAGAATTACACTCGTAAAATTACACTTGTCTCGAAAAAAAACGAAAAAACGAAACAAATAAAAACTTGTCTCGAAAAAAAAAAAAAACGAAAAAAACCGAAACAGGAAAAATGTTAATTTTCATAAACTTTGAAGTATAAGACAAAATATGGTGTTAATTGTGTATGATAATGAATTAGTGAATGTATTATTAAAACTAGAGAGAGAAGTGAATTCATTAGTGTTAAGTGTTTTTTTTGCTTTCAATCTCAACCTTCCACCATGCATGATCCAAGGGTTGTGGGAGGGACTTATGGACTAAAAAAAAAGGGACTTAGAAGAACTTTGCTCTCTCTCTCTCTCTCTCTCTCTCTCTATATATATATATATATATATATATATATATATATATATATATATATATATATATATATATATATATATATATATATATCTCTCTCTATATATATTCTCTCCAACTCCTCTCTACAATTCTCTTATATTTATTTCACAACACTATTAGGTTAGTGATAAGAAATATTCACTAAAACAGTTGGAAAAATTTATAAAATGAAATCTGTTGTTTTATGGTAAAAAGAAGTATTTTCATAAAAATACACATTTCTTAACTTTACTCAATTCTCTTTGATTAGTTTTACATTTTAGTTTTTTTTTATGTTTCATATCAAAATACAATTGAGGGAAATATTAAATATTAATGAGGTGCCGATTTAAAATGTATAAGTAATACCTTAAAAAACAAAAAACTCTATATACCGCGCATGCGCGGGATCTATACTAGTTAACATATTATGACAATTAGATTGTTTTCATATATAAAATGAATATCTAGTTAATAACAACATATTCAGGATCAAGAATAGTAGATTCCGACCTATTGTTTACCAAACACACTAAATTAGTACTCTGTATATTAATTGGTCAATCAAGCACCTACATATTAATTGATCCGAAATCTACTAATTTCAGCTAAAGGTGGCAATCGGGTCACTCGGGTCGGTTACGGATCGGGTCAATGCGGGTTGGGTCAAATCGGGTTTGGGTTGTGTCGGGTCGGTGACGAGTTAGGTCGGTTACAGTTCATGTCGGGTCATCGTCGGGTCGGGTCATCAGTGGGTGGCAAATCGGGTCGGGTCAGTATCGGGTCAGGTAATCAGCGTATATTTTATTTTATGTATTTAGTTTTTGATGGTTAAATTTATGTTCTAAACAATACATCAGTATATATCTATTGTAGTTTTAAGTGAAAACAATTAAAATAAATGTCAATTTGGTCTTGTTTACACCATTATTAAGCTAATTCCTTGTCGGGTCATCCATCGGGTTGAGTCAATATCGGGTCACGGGTCGGGTCGGTTCGGTTCAGGTCGGGTTCGGGTTGGAAAAATAAGGCTGCTATCGGTTATCGGGTTCAGATTGGGTCGATTCGGTTTCGGTAAACCCAATTTTCGGATTCTATCGAGTTGAATTCGGGAGGGTCGGGTCGGATTAGCTTTCGTGAGCTCTAATTTCAACCCAATATGTTATTTACGGAAGCTACTTTAGAAAAGAAACGAAGTCTACATTGTGATCCCTTTGCAAGTCTTGAGATTTTCTTGAAGCTAATGTCGACATATGAATGTTAGTTAGTTAGTCTTCAGAATTTGTTCCTAAGAAATTGAAATTTGCTTGAACTGTATCCCCAGTTGCTTGTACAAGAAAACCATGAGTCCCCAATTTTCGCCGCCGTCGCAGCCGATCAACATAGATGCAATTCACCGGAAAATTGAAGTCGATCGTCGGATTTCTTTATCTTATTATTATCGAATCGCCGAAACGCTTCTCAAAAGGGTTTGCTTTTTAATCCTCCTCTTTTTTTTCTAGGGTTTTACATTTACCAAATTTCGCATTTTTTAATGTTGCGTTTTGATATAGAATTGTGTGATTAAGGTTGAAGGTTATTGATTAGGAGGAAAATTTGATGAACCCTTACTAATGTGTAGTTATGTTAGCAATGATCAAATTAGGGTGAATAAATTGGTGGTATCGACGTATCGTCGTATCGAATTGAAGGTTGATATTGGTAGTGAAATGTAAAGAGTGATTGATGACTTTGTGAAGTTGCTTGAATGTAATTCGGTTATTGCTACTTTGTTTGATGGATTGGATGTTAAATTACAAGTTGCGCATGTAAGAGATCGTTTCACACTGTTCCGATTATTGGAAATCCCCCTCCTTTACATTAGTGTAAAGGTGCGTAGAATGTGAGAAGAAGAAAATTCAAGAGAAGTTGCGTTATTATGGTGTGTTCAAGTGCAGATTACTGCAAAAACACTGTTGTAGATCACGTAGGTGCACTGGGTACTTATTGAGGTCGGAGTTCGCAACTTTAACCCCGTGTTTTGATACAAAAGGAGGAGGACAAGGGAGGGGAGGGAAAGAGCGGTAGGTGGAGGGAGTAAAGGGATTCTCCCTTCAATTTTTTCCTATGTTGGAGAGATTTTGATTTGCCGTGGGATAATGGGTCCCTCTATTGTCCTCAAACCCTATTTGCTAACCAAACAAGGAAAATTGCATCCTTTCATTTGTACAAACATTAACGGTTAATGGTCTTGGTGGGTAGTTTGTGGCAAAGGGGTTGGTCGGCTCCCTGATGAAGACTTGGTCCCAAATTTCGCGAACTTTCGTAATGTGGGCTAACAGAAACGGATATGGGTGTATGATGACTTACTTGGTTCAGTATTACCGATTGCTGCAATATATTTCCATTTGTGCAGCACTGGTTGTGAGGTTGTGCGGTTGTGCCAATTGCTGAATGCAAACCTTTTTTCTGTGATAATTTTATCAACAATTCATATTCAGAGTAGTTGACTAAGAAAGCACGTATCATTAGATATCACATCAAAGCTTCGTGAAACCTGCCCTATGGTAGTGTCTCGAGTGGATTTTTAACTGTACTACATATCTCATGTCCTAACTGATTCTAAAGTGACCGAGTTATCTGGACCATTCATTTAAAACCAAAAACACGAAATTTCGTCATGGCAGTATTTTGATCCGAGTCTGATTAGCATAGCTGGATGCGTTGGACAGTCAGGAAGTATACCTGGCTCCTTGCTATACTTTTTGTGTTTTCTGGTTCTTTGATTCCTCATCTCAGTTTCGTAACTTGCCTGTTAGAAACTGGCCGCACCCACAAAGAAATGGTTTTGGGGTTTTAAAGTTCGCTTGGCTAAATCGAACCGTATCCCACGTTCTAGTACGGTGTTCGATCGGGAAAGCTAGTTTGTACCTAAATATGAACGCATGGTTCGAGTTAGCTCACGATGATTTGTTATATGTAAACAAGTCAACAGGACCTAAGTAGACAGTATAATTAATTTTGACTGCCACCCACACCTATGAGATAGAAATCAAGTGTATATTTCCTTTCTTCAGGAACTTTTATTTAAAATTATATTTGATACCTGATGGTGAATCTTGTGCTTATCTGTAATCTATGTGACATGACACAGTTTTTTTCCAGGCTGATGTATATAGACGAGAGAGGAATATAGTCGACTTATATGTAATGCTGATCAGGTTTTCCAGGTAGATGTTGCACTATATGCCTTCCTATTTCACATTGTTAATTCACAAGAGATCCTTAACTTGACTAGCAACTTATCTTTTTTTTTTTTTAATTTCCTTTTTTTAGTTTGGTGTCTGAAACGATACCCTTCCATCAGGACTACCAGTCTTCGGATCCTAGAAAAAGGGCGCATTTTAAAAAGGTTCGTTGTTTAGTGCATTTATTTCATCTGTTTCAGAAGTGCTGTCTGTTTTCTATATATGTTGAGTTGTTGACTGGTCTCGTTTTGTTCCTACTACACTAGATATTGTTGGATGTTATTGACGAACTGGAAGCTTTGAAGCCTGAGTTTCATTATCGAATTAGTGAATTAAACAAGACACATGCAGATGCTCAACAGAATCAATCTAATGGTCAAGGGATGACATCGTATGGCTCGCATACATCTTTGGCATGGCCAGCTGTCAATATTCATAGTTCCGAAGGGAAGCAGGTATTCATAGTTATTGCACACCGAGTTTATGGCTGACTTGAATTCATTTGCATTCCATAAACGACTTCCAATTACAAAAATTAGTAATGCTACGTATATGTCATATATATATGTTTTGCATATTGTGTGTTTGCTGATTGGTAACTCCATGACTAGTTTGTGGGCCTGGTGTTGTTGAAGTCTTATTAGCTTCATTTAGACCTTCCTTTACTGTTCCATCGAGAGGATTTGTATGTTTTTTGTCTTATAAGTTTTAAATAGTTTCCAATTTCATCTTTTTCCAGATTGTAATATTCTGCACTTAGAATTAGAAGTGTGAAGTAAAGAGTTAGTAAGTATGGAATTACGTTGAAGGGATTCATGAGGAATTGAGAGCTGTTTCATGATTGATAATGTTTGGTAAGGCCACTAACAATCAGTCAGGTGAGTGGCAACTATACATTAGTTGTCATACACTACTAGCACTGGTACGATTGTCTTTGGTTGGGAAATATACCCTGACTAAGTTTGTTATTCTGTTCAATTTCGGCTTGTAGTATGTCTTTAGGTGGCCAGTGCTCAATATTTTGTCTAGAGTTTGCTTTTATCATTTTATTCTATCAATAGCTTTGAAATGTTTTGACTGCATACAACTGACCCTACCTTTTCTGCCCTGGCTGGAGCCTTTTCTGAGGTATTGGAGGAAAATGTCCATTTAATGTATTTAGCACTGTCTATAATTTTGGTTTGTAGGACTTACAATATGCTTTTTGTGCAGCTACAACCAGCAAGTAACACATTAACGCCCTCATGGACTCAAAACAACGAATTTCAAACTGTTTCATCAACTAATATGCCCTTTGAGAAACAATTTTCAAAGCTGTAAGTGTAATTTTCAACAAATTAAGTACATCTAGACATTAATGAAAGACAGCTTTTGCTCTTTGTTAGTGTATGTAGGCATTATTAGCCTTGTCCTAATAAGTGAGGTCCACCTCGACTGTTGTCTATTTCAAGTTAGTGATTGAACATTAAGAATCGTATATCGTCTCGTAGATAGGCAATTCTTTACCCGTGTAACCGACATGATCAATATCTAGTTCTTTTTGTTTGTCATATATCCGTCTCGCATATTCTGTGCCATATCTGCCAGAAAGTTGTTGGCTATCTATATTTATTTACAGGCAATACAGCGCTGATGCAGTTTCCCTTTCTTTGTTTTAGACCTTTTGAAATCAGTACAAGTTGTACAGCACTTTCATGCTACCCATTAAAAGTAGTGTACTGGGACTAGCAACTTCTTTTAGATTTCCCAATCTGTTTGTTTTCTATTTGCTGCTCCATTTTATATTGGTTTATTTGCTGGCTGTTCGATGCCTCATCTTTTGTTAAAATTCATTTTACAGGTCCCTTTCTGTGCCACTTCCAAAGCAGGAAACTTTGTCGCGACACTCGCTTTTAGGTCCTAGCGGACTCCGGAGTCAGTGGCAGGGGCCAAGTGCAAATTTTAAGGTGAATAGTTGTGCGATATTTTCCTTGTAACAAAATTATTTATTTTCTACTCTTTTTTTTAGTCCTTGCATGTTTTTTCAGGTACTTTATCCTAGCCATGCTGACATAAGTTCATCTGAAGATTTAAGGTTAGAATGTTAGATACAGATGTTGTCTTCTCGAATTGGTCTTTTCTATGATACATTTTCAGCATGGGTATTGAAGTGGGGTGGTGTTCAAAATTGATCCTTCGGAAAAATAAAAAGGCCACAAAATATTTAAAGTTCTTACAATGATATCTCATGGTTACAGACTCATTCAAGATAGGCCTAGTGAAGTCCAAGTTCAAAAGGGTGAAATTATGGGACAAGAAATGGAAGCTATTCTTTCATTGGACGATGGTAGGTGGCCACTTCGTGAAGAGTACATGCCGGAAATTATAAGGCAGCCGGTGCCGCCTCCTGTACTTGCTCAAGTGCAACCTGCAGTTCGTCCTATTTCCCCATCCCGGGTCGCTGACCCAAGACCTGGACAAGCTAAATCTTCGGAGGACGGTGTACGGAGTCCTAATTCGTTTCAAGATTTGCACATTGTAAGTATTAATTTATTAGGATATTTTTTGTGGTTGAGTCCATCATCAGTCGTTTGTGGTGCTTTCACCTTTTTTTGTTACTCTAGTTTAATATGGATGCTGATAATTACTGACATTGCAGCCAGTTAAGATGATGGAAGATTTCTTAAGACTGGCACAAAAGAACACAGTAAAAAATTTGGAGACATGTGGAGTTTTAGCAGGTTCACTGGTAGGGTTTCTTCAATAACAAGAGTTATATTGCAATTCTTTTATCAGTTTTATACTCATTTGTTGATCGTCAATATTATGTTGTTGGTATTTTGTTTCAGAAAAACCGGGTGTTTCACATTACATCTCTGATTATTCCTAAACAGGAATCAACTTCTGATTCGGTGAGTTGGTATCTGTTTTCGTTGTCCGCTTACTTTCTTGACTGGTTAGTTTCAGATTGATTTGGTGGTATATATTTGATTATGTAACCAGGGAGCTAGTTGGAAAGTCTTCATTATCATTTGGTTGCTGAAAGGGCAAATAATAAGTGGCAAATTGGATCTGATTCCAGAATTTATAGCTCTTTTGCTATATATGAATTGTCGTTGTGGGCTTCCTTGGATTGTGGACTTTTGGGTAACTAGTACGGGAACCATGGAGGAAAAATAAAGGAAAGGAGGAGGCGAGGGTGGTGGTGGTGGATAGAGGAAGGGGATCAAGTGGGGATGGTAATCTAGGTGGAGTAAACTATGTTGTTCTTTAGGGTTTGCATGGTCTGTTCCGTTTGTATTAGGTAGAAATGCAGTATCACACCTCATATTGCGATTATGAACCAATGTGAGCCAGGACACATACTGGCATTACTCTAAACACTGTTTTCTGTTTTATTTTGTTTACAAGCTCTCAAAAAACAAAAGAGAGGATCAACCTGTAGAAGCAGACTCGATTTCAGTTTCACAAACTTTTCATGAAGAGTACTCCGTATTAGACAATAAGATAATGCTTATTTATTGCCTGTACTACTTGTTTTGCCTTCTAGATTTTATGTTACATTATCTTCTGTTTTAATTGGAGCAAAACTGTTTACGACTTTTTTACAGTGCCAGACACTAAACGAGGAAGAGATCTTTGAGGTCCAGGACAGATTATCACTATTTCCTCTTGGATGGATCCACGTATGTTACTCAAAATCCATCACTGTTGGGATATATATGTTTGAACTAGATGCCTCTTTTTAGCAATAAAATATGCCATTGTGAAAGAAAATGATTGACAAATTTTCACTAGGGTATGGTTCTTTGTCTAATACTCTGTGTTGTCTTACTGGTTACAGACACACCCTACACAAACATGTTTCATGTCATCAGTTGACCTGCACACTCATTACTCATATCAGGTAAAGAAAATTATAGTTTCTTATTATATACTCATGTTTTTTGTGACCTGTGTTTTTTTTTTTTTTTTTTGAGTCAGCGACCTGTGTTCTGGTTTGATGTCTAAGCATATAGTAAAACTCTGTTGCGATTTGATATTTGTCATTTGTGGCCCCTGTTGGCGACTTGGCGTTATAGCCGTCAATGATGTACTAATCCAGTACACATTTGGATTTTGGACCTACGAGTTTTCTAATCCAGTTTTGCTGGTAGACTTGTGGCCCTTAATTATGAATTTAAAGTTGGTTTAGGTCTCTTCCATTTCCAAATGAGCCAAAGACTTGCGTGTACTAAACTTTGGCTTTTGGAAGATGATGGTCTTAAGGATAAAGACTCCCTTAACTGCTTTAACTTTATGAACTGTGAAGTAGTAATCTGTCAATTTAATACTTGGGATAAACACTCTTTTGTACTTGGGAGTCTTGGACCATCATCAATATTGTATATTCGTATTGAATATTTCTTGTTAAATGTGCCATGGTAGATCATGTTACCAGAAGCAATTGCAATCGTCATGGCACCTACAGATTCATCCAGGTATGCATCATTTTTATCATCAGCCTATTTTGCATTCCTATTATCAAATCATTTATAGAAATGACGACACAGTTTTAGGGGTAAATATACAACATGAGAGTAAATCCCCAAACTATTTCTAATTTTTAATTCAGAAGGACTAATGTGTTTTCTTTGATGTGCCACTGCAGTAAACATGGGATATTTCACCTGTCGGATCCTGGTGGCATTTCTGTCATCCGAAACTGTGACCAGCGAGGCTTTCATCCTCATGAGGAACCATCAGATGGCAGCTCTCTTTATGAGCATTGTTCCCATGTTTATATGAACCCTAAATTGAAGTTTGATGTGGTCGATCTCCGATAACTTCGAAATTTCACTTGTAGTTTGTGTCGTGTGTATCATATTCCTATACGACACAATACTTTGACACTCCATTATAAGCCAAGAGCGTGAAACTTTTTAGAAAAGAAGTCATGTTGTATTCACCCCCTGACGCCTTACTGTGTCCCCTGTACTTGAAGCCGAGCAAGTACTACCTTACTATTGTACATGAAATGAAATTAATGGTGAGGTTGATTTTGGTACATCTGCTGTGTGAAGAACCAACCATATATATTTTTCTTTTCTTCGAGTATTTATATTGCTATCCACCTATCGTAGATGGATAACCAATACTTGAGTCTGGATGCTTCGGTCAATTTTATTTCATCACAATATCATGCTCAAATTTTCTAGCAAATATGTATATTGAGATGCCTGATAATTTGTACAGAATACTACGAGTACTTTTTTCTCGTGATTTTTTGTGCACATTTATTTGCTCATCTTCTTTTTCTTTTTTTTTTGCTCGACCTATAATTCCATTGTTTTGCTTCAAATTGACAGTTCTATATCACATGTTTGCAAGGAAATAAAAGGTAAAATGTTGTGATTATACAAGGCGAAATAAAAGGCAAAAGACAGCCAATACCGGGCATCAAAATGTAACACGAAAAATAATGCTGTGTTTTTTTTCCTTTTTCTAGTGATCATAACTACCTCTATCTAATACTATACACATTTTAGATTAACTTAATGATGCAACCTAATGGATACAAAATCTACATCTCAAGCTTACAAATTCCTTGAATTAATACTTCAATACAACAAATGTTGAATAATTAGTTATGCCAATATAATAAAGGGCAATATAATTAAAATTCTACATGCAACTAATTAGTAACCATGAACCATTTTTAAACATTTGTTTTTAACCCAACGAGCCCCATTTTTGAACGAATTTTTCACCTTGCCTTCCATGGTGTATGTCTTATACGTAGCAATCCTCTTTTTTCTCTTTAGCTCATCTTCGTCGATATCAATGGACCAACTACGACTACGATCACGACGACCATTATAAGGCACTGTTTTTACGTAGGGTGTTATTTTCTTTGCATACCTATTTGGTGGTGGTGACATTGTAGAAATATACTTAGAAGTCGGGCTGCTATTAGCTGTCGAAAATCGAGATGCATTGTCAAAACTTGCTTGATCCAACTTGAGATGGTTGATGATTTCAATCTTGAGTTGCTCATATTTGTCATATTCAACAATGGATAAATTGTTTGATGTTTTTGTACCTTCCATCTTTCTGATCGGTTAGTCTTAATTCCACCCAACCTTCTTCCTTTACCTAGACGACGAAGGAAGAAAGTTGGGATAGAATTAAGGAATGACAACAGAGACAAAAAGAATGAAGAATGGCCAATTTTATCGCTAAAAAAAATGTTAAATTTTATGGAGTATATATGAAAAATGTTACCTAAAACAGTGATTTGATAACCAAATTTAGGTGGTGTTTGTGATATGCCCTAAATTTAGGGGAACATATAATCATAAACTTTATACATCGTCCAACGTATTAAGTATTAGTCAATATGTACATGTTTTGCAGCTTTCACGCCATTATTTATTTCTTGTATACATACGCGATATTTTTAATATTGGTCAATACATATTACTACTGATATCGCAATTTAATTCCATGTAAAAGTCGGACGTGACAAAAACCGACTACATTTGAGTGTCTCAATTTTACTAAAATTTCCCTGAAGCAGGCCAAATTAAATAAACCAGCAATCCTTCTGGTAAGGTGAGCTATAGCTTTCTCAAAGTCAAAATTGGCTCTTTCTAATTGTTTAGCTAAGCTTTTTTGGCTTGCTAATTATAGCAGGTTGGTATAACACGGAATACTTTTCCTTAATACTATATGATGAGTAGTTTATTAGTCTATAGACTAATTTTTCCATTAAGCAAAAGCCGGTGTTTGGACCGCGAATTTGTAACATTATTGGTAGATTCATGTACTCTTAGACTTGTTAATGATGTTATAATTGATCACGGAGAACAAAATCACAAAAAGTTGTTAGATACTTTGTATTAGTTTTTGTATTGATGATCTTAATGATTTGATCTCTGACCCTTTTGCTATACCAACTCTTAACAGAGTTAGTTCCCTTATTTCGTACCGAATATATTTTAGTAAAGTTTGGCCTTTTGAATTTTGCATGACACCATGTCACAACAATCTTATACGAGTGACCCATATTTACTGACGGTTTAATTTACCGACTGATATTTGTAGTCGTTGCAATTGGTCGGTAAGAATAGTTACCCACCGATTCTTGTGTTTACTGACCATCTTTTTCGACGGTTTTTTACATAATTGTTTTATCATGTACTTCTTATTCATGTACGGTAAGAAATTGAGCTCATTAATTAAGTACTTAAGGCTCTAAGTCATAAGCAACTTTGATTAACATGAATACGGAGGCGCTTTTAGTCTTTGTTTAGATGATGCGTGGACTGTAATACTGTATCAACAAGTTGTGCAGACTATTTTAAATTAGTGGCTCGAATCATATTAATTGTAGTTTGAGATTCTATGTTATAATCTTACCTGCCAATTTGATTGGGGTTGCACATTTGCGATTGCGACAATGTCTAATCCCCATGGGGTGTTATAAATTATGTTCTTTTGGACAAGCCTTTATAAACTGAATTGAAATGAAAGATCCCGGATTGAAGTGAAGAAACTTTAACTAAAATAAATTTATAAGATGTGAACTGAACTATAATAACTAAAATAAAGTCCAAATGAATGAGGTTGTCCACTTCTTCCACATAATCTATAAATCTTTTTTTGAGCGTGTTTTTCTATGTAGTTTCTATTACTCATTTTAGTTTTTATTAGAGTATAAAATAGATCTTGTGACTCCAACCATTACCTTAAAACTTTGGTTGAGATGATTTCTTCACCTGATTAAAAGGTCGTAGGTTCAAATCTAACTGCCCCTATTTCTAAAATAGAATAATAAGCACAAGTCGCAGGTTCAAATCTCACCACCCCTATTGCTAAACTAGAATATTAAGCACCAGGTATGGGAAGGTCTGCTGTTACATCCACTACACTTCAAGGTTTTGGTTGAGTTTGACCACTAGTTGGACTTACTTGCCAAACTTAGGAATCTCACCCGATGATTGGTCCATGAGAGCCGGTTGCCTTAGACTGCCACGTGAGAAGCTTTACTTGTACAACTACATCCAGCCACGTGAGAAACTTTACTTGTACAAGTACATCCTATAAATACCTTACACTATTTATCAAGGATAGGTATCTCTACAATCGGTTGGCATGAATAACCCCTCACGAGGAATTCAATTGGTCAAAGAAAAACACAATTTGACTTAGGCATCGGAAGAAGTTTTCCTCAGAAACCCCCCAAAGCCATGTTTCCCGTAACACTCCGGCCTAACATGGTGATGATTCATAATTATATACATATTTATGCCCCCCCTTAATTACTTTTGATACGGTTTTCGTGCTAGTTTATATCATTTACATGCCTTTTATGTTAGAATGTTGATACTTCCGCCTTTTGATGTTTAATGCAGGAATGATGCATTTGAGGAGAAAAGTAATGAAATGGGCATCACGGAGTGAGCATGAAGGGATACACAAAGCATGGCACGAGAATCCATAAGAATGAAGGAAGAGAAGTTAAGAAGAAAACACGAAGAAAAGAGCTTCTTATTACAAGGGCCTACTTTGAAGAGCCATATATCTAGTTCTACAACAGATTTTCAAGTAATTCCAATTGGAGGTGAAATATTATCTTCTTAGCTTTCCAACGCCGCAAAAATAGCTTATTTCTGACAAGTAACGAAGAAATGACGGCCGTTTGAAGTTCAGTGCGCGAAGCAGGAAATTGGTGCCTCGATCGAGTCAACCTTGGCTCGATCGAGGAACTTCATGCTCGATCGAGTCACCTTTCGACTCGATCGAGGAACCAACCTAATCAATAAACTTTGCAATGTCGAGAGTTGGGGTATCTGGGAATTGGCGCCTCGATCGAGTGCACCTTGGCTCGATCGAGGAACCACTAGTTTCCGCAATATTCCGCAAATTTCCTTAAGTCGGTTATGACTACTATAAATACCAAAACTCGTACTCTAGGTTATATTATGCTTTATTTTACATAGGTTTAGTATAGCTACCTTAGAAAACTCTCTCAAATACTTAGTTTAGTTTAATTATTGTTCGGATCTATTGCCTTTAATTACGGTATTGTTCTAATCTTTCTTCAATTATTATTTCAATTACTTGTTTATCTTTATTATTGTTCATCATGTTTTCCATTACTATTATTGTTATTATTTCTATTATGCGTAGCTAATTTCCTCATCTAGGATGAAGGGGATCTAGGTTAATTAAAAGGGGAAAATTGATTAATTGCTAGGGAAATCATATAAGTTGTCGTTTGATTATTGTTCTTATTCTAGTTAATTAACTTAAGCATGAGTTGTTAATTAGTGTAGCGAATTAATCCTTTCACCGACCGGGTTAGAATTAATATAGGCTGCGATAATCAAATAGATTGTATCTAATTATAGCGACCGCATGTTAGAATCGATCTAAAGGGCATAATAGAGTCGACCGATCTTATGACCTTAGACAGCTTGACAGATCTAGCAATTGATTAATAGACCCCATATAATTGACCTAGTGAACCGGAAATCCTAGACCTTTAATATTATTGTTATTTGCCCTTTAAATTACTTGCAATTAGTTGGTTAGCATACAAACAAAACAAACCCCCACAATTGGTTACTTTAAAACAGATTTAAATATAAACAAACTAGATAATCACCGCCTCCCTGTGGATTCGACCCTGACTCACCGCTAGCTATTTTGTTGGTAGTAGTTTAGGTTTATTTTGATTAAGGTGATACGACTTTAGCCTTATAAAATTTGGCGCCGTTGCCGGGGAGGCAACAATTGTTCTGTTTGTTTCTGTTTATTTTTGTCTTTTGTTTCAGGGAACTTCAGTTCCTTGAGGCAGTTTTATCTTTTCTTGTTGTTTTCGTGTATGCTCAGGTCTAACAGGTTAGAGATTATACTTTTTGATCCCGAGCCAGAAAAAACTTTTCGCTACAGACGAAAATTTCAAAGCGAAGTAAGTCAAGTGGAAGACTTGAGTATACTTGACTACGAGCGGTATACTTTTGCAGAAGATTCATCCTTAGAAGAGGATATACTTATTTATGCAGTTGTGACTTCTACAATACCAAAGATGCCTACATTAGCAAGTCACTCCGAACCCACGGTTGATTCTATTCTTAAAGTCTTCAAGCTCCCTACCGCTGATAAGGGAACTTTTGAGATCAAGCCTTCTTACATAAGTTTGATAGAGAGGAATTTATTTGGAGGAAAAGCAGGAGAGGACCCCGCAAAGCATATGGAGAAATTCGTTACTTATTGTTGTTTAATTCCTTTAATAGCTGGGGTGTCTCAAGATCAGGTCAAGCAAACTCCTACCCTTTCTCTTTGAGAGATGATGCAGCTGAGTGGTTAAGGGACTTAGACATGGAGACCGACGCAATTACCAACTGGACTTCTCTAACTCTTGCATTCTACAAGAGGTATTTTCCGCCACAGAAAACCAATGCTCTTAGAAGTCAAATTACAAGTTTTAAACAGGGTCCTACTGAGGATTTTAATGAAGCTTGGATACGGTTCAAAAGACTAGTGCGGTCCGTCCCTCACCATGGTTTTGAGATTTGGTTCCTTTGCAACCAGTTTTACAACGGGTTGTATGATGATCATAGAGCTTTACTTGATTCTGTTGCTAATGAGAGATTCCAAGATAACACTAATGATAGTAATGCTTGGAAGTTTATTGATCAGATTGCTACTCACACAGCAGCTGAGTATGGTAACCCCAGAGGAAGTAAGAGAGGCAGTGGCTCAGATAGTGCGGTCGCGGCATAGTTGGAGACTATATTGGTTCAAATAGCTGAATTGAAGACTACCCAATCCTTGGGTCAGCAAGAGATGGTTCATATGGTTCAACAAGAAGTGTCCTGCGAGAGATGTGGTATAGATGGCCACACTGCGGCCAAATGTATGAGTACTATTGAGCAAGTTCAGGCCTTCCAATATTTCAAGCAAGGTACACCATATTCTAATTTCTTTCAAGCTCCTCAACAAGGTACCTATATTATTCCTCCAAATCGTGGTAATCAGCCATAAGGAGGTTATCAAAGGCCAAATCAAGGAGGTTTTCAACAATTTCAACCTCCTCCTCAAGTTCCAAGTAATGAAGTATCGGAGTTAAAAGCTCTATTGCAACAAACTTTGATGATGCAGCAAAAGCAAACGGCTCAAATCTCCAAACTTATGGCTCATAATAAGATATTGGATACTCAAGTTGCTCAAATGGCGGCTCAAAATCCATCAAAACACTCCGGTCTTCCTCCTCAAGGTAAACAAGCTCATGAGCAAGTTAATGCAATTTCTTTAAGGAGCGGCACTTCTTATAACGGTCCGGACATGCCCATTAAAGATGATGAAGCTCCAAACATGTATCCTAAGGGGTTGGTAAATTTGGAGCTAAGTGACGATGAAAAAGAAACTTTCAAAGATGAAACACGAGATTTGACGAAAAGAAAAAAGACGGAGCAAAGCCAGGTTCCTCGATCGAGTAGACACGGGCTCGATCGAGGATCTTCATTACTCGATCGAGTGCACCCTGGGCTCGATCGACGCACCTCTGTAACTGAAGTTTATGTTTCCAAACGTACTCCTAATGCAAAAGAAGTCGAGCCAATTAAAATTCAACTACCTTTTCCTCAAAGATTGCAGAAATCCAAACTTAAGCAACAGTTTGGAAGGTTTATGGAGGTAGTAAAAAATCTTCAAGTGACAGTGCCATTTACTGAATTGGTAACTCAAGTGCCGGCGTATGCTAAATTTTTAAGAGAAATCTTATCAAAGAAGCGGTCTTTTGATGAAGTGGAGACAGTAGCATTTACTCAGGAGTGCGCGGCCGCATTACAAGCTAACTCACCACCAAAGCTTAAGGATCCAGAGAGTTTTTCTATTCCTTGTCATATTGGTAGTATAGCTATTGATAGAGCCCTTTGTGATTTAGGGGCTAGTGTTAGTGTCATGCCGTATTCAATTTGCAAAAAGTTAAATATAGGTCAACTCTGTATTACTAATATGACCTTACAAATGGCCGACAGATCTTTAAAGAAACCTATGGGTGTCTTAGAGGATGTGCCCGTTAGAGTAGGGAAGTATTTCATTCCAGTTGACTTTATTGTTATGGATATGGCTGAGGACTCTCAAGTACCCATCATTCTTGGTAGACCATTCATTCACACTGCAGGAGCGCTCATAGATGTTAGGGATGGTAGTCTGACACTAAGAGTTGGGGATGACACTATTATATTTATTCTTGATAATGCTTTAAAACGTCCTCCTGATTTAAAAGCTTCTTGTCATATGATTAATGCTCTTGATCCTACTTTTGACGATTGCTTTGCTTTATGTTTTGACAGAAATCCACATGACGCCCCTGCTGCTGCGTCATATCCATGGAGCAAGGAAGTGGATGAGATAGAGAAGCTTATTTATGGAGAAGATCCTTCTCCTGAGATGGTTTACAGCTGTGATGAGAATGTTGATATAAAAGCTGAGTTGGAGGCTTTGGAAGCTGAAATTTTCAGAGAGGAGCCAGTTAGAGTTTTTGATGAAGCTTCTATAACAGACGAAGTGCCTTATCTCCTTCCTCAAGAGGATGACCTGAAGAACAATGACCCTTGCTCTTATTTTACATTAGATTTTGAGTTTGATGAGCCAGGACATTTTACATTGTTTTTATTCTTTGCTTGGACTTTTTATTGGTGCTACTTATGTTTGTGTGTAGCACATGCGCTACTTTTTGATTTCTCACTTGTTCGAGCTTTAACTTGTATTGATTATGACTTGTGTGCGCATTTATTTTAAATGCAGGAAATCTGCTCGACAGGTAGGTTCCTCGATCGAGTGTCATGGGGCTCGATCGAGTCACCTCGTCTTTTGGGTCAATAACGTAGCCAAACGATGATAGGATTTGCGAGGATGATTATTTACCCCTGTTTTGCAGCTGGTTTGGGGGAACCATAAGCTCTTATCCAGTATTCTCTTCCCTTGTACCTTCTTTTATTGTATTATCTAGTTATTTCCCATTCTTTTTGTTAGTTGTGTCCTTTAGGTTGCTGGATTTGTGTGTGATTGCTATGTTGTAGGCGTCACAATGAAGACACTGTGACATTTAGGTTTGGGGGGGGGGGGGGTGTCTTTTATTATGTTGTGTGCTTTTTATTTATGTTGTGTGCTATTATATCAAAAATACATAAAAATTAAAAAATTTTCAAAACACAAAAACAGGTTTTTCCTTTGTTTTGGGTCGAGTCTTGGTGAATTTTAATAACTATGATGTTAAATTTCATTGTTTTTGCATTTGAATCCTATATAGTTGTCCATGTACATTGTTTTGACTCGTTATCCATGAAAACAAAGCTCGTAATTCAAGTCTTAACCATATTGACATGCCTTATATTGATTAGATTTGACACAATTACGTTGGTAAACTACTTAAATTCTGAGGTCTATAGAGCTTCCTAGGCCAGGAACATCAATAAACTGGTCTCATTGTCAATTAGGCTTGAGTGTGGTTTCTCCTTGTGGAATGTGTAATATCAAACTGCATAAGTGTGACATTGATTTCTTGATACTTTTATTGCTTTCATTTGACTAAGTACATGTGGATAGGTGATTCTTATCGTTCAAATAAGCCTTACATTACCTTTTGTTAGCCCATTTGAACCCTTGTAGCCAATATTAAATTACATCTTATGAGGTACAATCTAAAATTTGCCTACCCTTATCGGGACAGTCGCAGTTGCTTGTTTATCATGTTTATTTTGCTATTATGGTTGGGTTGGGACTTATTGTTGTCATGTGGGTATAGCAAAATACTTTTAGCGATTGTGCTGTATCCTTGTGTTAGAAAAAGAAAAATATGAAGCAAAAGAAAAAAAAGAAAAGAAAAAAGAAAAAAATCAAAAAATAGAAAAAGAGGAAAGAAAAGAAAAGAGATTGCTTCATTTGGTTTTGTCAAGGATCAAAAAGATGGTTTTTAGAGTCTAATGTATAATTGGAGAGTAGTTTGTTAGCTCTCATATGTTGTAAAGTTGAGATCATTTCTCTAAGTTGGGTTCATTTGTTATTTTAAGATTTAGATTTGGTTTGGGTTAGCACTGCGACTACCGTCTTAGCTCCACATATCCATAACGTGCTTTGGCACAAACCACTTCTATTCCTTTAACCCATTTGCCACCCTTATTGTCCTTGATACATGTACTTTTGTCTACATATGATGATTGCATATTAGTTGGGGAAATCTCTATCACATTAGATTGCATGCATGTTTCATAAGTTGAGTGAGTGTTTCTACTTCTTTCTATCTTCACATATAACTCACCCTATATACTTATGAGTGCATGAGTGAATTCGCGAGAATCCGACTAATTTGTCTTGCAAGATCGAAAGGTATTTGGCATTTGTATCTAGTATGGTGACTTGAGACTTGAGCTACGTTTTCTATTTTCCATACCTTTGAATTTGTTTTATTGGTACACTTTAGTCATTACTTTGTTACAAATATGGATAGCTTGGGATTTGTATGTGCATTAAACATTAGCTCTGAGTCGTTTATTCGCCATTTGTATGATTGCCTTTTGTATTGTGTGTTGCTTTGCTTGAGGACAAGCAAAGAGATGGTTTGGGGGAGTTTGATGAGTCATAATTATATACATATTTATGCCTCCCCTTAATTACTTTTGATACGGTTTTCGTGCTAGTTTATATCATTTACATGCCTTTTATGTTAGTATGTTGATACTTCCGCCTTTTGATGTTTAATCCAGGAATGATGCATTTGAGGAGAAAAGGAATGAAATGGGCATCGCGGAGTGAGCATGAAGGGATACACGAAACATGGCACGAGAATCCATAAGAATGAAGGAAGAGAAGTTAAGAAGAAAACACGGAGAAAAGAACTTCTTATTACAAGGGCCTACTTTGAAGAGCCATATATCTAGTTATACAACAGATTTTCAAGTGATTCCAATTGGAGGTGAAATCTTATCTTCTTAGTTTTCCAACGCCGCAAAAATAGCTTGTTTCTGACAAGTAACGAAGAAATGGCGGCCGTTTGAAGTTCAGTCTTGTGCGCGCGAAATTGGTGCCTCGATCGAGTCAACCTTGGCTCGATCGAGGAACTTCATGCTCGATCGAGTCACCTCTCGACTCGATCGAGGAAACAAACTAATCAATAAAATTTGCAATGTCGAGAGTTGGGGTATCTGGGAATTGGTGCCTCGATCGAGTGCACCTTGGCTCGATCGAGGAACCACTAGTTTCCGCAATATTCCGCAAATTTCCTTAAGTCGGTTATGACTACTATAAATACCAAAACTCGTACTCTAGGTTATATTATGCTTTATTTTACATAGGTTTAGTATAGCTACCTTAGAAAACTCTCTCAAATACTTAGTTTAGTTTAATTATTGTTCGGATCTATTGCCTTTAATTACGGTATTGTTCTAATCTTTCTTCAATTATTATTTCAATTACTTGTTTATCTTTATTATTGTTCATCATGTTTTCCATTACTATTATTGTTATTATTTCTATTATGCGTAGCTAATTTCCTCATCTAGGATGAAGGGGATCTAGGTTAATTAAAAGGGGAAAATTGATTAATTGCTAGGGAAATCATATAAATTGTCGTTTGATTATTGTTCTTATTCTAGTTAATTAACTTAGGCCCGAGTTGTTAATTAGTGTAGCGAATTAATCCTTTCACCGACCGGGTTAGAAATAATATAGGCTGCGATAATCAAATAGATTGTATCTAATTATATTGACCGCATGTTAGAATCGATCTAAAGGGCATAATAGAGTCGACCGATCTTATGATCTTAGACAGCTTGACAGATCTAGCAATTGATTAATAGACCCCATATAATTGACCTAGTGAACCGGAAATCCTAGACCTTTAATATTATTGTTATTTGCCCTTTAAATTACTTGCAATTAGTTGGTTAGCATACAAACAAAACAAACCCCCACAATTGGTTACTTTAAGACAGATTTAAATATAAACAAACTAGATAATCACCGCCTCCCTGTGGATTCGACCCTGACTTACCGCTATCTATTTTGTTAGTAGTAGTTTAGGTTTATTTTGATTAAGGTGATACGACTTTAGCCTTATCACATGGACCGGAAGTGGTTACTTATAGTAACTTGCTAGGCTGTGTACTTGGCCTCAGATCAACACGCATCATTTCGAACATATTTTGGCTTCACTCATGCGCATCCTAATAACCTTCCTGGAAGGTCACCCATACTAAAATTACTGCTCAGTAAGCACGCTTAACTGTGAATTTCTTATCATGAGCTTCCAATAAAGAAAGTAGAGTTTGTTACTATGAGTAGTACTTTCAGTCATGTTAATCATTAGTCATTTAAGTTTATCAATAAAGACCTTTTTTAGTGGGGTACCTTGCCTAAATAACATTTTCAGTTAACAAGGAGTATTACACACTCCCAATTGAAATACGCAACGTCCTCGTTGTGCCTAACAGCATAACCGTTAAAACCCAATATCCTCCCCCGCTAGGTGCATAACCACATGTTAGCAAGTTGCTTTGATACCATTAGTAACATCTCGGCCCAACTGAGAGATGTTACTCACAGTAGCTCGTGAGGCTGTGTACTTGGCTCACAAAATCAACACGAGTCATAACCAGCACATTTTGGCATCACTCATCACGCGCATGGAAACCTCTTTAGGAGGTCACTCATCCTAAGACTATTCCCCCGACGTAGAATTCTTATCATTAGTTTCAAAAAAAAATTGTATATTTTGGTGATATGAGTAGTACTTTCAATATCATTAACACTACTCATTTAAGTTCATCAATGAATCTTTGCAGTGAATTACCATATCTGGATAACGTCTTTAGTTAACATGGAGTATCACATGTACGACACAGAGACGAAAGCAACATAAGGACATCACGTCTCAAACGAGTCAAGCGTCTTAGTCATAAAGTTATTTTCTTATTATAGTCTCATATATTTATATCTTAAACACAATATATATTTTCATTCATGTAATACATATAATGCATCCTATGGAAAAATATACCAGTATTGAATAAAACGCTAGGGAATATTTGTCTTTTCTCCATTCCCTTACTACTAAGAGAATAAAACTTCTCAATAGTTTTTCTTCCAAAAGGAATATAGCTAAATAAGAAAGCCAAACTTTATTTTATTAAATTATTATCATTAATTTAAGATATACTCTTTAATCATTATAATATTTTTTAACTAAATTATAATCTTTTAATTAAAATAAAATAAAACTGGTATAAATCTAAAATTTCGTATATTAAAAACCGATAAATTGATATTATTAGTTTCATATAAAAATTTTTACCAAGTACTTAATTCGTATAAAATATTATGAACTAATATTATTAATTTTGCGACAAAAAGAAATCGGTAAAATTATTTGAGAAAATTTGTAAATTTAAATAATTAGTTTTGAGGTAAATTTTTTTATTAAAAGACACATTTCATGACTTTATTCAATTTCTTTTATTTCTCCATTTCAATTTTTAATCCTCATATTAAAATATGAAAAATTAATAATATGTCAATTTTAAATCTATAAATAATACATTATAAACTAAGAAAATCTATAAATATCGCACATGCATACGCGGCATCCGTACTAGTTTGAAACCCAATGACTTAATCATACTCATCTCATATTTTCTCGCTATTTTATAATATATGGTATAAATGATAATTAAGAAATTGATGCACCCATAATTAACTTGATCAAGAGTCCTTCAATCATTTGTCACATAAGTCTAATGAAATGGCTCCACAAAGGACGGTCCATGGTCTTTTCATCTTAAATTCCTTCTTAAGTTTGGACCAAACTAATAGCACCACCAACAGTATTTAATCTCACATGCAACATATTTGACCCGACTACAACTTTAAATAAATAGTATCTGTCTAAAGTGAGATTTTGTGCACATACAAATAATTGGCTAAATCAATATAATCAATATACTTGTCAAAAAAAAAATATAATCAATATGAAACTCATGACCACCAAAAAAAAATCGTTTTATATTACTCCATCTAATTCGAAATAATTAAACTAAATCAAATAATAAAAATTAATAGTAAGATTAATATATAACAATAACAACCATCAATAACGGTCCCATTAATAAACACGAAAAGCAAAATAGTGAGAAAAATGCCCCCACAATTTTAATACACTCACCTTCTCAATTATGAAGCTAGACTTCTAATTACTTCAAATTTGGTAATGACAAATACACCCTCAAAAATTGTATTTAATTAATGCCTTTTAAATTTGGTATTAACGTAGGGGTCGATGACTGAATTATACAAAAATCAATGTAATAAATACTTGTGTTAAAAATTTATTTCCTCTTTTAGTTTATTAAATACTGCCGCCCCTATGATCTAAAATTCTATATTTATCATTTCCCTTAAAAATAATCGAGAAGTTAAGTCATCTAAAAAGCATATGTCCGAGAACAAACACACATCTAACTTGTAAGATCATACGATTAAAGGTCCCTCCCCTTGAAGGCCTCCAAATAAAGAATCTACTCTTCCTAAAGCAACCTTTTCTCCAAGCAATTCTAAATTCCTCCTTTCACTTTTCTCACCTTCCTAAAACCTTGAATAAAACTATACATCTCCATCATCATCTTCTATACCTCTCTATTCCATACCCATAACATCAACAACAACATGCCTACACCAACACCGCGACCTATAACACACGCGGACCTTGCACCTAAGCCTCGTGGGCTTGACTTAGGGAGCAAAGCCGGAGCCCTTCTCACAATCCTTTGCATTCTTTGCGGACTCCTTTGTTTCATTCTGTCTCTCTTTGCAGAGGCTACTCGCTCAGAGGTAATAATATGTCAAGATTCAGTCATATGTCGCTTTCACTTCTTACAGTCCTATAATATGTAACGTTTAATTAGTATATGTTTTTACAGGTGACGTGGGTGGTAACGAATAATAATGATCATAGTAATAAAGGTGATAAAGGGAGGGATTATGAATGTGTGTATAGTGGAAATGGGAAGGTGCCCTTAATATGTGCGTCGGTAGCATTTGTGGCCTTAGCAATAGCAATGTTAGTACAACATTCGTTTATGTTGATTGCGATGGGAAAGACTTCTCCTACAACGTTTGTTAGTTGGGACCCTGAATCGTCTAGGCCTATGAAGTCTCTTACTTGGCAAGCTGCCTTTTTCTTCATCTCTACTTGGTATGTTTATTTTCTCCTTTATTTCTACCACCATTTTATAATCATGCTCTCTAATTACATAACATATTGATCACTATAACGGTTTTGTCTATAATAGTACTATCTTATCTTATGTTAGCAACATATTCTGTAATTATGTTGTGCACGACAACGGGCTTATATAGGACCAATTGTAAACAATGAATTTAGTCATTTGTTTTGTTTCTAACTTTAGTCTAACTTGGCATTAAGATTTTATTGTGCATTTCACTATTTACCCTATGACAATTCAAATGTTCTCTATTAGACTATGACTCATGGTATATAAATGCAAGGTATGAACATACAATACGAACTTTATGCAATTATCATATAAAATACCGGTATGACTGATAAAGGCATCTCATTAAGAAGGTAGTCTTGACCAGCACAAAAAAAAAACATCTATACAATACACATTAGTTAGCCGTAATCAGTGGGTTGAGCGAATTCAATAACCCGTAAGTAAATATTAGAATACATATACTTTTCGATGTTGGCAAGAATTGTCTATGTGCAAAAATTATGATCCTTGATGAAGGATAAGTTGATGTAGCTAATAATGTTGAGTGGCTAATTTAATTAGGTACATTTCTAGGTGATTTTTAAGTTAAGGCTATTCCTACACAACTCTCATACCTACCCAAATGAAAGATAGCTTAATAGATATTGATAACAATACTAGTGGATGGGTTTTGTTAATTAGAGCATTAGTTTTTATGTCAAATTTAGAATATTACTCGTAGTTTGGTCATCAAGAGCTTGTTATGTAAGCGCATTAATCTATACCCACGATTCAAATCACCTTTCATTCCCTTATTGTTGGTACATATAACATATGCTTTGTACCATTATAAAGTTTTTTTTTCTTTTCTTTTTTGGTGTCAAATGAACCGCAGCTGATGTCAAACAATATGAGGGATTGGGGAAGTTAGACCTGAAACTTATTGTCTACGCTAAGTCCATCATAACCATTAGATTAAGACCTCTTCGATACAAGTACAAAAAATTCTAATTGGTGCATCTACTCGATTGAGGATGTTGGTATTGTAATTGGTTTAATATTTAAACAACAATCAATTATTTCTTACCATCTTTTAGATCCATTATGATATATCGTATTTCTATTTGTTTGTTTTTTTAGATTTACGTGTTAAATTTTTAATTGAAACACAATTATATTTTTAATCAGTAAAAGTAATGCATAAACTTGAAAATTTCTCATTAAAATGTCGTCTTTGAGACTAACAAAAACCAAAAGAGATCATACTAGAAATAAAGGAGTATATGGATAATCATACAACTCGAATAATGTTTTATCATATGCTCACTATTAAGTTTTTTTTTTTTTTAAAAAACTTTGATTATGTACTTTTTGTGAGCTTTTAAGCTTCAAGAAGGATATATGACCTTTTTATTTTATTTCTAGTGGATATCTTATAATTACATCTCCTTTTACTGCTAAATGCTCACTTAGATTATGTGGTGCATTATTAGCCGTAATATAGGGGTCCAAAGGCGTACGTAGGCCTAACAAATGCTTTTCACGGTCACGAATATACTTAAACCCTTTGTATTTTCCCAATTAATTTAACTGTTAAATTTAACAACGGGCATGTGCCACACCCGAACGGAAGAGAAAGAGTCCACATACAACAGGCCTAAGAGGGTTCCACTCTAAAACCAATTGGCAATAGAGGGAGTAGCCCCTTGCCTTATAAATGTGGGACAACCCTCACATGTGGAACTTTGGGTTTCTTCACATTAACAAAAGGAATATTTCATTAAGAGTGCTACTCGAGTCAATTAAACAATATAAACTTGTTAGATTGTTAAATGTGGACTTAGACCATTTGCCGAGCCTATATGAATTTTCTGCAATTGAACAAATAAGCTAGCGGGTTTGGTACGAGTTAGAAAGCTTGACGTTCAGCATCCAATGAATCGTCATGCCGTAATGCTAATCCATACGTACATGATTTTGCAGGGTATGTTTCGCAGTAGGGGAGATAATGCTACTAATAGGACTAAGTGTTGAATCAGGCCATCTAAGGGACTGGTCAAGCCCAAAGTCAAACTGCCTTATCGTCCGAGAAGGTGTGTTCACGGCAGCCGGAATATTTTCCCTGCTTACCGTCTTCTTAGCCGCTGGTTTATATGCCACTGCTTTACGAGTTCAATGGCTTTGCCAAGAGCAAGAGACCATCCAACGTGAGGTGTTTGAGGCGTCCACGCTCTATGCATCCCCACCTCGATCACCCCAACATAGTCGGACTAATTCTAATCTTGACATTAGACAAAATCACACCGTCCAAACCACGGCAATTTCTCAGTCTCAAACCGTCGTTAATAACAAGCAAAGTAGTGTAGTTTAAGGAAGTACGTACATTATTAGTTACTTGACATTGTTATACTGAAATTACATGAGAAATGATGTATAGAGAGAGATACCAGCAATTGTACATGATTTTGTGAAGGTGTAAATGTAAATTCCCGTTGTACGTAAAAACGTAGGGAGCTTTCCATGTTCCACTTGTGCGTTATGGCTATAGTGATTGACGAGTTGAAAATATAGATAAAATTCACAAATTTTTATTTGAGACGATTGTAAGACGTTTTTTATATCTGATTAAAATAAAAGCGAAAATAGAATTAAAACTGTGTTAATGAAGAGTTAAAAACGATAAACACCTAAGAGGGGGAGGGGGTGAATTAGGTGTACCTTTTGATGGGGCATATTCTGCACCCGCTGACCAGTCAACATATTGAGCAAGGTCAAAGATATCCACAGCAAGTCAACGGCTTAGGCAGCCTAACCGACGAGGCCTGTCGGCCTGTCAGATGGGTCTCGGCCGGCAACCAGACCAGCCACACACATCCGCGAACTCATATCCAAGACCCCTCGGCGGTGAGTCAACAGGGCCCGCCGCCTGCCATAGGTCCCTCGGCCGAGGGGTAGATCCGTCTTTCCACCTGCTAGCCACTTGGCCACTACGTGACAAAAGGTGAAAGTCTATAAATACTCCTCAACTCTCATTGAGTAAAGGATCCACAATTGAACCTAAGAATCACTATTCATCTGGTAATATCTTCCTTATCTCTCTACAATACATACTTCACCAAGTAACAACAACTTATCTTTCTAAGTTTACTGACTTGAGCGTTGGAGTGAGTTCGCTCGGCCCAAAGCCGAGCCCTCAGTTTGCTCATTGTTTCAGGAGACCGCAAGGGGGAGTCAACCAAAGACGTCATTCTACAAGCACGGGTGGTAACAAATAACTGCTCTGGAATTACACCCGAACAATTGGCGCCGTCTGTGGGAAAAGATACTAGAAGCTAGTCACATTCATTCCCAAACAAAAAAAAACAAAACAAAAACCCACCCACAAAGCTAAGAAGATGTCAAAACAACAAGAGGTATTCGTAACTGACGAAACCGAGTTCTGCCAAGATGATACCGTCCACCACTCTGGAGTTGCGCACCCTCCACCGGCCGGTAATTCACCGAGTACGGGATGCCAATAATACCGATACGCCACGCCGCCAACCAGGTCACCATCATGGGACATGTGGTTGATGTAGCGAAACCGCTACTCCCCGGACCTCATTAGTAGTACGTCGGCTCACACCGTCACACCGACAAGAGCGGCGGAACCCGTCCCAGAGACCAGGGCCTTAACGTGACTCCAAGAGACTTGAATGGAGCACTGGAAGAAGCGGCCCACAAGACGCCGGAGGAGCCCAACGTGCCGGTGGTGGACCTAAGTCCTTCCCGCACCCGCGAAGGACGAGCGTCGCCACGGCACCGACGAGGCCTGCCTCAGAGGAGTGAAAGAAGTCCGACTCGTCAGAGTCGGAAGAGAAGCCCGACTTACCATAGTCGGAGGAGAAGCCCCACCCAGTACGAGGAGAGGAGCCGGACTAGGAACGCGAGGAGCCGATCGCCGCGTGTCATTCGACACGTGGTCAGACAGCCCCTCAGTGCCTATGTCCTCGACACCGCCGTGCCAACCAAACTAAAATTGCCGGCGTTCACATACAAAGGGGATAGCGACCCCACCGACCATGCCGAGGCCTTTGAGTCGTACATGTCGGTGTGGGAACAACCCGATGAAGTCTGGTGCCGAGTCTTCCCAACGACCTTGCATGGGATGGCTCAGAGTTGGTACAAAGGGCTGCCCGACGGCTCGGTATACTGTTACGCCGACCTAAGGGACGCCTTCCTAGCCCAGTACTCTTGCAATAAGAGGAGGGCCGTGGAGACATCGGACCTCCTAACTATTAGGCAGGAGGGGGGCGAGTCTCTACGAAGCTATGTGAAGAGGTTCGATGCCAAGGTTCAGCAGATTCGAGAGATTAATCCCGAGCCGGGCACCTTGGCCGATGAAAGGCCTCCCAAGGAGACTTAAAAACGAGCTCATCAAGTCCGGAGGCCTAGGCTTAGACGCCGCCAGGAAGATGGCCGACCAAGCCATCAAGGTAGAGGACTATCACAAGACTGGTCGGCCACAGCGAGGTCGGGCACTCGAGAAGAAAAGCCACCGGGAGGACAACCCAGATGAAAGACGCCGTGACAATAATAGGTCACGGCCGATAGATCCGCCAGAGCGAACTCGGCGGGCGCCGAGGGGAGTTCGGGAACGTACCACCAAAGGCGGCATGCTGATCACACCCCCGGTTGTATCTCGCCGCCGAGGTCTTCGCCCGAGCAAGGGCGAGGGCCAGAAATGGGAAAGGCCCCCAAGCCGAAGGGAGACGGTGACGCGAGCGATCGTGAGTACCACGGCCACACCGGTCACCTTATCGACAACTCGCCGCATCCTCAAGAATGCCATTGAAGAGCTAATCCGGAAGGGGAGCCTCGGCAAGTATGTTGCCAAAGGCCAAAAGATCGAGGCCGGCGGATCAAATAAGAAATCCGTCTTTGAATGGATAGGAGTGATCCATGTTGTCATCGGGGCAACGAGAACGGTGGGTCCGCTCATGGGCACAAACGGCACTGAACGAGCCGTATCGTGCCATCAACTTTGTGCCCAAAACAGCGGTCCCCGCTTCCAACATCCCCGATATAACTATCGGAAAGAAGGACTATGAGGGGGTCATCGCCCCTCACAAATGACCCACTCATAGTCCACTTGGACATATCCAACCACCTGGTCAAGAGGTACCGATTGACACAGCGCCTACACGAACATCATGTTCAGGAATGCTTCCTCAACCTCGGCCGAAAGTCAAGGACCTAAGCCCTTGCATCACCACCGTCAGCCTTCTCCGGGGCCGGACTAGTACCCCCGGGTCAATCGATCACGGTGATGTTCGGCGAAGGGAATGCGGCTAAGAATGTCCTAGCCGAGTTCGTGGTCATTGACGGTTCGTCCGCCTAAACGTTCTTATGGACCGAGTCACTCGAGCGAGGCCGACGCAGTGATGTCCATACGGGCCCCGACACCGATGTATGTCTCGACCGGGAAGCGCATAAGCTCGTCTCCAAGGACGAGAAGGACGAGTTGGTCAACGCCCGGATATCCGCCGGAGGATGCAACATGCAATCCTCAAAGCGGCAAAGAAGTCGAGAAGGGGAAAGGCCCATCCTTACAACAGAGGGGGCGACCTCATGGATGCAAATCGACGGCTAACTAGGAAGGTGTGCCTTTAATAAGCCGTTAGAACACCGACGATCTCAAAGAGTACCTTGTAAAGTGCCGAGGTGCCCAAGACAACTGTGGGTACCCCGACACATGTTTATATCTAATGAGGAATCGTCCAAGTTCTCCATCAAAGTGTTCATTTCCCAAATAGTCACTATCGTAAACAGTGTACCGCTCACACTTTGTCATACCGACAAGAGCGGCATCATCAAGAAGCGTACGCCGTCACAAATCACCCCAAGTAGTAGACGCTACTAGCGATCACCCCAAGAGGTAGACGCCGCAGCAGATCCTCAAGTGGTAGACGCCACGGCGATCATCAAGAAGCAAAGGCGCCGTCGCGCCACCCCAAGTAGTAGACGCTACTACGAGTCACCCCAAGAGGTAGACGCCGCAGCGGCCACTCCAAGTGGTAGACGCCACGACGTCATCATCAAGAAGCAGTGCGCCGTCGCAGCACCCCAAGTAGTAGACGCTACGGCATCACCCCAAGAGGTAGACGCCGCAGTCAGCTCCAAGTGGTAGACGCCACTGCGAGCCATCATCAAGAAGCAGCGCCGTCGCAGTCACCCCAAGTAGTAGACGCTACGGCTAGATCACCCCAAGAGGTAGACGCCGCAGCCACACTCCAAGTGGTAGACGCCACGGCGCCATCATCAAGAAGCAGGCGCCGTCGCAGTCACCCCAAGTAGTAGACGCTACGGCAGTCGCCCCAAGAGGTAGATGCCGCAGCAGTCACTCCAAGTGGTAGACGCCACGGCAGCCATCATCAAGAAGCAGGCGCCGTCGTAGTCACCCCAAGAGGTAGACGCCACGGTAGTCACTACCAGCACAGCTGATACTCACAAGAGCGATCAACATTCCTTAGGAACGTTAAACAGTTGAGATACGCACTCTAGACTGCCTCGGCCAGGCCGAGGCGAAAATAAAAGAGGCGCTCAATTAATAACGTAAGAAGACAACCTGATTTAAGACGAGAAAAGACCTCGGCCGAGCCAGAGGCAAAGTGAAAACGTTTACAGTTAAGATGCTCAACTACTAGCGCAAGAAGACAACTCAGAAAAATGGGGTAAAAACCTCGGCCAAGCCGGAGGCAAAAGAAACGAGCTCTTATTAAAAATGTTCAACAAATTACAAGAAATGCGATTTACGTAGTCCCCATAAGGATAAGCCAAAAGACAACCTACCAAGGTTGTACAAAATACAAGGAAAAGAAAGGCAAAAGGTTACAGATATCAGTTAAGCGCCAAAAGATGGCAGGGAGGAAAGGATTAATAATTGGCCCCCGAACAGCTAAAACTATCCGAGACGCCGGGTGAGCTCGGTGACGACCGCCCGTCTCCCTATGCTCTGCTGCTGCTTGCCATCGCGCGTTAGCAAGATCGTCCTTAATGGGCGACCCGAGGTCTGTCTCGGCGCTCGGCCTTCTCGCGACCACGGCTCGGCGGCCTCGGCCTCTGCCTTCAACCTCTCGGCTTCCTCCTTGGCCGCCTTAGCCTCCTCGGAAGGGCCGCTCTCTCCGCGGCCACCTCTTCCTCCTTCTTCACCCTTAGCTCCTCCTTGGCCTTCTCCTTCGCGGCTTCCTCCTTAGCTTCGAGCTTGTCATCAAACACCACAAATTTGTCCCACGGAAAGGAGCCATCAAGAGGAAAGAGCTCCTCAATCACTTCCCCGGCGCTTCTTCGGCCAGTCCCTGTGATGGGCGCACATGTTAGGGAGGAGCACGGTTTGGAGTGTCTTAATGTCCTCCTCCTCTGCGGGCGATAATAGCGTCCTTGTTCCGGACCACCTTCCCCGGACCCGGAACAAGTCCCTAAATCGTTCCTCTACGTGAAGTAAAGGTCGGCGTGCTTCGAACGAGGTCACGCATCTCCCGCAGCTTAGCGGCCTTCGGCCGCCGCACCTCGGCCTTGGCCCTCTCAAGAAGGACCTCCTTTTCGCGTCCTCCCCGAGTTTCCTCTCAAAGACGGACGCCTCTTGACCTCGGCCTTGGCCCTCTTAGCCTCTCCTGTTCGCGCGTCGAGTTCCGGCCTTAGCCGCTCGAGTCATGGGGGGCGGCTTTTCGCCATGGTCTCCTCTTGCTCCATAATGTGGGAGCCGGCTAGGCCGAGTCCATTTCGCCACCTTTTTACTTATTTTCATCCCCTCTACCACAAGCTCGGTGGGGGAAACCTTCCGAAGTGGGGGATCGACGGTGACATTTCTATCACCCGCCTTCTCGTGCGGCTTCTCCAATTGCCGCACAGTGAGAACGGCGGCCGCCGACGGTTGATCTACAAAAAGTCAATTAAAACACCCGTGTCGATATATGGACGCATCGAGAACTGTCATCGGAACGCCTAATGAACCTGCTAAGTCCGGGCCACAGGGATATATCTCGTACCATGCTTGGCCTTCTTACTCGGAGGACGCATCTCCTCGCCGGCAGCAAGAGAGCAGGCGATCAGTATCGCAGGGGTGGGCTCTTTCCTTTACGGATAAGGGGAGATCCTCCGCATCGAGTCCCCCCATCGGTAATGTCAACGATCTCCACCGTCTCCTTCTGGACCGAAGGGACGGAAGGTGGAACGGATGTCGACGCCATCGCCGTCGAAGATTTTGTTTTCCGCGT
Organism: Silene latifolia; assembly: GCF_048544455.1. Taxonomy (NCBI): domain Eukaryota; kingdom Viridiplantae; phylum Streptophyta; class Magnoliopsida; order Caryophyllales; family Caryophyllaceae; genus Silene; species Silene latifolia. The sequence goes on along the minus strand of NC_133538.1, from coordinate 246,425,216 downwards.
TCGGCGCGATGTTACTAGCAACCCTTGCCTGGCCGCCTCCACATTCGGGCCTTTCGATTGCGATCCATCGATCATTCGGCGACATTCTCGGTCACGGGTGAAGCCTTAGGATGCAAATTAGCAACGGTCTTGTCCTTGTGCAAAATTCATCCTCTTAAGAATATCCTCGGACAGGTCCGCGCCAAAATGATCTGCAAAAGAAGCAAGGCAAGAGTTAAGCAAGGAATGAACCAAAATTCAAAACGGACAGAAACATTGAGAGCAACATGGGCCTCACACCGACCCCACTCACCCCGCACTGGGGCTTGTGGTATGAGGCGACATGGCAGAGCCTCATCCCGAAGGATGATCTCATGCGTCGGGGATCCATCTTTTCGACACCCCACTCTTGTCCGTCTCAAAGAGCCTCATCGCCAGCCTCTCATCCTCATTAAGAGGGACCTTGTCGGCGTCCATCTTAAGCTTTTTCCGTTTAACCCATCTGTCATGCTCCGCCTTAGTCTCGCACCGCAAATTAACTTGGTGCTGGAAGGACCGGGCAGTGGATAGTCGTCCGGCACCTCAATATACACCCACCGATCTTTCCGCCTTTGCAAGAAGACAGACTTATCAACGGAGACGTAACCCGCTCCATTTGCACGCTTGTACCATCCGACGCGACTTAAAATGACGGCCAAGATGGTGAAGCCGACGGAATAAATTAACCGTTGGGACCTCCCCTTAAAGAGACAGAGCTGCACAAAGCCGACTATGGTCCTAACGCCCAACGGGTGAAGCTGGGCCACAATGACGTTCATGGCCCTAATGATGGCCATAACGTAATCATTCAAATGGAAACCGGAGCCCGTACTCCAGGTGCCGCATATATACGCCGGTGCAACCCGGTGGAGGACAACAGATAGCTCGACCCCTCTCAGGGATAACAATTTTGTATCCCCTGCCAAAGTAGAAATGGCCCTCGAAAAATGTCTCGCCGGAACAACGGGCGAACTTATGGGTCCAAGTACGGTCAGGGCCGACCTTACAAGTTCGCCGTGATCCATGACGTCATCGCTTCCCCTCATTAGGATGAGCCCTTTCAAAGATCATCACCGAAATCGTCTCCGTCGTCATCAACATCATCATCATCCTCCCATTCCTCCAAAATTTGAGGATCAACTTCAGAGAAGGAGACCTCGGACCCCGACCTTAGTGGGACGGCGGCCGGTGCCTCCCCTTCATCCAGACGCGACAGGAACCCCCCCGGCGCAGGTTACTAGGTCCGGCCTCGAGAAGACATGTAGCAATAGTGATTCAACAAAATAAGAGATCGAGAAAAGTTTGTTTGTTTACCTTGAAGAAAAACACTAGCCAAAGTAACGACACTGAAGATTAGAAGAGAGAAAAACCCTTGGAAATTTGGAGGAAAGAAAATTTTAAGAGAACGAAATTGGTGCCCAATTTCAAAGACTAACTGCCCTATTTATAGGAAAAAGCCCATGAAGAAGGACCAATCAGGGCACAGCCCATGAAACGTCAGCCAATCAGCGATCAGACACGTGTCAGACATGCAGCCACGGAATGTCAATCGTTGCAACAGTTGAATGTCAATCAATGCAACAGTGACCAAGCGCCTTCAACACACCCCTTCATATCTCTCTGCCTGTTCATCTTCCTCAACAAATTCCTAAGTATCCGTTTCTCCACCGGCCACGTGATCAACCAAGCCAGAAAGCACCGGCCAGGGGGCAATCGAAACAACCGGACTCTCCACCCCGGTCTCGGCCAACAATCATTGCCTTTTCCACATCAGATGTCCATTACACAACCATGTGGAGGGGGGATATGGTACGGCCTAACCAGAGCCACGCCGAGGTAGAAGAAGCTGGGGCAGAAAATTTTGTCTTACGCAGAATATACGCTCAACGTACATCGGAGCCCATACTACGGCATAGACTACGCTGGGGGCAAATTGATGGGGCATATTTCGCACCCGCGACTACCAACATATTGAGCAAGGTCAAAGATATCCACAAAGAAGTCAACGGCTTAGGCGGAACCGACGAGGCTCTGCTTTACTGTCAGATGGGTCCCGGCCGGGGCAACCAGCCCGCCGGGGCACACATCCGCGAACTCATATCCAAGACCCCTCGGCGGTGAGTCAACAGGGCCCGCCGGCCTGCCATAGGTCCCTCGGCCGAGGGGTAGATCCGTCTTTCCACCTGCTAGCCATTTGGCCACTTGGCCACTACGTGACAAAAGGTGAAAGTCTATAAATACTCCTCAACTCTCATTGAGTAAAGGATCCACAATTGAACCTAAGAATCACTATTCATCTGGTAATATCTTCCTTATCTCTCTACAATACATACTTCACCAAGTAACAACAACTTATCTTTCTAAGTTTACTGACTTGAGCGTCGGAGTGAGTTCGCTCGGCCCAAAGCCGAGCCCTCAGTTTGCTCATTGTTTCAGGAGACCGCAAGGGGGAGTCAACCAAAGACGTCATTCTACAAGCACGGGTGGTAACAAATAACTGCTCTGGAATTACACCCGGAACACCTTTTAAAAAATTTCTCTTTTACTTGGTTAGAGGCTAACACAAGTAAGATCTATTAAGTACTAGTTTGAGAAACTTAATAGATAGTAAGTTCACAAACGGTACAACAGGTCTATGCAACAGTATGAGTGACGGTTGCACAGCACTGGCAGCGAGATTGTTGAATAAAAGAGGAATGATAAGAGAACGTAAAATTAAATAAACAAACAAGACGATGTTTAAAAATTGGTTCAGCTCCTACTTTCGAGCCTACGTCCAACCGTTATTTTATTGCTTGTTTAGAAATTTACTCAAACTTAACTAAACCATTACAATGAAAATAACTCGTCAACCTACTCCGGTTGCAATTGCTTAAAGCTACTCCGCTTCAAGACTTTCCCTTGTTTAAAGCTACTCCGCTTCAAGACTTTCCCTTGTTTAAAGCTACTCCGCTTCAAGACTTTATGTTCTATCTCATAGGTTTACAAAGTCAGAATCTCAGTGGTTCACTTAAGAACATGGAGATTACAATTAAGACCTAAACACGAGAATCATTGAACATATTCTTTTATGCAACAGTGAAGCGAACTGATACTTGAAGATTTTATAGCTTTAAAAAACAATTGAAGAATTTTGAAAATAGAAAACGGTTTTGCAAATGATTGAAGAACAAAGATTAAATGCTGAAAAGATTTGCAAAGTGTTTTACAATGAATGCTCTTTAAAAGTCTTGCAATAAATGATAAAATGGAATGACTATTTATAGAGGGAAGAAGTGTGTAAGAGAAGGATCTTAACACTTCTTCACTCTAATGTCCATGGGTTTGTAAGATGTATTATCATTTAAAAATATAGAAGAACAATCAGATTTGTGAGGCTCAAGGTGGCTGCATATTTTCTAGGCAAGGAGTGTTTCCCATAAATTATGGGAACTCACAATTTCGCCAAAAATGAAAAAAGCTAAAGACCTATTTTTAGCATGAAAAACCACTTGCATTAATAAGATTGGTATCTTTAATTTAACTTGCAAGCATACTTTTTTTTGTTCTATTTGTTCTTCAGATTTGAAAAATGATATTCCTTTTGAACACAATAAAGCTTTTGAAAGGTTTTGAACACTTGTGAATTTTTCCGAAAATTCTCCATACGTTAGTACCAGAAACCATGGTGCAACAGCCACATGAACTGTTGCATGATTTTGCAATCACTAATGCTTAAAGAGGATATGTTTAACTACCTCGTTTACAACATTCATTCTAGGCAATGGGCATGTTTGACTTGTCTTTCATCTTGATCATCTTTGGGCTTCTTTGAACAATCATTGGATGCTTCAACTTGCTAAACAATTTAACTAAGAAGCAAAGTGTGTTTTAACAAATTCCCCCTTTGATGATGGCAAGTTTTAAATATGCACGAAAGTGGCAATTTGCCCCCTTAACTTTGTTCAATGGTGAAATTAGGCCCCTTAACTTTCAATTGTAGCAATTAAGCCCCATAACTTTAACAAAAAGTGAAATTCAACCCCGATTTTTATTTTTCACTTAAATTTCAACAAAAATTCATTTTATATTTATATTACACAACTAATAATACATAAAAATTACTAATTTTAACCTTATTAATCTATATAAGTTTAGTTATTCATCTAACGAATAATTTTACATTCATTTATAATAAACAAAATAAAATATGATAACATGAACTATTATTACATTTAGAATAAATTGTCTAAAATTGTAAAATTATAAAAAAAAACTCGCTATTACAATTATAAAATTGTATAAAATTTATAAGGTTATAAAATTAGATTTTATATGTGATTAATTGGTTGTAAAAATGAATTTTGGTGGAATTTGATGAAAACTCAAACAATGGGGTTTAATTTCACTTTTGACTAAAGTTAAGGGGCTTGATTTCTACAATTGAAACATAAGGGGCCTAATTTTACCATTGAACAAAGTTAAGGGGGTAAATTGTCACTCTAGCGATTTAAATATGTGTTTAGTTCCCCCTAAACCCATGATGAGTCGGTCTTTGAACCAAATAATAAGGGGCATCAAATAAACATGATCAAGATGAATGGGGGTCAACATGCATGGCCTAAGTAAAACATCTAATCATGATAGCTAAGACATTTCCACAGTGAACGTTAGTCTAAGAGTCGTTAGTTAACACATAAACACATAATTTAACTACTTCCCCTTCTTGACATCATCAAGAGAAGGACATAAACATGTTCAAGTAGTACATAATTAAACCAAAATCAAATGTTTGAAATAAGAGAGAAAAACAGTCCATGATTTGCATAAGAGTTAAAAACAAAGAGCCAAAATGTTAGGAGGGTAAGGTTAGGCACGGATGCCTTATTCATCATCGAGAGCATCTCCCCCAAGAGCTTGCACACGCTCAATGAGATCTTCATTAATGGTTTTGAGCTCAGCAACTTCTTCCCTAAGGGTCTCATTGTCGACAACCAACTTGGACACCATGTTCACAAGCTTGTCCAACTTTGCATTTACTGAACCCATTTCAACAGTTGAGCCAACTGTTGCACCAGACTTAACCATACGCAAGTACTTGCGAACCAACTTCCCATTGCTAATAGCCAAAGTCATTTGAGAAAGTAAACCCATGGTCATTTCATCACTCAACTTCTCAATACCAGGGCTACCTTTCAAGACTAGCTTCCTTTTCATAAAAATAATGGACAATCACATACCATAGGGAATCACGGTTTTCTTGTCAAATTTCCCTTTTTGAAGGTCGGGGGCTGTCTCATTGATACAGTGAATGATGAGTTGGGGAAGGTTGATGGGACGGCGTTTGAGAATATGGTGGAGAAGAAGCATCTCAAAGAGAGAGCATATTCCCCTACTATTGTTGCTTGGTAAGATGGCTCGGTGAACAAGGTTAAAGGTGAAACGGTGGGGGGGGGGGGGCACGAAGTTCATGAGCATAAATGATGGTTGGCCCATTGTCATTATCGGATCGAAAGGTTCTCACAACCTCACTAGCCATAGCTTCATCAATATCACCCCAAGTACTCTTAGGGAAGGAGGTAAGACCCACGGCTTCAACCTCAAGGTAGGAGGCAAGTTGGTCAATGGTCAAGACAAAGGGTTTTTGATTAATGAATGCCGAGAGAGTTCCTGATGCAACATCAGCCTTGACTGTTGCATAGAACTGAATTACCTCCGACATTTAAACCGGAGAGTATTTGTCGAGGAGATTAAACCAACCTTGACCAAAAACAGCAGCTTTGAAGAATGCAAAAGCTGGAGAAGAGTCATACCATGATTTTTTTTGTATCGCCTCCTGCTATGGAAGCAACATGCAAGAATCCCTTGACATAGCTTGAGAGTGTCATCCAGAAGGTCGGGAGTATTGAGGTGAGCAAGGACATCATTTTTTAATGCATCATCATGAATGGTTACCATCAACTCCGTGCAAGTGTTGAGAGGAGTTTTATTCTCAATAATATCCTCATCATCCGGTTCTACCACCACCTCCTTTTTCTTCGGGTACCTCGGCTTTTTGGCCACCTTGGAGTTTGATCCCCTCTTTCTTTTGGTAACGGTTTTAGGCTTTGTCTTTGTTTTGGTAGGAGTTCTAATGATAATGTCATCATCATCATCACCAAACAGTTCGGTGATTTTTATTTGAGATTTGGTTTTGGGGGTTTTGGTGGAGAGAGGATCAAATTCATCAAACACCTTGTCTTCATTGTTGGGTTCAACAATATTTTCATTGTTGGGGATGAACTCTTCTTCATGTATGACTTTATTTTCGGGATTTTCAACCGGAGAACCGATTTTTTCAGCATCATCATTATTTTTCTCACCTACTGTTTCCTTCTCCTTTTCAAACACAACCTCCTTTTCTTTTTCTTCATCTTTGTTACTCGATTTTTCTTTCTCATTTACACCATCATCCTCGATCTCCTTTTCCACTTCAACAACAACTTCTTTTTCACTTTCTTTTTCTTTTTGTGCTTCTTTTTCTTTCTCAACAACATCATATCCATCCTCATTTTCATTTTCTTTTTCAACAACCACATCCTCTTCAACAATATTTTCTACAATCACCTTTTCTTTGTTGATTTCACTTGCCATTTGATTAAGTGTGGGCTCATCTTCCTCGGAATCAACATCAACATTTGAACCCAACATCATAGAGATTTGGGGACTCCTTTTTAATCCACCACGACCTCCTCTACCACGGCCTCTTCCCTTTGTAGCTATGGATTTCGTTCGTGCAACACTGGGCTTGACTGTTGGAGGCTTGGTAGGGAACGGGTTGGGTTTGTCGCATTTATCGATATTTGCAGCGAATTTGGTGGCCATTTTTTGCTTGGCAATGAACTTTGGGTTGAAGGAGTTTTGAAGATTTTGGACTTCTCTATTGAATGATTTTTTGGGAGCCATTTGAGGGTTGTTGGGGTTGACGGTTTTAGGGAAATGAAAGAGGTTGAGTTTCTTTGAATTTTGAATTGAAGTTTGTGGGTAAATGGGAAAGTGTGGTTATTGCATGGGGTTTAAGAGATGGACGGTTGGGTTAGAGGGAGTGGTTAATAAGTGAGGTAGAGTGTAAATGTGGGAAATGATGGTGTAGGAAATGGCTATAGGTGGGATTTGATTGATTTGACATAAAGTTATTGTGAGGCTCAATGCAATAATTCAAATGCAAAATGTGAAGTTTTAATGCAATTTTTTCGGTCCATTTGGCACATGATAAATTTTGACATTTTTAAACTTGATAACATGTACATCCTTTTTCTCTAGTCAATCATGTAGGAAAATAATTTTAATTCATGTTACATGTCGCCTAACAAACCAATTTACAACTGAAGTTTTACGAATTGTTCCCTTTCTAATGGTTTTGTAAAAATGTACGCAATTTTCTGTTCTACAAAAGGTTAGACATATATTTCCTTTTTCGACTTGATCACGTAAAAAATGATGCCTTATATCAATGTGTTTCGTCCTAGAATGTTGTATTGGATTTTTCGAGATGTTAATTGTGCTAGTATTATCACAAAATATGGGAGTGGTTTCGAAAATAAGACCATAATCACGCAATTGTTATAGTACCCAAATAATTTGAGCACAACAAAGAGCGGCACTTACATACTCACTTTTGGCCGTAGATAGAGCAACGGTATTTTGCTTCTTGGATGCCCATGAAATGAGGCACGGTCCTAAGAAGGTAGCAATACCCGAGGTGCTTTTCCTATCCAACGAGCTCCTCGCATAATCCGCATCCGAAAATCCTACAAGATCAATGTCATAATGAGTTGGGTACCAAAGGTATAAACCTTGCGTTCTAATCAAATACCTAAAAATCCGTTTAACGGCTTTGAAATGTGATTCCTTAGGATTTGATTGGAAACGAGCATATACACACACACACACTAAATTGTATGTCGGGTCGACTAGCGGTTAAATAAAGCAATGAACCGATCGTACCTCGATAAACCTTTTCACTAACACTCTTATCATTTTTGTCTTTGTCAAGACTAAGCTTTGAGATAATTGGTGTAGGCATAGGATTCGAATTAGTCAACCCAAACTTATCATTTCCTTAAGTAATTTTGCTGGTGAATCATGGTTCCTTTCTCACTTTGCTTGATTTGAAGACCAAGGAAGAATCCAAGCTCTCCCATCATACTCATTTCAAACTCGAAAGTCATTAGATCCGAAAAGTACTTATAAAGGACATTATTTGTTGCACCAAAAATTATGTCATCGACATACACTTGCACAAGCAACGGTTCCTCTGACTGCGACTTGATAAACAATGTTTTATCAACCGAACCACGTAGAAAACCGTTTTCTAAAAAAAACTTTGAAAGCCTATCATACCAAGCACTGGGAGCCTGTTTTAAACCGTAAAGTGCTTTATAAAGTTTGAAAACGTGGTTAGGGAACTCATTGTTTATGAAGCCCGGAGGTTGTTCGACAAAAGCTTCTTCCTCAAGATAGCCATTTAGGAAAGCGGTTTTAACATTCATTTGAAAAAGCTTTATGCCGAGGTGAGACGCAAAAGCTATTAGCATTTGTATGGCCTCAAGCCTAGCTACCGGTGAAAAGGTTTCATCATAATCAATTCCTTCTTATTGATTAAACCTTTGAACCGCTAGTCTAGCTTTATTCCTTACGATTTCTCCAACATCATCGAGCTTATTGCGAAAGACCCATCTCGTACAATTACAGTACGTTGAGATAGTTTAGGGACCAGATGTCATACCTTATTCCTTTTAAATTTCTCCAATTTCTCTTACATAGCCGTCACCCAATATTCATCCATTAGTGCCATTATGATATTAATGGGTTCAATTTGTGATATGAATGCATCAAAAACACAAAAGTTTTGGAGCGAAGATCTGGTTTTGATTCCAGAGGATCGGTCACTGGTTAGGTTTGATAAAGGGTGGGAACTTTGATGTTTCCATTTCTTTGGAACGAGAGTGTTGGAGGCCTCGTTTGCTTCATTTGGTTCTGATGCAACAGTTGATGTGACTATTGCATAGGGAATATTTTGTGAGGGTGTTTGTGGATTGGTTTCAGTTTGGTTAGTAAGTAGTTCATTGTAGTCCTCATTCCCCCTAGATGAGCTAGCTCCATCTTGAGACGAGGGAGGGTTAGTTCCCCCTGAATTTTGGCCAGCCTCCTCAAGCAACAATGGCTCCAACTGTTGCTCAGCCTCTTCCACTAATTGATCCATGTCATGTCGTATCATTCCAATTTCAAAGTCATTGTCTTCCTCATCATCCTCTTCATCATTGACCTGTTTATTTGAAACAAAGAGACTAGATTAGTCAAATATTACATGAACGCTTTCCTCCATTTTTATGGTTCTCTTGTTATACACTTTGTAAGCTTTACTATGTGGTCGGACTCACCTGGAGCTTAATTTTCGGTTACTTGTCGTGAGGAACACCTAGACCAAAATAATATTTATAACTTCACAAACAACTCTTACTATTAGTAAAGAGGTAAGTAAAGGTCGGATCCCAAGGGACGGGTATTGATGTAGGATTTTCGATTGCAAGTAGCGGTGTCTAGGGGTGTCACGATTTGGGTTGAGATAAGAAGATCACTAAACTAAATAGCAATAAAAGTAAACAAGCAAGATGATTAAAATGAGATGTAAACAATTGATTAAAAGCACTAGGGTGTCATGGGGTCATAGGGGATTCATGGGAATTGATCATACAAACATATTCTCAAATTATAAGCAAGCAATTATTGTTGTGATGGATCGAGTTGGTTTATATCTTACAATCCTAGGAAGGTTTGGGTCCTGGAGCCGAATCGATTAGATTGTACAACACCTACAAGTTGACTTAATCCTCCCAACTCAACTATATGCATGGTCTAATGAGACTCGAGTTGGTTTATGTCTTACAAGTCTCATTGAAAATGTAAGTGATGGGTAAAAAATGCAAGGATTCATAGGCTCGTATTTCATCAAACATAACATGTGCATAAGTTGAGATCACAACAAGCAAGCAAATAAATGTGAACATAAAGAGGAAAAAGGAGATTGGAAAGATCATACCATGCGGTCTTCAATATCCTCATGTCTCGGATGTGGCGTAGTCAATCAATGTGAACAAGGATGAACAAACACAATATATACAAAACAATATATACAAGACTACACTAAAAAGGAAATGAACATGTTTTTAATTTTTTCAATTTTTCAATTTTTATGGATTTTTCGAAATTTTTGATTTTTTTGGATTTTTGAATAAAAGTCAAGTTAGAATTTCCCATCCCAACACTAGTATGGGCATTGTCCTCAATGGCCAATACGATAGGAAATTATGCAAGCATGATGCATGATTTCTAAACTAAATGCAAATTATACTAAGCTACACTACATGATGCATGTGTTTTTGTTATGGCGGAGAGCATAATTTAAATTAGCTCCCGATGCATATGCATGGACTTCCCCAAACCAAAATAGACATTATTTCTAACGTCTTGAATTTCAGGGTAGTTCATGCACATGGAATGCAATGCATGAAACTACAAATTGTCATGTTGGATTTTACAAGTTGAGAACAATGAAAAGAACACCTTAATGAAGCCAAGGTGTTAGTCCTCCATATTGCTAGGACTTCCACAAACAAATGATCAAAATAAAATAAAGAAAACAAAAGAAGTAGACAAACCATAAGAGGGGTGAAAGAGTGTAGGAGCCTACAAGGTTTGCTAATCCTCCATCATATTATCATTATCATCATCTTCCTCCATAGATGTGGAATTATCTCCACTCCCACTTTCACTTCCTTGTTCTTCCCCACTTTCTTCTTCCTCTTCTTGAGCTTCTTCTTCTTGAACATTGTTTAGGTCTTTTTTACCTAAGTCGATTTAGGGTCAATGTAGTCTATATTCGTTGGTTGATTGTATGATGAGTTATATGTCAATAAGTAAACGGGAAATAAAGTGCGCAATGTAAATTGACACGTAAGATTTTGGTGACGCGGAAAACCCAATGTGGGAACAACCGCGGGAGGGACGGTACCCTGCCAAGTATTACACTATATGAATAGGAGGATGATTACAATGATAACGTTTATGCTTAATCTTGCTGGCGTTAGGTATCAGGCCTGCAAGATCTCGTATAGAGTATATTTGTGAATGGTATGTCGTGATGTGGTTGTCTTGAATATAATCTTGAATGAATATATGGATGAGTGAATGAATGCCCTTCTTGATTTCCTTCCTTTGCTATTTATAGGGTGAGAACCCTAGATATGTCCTACCTTGAATATGGAAGAGAATATTACTTCCATAAGGACTTCTTTCCTAATCCGAATTCCCTTACCAATTCTCCTCGATCTCCCTAACTTCTCCCTGACTTCTCCCTGACACCCTTTTCTTTAACGCGGGCACCTTCCACGGTGGGCTCTTGATCCTTCTCAAGCCCATCTCTCCTTTTCCTGACCGCGGGCTCCCTTCCTCCTTCCCTCTTCTTTATAATCTTTATTTTACTAAGTGGGCTTTCTTTATTACGCTATTTTTAGCCCAAACAGTTTGCCCCAAATTTCTTGTGAAGTACGCTTTCTAGTATCGAACAAGGAATTTACGTAACTAAATGTTTAAAACCCTACGCCGCCTTTTTACTCCTTCCCATGCAAGCCGCCTTTCTCCTCTTTCTCTGCACCCAACTCCCTCTCTCCTCTTTATAACCCCAACGTCTCTCTTCCACTCTCATTAATCACTCCAAATCATTTCAAAAAACTCTCTTCTCTCAAACCCTCAATCTTCTTCCCTTTAATCTTCATCGGCTTCACTATTCCCTTTCCCGTCTTCATCACCAGGTAATCTATCTCCTTCCCTCCTTTTAATCTTCATTTTCTCTCTCCATTATGGGCAAAACTCGACAGTCTTCGTCAACCTCAACGCCCTCCGACCGTAATCTCGACCCTACTTTCCCTTCTCGGGGACTTTTCAAACACCCACACGATTGTGACTCCGCCATAACTCCGGCCGACATTCCGACGATCAAGAACTTGCTTGGTCTTGGTGATGGGGTTGAGATAGTCTGTCCTCGAACCGGGACAAAGTCGACGCCCGTCCGTCCGGTGGGTTTGCTTCTACTTGTAACCGTTTAGATATGGCCTTCGTTTTCCTTTCCCTAAACTCGTCCAAGATTTCATTTTTACCAACAATTTCGCCATGGCACAAATCTCTGCCGCCATTTGGAGAGTTCTTCTCTACTCTCTCGGCCGGGTCGAATACTGCAAAGCTGTCACTGGGGCGATCCGCCTATATGTACAACATCAGGTCCCTGGGCAGGGGTCAATTCTCCTTCCGGGGCCGTGGAGAGGCTCCCTTCAAACATGTGTCAAAATCTCGCGATGAGAAATGGTTCGAGGACTTCTTCTATGTGAGGAAGGACTCCATCCAGCCTCCTGCCGATTATATTTTCGAGAAATGGGTTCTGACTTCGAGTAAGTAGCTTTCCTGCTACCTGATTTGTTTTATCTCGCTGCTTACTAGCTTACTTCATCGTCTTCGTGCAGGCCCCTGCGACCTCACCCGTATCGGCGCCAAGATCCCAGCTTGCAAAGAAGCTATTCAAGATTTCGAGTCCGAGAGAAAATTCCCAGACCTGCTTCCTGGTTTTTCACCTACTTCTTCCTCCAATCCTCCTCAATCAGCCCACGCAAGTCTTCTTGTAAGGATTCTTAGTAACCCCTTCTTTTGCAGGCCGTTGTCTGCGATGTTTTAAGCATTCTCGCCCGAGATCGTGTATGCTTGCGGGTTCAAAAGTCGATCAACTAGAACTCATCCTCCAAAGTGCTAAAAGAAAGAGACCTTCTGTCACCCGATGTGGTCTCTCCTCCAAGAGGAGTGCTCCTGCCGCCTCTTTTCGAGACTCCTCCCGCAGCTTCTAGTTCTGGCTTGCTCGCGTGCCCCTGAAGGTCGATCCGTTATCTCGCCATCCGCCTACTCCTCCCGCCACCCCCGTGCTTCTACTAGTGGGGGCATCATTGCTCATTTACTAGAAGGCTTTGGGAATGTGGACAAGGTGTCGATCTTGGCCGGAGATCGATCACCGCTCTTCCCTCCTATTGAGGAAACGTTTTGGAGTTCTCCCCGGAGGAGATGGTCAAAATGACGTGCACAACGCCTTCATGGTAAATATTCTTCATTTTCTACCGTCATCATCCCGCTTTGTTTCTTGCTTAAATTCTGCCTCCCAACTCTTTTGCGACTTCGATTACCTATGCCCCGAGACTCTTGATCGACTCTACAACAGAAGATGATCAACATAGTGCGGACCACGGTCGTGCTACCACTCCAAGAACCAGGGAGTCAAGGAAACGATTGCAAATCGCACAAAGAATGGGTTGATCGAAGGAGCGTGTGGTGGAGTCAAGACCGAGCTTGCTATCACCAAGAAGAAGTTGAAGGAGGGAGCCGATCACCGGCTCGAACCCGAAGTGCGCAGACTTTTTCGACTCTCTCAAGCGGTCCGAGGAGAAGATCACCGAGATCTCCCCGGCCACCAACGTTGTTGCATATGCCACCCGGAGGGGAAAGATCACGGAATGCGTGTTGCACTCGAGGAGTCTCCTACCCAAGAAAGCCATAGAGGAAGAGGAGAAGCAACTGAGATGCTTTACCCCACCCAACCCGATTTGAGTGTCTTTGATGCCCGAGGTTGGTGAGGTGAATTCTCCTGCGTTGGCCGAGCAGTCTTGGGGTGATCTTTGGAATTCCCAGGATGTCTTTCTTGACGGAGCTCGGGGAGCTATGGCGGCGAGGATATCTGCTGGTGCGATCACAGAAATGAATGGTCGACAGCGGAGGAGGTACAGTGGAGGTCATTAATGTGACCGACAATTAAGTTTTTATGTTTTGATAAACTTTTTGGCGCCCCGGAGGTGGCAGACTTTGTAAGTTTTTAAACTTGTTTTTGTGCTTGCTCCGCCAGGGTGGCGGTTTAAACTTGGGGCCATATTTTGGCCATATTTTGAAATGCCCCTTGTCATAGTTTGGCAAGGTTTTAGTTTACATATCGTGTGTTTGTTGTTTATTCTCCTGTTTTTAGGAAGTTCAGTGCCGTGTCGGTCCGCTTGATCGATTTAGGCGAGTCTTGTCACCCCGAGAAGGCTAACATTCGACTCGGCTAGTCGCCGTGTCGGCCGATGGGCTGATTTAGGCGTATGCCGCAATGTAAGGAGGAGTGGCCGTGTCAACCCATGGGGCTGATTTAGACCACTGCCACTGAAAGATCGATCCGGACCAAGCTAGCCGTGTCGGCCGGGCGGCTAATTTAGGCGTATGCCGCAGTTTGTGGACTACTTAACCTTGTTCATGACGCAAGGTGTGTTCGTCTCGTTTTATGCCAGCAAGTGGAGTCATTGAGGCAAGTTTATCGTCATTCTAGGACCAAATGGAGACGCTGCAGGATTGTGGTAGCGCAGATATCCCTACGTTCCATGTTCGTTTTTGCATGCATGCTTTGGGGCCCGATTAAGTGCGATTAGTGCGAGCTACGTCCGGGGGTGGTATCGGGGTAGCCGGATAAGCGTATTCAGTTGTCGCCATGCTCCCTTTCGTATATTCCACAAATCACTTTGGTGAGGGTGCTCCTTGTGGAGAAAGTAGGTTAGGCATGTTGGAGTGCCATGTGCTTTGTCACCCCGCGTTGGCAGTTGACAGTCCTGCTAGACATCCTTTCAAAGTACCATTGATACCAGAATTCAAAGTGATGTACTTAGAGAAGCCTGAAAATAGAAAAATCTATCAAAATGGTGTGAAGTACCTATCGCCATCTCATGGGGTACCAGAGCAATTGTGGTCCCAGGATGCTGCCAGACCACACCATTCAATAGTAATTTAAAGTTAAAAAAAACAACTAAAGACACCAGAAATAAGAGTGAAACTGGCAGTATGCCTGCTACCGAATTTTTTTTTTATTATTTTATCTTTAAAAATGATTTGGCTTCTCATAGTACATTATTCTGAAAACTAGAGTCTACTTATTATTAAAAGTAATATCTCTTCAGGTGAAGTATGTTCCATGGGCGTTGAATGATTTGACCGTCCATAGTCATCAGTATGTATGCACCATGGCCAACAACTCCTTCTACCTGGTATGATCCTTCCCATTTGTAGGCGAATTTGCCTGCTTTTCGATTCTTGGTGTTCTGGAACACCTCTCAGAGAACCAGGTCTCCTACCTCCAGGAGCCTGATTTTTACGTTCTTGTTATAACTCCTGGCCACTTTATCGTTTGTAGGCGACCAGACGGATTTTTGCGTTTGCTCGCAACTCGTCAATTGTGTCAAGGCTTCTGGTCATCTCTGCATTGTTCAGTTCCCTCGTCATATTTTCATACCTGTGAGTGGGAACTAGAACTTCTGATGAAATGACCGCTTCCGCGCTAAACACCAGGCTGAAGGGTGTTTGACCTGTTGCTATCTTTGGCGTTGTTCTGTCTGACCACAATACTAGTGGCAATTCATCTGCCCACTTTCCTCCTAACTCCTGTAACCTCCTTCTCAGATTGTCCATAATGGTTTTATTGTTGGATTCAGCTTGTCCATTGGACTTTGGAGTCCTGGGTGCCGACTTTTTAAGGTGATGTTCCACCCGCACAAAGATCCTTCAAAGATCGTTTGAGATGAATTGTGAGCCATTGTCACATATGATTTCTGATGGGATACCAAATCTGCAGATGATGTTTCATTTTATGAATGAGATGACCTGTTTGTCCTGTACTTCCGTGAATGCTTCTGCCTCTATCCACTTGGAGAAGTAATCTGTCATTGCTAACATCCAGGTTCTGTTTCCTGTGGCCCGTGGTAGAGGGCCTACTATGTCCATGCCCCATGCCATGAATGGCCAGGGAGAAATAATAGAGTGTAGAGGTTCTACTGGCTGGTGAATCATTGGTGCTGAGCGCTGGCATGCGTCACATTTTCGTGCGTACTCCGCTGCATCTGCCTTCATTGTAGGCCAATAGTATCCCTGTCTGAGGGCTTTATTTGCCAGACTCCTGCCCCCTGCATGGTTTCCACATTCGCCACTGTGGAGAGCATGCAACACAGTCTGTGCTTCTTCCTTGTCCAGGCACCGTAAGTAGGGACCTGCTAGCGATTTTCTGTATAGTGTATCATCAATGAGTATGAACCTGGAAGCCTTTATTTTAAAAGCTCTCACTTCCTTCTTATCGTGGTAGCTTGTTATGGCGCAGCCAGTCTAGGTAAGGTGTGTGCCAGTCGTCTGCTGGGTCGGCTACTTGGTCAGGCGCCTGCCTGTTTGGCCGAGAGCTCTCACCTTTCTCTGTAACTGCTTGGATTTCCTTTTTGCTTTGTGGATCCTCCAATTCACCTCTGTCTATTTCGTCTGCCTTCTGGATATAAGGTTCCAGCATATGTGCTATTGGAATACTGGATAGCTCTGTTGGTTTGAATGTTGCCCCCAGGGTTGCTAGGGCGTCTGCTTCCACGTTCTGGTCTCTGGGAACCTGTTTAATCTTGCAAGTTTCGAAATTTTGTTTTAATTCCTTTGCTACTTTCAAGTATGCAATCATCTTCGAATCTCTGGCTATAAATTCATCATTCACGTGGTTGACTATTAACAAAGAGTCACTGGATATGAGCAGGTGTCTGACCCCTAGCTCCAGAGCTAGCTTCATTCCTAATATCAAGGCTTCGTATTCCGTTTCATTGTTGGTTGCCTTGAATTCACACCTTCTGACTTGTGCTATCGTATCTCCCCGTGGTGATTGCACTTAATCCTACACTGCTCCCCTTTGGTTGGAGGCTCCGTCGATATGCATCCGCGGACCTCGTCCTTACTTCCTTCTAAAGTGAGGATCTCGGTATCTGCCGGATCTCGGATGACGGAGTGAAGTCGACACGAAGTCGGCCAAAGTGCACGTGATTTAACCGCTGTTTGTTCTAGGGTCGTATTGGATGTCGTATCCACCGAGGTGTACTTGACCATTTAGACATTCTTCCCGACGATTCGAGGCTTCCTCATGATAGCTTTTAGCGGGTAGTTTGTCACAACATGTATGATGTGTGACTCAAAATAGGGACGCAGTTTGCGAGATGCTACTACCAATGTTAGTACTAACTTTTCAAGGATGTGTACTGGTCTCTGCCGCGCAGAGACTTGCTCACGTAGTATACTTGCTTCCTCGTTCCTTTTCTTGCTCTCGACCGGGCGGACTCACTGCTACTTCTGTGACGGCTAGGTATAGGAATAATGGTTCTCCTGGCTTTGGTTTTGACAGCAGTGGCGGGCTACTTGAGATAGTGCTTCAGGTCTCTGAAGGCTTGCTCGTGTTCAGCGGTCCACTCAAACTTCTGGCTTTTCCTTAGCACGTCGTAAAATAGCCTGCATTTGTCCAAGATCTTGAAATGAACCCGTTCGTGGTCGCTACCTTTCCAGCTAATCTCTGAACATCTTTAGGCTTCTCGGGTGATTCCAAACTGTAAGACATCTTTGATATGCTCGATCTTCGCTTCTATTCCTCTTTGAGTCACGATATAGCCCAAGAACTTGCCAGAAGATACCCAGAAGGTGCATTTAGATGGGTTTAGTTTCATCTTGTATTCCCCGAGGGTGCTGAATGTTTCGCTAGATGCCGCATATGATCTTTGGCTTTTTCTGACTTCACCACCATGTCATCAATGTACACCTCCATGGTTCTTCCTATTTGCTCTTTGAACATGCGGTTAACCAACTTTGATACGTGGAGCCTGCGTTCTTTAGGCCGAATGGCATGACGTTGTAGCAATATATTCCTCTCTCGGACATAAATGTCTGTCTTCTCCCCGATCCGTAGGATCCATCTTGATCCGATTGTATCCACTCCATGCGTCCGAGAAATGTTAGCATCTCGTGTCCAAATTGTTGCGTCTACCATTACATCAATATGAGGCAGCGGGAATGGATCTTTGGGACACGCTTTGTTGAGATCAGTGAAGTCCACACATACTCACCACTTCCCATTCTTTTTAGGCACCACCACTACATTAGACAACCATTCTGGGTATTTCACTTCTCTTATCTTCTTTCTTTGCCAAAGAGTCTGTCTACTTCCTGGTTGATTACCTTATTTCTCTCTGCAAACTTTCTCCTTCTCTGTTGGATAGGTTTACACTTTGGGTCCACGCTAAGCTTGTGTGTTATGATGGATGGATCTATGCCTACCATATCATCGTGTGACCATGCAAAGCAATCCATGTTATCTTGTAAGAATTTGACTAGCCGCCGTGGTAAGCTCCTGTACATCCCGCTCCAATGAGCACGGTTCTCTCTCGGGTGCAACTTATCCAGCAATCTGGTCCAGCTCTTCTGTTGGGGGCTCGATGTATTCGTCCCGGATAGGTCGTCAGAATTGCTATACGGGAGGGCCGGCGGTGCCCTTGAGTGCCTTCATGTAGCAGCCTCTAGCTTCCTCCTAATCTCCTCTTATCGTTTATACTCCCCATGGGGTGGGAACTTTATGCACCGGTGATATGTTGAAGGGACTGCTTTCATCCGGTGCACCATGGTCTTCCTAGGATGACGTTGTAAGTAGAGGGGCCATCTATAACCAGTGTACCGACTTGCTTGTTGACTCCTCCCACATAGGTTGGGATGACTATCTCACCTAGCGAGTTGTTGTTTCCCCCAAGCCTACTAGCGGAATAGTCTTCTTCTGCAAATCCTTCTCGCCGAATCCCATGTTTTCTATGGTTTTCGGCATGATTAAGTTGACCGAGCTTCCTGTATCTACCAAGACCTTTCTTCATCGTGCGTTGGCCATTGACAAGGTGATAATAAGTGCATCATGGTGTTCTCTTTCATCGTATGTATCTCCCTCATCGAAGCCGATCTGCCGCGGATCACCGTGAGATATTCTGCAAGAATTGGTTGGTCTGTCTCCTTTGGTCTCGGTGGCATGCCTTTTAGCTGCTGAGTATGTCTGGCCGCTTAAGTTTGAGCCGCTTTGTTATCACGTTTATAATTTTAGTGCATGTGGGTGGGTCTCGCGGCCATGAGCCTACCTTATCCTGTTTGCCCCCACGTGGTAACAGGGGCTCAACTTTCCTTGTTCGTACAGCGCTTGATCTCTCTTCTCAATGTATAGCAGTCCTCGATGTTGTGCCCAATATCACGGTGAAATTCGGACTTCTTCTTGCTATCCTTTCTCCGGGCTTGCTCTCCTCTTTGGTGGGTTAGGCCACCCGACTCCGTCTCCCATCTCTCTAAGTGCCTTCAAGATTCCTCTGATACCTGTAGTGAACCCATATTCTGCCAAGGTGGGGAGTAGTTGGTTTTCCTCGATTCTGTTGACTCCTCTCCCATATGGCATGTATCTCTCGTCCTTCTTGTTGGTAGTTTGCTTTCTTCCTGATTTCTCCACGGTTGAAGTACTAGAAATACTTGGCGTGCTCTGTAAGCTGGCTCTGGCTAAGATATCTTCCTCCCGTCGATCGCGGGCACGCTTTCTCTCTCGCATCGCTTGAAACTATGGCAAGGATGCATAGTCAGCTGCTTGTATAGATCAGAGTCATGGTGGAGGCCTCTTCTGAAGGCTTCTACTGCTGTTGAGATATCACACTCTCGTACTGCTACCTTCTCATTGTTAAATCTGGTATTGTATTCTCCAATGCTCTCTCCCGCCCCGGACGATTCTCGCACGGGTCCCCGCGTGCTTCGTGGCTTTGGCTTTCTGCTTATAATCGTTGAGTAAATGCGTTTACCAATTCAAGAAATGTAGATATCGACACTTTGGCGAGCTTACAAACCATCGAAGTCTTTGGTCTGTTAGGGTGGACCCGAATCCTTTGCACATGCAGCTTCTTTAACTTGTCCTATGGTCATTTTTCCGTCATCATTTTCTGTTTATACTTTGGCCGATATGATCAAAGGGGTCTGTTGTGCCGTCGAAGAGAGGCATATTTGGGTTTGTGAACCCCTTTGGCATGGCTGTGACGGATATGGTGTCCGCGAATGGCGAGTCGGCATAAACTGTCTGAGTTGCTTTCTCGAGTGGGGTGGTAGCCCCGGAACCCTACTTAGCATCTCCTTTAGTTCCAAGTCTGATTAGTTATATTGGTGAATCGGGGTCCTCTGTCACTGTGTCTGCATATTTCCTCCCGATCCGATTTCTTGAAGGTTCGATAAGCTCCGGCGACCCAGGGGGTTGCGGTAACGATTGTCCCTGCTGCCAGTTCACTTGCTTTGGTTTGACTCGGATCTGCTACATGTGTGTCGATCGATTCTGCGGGATCGCTAACGGGGAGGCCACTGTTTGTATCCCTATCAAATTGGTGGGTCCGCCTATCTCGGCGTGAGGTATCCTAACCCTCGTGGGGTTATCCTTCCATCTGATGGTGTCGTAGCCAAATCCAATCTTGTAATTATTTCAATTGGTATCGCACTGCCGCCACTCCTTGCATCAGATCTACCAAAGGAAATCTTCCTTCACCTGTCTTGTTTGCTTTGAGTCTTTGGATCTTCGTCAGAGATCAATTTGTGCCCAGAGCTCTCTGTCTCTCCTTCTTACCTCGGCATCTGCTCTCCTTTGATCTTCTCTCATGTTTTCCATAGCTTTAAAATTTTCCATGCCGTGACGAGAATCTGCGTGGGATCAAGGCGGCGGAGTGACGCCCGAGCTTGATGTTCCTTTGTCGATCCGTCCAGGCCGAGACAACAGGGGTCCTGGGAGGTAGAGAGGCTTTTGTTGTTGGTATGATTCTTGGGGTATGTCCGGGAGCCTGCGTGGCTACTGTCGATGTTGGACTTTGGGTAGACGATGGTGGTGGCGATGGCTGCCTGCTCCCTGACATGGCTTCAGATACTTGCTTTTCCATTGTATATTCAGAATATCAACGATTGACGACCACAATGCCCCCACGGTGGGCGCCAAACAGTTTAGGTCTTTTTTACCTAAGTCGATTTAGGGTCAATGTAGTCTATATTCGTTGGTTGATTGTATGATGATTTATATGTCAATAAGTAAACGGGAAATAAAGTGCGCAATGTAAATTGACACGTAAGATTTTGGTGACGCGGAAAACCCAATGTGGGAACAACCGCGGGAGGGACGGTACCCTGCCAAGTATTGCACTATATGAATAGGAGGATGATTACAATGATAACATTTATGCTTAATCTTGCTGGCGTTAGGTATCAGGCCTGCAAGATCTCGTATAGAGTATATTTGTGAATGGTATGCCGTGATGTGGTTGTCTTGAATATAATCTTGAATGAATATATGGATGAGTGAATGAATGCCCTTCTTGATTTCCTTCCTTTGCTATTTATAGGGTGAGAACCCTAGATATGTCCTACCTTGAATATGGAAAGGGAATATTACTTCCATAAGGACTTCTTTCCAAATCCGAATTCCCTTACCAATTCTCCCCGATCTCCCTAACTTCTCCCTGACTTCTCCCTGACACCCTTTTCTTTAACGCGGGCACCTTACACGGTGGGCTCTTGATCCTTCTCAAGCCCATCTCCCCTTTTCCTAAGCGTGGGCTCCCTTCCTCCTTCCCTCTTCTTTATAATCTTTATTTTACTAAGTGGGCTTTCTTTATTACGCTATTTTTAGCCCAAACAAACATCTTCTTGAACATCTTCTTCTTCACCTTCTTCATCAACATTCTTCTCTCCACCCGGTCTTCCACCACTAGAGGTGCTAGGAAAGAAAACTTCTCTATCCGTCCAACTAGGCAAAGGACATGATGGATCAAGAAGTCCTTGCCGAGCTAGATGTAGGAGGGGCGGATATTGGGCCTTGTAAGCATCGACTCTATCATTGTAAGCTTTCTTGTGCATTTCCCTCATGAGTAGAGTCATGTAATAATTTCCTACCTCGACATCCTTGGGTTTGAACTCGTGATACTCAAATGGGTAGGGTGGTGTGATAATGGAGGAGGAGGGCTCGTCAATCTCGCCTCTTTGTTGTTGAATAATATACTCGGTCTCCTCGGAGAGTGGAAGAAGGTAGTTCGGTCGGTGAACACTCAATCGGCAAATCTTTGAAGGCAAGGTGAAGGATCTAGCTTCATTGGTTAACCACCCATATTTGGTGTCAAGAGGATCATGCTTGACCCACTTAAAATTGTGAATCATGGTGTCCATGTCAATGAGATGACCTCCTTTAACCGCCACATAAGTGTTGTCTTTGTTGAAATTTGGGTTAAAGTGCTTGGCCAAATGGGTAACTAGTCCTCCATTTACAATAAAAGCGGTGCCCTCTTTACCACAATCGACATTAAGCCATCGTTCAACCAAAAGTCTTAGAGAATTATATGGCTTAGTATATTCCCTTCCTATGTTCAAGGCCGGCTCAAGAAGAACACAATCGAGCTTGGTAAGATGATTAGTGCCATTTCTTGCTATCAAAGTATTCCCAATGACCTTATGCCACACTCTATTGGCCGGATGGTGGACTAATAGAGCACGACAATCATGAAAGCGCGCAAATTTCTTTCCGGAAATTGCCTCCCAAAGAGGAGCGGGGTCATACTTGTCGGGGATCTTTGTATATTTCGGGGTATCGCTAAGGCCTAAAATCTTACTCAATTCGCCATAAGTGATGCATCTATCAACATTTGCAAGACGAAACTCGATGTGGTTCTAGTCTCCACCCTTGTGACTTTCAAGGAACTCAAAAGTTCCAAGGTGAGGGAGGAGTATGTCAATTCTTTCATGGTAAACAATTTACCCAATCCCATAGCCTCAAAGAAGGTTTTGGTTTGTTCAAGAACACCCAACTTTGTCAAAGCATCTTCACAAATAAATTTTGTAGGCATAATGGTCTTCTTAGCAAAGAGAACAAATTTATCCCAATGAGAGTCGGAAGTGAAAATTACCTCCGGATAATTGAATAATTTCTCAATGACCGGAGTTGTTGATGTTGTAGCTTCCATAGGGGAACCTTGTTGAACCTCCAACCTTGCCTCATGGACTACCAATGCCTTTGACAATTGTTTTGCTTGAAGAGTTTGTTGCCTTTTTGAAAGTGTCTTCTTTAGGGGTGCCTTGTTACCTCCTTTAGTTCTTGTCATTCTTGATTATACCAAAGAAAGATTGAAATCTTCAATTTTTAGTTATGCCCAAATCGATTTAAGATGAAAGAATGTTGCTTTGTATCTTAAAAATCGACTCAAAAGTTGAAGATTTTGGTGTTTGAATCAATTGTTGTTGTAAAAGGAGTGATTAATTTTTGTTGTGAGGAAGTTTGGATTTGATTTTGTTGAATTTGGTTGAGGAAATTTGGTTTTGTTGATGTAGAAGATGAGGGTTTTTGGGGTTTTTGGGTTTTGGATAGTATTTGAATGTAGAAGAAATGAAAATGAATGAGGGAAAAGGGTTTAAGAGACCCGTTATATTTGAAATAGCAGCAGGGGACGAGCGGACCAAGGACTGGGATGCTCGGATTCTTCGCGTTTTGTCTCAGGAAAGGACGCCACAGGACGAGCGTCTTTCAACAAAGACGAGCGGATTCTTCAATTTGAGACGAGCGTCTTCCTGGACGGACGCTCGGATTCTGTTACAGGGAGATACCTTAAAAATCAACTGCAGAAAGACGAGTGTCTTCTTTGTAAGACGAGCGTCCTGAATCAGACGAGCGGATTCTCAATTGAGACGCTCGGATTCTGTGACAGACCATTTTTTTGAATTCTGCAGCTCTGCCAGCCGTGCGGATTGTATCTTGGACACTCGGATTCCTTGACGACGAGCGGATTCCCTTTTGGCCGCTCGAATTCCTCCTCGTCCACACGGATTCAGGTCCATCCGTGGGTGCTGCATAACCCGTAACATTTTCATTTTTCAATTCTCGTATTCTTCATTGTAGGGGCACTACAAAGGCATGAATAGTCTAGGCAATTGCTACCCCCACACTAAGTCAAAGCACTACACATTAATGAAATCATAAGTCCCTCCCTCACTTCTCTCAAAATGATGAATATCTTGATCAAGGCCCAAAAATATAAGTCCAAAAATGACAAAAATGCAATGTAAAAATTGAAATGCAAGTTAGGGAGTTAGAATATTTACAAATGGTGGTTTAGGGAGGACTCCACCAAACTCTCATCCAATGTGAGATGTCAAGGGGGCATGTTCAAGGTGTTGTTGATGTTACTCAACACCTTGAAGAAGTAGTCAAAAGCTTGTTCATTGTCATGATAAAGGTCCTCAATAGATCTTTGCACTTGTTGTTCTCCGTGATGGTCTTGGTTCATAGCATTACCAATGTAGGGATTGAATATACCTTCGAACTCATCATCCCAAAGACCGCAAAGTTCGTCTACTTGATCATTAAAAATTTCTTGAGTTGATAGAGACAACTCTCCTTCTTTATTGTTTTGGCCAATGATGTCATCCTCTTCACTTGTCATGGGTGAGCTTTTCAAGCTCTCTTTGTTTCTATTCCCTTGAACTTTTGATGGAGCATTATCAACTTTCTTTTTCCATTGGAATTCCGACTTCTTCTTATCATCCTTCCGGCTATAGTGATCAACCATAAAGCATGGTTCATGCAAACGGGGAGCTCTCATGGTCTTGTCAAGATTAAAAGTTATGGTCTCGTCTCCCACTTCTAGAGTAATCTCTACGTGCTTCACATCTATCACCGCACCCGCGGTGTACAAGAAAGGTCTACCTAGGATGATCGGAATATTGGAGTCTTCTTCCATGTCAACAATGACAAAGTCCACCGGGATGAAGAATTTGCCGATTCTCACGGGAACATCTTCCCATATCCCTAACGGTGTCTTCATCGATCTATCGGCCATTTGGAGTGTGATGTTGGTACATTTAAGCTCTCCCATCCCTAGCCTTTTACTAACCGAATATGGCATAACACTCACGCTTGCTCCTAGATCACACAAAGCCTTGTTTATCGTGGTGTCGCCAATGGTACACGGTATTGAGAAGCTTCCCGGGTCTTTAAGTTTCGGAGGTGAACTCCCTTGAAGGATTGCACTACTCACCTTAGTGAAGGCGATAGTTTTAAGCTTCCGGATCGACTTCTTTTTCGTAAGGATGTCCTTCATGTACTTTGCATAGGCCGGCACGTGATTGATTAATTCCGTAAAAGGAATCGAGACTTCCAAATTCTTCACAATTTCCATGAATTTTCCAAGTTGGTAATCAAACTTAGGCTTAGCTTGACGACTTGGAAATGGAAGTATAATCACAATGGGCTCCTTCTCCTTGGCCTTTTCTTGACTTTTACTTGAAACTTCTTCTTTTGTTGGTTCATCTTCCTTAGAGTTTTGCACAACTTCTTCTTTGTCACTAGCTTCCACAACTTCATCCTCAACTTGCTTCTTTGGTCCTTCATATCTCGTAACACTCCTCAAGTGAATGGCACTAACCGTTTTATGTCTTGGGGGATTACCTTGAGGTGGTAATTGCCCTTTTTGTCTTTGAGAGTTTGAAGATGCTAGTTGGGTCAATTGAGTTTCCAACATTTTTGTGTGGGCTAGGATGTTGTTGATGGTGATGTCCTTTGCTTGGCTATCTTTTTGCATTTGAGTGAAAAATTCTTGTAGATTCTTTTGCATTTGGAGGACCGCTTTTTGAACATCAAAACCTTGGTCATTTTGTTGATTGTATGGAGTGTGATTTTGGTAACCTTGGTTTTGGTTGAAAAAGGGTCTTTGATTTTGGTTTCTCATGGGAGGTGGGGTGTATGTTTGTTGAGGGTTTTGAACATTTTGGCTTTTGTATGAGAGATTTGGGTGGAATTTGGTGTTTTCATTGTAATAGTTGGAATAAGGGGTACCACTCTTGTATGCTTGAAAAATATTCACTTGTTCATTTGTTCCCCTACATTCACTTTGGTCATGTCCCAAAGTTCCACAATTCTCACATATCCCACTTGGGATTGATGAAGATGCTACCCTGGCATTAACATGATGCTTTGGTGATTTTGAGGCTTTTTCAAGTTTAGCCATAGCCTTCTCAAACTTTAAATTGATGGTATCAATATGAGCACTAAGTTGAGCACCCAATTGAGTAATAGAGTCCACTTCATGCTTTCCTCCTCTAGTAGCCTTGCGAGGTCTACTATATTGTGAATTATGGACCGCCATTTCCTCAATCTTGTTCCAAGTTTGATTATCGTCAACTTCGGTGAACATACCATTTGATCCCATGTTGAGAATGTTTCTTGAGTATTCATAAAGACTATTCCAAAATTGTTGTACCAAGAACCACTCGCTAAGTCCATGATGAGGACATGAGCGACAAATTCCTTTGAACCGCTCCCAAGCTTCATACAAAGATTCTTCATCCCTTTGCTTAAAACCCGTAATTTGAGCTCTTAGCATGTTAGTCTTTTCCGGAGGGTAGAATTTTTTGTAGAAAGCTAGAGCCAACTTCTTCCAAGAGTCAATTCCAAGAGTAGCCTTATCAAGGCTTTTCAACCATTGTTTTGCGGTCCGATTAGAGAAAAAGGAAATAAGACCCATCGAATTTGGTCTTGAGTCACACCGGTTTGTGAAATCGCATCACAATAGTCACAAAAAGTTTCCATGTGAGAGTGAGGGTCTTCACTAGGCATTCCCCCAAATTGGCTTCTTTCGACTAATTGGATAAATGCGGATTTAGCAATGAAATTTCCGGTTAAGTGTTGTGGTGTGGGAGTACCATTGGGTAGGTTCTCCTCGGTTGGTACGGAATGTGATGAAAATTTAGGCATTGTGGGTTGATTTTGTGATTGATTTGGTGTTGGGTTCTGATACCCGTCGTTGTGAGTACCAAAAATAATATTTATAAACCTATTAAAAATAACAGAAGCTAGTGGTAACAGGGTCGAACCACAGAGAGGCAGATGTAATTATTAGTTGTCTAAATTTAGTCCAAGGTAACAATGATGTGAGGGTTTGATTGAATTGGTCTATAACTAATGGCAACAAAAGACAATAAACTAAATAAATGGATGAAACAGATATTAAAAAGGGTGCAAGGATGGTCGGTTCACTATAGTTTCGGCGGTAGCAAACTAAGTAGGTCTAAAACAAACACGTGAGATGGGAAAATAAGAGGTCCTCTCGGTCCACTCTCACAGGTAGCATCTTTCGATCTCGCTACAGGTCCCTAATATCACTAATACTAACTTTCGTTCTGAAAAGTGACTAAAAGGTCTAAACTAACTTATCTTTCGATCTCGTTAATCTAGTCGTCTAAATTAGGTAGGCTATCTCCCTTCCTTATCTTTCGATCTTTATTGGGTCGGTCAAATCCTAGACATTCAACTAGTCGCGTGCACTCGATTCGTCAAACATAGAAATTAAATTAATTAAAACGAAGCATATCTCACGAGGCCAGTCGATCGACCAGGGTAGGCGGTCGATCGACCATGGCGCGATTCAGGGTTCCCTATTCTAATGCCGCCTAACCTACAGTTCCTCTACATCCTAGCACGAATAATTTAGCTACTCATGATATTGATAAAAACAACAACAATATTAACGAAATAGACTACTGAGTTCATGCTTAAATTAACGGAACAAAAGATTAGCACAAAACGATAATTATGGCTTCGGGAAACTAATCTATCAATTCTAGCTACAAACGAATTAAGCAATAAAACTAAAATAGTGAATAAAGGAATACCAGTAGAGGAATTGCAGGAAGAAGATCAGAAAACCGAATGCCAATGTAACTTTTATTGAAAGAAATATTTATAAAGTAAAGAACCCTAATCAATTTCGTGATCTAACACTGATGAAAAACTCCATGAATGTTCTCCAAACCTAGCATACGTTATATAGAATACAACGTAGTTCTTATTTCCAAAACCTAACTACTATGGGCTTGCTTATTCTCGATCTTTTAATTCACGCAGATTAGCGGCTTGGTCGATCGACCACTGAGGCCGGTCGATCGACTGGTAAGCTCTGAACAGTGGCTCCTGGAAGTCGTGGTATGGTCGATCGAATATGGGCAGCTGTCGATCGACTAAAGTAGCTGCTATTTGACTTCTAACTTCTCGTGGATTTGTCTTTCGGGCCTCGAAATGCGCACCAAGCTCGTTCCTTGAGCAAATACTTCACGTCAAATGAAATGCAAGATACTCGGGGACGGATTTGGCTCAATATCTACTCATTTCCGCATAAATCGGCAATATTACATAAAAATACGAAAGTAGACGAAATGTGGCAAATAGTAGCCTTAAACTACATAAATGAGCTCTGAAATGCGTGTAAAATAGGGTGTAAAACATCATATAAATGACATGCATCAAACTTCCCCAAACCAAACCCTTGCTTGTCCCCAAGCAAGAACTTGACTCGATCCTAAAAACCTAATGGAACGAGTTCAATCTCAGAGTGAAATGCACAAGTAAGGCCTAAACCAATTTAATGCAAAAACCAACAATCAATTAGAAATGTGAATCATGCAAACGAGTTATGTAGTCGTCAAAATCACTGAAAAATCGTCAACTATAGAGACTTATCAAATTGGACTCTCACGGGTCGCTCAAATCACTCAATAAATACAGGTGAATATATGTGAAAGATAGTAAGAATTCATTTTGTTAGTGACACTCACCTAACTACGACCTATAAGAACATGCCTGCAATATAATATGAAAGAAATCTCTACAACCGTACATACGCACTCCAACCAAACAAATGACCATGACACATGTCGAGGTATATATATGGATATGTGAGGTAATGGGCAAGAAGAGGCAAAGATAATTATGGGAGTGTGGAGGTACAGGTGATCAAGCTAGTACCTAACAAAGCCATATGACAACATCCAACTTCCTTGCTCATAATCAACAATAAAACCGGTGCTATAGAAGCACAAAACTCACAATCTCCGAAATAATCAACTAACTCCCCATAAGATACAAATGAAACATGGGAGCAAAAATCGCCATTTGAATAAAGACTTGAATCATGCGAATTGATTTCTTTTCTTCTCGGGCGTCGGTCGATCGACCAAGTAGAGCAGTCGATCGACTGCATTGAACAGTACAACATTCTCTTTTTTTTCTTTTTCGAATCATTTTTTTCTTTCTTTTTTGTCTTGTTCCTTTCTTTCCTCTTCCATTTTCTCAACAACATCTCAAAATGAGCATATGCCACCAAAAACGTAGTAACAATCCCAAAAACTAAACTACTAGCTTGACAAGGGCAGGCTAAATGTAGGATGTAGTAATGGGACAAAAAGGCTATTTTTGGCAGTGTGGAGCTTATGGGTAAAATGAGAAAAGGGAACCTCTACCACATGTGTCAACAAACCACAGACCGAATGCACACAGGTATTAGGCAGATTAAGTTCATATTTATGCATATTTATGTAACATGTCTCATAAGGAGTACTACTCACAATCCTAGATAAACTGGTCATGAATGTCACCAGTTATAGGCTCTAAAACTCAGAAAATGATGTAGCTTGCCAAAAATCGAAGTCAAGTCTCAGGTTCAGCAAATAATTTAACAAGAACTCGTAGACTATGCAATTGATTCTACTAATAACATGTCAATTAGCAAGGCTTAGGCGATAAAACAGATGCAAATGCAATGTCATCATTGAAATACTACCGTTCTGACTCAACCTATATGCTAAAATAAACGTGCATTTTTTTGAATTTTGTGAAATTTTCAGATTTTTTTTTTTTTGAATTTTCTGTAAAAATGGAGAAATTAAACAACAATGCAAGACAAAATGTAAACGTGAATGCAAAAACATATGAAATGCAACGCAAGACCCTTCCCCAAACCAAATCGAACAATGTCCCTATTGTGCAAAATCATGTAATGAAGAAAAGGAAAACGGGAATTTGCGAGAAAATTAAGTAAATAAGATATGAAGTAAAGACAGGAAAACTCACAAGACTTTAAGCGCAGCAAAAGAAAACCTCCCCAAACCAAATGTGAGCTAGGAGGTTTCGAAGAGTTGATGCTACCAATAGGTACCTGAAAAGACAACAATACCATGCATAAAACCGAGAAAGCAATTTTGAAACGATGATTGTATGCAAAAATAAGAAAATGGAAGAAATCAGAAATATGACGGAAAATAAAGTGGAGTAGAAAACTCCCTCAATTCCGCAGATCGACCAAACACAGTAGGGGAGAGGTCGTGAACAGGTACAGTAGTGCAGGATGGTCGATCGACTACATCACCCGGTCGATCGACCAGTGAACAGAACAGCAAGCTCCTGGAAATCGCACTCGGTCGATCGACCACTCGGGCCGATCGATCGACTCTTTTCTCTTTGTAAGTTCTGATTTTCTTCGAAATAGCTCAATAACTCAAGCTATTAAGGTCTATAAACCTGCAAATGCACAATAATACGGGCCCAAAAATTGCACAGAACCCAAAGTAACCAACTAAAGTGTATAAAATCCTAAGCAAACTTATAAAAAGGCGAAGTCTCGCGCACACAAAAGCACTAAAAAGGTTCAAAAGCAATAAAATGTTTGGTAAACATGTAATCAACTAATAGTTAATCAAGAACGGCCATGGTATGGCCCACTTGGTTGGCTTCTGGCTACAAGAGGTAGCCTCAACAGTGCTCATCTCCTCAGCTGCACTCTTCTCAGCTCCAGCATCCGCAGAACTCAACGGATCAACATGTCGGGCATCTTCCCATTCAATGACCTGTTCGGACTCGTCGGAATCCAGATCAGACTCTGTTGCTTGGACTGGCTCATCTTCGGGCTCCTCATCCGTGCCATAGCTAAGGCATCCTAGACCGCCTCTTTGAACGATTGGCTCCTTCACAGCTGGAGCAACATGTGGCTCTTCCTTCCCCAAACCAGCTCCTTCAATGTCTAAAACAGAAGAATCTTCCTCCACTTTGCTCCCAATCTGGGGCGGAGGTGTCACAACAGGAGGTAGGGGTAGAGATAGGCATATCAGGAAGTATAAAATAAGATTTACTTCGAAATCGTATTGCAAGTGACGGGCCACATGGGGTCTTTCTTCCTAGCCGTCTGGGCAAAGACAATGGAATGCTTGCCTACCTTAAAGGTCAAAGTACCCGAACGAACATCAATAACTGCACCAGCAGTATGCAGGAATGGTCTACCCAAAATGATAGGAATGTGGGCATCTTCGGGCATATCAAGTACTACGAAGTCAACAGGGAAGAAGAACTTCCCTATTTGCACGGGAATGTCCTCTAAGACTCCTATTGGCTGGACCGCAGAGCGATCATCCATCTGTACTGTCATGTTCGTGACTGCAAACCTATTCAACTTTAATTTCCTAGCAAGACTCAAGGGCATTACACTAATATTGGCTCCTAGGTCACATAAGGCCTTTTCAATAGGAAAGGTGCCAATACTACATGGGACTGAAAAACTACCCGGGTCTTCTAGTTTAAGAGGTGCAGTATGGGTCAAATAAGAACATGACTCCTCAGTTAGTGCGACAGTGTGCACAGTTTCAAGTGACTTCTTTTTAGATAAGAGTTGCTTCATAAATTTCATGTAAGCAGGCACTTGATTGACTAATTCAAGAAACGGAACTTGTACGTTTAAACTACGAACAACATTTTCAAATTTATTAAACGATACCTGTTCCTTCGTCGGCACCAATCTCTCTGGATAGGGGGCTGAAAGTAGCAACTTAGCCCTCTCCTCTAAATCTCTCATGCCGGCATCGGTGGATTTAGGCTGAAAATCCACCACCTTCTCCTTGTTGTACCTTGACCCTTCTTCAGACCGTCTCAAATGTGAACCATTAATCGACAAAGGGTCGTACTTTGGAACCGGAATGGACCCATAAGCAGTCGGGTCTGTCCTCAATATTTTCGGGGCAGTAGTACCCCGAAACAAGTGGTCCCTCAAGTTATCGGGCATTGGAGGACGAAAAGAATCACCTTCAGCAGCGCTGTCAGTCGATCGACCAGGTTGGTCAGTTGATCGACTAACTTCTACAGGAACAGTAGCTTCTGGTTATCGCGGACTGGTCGATCGACTGGGTATGTCAGTCGATCGACTGACATACCTGCTAATCGTCTTTTTCTTGTTTTTGTTCGTCACAGCCTTCTCCTTGCTTGGTTCCGCCTTATCCTTTTCAGTGACGTCCTCAACCATAATGGGCCCATCAAGGGTAGACCCACTCCTCAAGGTGATTGCATTTAAGGTCTCCTTTTGATCAGTTTGAGTCGATAAATGTCCCGGAACTCAAGTTGTATTCTTGCTAGCTAATTGGGTAATTTGGCTCTCTAACATCTTCATCCCGGCCTCTCTAGCTTGGGACTCCTTCAGCAACAAGTTCTTCAGCTCGGCAAACTCAGAATTTTGGGATTCTGTTGCTGCTGGGGGACATATGGAGGCTTTTGGAACTGTTGTTGCTTATGAGGGGGCACATAATTCTGCAGCTGCTGCTGCTGTGGAGGTTGAGTCGGATTCAAGACATTTTGGCTGCTCCACTTCAGATTCGGATGGACATTCGACTCATAGTAAGTGTTTGTCTGCCTATAATGTTGAATGGCAGCACATGACTCAAATGGATTAGGACAGTTGTCTGAAACATGTCCCTCAGCTCCACATCTTTTGCAGACGGAAGGACCGTCTGAAACAGGACTCAAATGGATTAGGACAGTTGTCTGAAACATTTCCTCAATCTTGTTCCAAGTTTGATTATCGTCAACTTCGGTGAACATACCATTTGATCCCATGTTGAGAATGTTTCTTGAGTCTTCATAAAGACCATTCCGAAATTGTTGTACCAAGAACCACTCGCTAAGTCCATGATGAGGACATGAGCGACAAATTCCTTTGAACCGCTCCCAAGCTTCATACAAAGATTCTTCATCCCTTTGCTTAAAACCCGTAATTTGAGCTCTTAGCATGTTAGTCTTTTCCGGAGGATAGAATTTTTTGTAGAAAGCTAGAGCCAACTTCTTCCAAGAGTCAATTCCAAGAGTAGCTTTATCAAGGCTTTTCAACCATTGTTTTGCGGTGCCGATTAGAGGAAAAGGAAATAAGACCCATCGAATTTGGTCTTGAGTCACACCGGTTTGTGAAATCGCATCACAATAGTCACAAAAAGTTTCCATGTGAGAGTGAGGGTCTTCACTAGGCATCCCCCCAAATTGGCTTCTTTCGACTAATTGGATAAATACGGATTTAGCAATGAAATTTCCGGTTAAGTGTTGTGGTGTGGGAGTACCATTGGGTAGTTCTCCTCGGTTGGTACGGAATGTGATGAAAATTTAGGCATTATAGATTGATTTTGTGATTGATTTGGTGTTGGGTTCTCCTCACCTTCTCTTGCAAAAGGGTTGATGAACTCAATAGTATTTGGTTGAATATCTACAACCTCACCAATACCTCTCAAAGTACCTCTAGCAAGTCTTTTATTGGTTGTCAAAGTCCTTTCCATTTCGTGATCAATGGGTAACAAGTTACCTTGTGATCTTCTAGACATGCAAAATATTAAACAACTTGAAAACAATTAGAACAAACCTTGAGGAGTTTTACTTCCCCAAGGCAAAGAAAGACACAAATAATAACAATCTAAGAAAATCAAATCAAGTTAACACCGTCCCCGGCAACGACGCCATTTTTGGTCGGACTCACTTGGAGCTTAATTTTCGGTTACTTGTCGTTAGGAGCACCTAGACCAAAACAATATTTATAACTTCACAAACAACTCTTACTATTAGTAATGAGGTAAGTAAAGGTCGGATCCCAAGGGACGGGTATTGATGTAGGATTTTCGATTGCAAGTAGCAGTGTATAGGGGTGTCACGATTTGGGTTGAGATAAGAAGATCACTAAACTAAATATGTAACACCCCGACCCAAACCGGGTCGGGAGCGGTTACTTATGATAGCTCACCAGGCTGTGTACATGGCCCACAGATCAACACGGATCCTTTATAGCGCATTTTGTCCTCACTCATGCGCATCCCGGAAACCTTCCCAGGAGGTCACCCATCTTAAGACTACTGTGACACCCTTAAAAATTAGCGATAATTAAACGCGTAAATTCTACAGAAAAACTGACAGGATGTGTTTGTAATTGGTTCAACTAGACAAAACCTGTAATTTCAAAAAAATTTATAAACCAATCACAAACATTTCCAACATTCCCAAGAGGCGGGTGCCAAAACCTGCAATGCTAACGAACTAATTTACATGCCATAGCTAACGATAAGAAAATGTAATGATACAAACCCAAAATAGAAAAGGGAGACATATGTCCCTTCAAATTAAATACAAAACCAAAAGTTAAAAGGTTTACTATAAGAATAGCCAAACTAGGTCCAAGGTTCTCTTGCTCACTAGCTCGTCCGTGAACCCCAACTAAGCATCAAGTACCTGTCAATCGCATTTTATACAAATACGAAAGCCACAATTCAGTGGGGAGTAACTTCGAGTCCTCCCAGCCACGAATCGTCATATTTAATGTAACATGTAATAAAACATGTAAACAACATGATAAATAATTCAATTATCAATTATCCTAACATATGAGTCCTAACTGACCAAACTAAACTATCATGTGAAACATATAACAAGCAGTAATCCAAACTTTATCAATTGTAACCGGCTTACATCTCACCTATTACAGTTCATAAAGTCACCATACAAGAAAGGGCAATATATCAAAGACAGGCATAAGTTCTTAGCACCGTCAATAGTCACTCTGTAACTCGAGTCTATACCACGAGGTAGGGAAGGTAATCGAACCGGTATCTTGGCTCAGCGGTTAATATTAATAAAACATGGCCAAGACACAACACAACCCTAGCCTAAAATCTGCGCAGACCTAGACATGCGGATACACACCACCGCACCCAAGACCCACAATTTTTCTAAAACAAAGTGAGTACCCTAAGGAGTCCACCAAAGGGTTGGCTAGTACTTAAGCTGACCACTTACTATCAAAATAAGTAACGAGGTCATGCCCCAACTTGGATATAAATCCACTAGTCAGGAACACAAAGGCTATCAAGCAGTGAACATATACTCGTCAAAGACTATAAAGACCTATCTATGATGAAGGCCGAAATACTCACCTAGGACCTAGTCCCACTAGTCCCAAACTTGAATACTTTAGCCCACACCACACAAGACAAGTAAGACACCCACTTAACCATAAGAGGCAAAGAGTCCAACTTACCAACATAAATGCTAACATTCTATCATGTGAAAGGCTATATAAACGTCTATTCAAATGAGACAATCTAACAATATCCTCAATAAGTATTCAATACCAATTTCCAATTCTAACAATATTAACCATATTAAAGGCTTCAGGGAATCTAGGGCCGTTTCTACAATATAAGAAGCTACTTAAATCAACTAACTACACATGTGAAATAAAAATATAATAAATGGCCTAAAACAAGAAAAAGGCCGATTATCTAATTCATTCAAAATTTCATCCAACCGAATTTTTACCCGCAACTCCAGCCCTGCGACAGGTACGGGTTAAATTGCGGCTTACCAATCACTCAATTAACTGACATCGAATCAGTCAAAGGGACTAAGGCTCAGTTTTCGGCACAATCATCAAAACATTACAATTATCGCTATAAAATTCATTTTGAGCCTAATCATTACAATTTCATTTTATAAACTATCCTAACATGTGATAACTATCAATATAAGCATAATTTTTACCATTAACATAATTTAACTACTAATATGATTCATTTCCCAAGTTTAATCATATGTCACTTATTCTAATTATATCATTAATGAACCTAAAATGACGAACAAAGCATGGAAAACCGCGAAACAAGCAACGGGCTGACCTGGGCCAGCCGTGGGCCTGTCGGGCTGCTGCCGGGCCTGCTGCCGCCACCCCCACACCTCCATTTCTCCATTTTTGTTCAGTATAAGACCGTCTGAACCATAATTAATCGTTCTCAATACTAACATGTTAACTAAAACTAACAAAAATACATGGATTAAACATGCATGCAATCATTTTAACATGTGAAATTAACTACTTAATTAAAAATCACAAAAACATACAAAAATCAAAGCATGTGACGATTTTTCGTCGAGTAACTCGAAATATGTTACCTTAAGCTAGAAAATGAGCAATTAGGACCTTAAAACCCAAACCCTAACTAGCAACTATCCGCTATCTTCGACAATATACGAGTCCCCAAACTCGTCTTCCAATTCTTCACCTAAATAAACAATAAAAACACAACAATAAGTATAAATACCGAGATTATGCCAAAATTCGTCTTAAAATAACTTCAAGAAAACTGAAATTAAATTATACCAGGTTATAGATCTCGACGAGAGGATTCCGGAAATATAAATTTTATGAAAATCCGACAAGAAATGCGAAAGTTATGGTGAAATTGCTTGGATTTTAAGATGAAAAAGGTGATTTTGGTGATTGGGAATGTTAAGGAAGAAGAACAAAAGAAAAATCAGAAAAAGAAGGGGAGGGGGAGGGGTGTCCGCGGGAAAGGGAGAAAGGAAAGGAGGGAGTCGGGTTTTAGTCGGGATTTTACGAGTCGGTTTTGACTCGTTTCGATAATAATTAAATCCGCTTGTCAAACGCAAATTCCGACAAGACCAAAGTTTTTAAACACGAGATTACAAGAAAATTGAATACTCATACGACCCATTTCCAAATTCGTTTACCCAATGTTCAAAAGAATTATCATTTTCCCCCCGATATGCCCTTATTTCGAAATAAAAAGTTTTTACACGGTTTAAACTATTTTTAAACATTTCAAAACTATCAAAATAAATACTTTACTACAAAATATAATAAAATTATATTTCTTTGAATTATTATTACTTGAAATACATTAATATCGAATTTTATTTGATTAATAAATTACTTCCGAAATTTATTAACGGTCCTAAATTACGGGGCGTTACAACTACTCCCAGTCAAGCACGCTTAACTTTGGAGTTCTTTCGCATGGATGACCATAAAAGAAAGTGCACTTTGTTAATATGAGTAGTACTTCCAATCCCTTTAAGCACTAGTCATTTAAGCCTATCACTGGACCTCTTCAATTGCCATGGGGTGTTACAAAATAGCAATAAAAGTAAACAAGCAAAATGATTAAAATGAGATGTAAACAATTGATTAAAAGCACTAGGGTGTCATGGAGTCATAGGGGATTCATGGGAATTGATCATACAAACATATTCTCAAATTATAAGCAAGCAATTATTGTTGTGATGGATCGAGTTGGTTTATATCTTACAATCTTAGGAAGTTTTGGGTCCCGGAGCCGAATCGATTAGATTGTACAACACCTACAAGTCGACTTAATCCTCCCTACTCAACTATATGCATGGTCTAATGAGACTCGAGTTAGTTTATGTCTTATAAGTCTCATTGAAATGGTAAGTGATGGGTAAAAAATGCAAGGATTCATAGGCTCGCATTTCATCAAACATAACATGTGCATAAGTTGAGATCACAACAAGCAAGCAAATAAATTATGAAAACATATTTAATTAAGCATGAATCATCCCCCATGTTGGTTTCCCCTAATTACCCATTAACCCTAGTTAAGGAAACTACTCACTCATTGTCAAGTTTAGCATGTTAACAAGGTTGTCAATCATATTAACAAAGCAAAACATGATGAATAAATGAAGATGATTAACAATAATTAAAAAGGGATTAAGAGAATTATACCTACTAATGATTCCAAAATAAAGTTAAGAATAATAGAAGTACTTGATGAATGATTGGAAGGTTGTCAATCTCCCAACAATAACCCAAATAATCTTCAATTACCCAAAATAAAAGATGAACAAAAGAGAAATTAAGGAAATGAGATTTGTATTAATATTTGATTAGAAGTTGATTACAAGATTTACTAGAGATTAGAATGATATAACCTACACTAAAGATTGATAAGAAGAACATGATTAATCTAATTAGACTAATGGGGTATTTATAGTGGGGATTAGGTACACAAATTAGGGTTTACTAAGGGCTTAAATGACGATTAAGTCCTTGAGGAATCGCTCCTCTCAGAAAAAGATGCGGGTCTCCTTTTTGCCGGTCTTTCAAAAATATGCGCATCTTTCATGGAGCAAGAAGAGGACGTATGGGCCTGTAAGACAATCCGGGCGTCCAAGGGTCGGGACGAGCGGATTCTGGGGTGGCTGGATGGGCGGATTGATGCTTGGACGAGCGGATTGGGGCGTGGTTGGACGGGCGTCCCTATGGCAAAGACGCTCGGATCTTTGCAATCTTGGGCGGGCGTCTTTATGGTTGGACGAGCGGATTGGGTTCCAGCCTTCCTTTTCTTCCTCTCTTCTTCCAATAATCCTCCGGGATTTAGTCGGGGATGCAAGAATTTGTTCATCATTGCCCATCTACTATAATATGTACAAAGGCCTTCTAGTCTTGTCTTCTCTTTGATGCTTGGTCATTAGATTCGATCAATTTAGCTCTATTTTGTCATGAAAATGCAAGGTTTGCACTCCTCTCCTACCATGGAAACAAAACCTCAAAGAATATGCAAAACAAAGGACTAAAGATAGTAAATGACCCAAATATGCACTAAAAAGCATAGGAACGAGGCTAATTCGGGGACTAAATATGCTCAAATGATGGTCACATCACTATGATCGGAATAACCAACGAAAACTCCTTCATCACTACGAGCATCAAATTTGTCTAGGTTGTCTTTTCCATTATTGTGCACAAAGCATTTACTACCAAAGCATTTTAAATATGAGATGTTAGGTTTTCTTCCTCGTAGTAATACATAAGGGGTTTTCTCAATGATTTTTCTAATCATGACACGATTATAGATGTAACAAGATGTGTTAACGGATTCGGCCCAAAAGTGCCGTGGTACTTTAGAGCTAATGAGCATGGTCCTAGCCATATTTTCAAGAGTTCGGTTTATTCGTTCCACAACCCATTTTGTTGAGGGATTCCTGCGGCCGAAAAGTTATGGCTAATACCGTGTTCATTATAATAAGATTCAAATGACAAGTTCTCAAATTGGGTTCCATGGTCGGATCTCAAAGAGACAAGTTTATAACCAAATTTGTTTTGGACCTTTTTAACCCAAATTAAGAATTCATCAAAGGTTTAATCTTTAGAGCTTAAGAAAAGAAGCCAAACATATCTTGTAAAGTCATCTACAATGACACAAATGTAGGGACTTTCACCTCTACTAACAATACGCATGGGTCTACATAAGTCTATGTGATTGAGTTCAAGAGGCAAGGAAGCGCTAGCGACCTTTTTGGATTTAAAAGAGCATTTTACTTGTTTACCTTTAACACAATCGTCACAAAGTGATTTAAACCCAAATTTGATGTTAGGAAAGCCATCTACTAGATCAAGTCTCTTCATGGTATTAAGTATTTTAGCATTAACATGACCAAGTCGTTTATGCCAAAGCCAAGGGTCATCTTTTAAACACTCATGCATGATAATGTTAACCCGACAATGAATATAGGTTAGTCATGTAAACATCCTTGACACGTTTTCCTTCAAGAATAAGTTATCTAGTCTTTCCATTAATTATTCTACATTCACTAGCAAAAAATTCAACGATGTTACCTCAATCACACAAATGTGATATGCTTAGAAGATTGTGTTTCAAACCTTTGACAAGCAACACTTTGTCGACACATAGTGACTTTGACTTACCAACTTTTCCAATAGCAATGATTTCACCTCGTTTGTTGTCACCAAAAGTCACCATGCCACCATCGTAGGCTTCTAGCGAAAGGAATTGATTTTCATCTCCTGTCATGTGACGAGAGCATCCACTGTCTAAGTGTAATACCCCAAGCCACTTAAAGAATGAGAATGCTACCATCTCGGTTACCCGAGGCAATATATATCAAATAAACCATAAAGAAACGTACTTTAATAATTAAGTTTAAAGTGATATAAAACCAAATACCAAAACTGATAAAGTATAATACAAATGTTCTCAAAACTGTCAAACCAACAAATCAAAATAAAAGAATGTTCGACACAGCGGAAGACTTCTAAAATAGCTCGTGATGACTCAACCGAGCTATCCCATGCACATCAACTCATACCTGCTCAATAACTGATCACCATCCCCGAATGGATCACCAAAGTTTTTAAAACATTTAAACGGGGTCAGTACTGATTACACAAAACAAACAGCTGCAATAAAATAACATTACAATCCAATCCAATCAACCACACTCCGTCACATCACCACACACCTGACTACACACTAAAGTGTGTAGTCCTGCCAGAATACTCATCGCAACAAGTATTCCACACCGCCAGTGAGGGGACCGCAGCCGTTCCCACCTAAGTCCCGCTCATCTCATCCAAGCGATAAACCCAAGTTCCTAAATGTGCACATCCCTTCTGTGGCGGGTTCCATAGAAGGCGAATCAATGGCGTGAAGCCACTCCCGTAAGTGACTCCACTCAGCCGAGGACGCACCTCGCAAACCACAGACGATATACAATAATCACATTATACTACCAACCATGACCAATTCCAAAACCAATTCCAATATGATATATAACAACACAATCAACAACAACAATAAAACCATGTAATCAATACTGAGTAGGGAAACCCTACCTGAAATAACAATCACACGAGACCGTCAAGCAGCTAATCAAAACTTCTCCTCTACGAATCCTCCTCCTATAACATGCATTCATACCATTACTACCAACACCACACAAAACACCCAAAATCCCCAACATTACCCAATTAGGGTTTTAATCAAACTCAACAAAACGTTATAAAAATTATACAGGGAACTTACCCTTGACGCGACGATCACAACGGTATGACGAACAAGACAATCCGACAATCCTAGCCTTGGGATTTGCTAACAACGCGAGAGATGCGATCAACGTAGCTCTTGTTCTTCTCTTGAAAGGTTTTTAGGATGATAAAAGTGTGTAAGAAATAATGACGGAAGCCTTTT
The DNA here is from genome assembly GCF_048544455.1 of Silene latifolia. NCBI lineage: Eukaryota > Viridiplantae > Streptophyta > Magnoliopsida > Caryophyllales > Caryophyllaceae > Silene > Silene latifolia. The sequence continues at coordinate 246,384,329 of NC_133538.1, read as the reverse complement.
ATATTAATCTCGCGTTATTAACAAAACCCGGCTAAACAATCCCGTAAGACACACTTACTCAATCGAGTAAGTGACTTACTCGATCGAGTGCCCCTTACTCGATCGAGTGTCACACTTACTCGATCGAGTACCCATCAGGTCAGCTACTGTTTTGCGTAAAAAGTTACTTATTCGATAGAGTAAGTCTCACTCGATAGAGTACTCACATATATAGAAAACCGTAGTATTACACTAAGTACCAATTGCTGCTACCTCTCGCTAATACCTATAAGAAATCAAACGTTTAGTTTAGGAACCCAAACAAGCTTGGGTTCCTTCTTGACAACGACTTTATTGACTTCTTCCTTTTTAATCCAAACTTGTTTAGCAACTTTAGTGTTTCTTTCTAAGTCAAGGACTCTCTTTTCACAACCATTAAACTCATGACCAGTTTTACCACAGTAATTATAAACGATGTATTCGGGAAAGCCAGCATACTTTCTTCTTCGAAAATCAGTTTTGCTTGGGTCCTGATTTCGAGTGCAACAGTGCGTGTTACTGTTGCATTTGAAACCAAGTCCATTATTTTTTGCACGGTTTTCATATTCTTGTGACTGTTTTAGAAGAAATTCTAAAACATTCTGACTTCCTTCCAATTTTAGGTAAAACATCTTAGCCTCATCTAGCTCTTTAGTTAATGTTTAAATTTTAGCAAGATGATTAAGATTTAGTTGACCTACTTTATCGAAAGCGTGTTTAGCATGTCTTACTTCATCACTAAGCAGTAAGCCAATTTGCTCAAGTTGCTTGTTATCTCTTTTACACAAAGTGAGGTCAGCTAGCAGAGAGTCACGTTCCTTAGTTAGTGAAGACACATGTTTTGTGAGACTCTAAATTTTATTTTTAAACTCGGATGCAACAGTTGCATCATCTGTTGCATGGGTTTGTTCAGCCTTTTTCAAAGTTTCAATTTGAACAAGGAGGTCATCGTTTGATTTTTGCACTCGATCTAAAGCTTTTGACATGACTTGACTCGTCGTTCAACATTTCAGCAATTTTGACAAGATCACCTTTTTCCCTTTCACATGTTGATAGATCAATCAAAAGTTGGTCAGGTTCTTTGGTTAGTGAGGACATAGTTTTGACGAGGGACTCATCTTTTTTGTTAGACACAGATGCAACATTGCAATGCTCTGTTGCATGCATTTCATCAACCCTTTTAGCAAGAAACAAATTCTGTTTTCGGAGCTTTTTAATCTCCTTTTCAAGACTCAATGATGAACTAGGTTGATCAACCTCATTTAGACATTCTTTCAAACCAACATTTTCTTCAGCTATGCCTTCAATTTCAGTTTACATAGCCTCTAATTTATTATTTTGGACACGACACTTGTCAATGAATTGGTCTAGGAGGAGACAAACTTTGTCTTTAGAGAAAGTTCAAACCTTTTTCTTGAGCTTATTACCTCATTATCTGAATCTGAATCTGAGTCCACGGAGTGAGCCATAAGACATTTGACATTTTCTTTCTTTGTTGACTTTGGAACATCATTGTTTGATTTAGAAGAGATGCACATTTTGGCGTCCAATTCTTCCTCAAGGACATCGTCCTCCTCGGAATCGGACATTCCCCAAATGGTTGTCATTACTTTGCTTTTGTACTCTCTCTTAGCAAACTCACGCTTTTCTTTGGATTTAATGTCGTTCCACTTTGGGCATTCTTTGATTTAGTGACCTTTGTCACCACATTTGAAGCAACCAACAGTGGAACTAGACTTCCTCTTTGCAAAGCGTCGTTTTCTAGTATAGTTATTGAACCTTTGTGAGTTTCGACCATTAATCATGCCAACAATGTTTTTAGTGAACATTGCAAACTCGTCATCTTCATCCTCCTCATCACTTGAGAGAGCATTGAGAGCGAGTCCTTTCCCTTTAGAGATTTCACCAGAGTGCTTCATGAGAGTTAACTCATGAGCCATGAGTGAGCCCATAAGTTCATTAAGGGATAGCAAAGAAAGGTCTTTACCTTCCTCAATAGTTGTAACCTTCGGTTGCCATTTTTCAGATAGGCTACGAAGGATTTTATGGACTAAATCCTCGGATTTGAAATTTCTACCTAGACTCTTGAGGTCATTAACAATACTAGAGAAGCGTGAAGACAAACTATTAATTGACTCATCTCTTCCCATGTTGAACATCTCATATTGTTGCATGAGAAGATCAACACGGTACTTTTTGACTTGTGACGTTCCCTCATAAGCAAGGCTTAGGGTATTCCAAATTTCCTTGGCCGAGTTTCATCAGGATATCCGGTTAATCTCTTGTTCACCGATGCCATATTGAAAGATGGACATGGCTTTAGAGTTTTTCTCGACTTTCCTATAATCAGCCTCGACATATTTATCCTCACTTTTTAGGATACTAGTGCAATTGGCATTAGTCACCTCGATTTTGAGGGGACCCTTTTGAATGATCAACCAACACTCATAGTCCGTACTTTTGACATAATGCTACATGCGGTGTTTCCACCAAGCATAGTTTTTTCCCTTAAAGATGGGATACTTAGTGTATTTTGAATCGTCCATAACTATGGGATGAACTCTTTGGTTTTAACCAATATCAAGAGCACGAGGCTCTGATACCAATTGAAGAATTAACAACGATAAACACCTAAAGGAGGGGGGGGGGATTAGGTGTACCTTTTAAAAATTCTCTTTTACTTGGTTAGAGGCTAACACAAGTAAGATCTATTAAGTACTAGTTTGAGAAACTTAATGGATTGTAAGTTCACAAATGGTATAGCAGGTCTATACAACAGTATGAGTGACTGTTGCACAACACTGGCAGGGAGATTATTGAATAAAAGAGGAATGATAAGAGAACGTAAAAGTAAATAAACAAACAAGACGATGTTTAAAAATTAGTTCAGCTCCTACTGCCGAGCCTACGTCCAACCGTTATTTTATTGCTTGTTTAGAAATTATTCAAACTTAACTAAACCATTACAATGAAAATAACTCGCCAACCTACTCCGGTTGCAATTGCTTAAAGCTGCTCTGCTTCAAGACTTTCCCTTTCTTAAAGGTACTCCGCTTCAAGACTTTAAGTTCTATCCCATAGGTTTACAAAGTCAGAATCTCAGTGGTTCACTTAAGAACATGTAGATTACAATTAAGACTTAAACACGAGAATCATTGAACATATTCTTTTATGCAACAGTGAAGCGAACTGATATTTGGAGATTTTATAGCTTTGAAAAACAATTGAAGACTTTTGAAAACAGAAAACGTTTTTGCAAATGATTGAAGAACAAAGCTTAAATGCTGAAAAGATTTGTAAAGTGTTTTACAATGAATGCTCTTTAAAAGTCTTGCAATAAATGATAAAATGGGTTGGCTATTTATAGAGGGAAGAAGTGGGTAAGAGAAGGATCTTAACACTTCTTCACTCTAATGTCCATGGGTTTGTAAGATGTATTATCATTTAAAAATATAGAAGAACAATCATATTTGTTAGGGTCAAGGTGGCTGCATATTTTCTAGGCAAGGAGTGTTTCCCATAAATTATGGGAACTCAAAATTTCGCCAAAAATGGAAAAAGCAAAAGACCTATTTTTAGCATGAAAAACCACTTGCATTAATAAGATTGGTATCTTTAATTTAACTTGCAAGCATATTTTTTTTGTTCTATTTGTTCTTCAGATTTGAAAAATGATATTCCTTTTGAACACAATAAAGCTTTTGAAAGGTTTTGAACACTTGTGAATTTTTCCGAAAATTCTCCATACGTTAGTACCAGAAACCATGGTGCAACAGTCACATGAACTGTTGCATGATTTTGCAATCACTAATGCTTAAAGAGGATATGTTTAACTATCTCGTTTACAACATTCATTCTAGGCAATGGGCATGTTTGACTTGTCTTTCATCTTGATCATCTCTGGGCTTCTTTGAACAATCATTGGATGCTTCAATTTGCTAAACAATTTAACTAAGAAGCAAACAATTAAATGATAATGAAACTTGGCATCATCAACCAAGTGTGTTCTAACAGTTAAGCAAGATCAACTGATAATAATTTGGCTTTAAATTAACCCCTTATTTAGTGTCACTATTTGTACAAAGAAAAAGTTAGTGTCACTATAATGTTTGACCACTCACTCGCTCAATCAGCCATTGTAATACGGATTATTGTCTAATGCCTATATTGGTTGGTAATTAACAACCACTTGTAACTTACCGACCATGGTCGGCTAGGAATCATTGTTATCGATTGAAGTTCCTTTACGTAGATAATAAGTTCTTGAGGGCACAAGTGATGGGGATATAATATAATAATACATAAACCACAAAATTGTTTTCCCGCCTAAACTCTACGCCTTACACAAAACCCAATTTTACCAATCAGCCATTGTAATACGGATTATTGTCTAAACCTAATATTAATCAGAAATTTCCCCAAATAATATGACTCCATAACAAAATAAAATATCTCACTAGAAATTAGTTAACAACCCACATAATTCGCATATTCTTTAGCTACGGTAACGGTGAAAATCACGGTAAATATTTTTTTTAAGAGTTGACTATAATCGTAATGGTTGTTTTCATATAGTTTTAATATAATTTTTACAAAGAAACAACATAAAAACCATATATGCTCTTATATATGCTCTTATATATGATCATCTAGCATTTAATTAATTTAGTACGCAATACTTTAGTCTTATCATTCTTATACGCCTATATCAACAAGTCTTTTTCGTCTTAAGTTTACGACAAATAAAATATGATCTATTTACAATAAAATATGACTATTTTTTTGATAAAAAATTTATCAGAACAACAATTTTAGCCGTAACTTTAGTTACAACATTTTGTCGTTAAATGTCACTTTTTATTAGAAAATGGCGACATTTTTCCCATCTTAAACTAAATACAGAAAAAAGGCCCGTCTTAAATAAGAATTTATGCTCCTATATAGTGATTGTTTTTTTTTTTTTGTGTGTTAACCAGCAGTATTCCCCTACCGACAGCCATGGCAATTTCCCTGACACAACTTTGTCGTCGATATAGCGTAATTACAAATAAGAATACTCGTAGTCTTAATATCTTATGGTGTGAAGGAAAAATGAATCGAAAAGGTTTTAAGCGTATTATAATTGTAATTTTTAACATTCTTTATATACTCATTGAAGCTATTATTAAATCAATAAAAATAGCAATATGATTTTTTGTATTTGTAAGATTGCAAGGCATACATATAACCAATATTATACTAAGATAATGTTGGTAAGAAAATTTAAACAAATATTAGTAATATAATTTTTTAAAATGTTTGTAAATACACATGCAACTTTGCACGGGTTTAACCTAGTACAATATAATAAAACAACCACCATAATATGTTTTTTTTTCTTCCAACTCATCACTTCCATATTAAACATAACAAATTGTTTAATAAGGCGGTCTCTTACCATGAGACCATCCCAATAACCACAAGCCCAAAAAAAAATAAATTCCATAAAATTAAGAAATACAAAACCAATTAATACTTCGTACTACACTAATTTAAAGGTTGATCTTCTGAATACGGAATCGACGACTATAAATCTTCCAAGTCCAAAATATAGCAATCACCTTGTTTCATTTGCAATTTTGCATGGTCCTCCATGTCTACAACTTTCAGAGCATTTCAAATGTGTTTATGAGCAAACTCAGATTGCACACCTCACATACTTCTTCACAAAGAAATTCATCTAACAACCACTAATTTGTTGTTTAAAACAACCAATTTTCAAACTAAAATTGGTAGTATTAATCTAAAAACTATACTTGACAAAAATAAAGCAACTCTGTTTGGGTAATTTTCTACCACAAATTTATACAATGACGTGGCAGCAGATAATTGGCGCAAAGCAAAGGCAACGGTTTGATGACATGGCAAGAAAATATCTTAAGCAAAAGGAACACCAACTGAAGTCCAAAGCAAGCTGAGTCAAAACCATAAAACCCGGTCAAGTAACAAATCCCACGAAAATAGGGAAGTTGAGCAGAAATAGAAAGTAGGCGTTGAGGAGGAGCGGGTCAAAGAAAACATCTATAAATATCAAGCAAGGACAAGCAACAAAGGACATTCGATCATTCACTCACTCACACTTCAAACCTCTACTCCAGAAAATTATCATTCATCATCATACAAGAGCATTCGACTTTATTTCTGTCATAATTGTATCATTACGTTGTTCCTTCTCAGTACCTCAGAAGTCATAGTGCATACATTTGGCGGGATACCGACTCCCCCCGCGGTTTTTCCCACATTTGGGTTTTCCGCATCACCATTTTCTTGTGTCCTTTACTTTTTTGCATTTCTTATTTTGTCTTTCAGTTTACGAGTTCATACACACTACCTTAAGTTCGACTAACAATAGGCCGCTTTAACCCAGCAAAAGACAAAGTGACTATTAGGTAATTTTTTACCAAAACAAACTCTAAACTTGTATTGAAAATAATCAAAATGAAAATTTGTTAATTTTGAAGTTAAAACTTTTAGATGTTAAACTATGATTTGAGCTAATTAAAATAATGAGTTAAATATGTAATTTTTTTAATTTAATTTGAAACCATACTTTTCAACTTAAACTTGAAGTTCTCAATATATAAACATGAGTTTTTAAGTTAAAAAATTAGTTAAAGCTTCGAAGTATGAAATTTCAATTATAAATCTGAAACTTAGCAGATCAATTAATAACCTTGGTAGACGATGTTGACATCGATTATCAACATTCTTCATCATTAGTTTTAAGAGGTAATTAAAGGACTGAACAACAGATGAGAATGATAATCGTGAAGGTGATGAGGATGTAGATTGCAAAGGCGGTGGAGTAGGTTGCGGCGATGAGGATCTAGACTGAAGAGACGACGAGGGAAGGGCGGTGAAGGAGGACATTAATCATAGATCCGTAGTGGTGGTAATGCTGTGAATGAAGTCACGTGAATGAGAGGGTTCGAGCGAAAGCCCTTACAAATAAAGAAAGCTCAATATATACGAGTGTTATTCCGTGAAATAACTCAGTTTTTCATTTTTGCTTTACATAACTTGTTTATTGGGCTACAATCTCATATTGGACCCGTCTTATGCTATGACAGGGTCTTATAGGAGAGTAGCTGTTTTTGGATTCTTTGAAAATAGGCCCACTAACTAAATAGTCAATACAATACATGAGATTTTTTTTATGTTAGCTAGCACGAGTTTTATACGACCATGATTTGGTTGTTACTTTTACGAAAGTCTCTATATTCTAAGGTTTCCATAATATCATAATTGGCTTTAAAAATTTGCATTTTCTTTAAAAATAATAATTTTCATATCCTATATTGTATATACAATTGTTTACCATGGTTTTAGATTTTTCAAGCATCGCTTTTTTTTACACGATTAGACCATATTATTCAATCATACAATTTAGATAATTTGTCAGTATCAAAATCATTCCTTTTACGTTTTAAAAGCCGGTGTGAATAGCTCTTTGTTAAAGTGGCCAACTTATATGTTGAAGTGTTCTTAACTTTCAGTTTATCTATCTGTACTAATACTAATACTAATTAATAAAACAATAACCATTGTCATAGTATTTTCCCGCTCATTTACCCATGCATTTTTTTTCATTTTAAACTAAACTTTCCAAAAACTCCTCCTAAATTGTAGTATCTCATATTCTTCCGAAGGCTTGTAGCGCTGAAGAAACAGCTACCATGCATGTCGTGAAATATTGGGGGCAACCTCAAAGTATAGTCAGTGACCGCGACTCTCGCTTCACGGGACTATTTTGGGGAGAGTTTTTCAAGCTCTTGGGTTCAAGTCTCCGGATGTCATCAAGTTACCATCCCCAAACGGATGACCAAACCGAGCGATTTAACAGTATGCTAGAAGAATACCTGCGACACTTTGTGGGAGCAACTCAAATGGAGTGGGTGCGACTCCTTGATGTTGCCCAATTTTGCTTTAATGTTCAGACGAGCTCCTCTTCCAATAAGAGCCCGTTTAAACTTGTTATAGATCAACAACCATTATTGCCTCCCACAGTTGCAGATGTCTATGGCGGCCGAACAAAGAAAGCTCACGAGTTCGCCAAAGAATGGAATATGAATGCAGAGATTGCTCGAGCTTCTCTAGAGAAGGCGTCACACCCCATGAAGAAATGGGCAGATGAGAATCGAAGACCAAGGGAGTTCAAAGTAGGCGACATGGTCATGGTGAAGTTGAATAAAGAACAGATGAGATTCCTCAGGGGACGTGACAAACGGCCGGTTCGAAAGTATGAAGGGCTCATCCAAGTGATCAAGCGGATTGGGGAAGTGGCATACAAGTTCGATCGCCCTACCTGGATGAAGTGTCACCCGGTGTTCCATGTGAGTTGCTTGAAGCCGTATCATCCAGATCCAGAAGATCCTACCCTCAACAAAAGCAAGCGTGCAAACATCCGTTCCAACCAACTTCCAGCAGCATCAGCCGATTGAACCAGCCTTGAAGACTTCCAGCGTTGCCGAGGACGGCAACAGATTAGGTGGGGGAGAGTGTAACGAGCCGCTAAAACACCGCACAATCCCTAAAAATTACGCGCATGATTCGTTCACTTCGAGCCCTTAGATTTTATGTTTCTACTTATGTATTTTCGTTTCTGTTTTTTTAGTCATGTAGTACTCCAAGATTAATTTTTGCGTGTCGAATCTTGGAGCTACCTCTTTAGTTTAAGATACGTTTTTAGGCGTTTAGAAAACGTATCGCTATTATGCACAGTCAATGTTTCCTGCTACCAGGCTTGTAATATCAAATTTCTCTTTTTTGGGAGTACTAGTCAATGAATCTGCTTCCCACCCAATTGCCTTCTTATTGCTTGTTGCTTGCATTCTTATGAACGACTCATGCCTTCATAACTTACTAACAAACTTGTGTGTGTCGACCGTTGATGATTGAGACTAGGATCCCGACTCACGCAAACCGATACCGATTACGAATGCCCTAGTGCTTGACAAACACTAGTGGTTGACACTCTCGCTAGCATTCTTGTCGTGAGTTTAGACAAGGGTGCGCTCCACGACCCGGCTCAAAGTTCGGACCGTGACGTGGCCTCCTACCGTTCATTTTTATGCTTTCTAGTTCGTGTTTGTTTTAGTTTTGTTTACGTTGAGTTAATCTCGCTTCTTTTCACCAAAAAGAAAATAAAAAATTTACTCATGTGAATTTTATTTAATCCGTCACAAATTTGGGACACTTCTGTCAAAAATGAGAATTTGTGAACTTTATTAAACTCGGAAAGAAAGATGGCAAAAACCTCAACTCGACGTAGAGGGCCGACTTAGTTTGTTTGTCAATTAGTTTTGCTGAAGACGGGTCGGAGCAAGTGACGGGTAATGCCACTCACAAAACGAATAGGGGGGATAAGGTGGGGGCACCTCCATGTGCTTCCCTCTCTCCTCTATTTGGGTCATTTGTGAGAGAAAATGATATCCGTCACTCCAAAGTAACGGGATACGTGCCGTCAGAAATGAGATTTTGTGTTTATTTGGATAAACAATTCAAATAACACAAATAATTGAAATTTAAATATTTGCAGGCAAGTACCCTACTTGAAAAAAAAGAAGGCGCCTCAAACCAAAAAGATCATAAACATGGTTTAAATGAATGGAAAACGACAGTTAATTAATTAATTAAAAAGCAAAAAACAAAGACTATACACCAGTGTACTCCACTCACTATCTCTCTTCTAGTCTCCTTCCTCTACTATTCCTTCTTCTTCAACCTTTTCTTCCCTCTTTCAATTTAAAAAATTAGGGTTTCACTATGTCGCTGAGACCGAATGCGAGGGCGGAAGTCCGCCGTAACAAGTACAAAGTCGCCGTCGATGCCGATGAAGGTCGCCGGAGAAGAGAGGATAATATGGTTGAGATTCGGAAGAGTAAGCGTGAAGAAAGCTTGCTTAAGAAGCGTCGTGAAGGATTTCAAACTCCTCAACAACCTTTTCCTGTTCTTTCTTCCTCTACTCTTGATCGAAAGGTCTTTGCTTTTTTTCCATGTTTTGCTGATTTACGTTTTGTTAATTGATTTTGTGTGTGTTCTGTTGGTTCTGTAAGTTTGATTTATTGGTATCGGTTCGACTTGCTATTGCGTGTTTTCGTACTCGTTCCGTCTCAGAAATACCTTCCAAAATAAAAAATTGTACGATTTAAGGAGTAGAAATACATGTTACACATTCGAGTATCAGTTAGTTTTGTGTAAGGCGGATTTACACTAATATAGTATAAAACGGATCTAAACATAACCCTATTAGCGGGTAAAAGTTGTTAAATGAGAGATATGTGATTTGTGTAATTTGTGTGTTGCCTTTCATTGATAATCGTGGCCTTTAAATACAAATTACATGAGATAATAGGGATAATAAACCCTAGCGTAACTGGGCCTTATAATACGGCCTTACATGAGCCTAATACGGCCTAATACCCCCCCTCAAACTGGAGCGTGGGGGATTAAGAACGCCAAGTTTGCGAAGAAGAGCATCAAATTGGGCGGAGCCAAGAGCTTTAGTGAAGATATCAGCCACTTGGGACCGTGTATCAACATGGGAAGTAGTAACCAAACCATCATTTATGGCATCGCGAATGTAGTGGCAATCAACTTCGATATGTTTCGTTCGCTCATGAAAAACAGGATTTTGAGCAATATGAAGAGCCGACTGATTGTCACAAAACAAGTGCATAGGCTTTGGGACAGAAACACCCAAGCTGGATAGAAGACCAACGAGCCACTTTAATTCGCACAAGACATTGGCCATGGACCTATACTCGGCTTCCGAGGAGGAAAGGGACACGGTATGTTGTTTCTTAGTCTTCCAAGAGAGAGGTGAATCACCGAGAAAAACAACCCAACCCGAGACGGAACGACGAGTGATAGGACATCCAGCATAATCAGAGTCACACCAACCAGAAATAGCAAGAGAATTATCGGCCTTTAACAATATCCCTTGACCCGGTCGACCCTTTAAATAGCGTACCACGCGAAGAGCAGCATCCATATGCTCTTTTCGAGGCTGATGAAGAAATTGAGACAAGGAGTGTACCGCATAAGAAAGATCGGGACGTGTCACGGCAAGATAAACAAGACGACCCACAATACGACGGTAGGACTCCACATCCTGAAGGAATTCACCTGAAGCACGCCCCAACTGATGATGTTGTTCTAGAGGTGTGGCGGCAGGTTTAGCACCAAGTAGTCCAGTTTCGGAAATGATATCGAGAGCATACTTGCGTTGGTTAAGAAAAATACCTTCGGAATTTCGGGCAACTTCAATACCCAAAAAATATTTTAAGGTACCCAAATCTTTCATATGAAAGCAGAGATTAAGGTAACCTTTAAAAGAGACAATAGCCGCAGAATCATTACCAGCGATAACGAGGTCATCCACGTAAACTAAGACATGAATGCATATCTCTCCCGTCACGTAGCTAAACAAGGAGTAGTCGGAATAAGATTGCACAAACCCATACTCACGTAATGCCGCGCCAAGTTTGGCGAACCAACATCGCGTTGCTTGTCGTAACCCATATAAGGATTTCCGCAACCGACACACCTTGCCTTCATGAGCCTTGCTAAAATCGGGGGGCAATCGCATATAAACTTCCTCAGACAGATCACCATGTAAAAAGGCGTTATGCACATCTATCTGATGAAGTTCCCATTTACGAATAGCCGCAACAGCTAGAAAAGCTCGTATCGTCCCCATTTTTACAACAAGAGCAAATGTTTCACTAAAATCAATGCCTTGAACTTGATGATTCCCAAATATAACTAGACGAGCTTTATAACGTTCAATCGCACCGTCTGACTTATATTTGATTTTGTAAACCCACCGGCAACCGAGTGCCTTTTTATGAGCCGGCAAGTCACATAACTCCCACGTATTATTCTTTTCGAGGGCGTCAATTTCATCTTGCATAGCTTTACACCATTGTGGATTAGAGATAGCAACACGGAAAGACGGAGGCTCAATTCCTTCCGTAATCGCAGCTAGAAAATGACGATGAGAAGGCGAAAATTTATTACAATTAATGTAATTAGCTAAGGCATAAGACGTACCAGAGAAAGAGGAAGGAGATGAAGATGAGCTATCGGGAGAGGACGGTGGTGTGGTGGGATCTGCAGCGGAGCCAACCAAAAAATCACGAAGTCGACTAGACGGAATTTTAATTCGACGGCCACGACCCATATCATCACCCGTCGTAGTGTCAGCCCCCTCGGTACCTGTATCTACTGCCCCATCAGTTTCATTTGGAGCAGGCCCATCGGTGACATTCGGAGCATGCCCCGTAGTGGCATTCGGAGCCGGCCCATTAGGCTGAACAAACCCGCCATCCTCGGTACTAGGATCAGGCCCGCCATTTGGAGAATAAGGAGCAGGCTCGTCATCCGTATCACTGTGCAATTCATCAATGTGTGGAGTATTTGGGGCATTGTCATTAGTGGCAAGTGTATCAGTGGCTTCATAAGGCAAGGATTTTTCATAAAAATAAACATCGCGAGACACGAAAATTTTACCGGTCTCTAGATCAAAGACTTTCCAACCCTTTTTATTATACGGATATCCAACAAAGACACACTTACGACTTCGTTTAGCAAATTTATCTCCCTTAGTGTGTTGATTATGAACAAAACACAAGCACCCAAACACTCGAAAATTATCATACGATGGAGGTTTGTTAAATAAAAGTTCATAAGGGGTTTTATTGTGGAGAAGGATAGATGGAGTACGATTGATAAGATATGCCGCGGTTAAAACACACTCACCCCAAAAAGAAATAGGAAGGTTAGCTTGAAATAGCAAGGCTCTAGCAACATTCAATATGTGACGATGTTTGCGCTCCACCCGCCCATTTTGTTGAGGTGTACCAACACAAGATGTTTGAAAAAGAATACCATGTGTGGTAAAATAATCGGCCATTTTATTAAATTCGCTACCATTATCCGACCGGACCATTTTAACACGTTTTGAAAATTGTGTGTCAACCATGGCTAAGAAATTCGTGAAAGTGGAGGTAACTTCCGTCTTATCAAAAAGCAAATAAACCCACACAGCCCGGGAAAAATCATCAACAATAGTAAAAAAATACTTAGCACCACAAGAAGAGGGTGTTCGATAGGGACCCCACAAATCACAATGTATTAAAGAAAAAATGTCTGACGATTTATTATCGCTTAAATGAAAGCTATGTCGACTTTGTTTGGTTTGATGACAAACATCACACGGGGAATTAATAAGAGAACGGAACTTGCTAACTTGTGGAAGTAAATGAACCACTTTATTAGAGGGATGTCCCAATCGCTTGTGCCATAAATCAAAAGAATCGGCGGCGCTCACCACATGAACTGAAGCTGGCCGTCCCACCACACGAAGAAGATAGAGTCCGTCCTTTAGCTCACCGGCTTCAATCCTCGTCCTCAAAGAAGGGCCCTGAATGTGACATGAAGAGTTATTAAAAATAAATTCACAACCAGTAGCCTCAACAAATTGTGAGACGGAAAGTAAATTGCAGGTGAGACTTGGGACATAAAGAACATGCGTAAGATACAAAGAGTCAGATAACCAAACTGTCCCGGCTATCGTGGCCGTAACAGTATGTCCGTTTGGCAGATTTATGGGACACGATGGTATGGAATAAGTGTTTGTCAACCATGTTATGTCACCTGTAACATGACGGGAAGCCCCCGTATCGATAATCCAGTCCAAGTACATACCAGAAAGGCGATCACCATTGGAGGAGGACGGTCCAGAAATAGCAGCATTGACACGGGCAGAAGTAGACGCGGCAGAACCAGTAGGAGTGCGGGCTCGCGCTTTAACCTCTTCAATGGTGCGAGGACGATCACCCCACCACTCCGGGAACTTCTGAGTCCATATAAAACAGGCCGGCGACTCATGCCCAGTACCGGTACAGTGTGAGCAAGTTAATTTACGACGTTTGAGGCGCTCAAGGTCTCTAAGTGCACGCCAATCAGTAACGGGTACAGTAGGTTTAGATGGAGTTCTGACGGCGTAAGCAGCCAGCTCAGTGGGTTCATTAAGAGTACTAGTACCGCCTAATTGTAAGCGCTCCTCTTGCAATGTTAATTGAAAAGCACGGTTAAGGGTAGGAAGGGGATCAAGCGATAATAACTGAGAACGTAAATTACCGTACATGGACCGATCTAAGCCCATGAGAAACTTATGAAGGCGCTCTGAATCTTGTCGCGCAAGTGCACTTTTACCGATACCGCAAGTACAATGACCACAGGAACAAGCAAAAGGCGGCTCGTGATTGGCAAGAGAATCCCAAAGAACCTTTAAATTGCCAAAGTAGGAAGTGACAGTCATACCTTTATCTTGTTTGCAGTCGTGGAGATCGGATTTAAGAGCGTGAATTTTCGAACCATCAACCGTCGAAAAACGTTCAGCCAGATCATCCCACAAAGAACGAGCATCTTCGAAGTAAGAGATACTACTTTTGATAGACGAATCGAGAGTACGCATTATCCATTGAACAATGGTACAAGGAATGACTTCCCATTGCCCTAGAAGAACCGTATCAGTCGGTTTATCAACAGTCCCGTCGCAAAAACCAAATTTTCGCCTAGCTTTAAGCGACATCTTCATAGAACGGCTCCATTCGTCATAGTTATCAGAACTAAGTTTAATGTCAGTGATAACAATACTAGGGATATCATGTCTCCCAAGATAGAAAGGAGACAAGATATCGATAGAGTTTTTCGAGGTTTCGGACTCTGGTTTCGTCATAATGTGTGGACGATTTTAGGAGTCAGAAAAGGAACAGAGAAGGAGGCGGAAGCGTTGTTAGGTTTTCGATCGAAAACGAGAACCTGATACCATGTTAAATGAGAGATATGTGATTTGTGTAATTTGTGTATTGCCTTTCATTGATAATCGTGGCCTTTAAATACAAATTACATGAGATAATAGGGATAATAAACCCTAGCGTAACTGGGCCTTATAATACGGCCTTACATGAGCCTAATACGGCCTAATAAAAGTAGTTATTATTAAACTTGTGTGAAGCCGTCTTATACCTTTTAAACTGCGTTGTGTATCAGAATTGGAGGAAGTACTACCGTTTAAACTGCTTTCGCCTTGAATTGCGTCTATTGCATGGAGATTTTTTTTTTTTTTTGGCTTTGATTTGTCTTCTGTCAAAAAGTTTTTGAAGTTTTTTAATGCTAATCGAGAATTGGGGTGTCTCGTTTGTATCATCAAGTGCATTCAATTATGCTGCAGGAATTTAGAGTGCTCTTGAATGGAAGACACTAATGACTAAGTTACTAGGAACTTTGATATCAAGGGGAGGCCTTGGAAAGTTATTTGATGCTAATTGAAATTTTGGCAGGCTGATACATAAAAATAATATCTTCCATTATGAAAGTACTAGTGTAAACTTAAGATGTGTGACTAGCATTTAGGCGTTTAGAATAGTTTACATATTACACTTCGCAGTTTGAACTTTGGTTGCAACTATGTGTTCAGTTTTCACTGTCCACTACTGGGTTATGGAGCTACTTACGGATCTTACTTCTACTTTCTAAAATGGCCTCCACTTTGATTGCAGTTGGAGAGTTTGCCTAATTTGGTTGCTGGCGTGTACTCTGATAACAACCAAATGCAGCTGGAGGCTACTATGCAGTTCCGGAAATTGCTTTCAATAGGTATTGGTGTGATTACTCAATATATGTTTAAATTATACTGTGAATGTGTAGTTTTGGATGTGGTTGATATTTTAATATTCCGTTGATTTTGTGCAGAAAGAAGCCCTCCGATTGAGGAAGTGATACAAGCTGGAGTTGTCCCCCGCTTTGTAGAGTTTCTTCAGAGAGAGGATTTTCCCCAGCTGCAGGTTTATATTCATTATGAATTGCCACAACTTTGCCAATTGAGACTATATTCTTATTGTTCATTACGTGAATTGTTGCAACTTCTCTCACAGTTTGAGGCTGCTTGGGCTCTTACAAATATTGCGTCAGGGACCTCAGAAAACACCAAGGTCGTGATTGATCATGGAGCTGTTCCCATTTTTGCGAAGCTCCTTGCTTCTCCAAGTGATGATGTCCGTGAGCAGGTATCACTGAATAACCAGTCACCCCTTCTAGTTAGTTTGTTATTATGCTAACCACTGACAGAATTGAATGGACTTTTTGTAATCTCTGTTTCTGTCCTCACATTATCAAAAAATTGCAGGCAGTGTGGGCTTTGGGAAATGTTGCTGGCGACTCCCCAGGATGCAGGGACTTGGTTCTTAGCAGTGGTGCATTGATTCCACTGCTTGCTCAACTCAATGAGCATTCAAAGCTTTCCATGCTTAGAAATGCCACATGGACTTTGTCAAACTTCTGTAGAGGAAAGCCACAACCTCCTTTTGACCAGGTTTCTTTTTCTTCTATAAATCTTGGCAAATTGTAACTGCTTCAAGCTAGTTATGATGGTTGTGACAACTATATGTTAATTGAACAGGTCAGGCCAGCGCTTCCTGCCCTTGAACGTCTTGTTCATTCGAATGATGATGAAGTCTTGACAGATGCCTGCTGGGCACTTTCTTACCTATCAGATGGCCCAAACGACAAAATTCAAGCTGTTATTGAGGCTGGTGTTTGCCCACGATTGGTAGAGCTCCTCATGTATGTATGCTTTGCTTTTGATGCTGTTGTTATTGGGTTTTCTTCCTTTTCATGCTGTAAATTGTTTGGTATCCCTATTCCTCCAGGCATCCATCTCCTTCTGTGCTGATTCCTGCTCTTCGAACAGTCGGAAATATTGTTACTGGAGATGATGTTCAAACACAGGTAGGCTCAATGCTGCCAATTTGTACTCAAATTACTGACCTCAATGTAGAACAGCTCCTAATATTTGTGTTTCTTTCTGGAAGTTTTCTCGTAATATGATGCCTTACATGTTACCCCTCTGTTTTTATATAAGTCTCTCTCACATTTTGAGGCAGTAAATTAAATCTTCAATATCCCTTAATATACGACTAAATATTATGAAACGTTTACTCTAGAAAAGGAAATGGAAAGTGTGAAAACAAAAATGCATCAAATTGCTCTGATATGAATAGGCTTGTAGTTAGCTCGGAACAAAAAGAGTCATTAGATAGGATAAAAAGAGGTAGTGGCGTTTAGTAATTCAGACTTAATTTTGTTTACTTGAAAATTGTTGACCCCAATGTTTAACAGCTCCAAAGACTGGCCTTAGTTTCTTAAAATTCATATGTTCTCAATTCTCAAGTCTTTATATAGTACTTCTTGTAACATCTTTTATCATTTTACTTAAAAAGTTTTTTTTTTTTAAAAAATGACTTATACTCCTTTTGTTTTACAAACCCATTGTGCCACTTTAATCTCAATTTTCACACTTTTCTTATGCTTTAATTTTTTTACAAACACACTACTTTCGTTTATCATTTTATTTTTTCGTACTTTGTTTATTTACCTTTGACCGTATTGGCGGATTCAAACCTCGGCGGATTCGGATGATGATTCATGCTAGCCGACCCCAAACTGTGTTGGGACTAAGGCTTTGTTGTTGTTGTAACATCTAGAAATTAAGACTTCATTTCATGATCGTGGCTATGATAAATGAAGGAGAATCCTTAATTCCCGGTTACACAAATGACATAAGGAGTAAGAAGAAAAATATTGTTTTTCTTTGAAACTATTTGCGGAACTTCTATACTCCTTAAGGAAAATTCCTGTTCCTTTCACTCTTTAGAAGTAGAATCTATGTTCTCGAACTATATCATTTCCCCCACATATTTGCGCAATCATATCCAATGCCTTGTCAAACAATACACTTCTCTTCGAGCAAAAAATCGATTTATTTTTGTATGTATAAGAACCTGTTTCCAACCCTTCCATTTCTAAGGAATATAAAGTTGAAGGCTTGAAGCTGTGAAGCTACTCTAAAACATCTTGACATTGGAGACTCTTCTACTGTCGGGCTGCATCGAAAAATGACGGTCAAATTTATATATTCCCAATTTCCCTTCAATGAACCTAGGTTGCATTATAGTTTAGTTTTCATGTATTAGTTTGCCATAATGTCAGAGTTTTGCGTAATTTTGTGACATGGGAACACACATAGTTAAGGGATTTAAACCTCATAACTAGCAGGGTTTGATTAGTGATACTCTGTAAACATTTTACCTTTTGAGTGATGGACGATGAACTGAACTAGTAACATATTGTTTGTATGTAGTTGCCATGCCGAGTGGATGATTTGTTGTTGTTCTGTCTTCTATATTGTTGTTGCTAAGAATATTATATGGAGTGTGTAATTTGTAAAGTAGGCGTTGTTATTAGATGAAAAACTTTTATTATAAATTGCATTTCTGTGATGTTTCAGTTCATAATCAACAGTGGCTCACTGCCATGCCTTTTGAACCTCTTGACTCATAATCACAAGAAGAGCATTAAAAAAGAGGCTTGCTGGACGATATCGAATATTACGGCTGGTAATAGAGAACAGATTCAGGTAATACATTTCAAACCCCTAGTTTTTGCCAATGCTTCATGAGCATGTCAAGAATAAAAGAAAACCTTCTGCTCTTTTCACTCTTATCTACTGAATTCCATTTTATTGTCAACTTATTTTCTAACGAACTAAGGGTTTACTGCTTGCATAATGAAGTCCCTATTTATGCTTGATTACTGACTCAATGATTGAATATCTTCCTGGCTAATATTGGTTAATGTTTAGGCTGTCATTGAAGCTGATTTGATCGGCCCACTCGTCAACTTGCTTCAAACTGCTGAATTTGACATAAAGAAAGAGGCTGCTTGGACAATATCTAATGCCACATCTGGTGGTTCTCCTGATCAAATAAAGTATGCATCATACTGTTTCATTATACTCCCTCCAACAACATTAGCCCAACGACTTAAAGGCCCCGCAAATTGCGGCATAAGGGGGTGGGCGCGGGGGTGGGATGTCGATGTAGCCAGCTTTACCCGTGTTGGTGACTCAAATAAGCTGTTTCCGTATGACCACCAACAACATCAGAGCCTTAGCCTCAAAAAGATTTGGGGCCGGCTGACATGATTTATCATCGAAAACCTTCTAGGGTATCCAATAGGCTGTTTCCGAATGACCTGGAATGAAAATTGAAAATTGCGTTGAGAACTGCATTGAATGACTGCCACTTCACAATATATTAGTAATAAGATGAAGGTAGTGAAGTAAACAGAAGAGAGTGAAGACAAACTAACACTCAAGAAGGATAATAGAGTGAAGACAAACTAACACTCACAGTAAGAAGATAATAGCAAGATAATAGCGGGATGGAGGGAGTAGTACTATTTGATCTCATCTTTTTTCAGCTCGGTGATTATTAAACGTGCCTTTTCTTTGTTTTAGGTACCTTGTTAGTCAAGGTTGCATTAAACCATTATGTGACTTGCTTGTGTGCCCTGACCCAAGGGTCATTACCGTATGCCTAGAAGGCCTGGAAAACATCTTGAAAGTAGGTGAAGCAGAGAAGAATATCGGCAACACAGGGGAAGTTAATTATTATGCCCAGTTGATAGATGAAGCCGAGGGATTGGAGAAAATTGAAAATCTTCAAAGTCATGATAATAATGAGATCTATGAAAAGGCTGTGAAAATTTTAGAAACTTACTGGTTGGAGGAAGAGGAAGAAACTGCACCACCATCTGCCGATGATTCTCAAAATTGGGGAGTTGAAGCACCATCTGGGGGATTTAAGTTTGGCTAAAGGTATATTTACTCTGGATGCAATCTTGATCTGGATGATTTTTGTTCCATCATTTTTAGTACTCCCCTCATCCCCAAGTATATTTTTACCATTTGATTTTAGTAGTCAGCCAATGACAATCTTGATCTGAATATATAATTGGATGCAGTACTTTGAAACATGTTGAGGTTGCAGAAATCAAAATCAGTGAGATGGAGTTTTGGGTCCAGGTGATCGCAGGTTGAAGTTAAGGACCCATTCGGGTCAGTTGGGTCAGGTCACAGCAACTCTAAAGGAGTCCATAGTAGGGTTTGGTGTCTTTGTGGTCTAGGGATTGCTCCAGTGGGTCGGTCAAGGGTGAACAGTTGGATTGAAGAGCATAAGTTGATTCGATGATGATGGTCTGCTTTGCAGCTTCTTGAGTCCGCTGCACCCTTCAGTTGTTTTTTGTGTCAATATTTATATGTCTGGGGGAAGAAGGGTCTTGTAGCTGTCATACCCTTTTAATCATTATTTTTCACTTTAAGATACAGCTTAAGTTGAGTTACAATTGCATGTTTGCATCGTCCTCGGACAAGTTTGACTGTAAAAACAATATCATGATATTTTTTTCGTGTCAGAATGAACTATGATGAGTGTCCAATCCCCTATTTACTAAATAAATAGGTGAATTCATGAATTCTCTCTCCAAAAAAAATCTTTTTAAATAAGGAAGTTATTGATTTTCGCAGTACGCTTTACTCATTGCAGTACGCTGTTGACAATTATACCCCTTTTATTTATCCTCCCATTTTCCCTCTCTAGTCTCTCTCTAAGATATTCTCTCTAATTTAAAACATCCATTATTCTTTAATTTACGCACTTCGTTCATAAATTACACATGTACTGCACAAACATACTCTTTTTTGTTTATAAATTAAACACCTATAATCTATAATCATTCCTCCATACAAGTTTCAATGTATTACAATTTTCAACGACATTATGACTATGTCATATTTCAATTTTCTTTAACTTAGATGCGTTACAGTTTGGCTTTATTTCCAGAGTTCCAGTACAATGGAGTGGTACATTAAAAGGAAAAAAGCAATTACTCTACAACCCCCTTATTACTTTTTCTGCATACATACTACCTCCATTATACATACTCCGTACATAGAAAAACACCAAAACCCGTATCTCGTACTGCTACTTTCCATACTACTGCGGTATCAACCAACAACACCGCCAATGACACAACCTACGTCACCTGTGCCGGCTACTGATCGGAGGGATAGCCATCTGGCCGAACCATCCCCACCACGATTTTTTTCTCCTACCACCGCACCACAGTTCGAACGCCCATTAAAACGCCGCCAACGGACCACTGTCCAACCACACCCTGTCGTTGACCGCCGCCGACCCCACCATAGACGCTGACCACAGTCGACCCCACTAATTAGCCGTTAACTAATTCAGACATAAACCCTAATTAAAGAAAGAATAAAATTGTAAGGAAGAATCAATTAAATTATTAATATGGGATTAACGAATTAAATACCTACTATTCAAATAATCGTTCATAATTGAAATTTTTTAAGGAGGTTGAAGAAGATTAAGGTTGCAACAAGAGAGAAGGAAGGGAGAAGTTTGATGTGTTTCTTAGTCGAGGGTAGAGAAATGGAAATTTATGTACAAAAAGTACTGTAATGAGTAAAAATCGTACTGCGAAAATAAATTACGTTATTTAATTGTTTTCACTAAATAAAGAAATTAATAATTATAATGTATTTCATTAAAATTAAACTTTTTTATCAAATTATATAATTTTCACTAAACACTAAACACTAAACTATAATATTTTAATTCAAATATAAATAATATAAATTTAAAAACTATTAAATATTTTATTGAAATTATCAGCTTTGTGGTATAAAAAATACTTTTAAAGAAAATATAATTCAAGACATTACTCAATTCTCTTGGATTATTTTTCAATTTTAATTTTTTCTTTCTCGAAGAAAAATACATTAACGAGAAAAATGAACAATTAATGAGATACCACTATTATTTTACGGTTCAATTTTACTTAATTTTCTTGAATAACTTTAAAGTTCAATTTTTTTTTGCATATCAAAATATAATAACGTGAAATATTAAAAATTAATAAGGTTTTAATTTAGAATTATTAAGTAATACAAAATAAAAAATTTATAAATACCGCGCAAACCTAGTTTCTATAACAAGTCAGGCAGTCAATAATTTTGCTCAGGTACTAGGGACGTGCGTCCTTGTTTTCTACTTTTGTCAGGCGGTGCAACTATGGTGGAACGAAGTTTGCAAGATTTTAGCATGGTGTGGACAAGAGTCGTATGTTTGTTACGAAACCTTAAAAGCACTGTTGAAGTTTTAGGTACTGCTACTTGGGTGATCGAACAGATTCAGCAACTAGTCTGCAATATTTGTTTGCTACTTGGAGAACTTGTGAGTTGTGATCCTAGGTCGGCACATGACAAGAGTAGTATATTAGTGCGATTCTATGTAGTATATCATCTGTGAAGAATGATCTCCAATATTGGAAATTGGAAAGTATATGACCAAAATTAAACAATGAAAGATGAAAGATGCCCAGTTATATAAACATGTATCTAATCATAATGGGTCATTGCATTTCTCAATTATCATTATTAGTGCCATCAAGGTCACAATTAGCTGTGCCACCCATGCCGTGCTAACCGGGCATATGAATTGGCCGTTGACTGGGCTACCAGCCAACCTGTGTCTAGCCTTTCTTTTTTACAAAAATGGTAACCAAGTGCAGTCGGCAGTCTGTCGTGCCATGAGCCAGCCTAGTCTGGCACTAAGTCGTATCTGTTCGTGTCCGTGCTTGCGTCATACTATGCCGGTGGCCAACTGCCACCCTTTGTCTAAACACATACTACGCCTAGCAGATAATCCAATCTAACAACAATGCAGTCAAACTCAACTTACAAAATTTAGTTAAAACCGACCGCAATGCATGGACATATGAAACCCCGGTTTGTTTACAACTATTAGTTGTAAATATGTAAATATTTAAGATTGTGAATAATGTGTATCTTGTATTTTCCTATATATATTAATGATATGAGATCACCCTAATTAGGGGATTACGTTAACTTACATGGTATCATTAGCCTAGGTTTTTCTCTCTAACCCTAGCAAATACCTTCTCTCGGCCGTCCTCCCCACCGCCACCACACAAATCTCTCCAAATGGCTAACGGCGGGACTGACTCTGCCTCCTCCCAATCTATCTCGCCTGCCAAATCCTTCCTCCACCCCGTGTATACCGTCTCCAACATCACCAACAAGGTTCGCGTTCTTGACGGGACGAAAGTCACTTATGCCTCGTGGGTCCGACTCTTCACCCTTCACGCTCGTGGTTACAAAGTTCTCTCGCACATTGACGGCACACCTCCACCGTCACCTACTGCGGAAAACTATAGTGAATGGTGCGAAGTCGATGCTCATGTCCTCCAATGGATTTATGGCACCCTGAGTGACGATCTTCTCCCTCGCATCCTTGAAGATGAATCGACGGCCTATGCAGCGTGGAAACGTGTTGAGAATATTTTTCTCAACAACAAGGGGGCTCGTGCAGCGGCCCTTGAACACGAGTTCAACAATCTAAAACTCGAGAGTATGCCTTCCCTTGAAGCTTATTGTCAACGGTTACGCGATCTTGCCGGACAAATGAAAGATGTCGGTTCTGCCGTTGACAATCAGAGGTTGGTGCTTCAATTAGTGCGTGGTCTTCCGCCCAGTTATGATACAGTGGCTGCTTATATAAATCAAACTCTCCCACCGTTTGAAACTGCCCGGAGCATGCTCGAATTGGAGAAACATCGTACCTCTGCTCGGGAAGAGCCTCCTGCTGCTCTGGTTGCGGCTCCTGCCCCGCCCTCTGACAACTCCGGTTGGGGTGACACTTCCACCCCCAACCCGACGTCCAATCAGAATCGTTCCTCTAATCGTGGTAATGGGAACCGCCGTCGCGATAATCGCAGCAATCAGAAGCGGTCGTCTTCCTCCTCTCAGACCGCAGCAACACAACCTGCTGCTGCCCCTGTTTCGTGGCCCACAATGGGCATGCCCTACCCGTGGTCGCCACCCCCCTGCCCCTATCCCACCTATCCGGGTTGGGTTCAACCGTGGCAGCAATGGGCTCCCTCTGTCTCCCGCAGTACTGCCCGCTTTAATGCTACTGCTCCTCGCTTTGGACAAGCAAACCTGGTCGACACAGAACCAGTGCAGCCTACTGATCTTGCGCAGGCTTTCCAGGCAATGTCCATAAATGCTCCGTGGTTTATGGATACGGGTGCTTCCTCACATCTCACGGCTGATGCAGGTACGTTTGATTCTCCCTCTAATGCGCGTAACATTCATTCTATACTTGTCGGTAATGGCCATAGTATTCCGGTTCAGGGTTGTGGTAACTCAACCATTAAAACTCCCTCTCGTACCCTGCATTTAACCAACGCTTTGCATACACCTCGTATCATTAAAAACCTGATTTAAATAGTCAATTTACTCGGGATAATAATGTATCTGTTGAATTTGACCCCCTTGGTTTTTCTGTGAAGGACCTTCAGACTGGGATGACGATTCTGAGGAGTGATAGTAATGGCGAACTTTATCCAGTGTCTTCCACATCTTCTCGTCGAGTCCTCTTTTTCCTACACCGGTCACACTTAGTCTCCATGTCGTCCGACGTATGGCATGTACCCGCCTCGGACATCCCGGGTCCAATATTTTACAAAGACTTACGGAGTCATTCTCTTATTAGTTGTAATAAGGAGACAAATTCTCATTTATGTCATTCATGTCAAGTTAGTAAACACAAACGATTGCCTTTTTCCGATTCTACTTCCGCTACTGTTGCTCCGTTTGACATTATACACAGTGATTTATGGACTAGTCCTATTTTGAGCAAAAGTGGTTATAAGTATTATCTTTTACTCATTGATAATTTTTCCAATTTCGTTTGGGTTTACCCTATCAAAAATAAGTCTGATGTGTTTGCCCGCTTTATCTCGTTTACTGCCTATATACAAACACAATTTCAATGTAAAATTAAATCCTTTCAATGTGATTTAGGCCGAGAATTCGACAACACTTCGTTTCAAAAATTTGCTAGTGATAACGGTCTTGTTTTCCGGTTTTCTTGCCCTCAAACATCCCCTCAAAATGGCAAAGCGGAGCGCATGATCCGACGCATTAATGAAATAGTTCTCACTCTTCTCTCCCATGCCTCCATGCCTCCTGAGTTTTGAGTTGAAGCGCTTAACGCTGCCGTCTACCTCCACAATATTTTGCCCACAAAACTCCTCCATTTCGCGTCCCCCACTTCCGCTCTTTTCTCTAAACATCCGTCTTATGATCATTTACGAGTTTTTGGTTGTGCTTGCTATCCAAACATGTCTGCCAAACGTCCTCATAAGCTTGCCCCTCGGTCTATTAGGTGTGTCTTCCTCGGTTACCCGTCACAACAACGCGGGTATCGGTGTCTTGATCCTGTCAGTGGTAAAGTTCATATTTCTCGTCATGTCACTTTTGATGAATCGGTATTCCCGTTTGCGGAAAATTCACAAGCTAACCATGCCTCTTACACTTTCCTTGACCCTGACTTCACTCCCTCCAACCCCCTCCTTTACCAACACCTCGGACCAGCCCCTTCCTCACCCACACAACCCCCTGCTACCCCTACGTCGCCTACCTCACCCCACCAGACCTCTCCCACAACTCCACTCCTCACATCGACACCAACAACCCCTGCCTCGCCCATTATTCCCAACGCTGCAAGCCCAACTTCCCCCCTTCCACCAGATACCACACCTGCCGTCTCCACGCCTACACCACCTCCCCCACCTCCGCCACCCCCTCCCTTCCGCGCCCACACAATGTCCACACGAGCTATGAATGGTATTTTCAAACCTCGTGACCCCAACTTCCTCGCTACAGCTCCTAAACCCGACCTTTCCCCACTGCCCAAATCACCCCGCCAAGCCCTCCAAGACCCGAACTGGAATGCCGCCATGCAGGATGAATTTCGCGCCTTACAGGCGAATCATACGTGGGATTTAGTGCCCCGTCCTCCTTATGCTAATATCATTCGTTGCTTGTGGTTATATCGTCATAAATTTAACAAATGATGGTACTTTACGAATGTGTACAAAGCCCGTCTTGTGGTTAATGGTAAATCTCAACAGGTTGGTGTTGATTGTGATGAAACTTTTAGCCCTGTTGTTAAGCCCACGACAATCCGTACTGTAGTCAGTCTTGCTGTTTCTCGCTCTTGGCCCATTCACCAGCTTGATGTCAAAAACGCATTTCTTCATGGTGATTTGGTTGAGACCGTCTACATGCATCAGCCTCCGGGTTTTGTTGACGCCACCGCACCTAGTCATGTATGCCGCCTCCGCAAATCTTTGTATGGTCTTAAGCAGGCCCCTCGTGCCTGGTTTCAGCGGTTTGCGACATTTGTGCTCTCACAGGGTTTTCGCAGCAGTACTTGTGACTCCTCCCTCTTTATTTATAAATCGGGTACTGACACTGCTTATTTATTATTGTATGTAGACGATATCATTCTTACTGCCTCTAGCACCTCATTGTTGCGTCGTATTATTGCTTCTCTATCCCAGGAATTTGCTATGACAGATTTAGGTGCCCTACATCATTTTATGGGTATTACTGTTACCCGCACTGGTTCCGGGTTATTTCTATCTCAGCGTCAATATGCCGAGGACATCCTCAGCCGTGCCTCCATGTCTTCTTGCAATGCCACCTCTACTCCTGTAGATGTTGGTGCCAAACTGAGTGCTACTGCTGGTCCGTTAATTTCCAACCCGTCACTTTACCGCAGTCTGGCTGGGGCGCTTCAATATCTTACTATTACCCGTCCGGATATTTCTTACGCTGTTCAGCAGGTTTGCCTCTTTATGCGTGCTCCTCGTGAACCGCACTTGCACTTCTTGAAACGCATCCTTCGTTATCTTAAAGGTACGCTTGCTTATGGTATCACTCTTACCGCATCCCGTTCATTATCTATCACTGCTTACTCGGATGCTGATTGGGGTGGGTGCCCGGATTCTCGTCGCTCCACCTCTGGCTATTGTGTTTTCTTGGGCGACAATCTCGTGTCTTGGTCCTCTAAACGCCAAGCCACCCTTTCCCGGTCCAGTGCTGAGGCCGAATATCGTGGTGTTGCTAATGCTGTTGCTGAA
The DNA here is from genome assembly GCF_048544455.1 of Silene latifolia. NCBI lineage: Eukaryota > Viridiplantae > Streptophyta > Magnoliopsida > Caryophyllales > Caryophyllaceae > Silene > Silene latifolia. The sequence goes on along the minus strand of NC_133538.1, from coordinate 246,357,326 downwards.
ACGAGCTGGCTCCGTAATTTATTATTTGAACTTCACGTTCCGATCCGTCGCGCCACTCTTGTTTTTTGTGATAATGTTTCTGCCGTCTATTTATCTAGCAACCCCGTCCAACATCAGCGAACCAAGCATATTGAGCTTGATATTCATTTTGTTCGCGAGAAAGTCCAAGTTGGAACCGTTCGTGTGTTACATGTCCCTGCTGCTTATCAATATGCTGGCATATTTACGAAAGGGCTGCCACGTTATTTATTTGATCGGTTTCGTTCCAGCTTGAGCGTCCGGCCTCCTCCCGCTCCAACTGCGGGGGTGTATTAGTTGTAAATATGTAAATATTTAAGATTGTGAATATTGTGTATCTTGTATTTTCCTATATATATTAATGATATGAGATCACCCTAATTAGGGGATTACGTTAACTTACAACAACAATGCAATGAAACGTACTATTAAGATGGGTTCAAATATTTGCATAAACAAGTTGGGAACTTATAGGAGTACGGTGAAGTAGAAAAAAATCTTAGTCATAGAGAGAATTTTCTCTCTAATTATGAAAAAACCAAAAAAAAAGAAAACCAAAAAAATGCAAAGATGAAAACAGAACTCCAACCCTTATCCTTTCTTTCTTATCCCCATCGTCATTGTCAATTTCCTCAAAACTTAGTATTAATATTAAAAGATTCATGAACATCTTTCGTCACTTTCAAAGATCTTTTCTTTGAATAACATCATCTCGTTACCTTCTAGAGCCTATTTGCTTCTCGCTAATGAGAGAGTCGATTTAGAGATCTTGCTTTTCCTTTGTCGGATTCAAGCCAATATTGGGGGTTTTCAGAATCGTAGATTCGGGAAGTCTGGTCACCTGCGTCTTTTTGGGCTGCTCGTGTCCCTTTTTTTCCGGTTGTAGGTCGTCACTGGTTCGCATCGATGGCGAGGATTATAGCTTGGTGATTTCCGAGGCCTGTGTAGTCATTGTTGCTGAGTCTTTGTTGTTTAGTGAAGTAGAGGTGAGATTCGTTTCCCGAGAGACAATCTTGTCTTTGTTTTTGGGTTCTGGATCTTCAATTAGGTCACCTCTTTCTGAAGTAAGTTGCCATTACCCCTTCGATTTGTCCATTTTTAAGGTTTTCATTTACTAGGAATCTCTTTTTTCCCCTAATTCTTCAGTTTCTTTGTTTGTGGATATTGATTTGCTCTCCAACTTAGAATCGGAGAGCTTTTATCAGTATTTTGTCTACATTCAAGAAACTTTGGTTTTAGACTCTCCCCAAGTTCAAAGTTCTAATGCTAGTATGTATTCAGCTAAGAGTGTTTATTTTAGCCTCGACAGAAAAATTGTCGTTTTTTTATGCTACTGTGAAATTCATGTTGTCTCAAGTTTTTGGCACATTTTTATTGTGTAGCTATTCTAAAGGTATCAAGGAAAAGAGATTGTTCTTTATTGAGGATGGTATTTTTCACTTTGATAATCTTATGCATTATTGTTGGCCTTTTTTAGCGAGGTTTACCATGATTGCTGAGTGTGACCACCAAGTTATTTTTACTTGTTGGTCTAGAATTTGCTTTCATAACTAGTTTTAAACCCGTGCAAATTGCACGGTATAGTTCAAATTTGTTGTCTAAAATAATGTTAAAATGTTGGTTGAATTTTGTATAAAGTCGTATTTAAGAATTTCAATTTAAATGATTGACAGATTCGTATATTCAACCTTAGTCATTTCAACACGTTTAAAACTTAGATTATATTAACAAAATTAAAATGGGAGACATTACTCCCGTGTAAATATAAAAGTAATGTCTGCATATGACAAAATGAATCTGTGCAAATTGTACGGGATTGCTTTATACGTGTTGACTGTTAATCAGGGCCCGTGCATTTAAACTTATTGTGTAAATTGCACGAAATTAATCAGGATATTTGTAATCTGGCCCGTGTACACATCCGCATTATAAATTCAAAATACGCAATTTGCACATATTATACATATGTGTAAATTTGTAATTTGGGCCAGTGTATTAAAATTATAATAATTATAGCACGTGTAGTTGTTATTTTAAAAAAGTTTATTTTTTAATGAGCGTAAACGATTTATTAAGGGTCAATTGGCCGAGTAGTTGTTGTTGCACGATATTCCTCTTATAAGCTAAATTTAAGTTTTCACTTTATCTTATTACTTGGGCAGTTTTATAAAAAACCTGGCATGTATATGAAACAAAATTATTCGGATGTAAAATAACACCAAATTAGTAATTTGCACGGGTTTGAATTGTAGCGATCCGTATAAATTGTTGAACATGTTTTTCATTTTGTCAATATCGTGCTTGAGAAAATGAAAATTTTGACCTATGCAAGTTTTAAATGAAAATTTTGACTTGTGTTCTTATTGTTAATTAGTGAAACAGGACAAAATGAACATTGCGACCCATGCACGTTTAAAGCGGCTACGTCGATTTGTTAAATATTCATACAATCATACCCGTGATATTAGCTTATTAATATACAAAGTAATAATTTATAAGTAAGTGATAATGATTAACTTAAACAACTCTAGTAAAATATAAGATGCACTATTATGCGATATATTATGACAAAGTTTACAACTTTTTTACCTTAGCATAGAACATCAAATAAGATATTACTTCTTCCGTTCCGTTAATAGTTTATAGTAATTTTATTTTCTTTTCGAAAAAATAAAGTACGTGTAAATTATCAATCAAACAGAGGAGTAATTTGTATATTTCATTTTTTAAAGTGGCCCAATGATTACTTACTTGTGTTGATAAGCCCAATTAATTGCCATTAATAGCCTAAAACCCTAATTAACCCACCCTCTACGATGGTCTTCCATCATTCCCACATCCCACACACAGTAATACAATACAACTTTCATTTAGTTTTCCCTATCTTCCTCAATCTTAATAACATCAAATAATCCTAATTTATTAACAACTTTTATGGATGATATTATATGTTTAACAAAGCCAAACAACCCAAAACCTAAACAAATACTAAACCAATCCTCCGTAAATAAACCTAAACCTTATAGTTCAATCACCTTCATCCTCAAACCCACCCTTGTAATTACCCCATAAGTCCATAACTCACCTCCTCTTCTCTCATTACCAAATGCATCCCTAACCACTCTTTCTCTCATACATACCCTTATCAGCTTCATTATTAAAATCAAAAATAAATTACCGTATCTCCATTAAATTATTTTGCAACTCGTGACGGAATTTTTATGAAATTGATATTGGTTAGCGAAAAAAGGCTAGAACCGTGTTTGCATGTTTCTAATACAAACTTTTTGGTCAGTAATATTAATTTTCGATTTTTTTCTTTTGTAAAGTTTCATTGTGAGTTAATATAGTATTAGCATAATTTCTAATTTTCAAATTATTGATCTATAACATTTCCGTGTTAAGGATTTTTTTTAATGATTATTCTTAATTATTTTTTTTAAAAAATTGAATTTGCCATTTACAGAATAGTTTTCCTATATTTATTTAAGGTGTATCAATACGGCTTATTTTGTGATATTTTACTGTTTTTGCGTACTAATATTTCATATATTTTCATTATTATTATTACTACTATTAATATTATCATACAGATTATTATTATTTTTATTAAAACGCAATTACATAATAAACTGTATGTCACACTGCCGACAGTTGTTTAATACGGAGTAGTAATTAATTTTTTTATTTTATATATTTGTAGTATGATGTAATTTGTATAATTAAACTATAGTTAATATAATTGCATTGATTAGTTAAGTTGTTGTAATTTTTTGTATTGTAATTGTTATTGATTATTTGAACTGATTTATATTGGGTAAGCAACAACTCAAATGGTAATTAAATCTTGCTATGAACGTGGCTCCTTAAAATTAGCAAAAATAAAGACTCTTTTGAATTATTGACTTTCAACCACAGAGCGACACCTATGCTCTGTGGTTGTTCCTTTAATAAATAGGATTTGAGCAAGGCAGATTGAACGGGAATTTATCGCCTTAATTAGAATCAATTATAGTTTTGGATCTTGTCATATTGTTCTTACAATCCTTTGTATATGTAACATAGCACATAAACTTTGTAGGTTATATGGCTGCTTTTAACACCTTGTGACATTATAAAGTCGCTTATGCAAAAAAAATTTTTTACTATTGTGAGTTTATCGTGACATTATAGTCATTGGTTCACCATTTTGACTTAGTGATTTTTCTGTGAATATTGCCTTTTGGAATGTTAGGGGTAACAAAAGAAAGAATTTTGCCGAAAAACTTAATTTCTTTTGCTCGTCGAATGGAATTAAAATTTTAGCTATATGTGACACTAAATCGTCTACTAAGCAGGGGCGAAGCCAGGATTCTAAATATGGGGTAGCGAAAAAATATACATCATAGTCTAAAAAAAATTATACTGCCAGAAAATTAAGACAAGTCATAAATTCTAAACTACAAATCTAATGCGAAAAAAAATAAAAAAATAAAAAAAATAAAAAAACTAGAAATGTCACAAAAACAACCTTATATTTCATATGCTTTATCTCGTTTCAGTAATTACTCTGTGAGATTTGAGCCGGTCCTACTTTGTAATACCATCTATAATCTGTTACCTTGTTTTCATAGCTAACTTTAACCATTGTAACATTTTTTTTTCTTCTTAAAGAAATCATAAACATTTTTTATAGCCAACCTTTATGACTTTATCTGTATATCTCCCTATTTCCATTTTCCCTTATTATCCAAGGAATTCACTGCTTCATTTATTCAATTCACCCTTCTTTATCTTCCATTCAACTCACCAAACTACTTGTCTACTTCCCAAATTACCAAATAATTATCTATCACAAATTAGATTAAATTCTTCATCCAAGCATTCAATCTATAAAAATTTGTCATATTTATCAATCATTTATCAATAACTACTAAGTACTACTCTCAATCAAATCACAACATTAAAATCTAAAAGAGTTCATAATTACCTCAAAACAAAGGAAACTCTGTTTATCATCTATAATGACACATTATTAGTGATTTGACGGCGGGATTTAGGAAAGAAGAAGAAGAATTCTTACTCAAGCAGCTTTTTTTTTAGAATAAGTACAACAAAGAATATATTTGTGTGAGAACACGTTTTCAATAGAAATTTGGAATTTTTCTATATGGTTGAGTTTATTTAGGAATTTTTCTATATGGTCGCAAAAAATAAAAGAGTTTATTTAGGAAACAACTATTTTTATGGAGATTTTACTTCCCTTGTTAATAAATAATACGGAGTAGTATAATTGGACCACCGAATTTTTCTATTGGGGGTAGCAAATACTCTGTTTTTCAGAGAGAAATTTTTGGATGGGGTGGCAGCTGCTACCCGCTGCTACTCACTACCTTCGCCCCTGCTACTAAGCCCGACCCTTATCTTATAGTTTGGTTCACCCAAAAAAGGTATGAGGTATGGGTTTGGAATGAGCCAAACCCATACCAAGTGTTTGTTTGGCAAATACAAGGGTTTCATACCCATACCTCAAACCCATGAGGTATGGGTTTCTCATACCCAAGGAGGGAGGTGGGTATGAGATTGATACCCACGGGTATCAAACTAAATTGATCAAAAATATGAAAAAACAAATTATAGCATATTTTAAATCCAATTTTTTATATACTTATTTGGTTAACTAATCATTTTCATGATTTTATAATATTGAAAATTATTATTTATAATACTTTAATTTACGCATTTTAACCTTAATTGATGTTCAAACTCATACCACTCAAAAATGAACCAAACACAAGGTATGCGGAATCAAGTTCCAAACTCATACCACCCGGGTATGATTCCTGATTCCAACCCCATACCCGTGCACGAAACAAACGGCCCTAACTAGTTTTGGGTTTAATAATTGCGACTTCATTCCTAGTGCTGGTTTTTCAGGTGGGATTTGGTTATTTTGGAAAGAAACTATCTCTATGACTTTTTCGTTAAATGTCACATTTAAGTCGAATAGATTCATTGTTTGTGATATGTGTGATTTAACGAACAATATCGTTTTGTCTTATATTTGTTTATGCTCCCGCGCAACCGGCTGAAAAGTCGGACTTTTGGAATGAATTTCAAAATTTTGTCCTCAATCTTGATTTGTCTTTCTTAGTACTAGGGGATCTTAACGAGATTAAGAGTCCTAGTGAAAAAGAGGGGGTGCAAAAGTTACCAATGCGCGTTGTTTAAGATTAAATAGTTTCTTCTTAAGTAATACTAATTGTGTAAATCTCCCTTTTTCCGGTAATTTTTTTACTTGGAGAAAAAAGAAAATTGGCTCTGAAAATGTTTTTGAAATCCTTGATAGAGCATTAGCATCCCCTAATTGGATTAGTATCTATCCAAATATGCAATTTGTGCACCATGCTTTTACTAGCTCAGACCATTGTCCTATCTCTGTGAAGTTTCATGACAACATTCACAAGAAAGCCCCCCCTTTCCGTTTTGAACTTATGTGGACTCTCCGGAATGACTTCAGTAGAATGGTCAAAAGTTGTTGGCAATACCAGTTTAAAGAATCGTATATGTTCTGTCTTTCTCAAAAATGCAAATTTTTAAAACAAAAGGCTAAGAAATGGAATCAGTATACGTTTGGTAATATCTTTAGACAACTTTCTTTTGCTGAAAAAAAGTTGGAAAATATACAAAAACAATTAGGCTCTTCTCATATTTCCGTTTTAGAAAAAGCCCAATTGAGATGGCTGAAAAAACGTGATGCACTACTTGACTATAAACGTGTCTATTGGCAACAAAAATCTCGTATAAACAAAGCGAATTTTGGAGATAACAATACCAAGTTTTTGCAAAGTTATGCCACGATTAGACGTAGTAGAAATGGTATTAAGCAGAAAATTAATAAAAATGGTGCTTGTATTACTGATCAAGAACTTATTAAACAAGAAATTTCTGATGAGTTTAAACTTAGGTTTACAAAAAATCAACTTTGTAATTTCAACAAGAATGAAGATTTTAAGTCTATTAGTGGCTTAATTACAGATGAAGATAACAGATTTCTTATAGGTAATATTAGTAGGGAAGAGGTTAAACAAACTGTGTTTAGTTTAGCTGCAGATAAATGTCCAGGTCTTGATGGATTTCCTGCAGAATTTTATCAAAAATATGGGATATTGTAGGAAATTCTGTCACTAAAGCAGTTTTAGCATTTTTCCATTCTGAGAAATTACTAAAAGAAATGAATCATACTTTCATAGCAATGATTCCTAAAATTGAAAATCCTCAAACAACAAATCACTTTCGCCCGATTAGTCTTTGTTCAACAATTTATAAAATTATTGCAAAAATCTTGGCTAATCGTCTTCGAAGTCATGTCTTGCGTAAGATTATACACCCGTTTCAAGGTGCTTTTACACCTAATCGCTTCATTCAAGATAATATTCTTATAGCATACGAGATTTTTAACTCGTTTAAACGTAAAAAAGGCAAAGCAGGTTGGATTGCAATCAAACTTGATATGGAGAAAGCATACGACAGACTAGAATGAAATTTTATCGAGGAAACTTTTAAGCAAATGGGTTTTAATGCTAAGTGGATTTCATGGATTATGGCATGTATAAACACTGTTTCTTACTCAGTGTTAGTAAATGGAACACCGGGAGACTTTTTTAAACCCACTCGAGGTATTCGACAAGGAGACCCACTTTCGCCATATATATTTATTATGTGCGCTGAGATTTTAGTAAGATCTCTACAAAAAAATAGTGATGTTAGCTCTAGTGATATTGGTATTAGAATTGGATCCGCAGTGGAGAAAATTCCTTTTCTCACTTTTGCGGATGACACTATAATTTTCGCTAAAGCCTCTAACCAGAGTTATAGAACTATTAAGTCTATTTTAGATAAATTTTGCACGATTTTCGGACAATTTGTTAATTTTGACAAATCCACTTTTCAATGCACTAGAAATATTGAACGTTCTCTTCGTGAATCCTTTAGAGGCATTTTTCATATGAACGAGGAAGCTCATTTGGGTAAGTATTTAGGATGTCCTATAATTGATAGCAGAGTGACTAAAAATACTTTCGAGAACATTGTTCAATCTTCTTGCACTCAATTATCGAAATGGAAAGCGAATTCTTTATCTCAAGCAGGTAGACTAGTTCTTGTCAATGCTAATTTAGCCGCGAAGGAAACTTTTCAGATGCAAAGCTTCCTCCTCCCTTCATCGATCCATAATAGATTAGATAAAATTAATAGAGACTTTCTTTGGAATAAGAATCCTTCCCAACGTTCTCCTAATTTGGTTGGTTGGCATAAAGTTTGTTTACCAAAGTCGGTTGGTGGTTTAGGAATTAAATCTTCTTAAGCAGCTAATAAAGCTCTTCAAATGAAACTTTTATGGAAAATTCTTATGGATAAGAAAAGTATATGGGTCAAAGTGGTATCTAAAAAATATTTGAGAAATTGCTTACTCTTTGATCATAAGCCTAATGCAGCCTCTTCTTGGCAATGACGTAAACTAACGAGTCTTCGAACTCTATTTAGAAAAGGACTGATATGGCAGGTAGGTAATGGTAGCAACATTAAGTTTTGGTCTGATAATTGGGTTTTTTCACACTCACTTACAAGCAGTATATGGTTGATGATGATAATAACCGTGATCTTAATCTTTTGGTTAAAGATTTCATAACCTCAGACATGCAATGAGATATTTGTAAATTATCCAGTTTAGTGAATAACGATATTGTTAATCAGATTACTAACATTCCAGTGCCACATAATGATATTCCAGATACCCTCATTTGGGGGTTGTCAGTAGATGGAAATTTATCTACCAAAACAGCAACTTGGTTAGCGCAAGGTTTGTTCGATCAAACTCTTGACAAATGTGAATTTCAGTGGATTTGGAAATTGAATATTTCTCCTAAATTGAAATTTTTTCTTTGGAAAGCCTGTGTTGACGGCCTTCCAACAAAAAGTAGACTTCTCAAGAGTCATATTGATGTCCCACCTCATTATGTTCTGTGCAACAATCCTATTGAAAACAAAGATCATTTCTTTTACGAATGTCCCTTGATTGGGTCTGTCATCCAAGACCTGAACATTATTAGTTTCAAAGAGTTTTTGTCAAATTATGACACTATTGCAAGTCAAAATTTTCTAACGAAACTTAATTATCTTAAGGATTTAATTCCAAAAGATGACTTTATAAATATTATTTTTATTTGGTGGAATGCATGGTTCCATAGAAATGATATTATCTTTAATAATGTTAATTTAAGTATTAACAAACTTATTACTTTATGTAATAATAGCACTAAGACATGAAATGTGACTAGATTTAAGGATCTCAACAATCCCGAGGTAGAAGAGTCAGCTAGAAACAATTCTAGTAAGGAAGAGATTTGGTGGGAAAAACCTACAAACGGTTTCCTAAAGCTAAATTATTTTGACGGATCGAGAATAGAAGGTAATAAAGTTGCTTTAGGATATTCTATAAGAGATCACAATGGTAAAGTCGCTTTGTTGGGAGCAAAAATGTGCGGATCCAATAGTATCCTTGTTGCGGAAGCACTTGCCTTAAAAGAAAGTATTTTAGTAGCTAAATACTTAGGAATCTCAAAGTTAATTGTGGAGGGTGATAACTTATGTGTTATTAACTCGATTCGAGGTACTTGGCAAATTCCGTGGAAAATTTCTAGTATTATCAAGGATGTGAAATTAGACTTTCATTTTTTCGACGAAGTGATAATTAAACATTGCTTTCGTGAAGCCAACAAGGTTGCTGACTTCATGGCTTCTGTTGGACATTCATGTCCAACTCTTTCGAAGTGGTTTGATAGCCGGTGGCTTCAACTTACCTCCCTCATTCGAAAGGATGAGATAGGTTAGTCCTACTCTAGAGGATCAATCTAGTTTTCTTACCTAAAAAAAAAAGTTGGGAACTTATAAGTTATGACACGCTTCTCCGAAGTAGCTGGAGAGCAACATTATGCCCTGGTATGAATGACCAAGTCCTTAAATTGTTTGGTCCATGCATATTACGTAATACAAGTATACACGTACAAATGCACAATATAATATACATGCACTTCGCATAAATAAATTTATAAATATATGAGCAAACGCTCTTTTTCACCAACTCCTTTGAAAATCTTACAGAATAATATGCGCAATATGGTAGCAATATTTTTTTTTTTTTGACAATAATAAATTTTATATATATCAAAACAAAGAAAATGTTGATTACAGTGAAAAGATCAGCCAGTATCTAGATTGACTGACCAAAGAGCATACATACGTAAGAAACATCGAATTGTCAACAACGAGTGTCGCAGTTCGATTGGTACTGACTTTGTGGAAGCCAGAACAGAAGATAATTTCTTTGATGTTATCCGGAAGGAAACGGATGGAAGTGAGGCGGAGCGAGCTCTATACATGGTGAGAAGTAGCCCTTTCGTTGAGGCTGCAAATAGCGAGGAAGCCCGAACGAGGTGAGAAACCGGAGTACAACAGGTCGTGTCTGAAGAGGACACAATGTATTGATCACGAGAAAATGACCTGCAAACCAAAATTAAGTAAGTAACAGAAAAAGAAGATAGGTCGATATCGCATTATTATTAGGAGTCTTCGAGTAGGATGGCCAATAAACAGGCAGCTGGGAATGAGAGGCAAAAAGATAGTCAGAAAGATGTAAAATCTGACTCGGATTGACTCTGCAGTTCTCAAAGACTACGGAATTTCGAACCATCCAAATGGCTTTTATAATACAAAGAAAACGAAGTAAGCACCGGTCTGCACTATCTGTAATCCTGTGAAAATAGATAATAAGATCAGCAATCCAACGTTGCAAACAAACAGTAGGATTAGCTACTGAATTTAAACCAAGAGACGACGAAAGCCAAACATGTCTAGCAACAATAGCAATATGGCACATCACAACAGCGACAAACTCAAAAGTTATACTCCCTCTATTCAACTCCACTTTACATGTTTGCTTTATCACGTTTGCCAACGCGACTTTTACGTGGTAAATATCTTTAGCTACGTATTTGTAAAAATTATAAAAGCTAGATATTTTTAAAGTACTCTTAAAGACGAATCAAATAAGATCTAACATGAATATATTTTAATTTATGTATCGAGAGAAAACTGAAGTTGAATGTCCGCTTGTGAATAGTGTGCAAAAGAGAAACCTGCAAAGTAGAGTTAAATGGAGGGAGTATAAGTATACAATCTTAAAAAAGTGATTGTGTGTAAGTTGACCCACAATGCCACAACGGTAAGTACATATGAATGGCATAATAAATAGCTGTCCGTTTTTCTTAAAACTATTGCTTTTGGTCTGAAATAAGGCGGATAACATGTCATCATTTTACAATAAAATGTTGTTATTTTTTGATAACATGTTACCATTATTGTTCACATCATTTTCAGGGTAAAAAATGACACCTCTAGTCATAACATTTTGTGAATTAATTGGTTACATTTTCTTGAAAAATGACAACATTTTACCCGTCTGACAAATAAGACCAAAAGTGTACGTCTAAAACAAGAATTTGTGAATAAATAGTACTAGCTTTTTCTCATGAGCAAAATGCACTTGAGGCTAGCTAATCTATCATTTTATAAGTATAACCTTTAACATCTTTCGACCGACAAAAATTACCACAAATAGGATTATACATTCAGTTGTACCATAAGCATGGTACAACCAAGGTATAAGAATCCGAGCTTATATGTATTTTTTCTGAGCTAATTTAAAGTTCATGTTTTTAATGTGTAAATGGATGAGTTTAATACTTTCTAATTAAGCTCATATTTTTTAACATAAAGCTCGGATATTTTATCAGAAAGCTCAGATTCTACACCGTACAACATATACAACTGGTTGTATAGTCCATGAATTGAAAAATTACAATATGTCTTGATGCGAGAAAATTTTAAAAGTAATTGAGGAGTATTGGATATTACTCTCGCTGTAAAAAAAAAAAAAAAGATATTACTCTTAATACCAATATTATGTAATCACTGTACATACATATTATGTGTCTTTAATTGAAGCCATAAACCATACTCCAAATCCCTCAATCCTGATCAATAGTTATCTTTGTTTGAAATCCTACTCACAAAAAGGCAAATAGATAACTATCAATTGAAACGTTGAACTCTATATACTAAGGTGTCAATTTTCTTTATGCGCCAAACTCGTGACTGCGATATTTATTCAAACAACGTATTCAAAATATTTTAACCCAAATTGTGAAATGATTTAATAATAATTTTGTGACTCAAAAGTTATTTAGTCTTTACCAAAGGCACAAGTTATTGTTACTCCATTCACCAACCCTATTTCCCAATAAAGAAATAGACGTTGAATGATTAAACAAGAGGTGCGCGTAATCTCCGTTTCACTATCAATATTCAACGTTAGTATCTGTATGTGTCCTAATATTCGTTTAGAATAAACATTAGTTAGTTACTAGTTTTCAATCCGTACAAAAATGCACGGATATGATTTTCAAAATTACTAGTTTTAAATCCGTGCAAATTGCACGGGTATGCAATTTAAAATAATACGGAGTATTATTTTAAAAGGTGTAAATAGACATGGTTAAATTTTCCTAGTCATTAATAATGGATGTGCATTTAAGAGATTGTATCAATTATCTAAGAATATATAGTGATTTTAAACTATTGTTCAACCGGAATTTGAATATGACCCATCCTGATTCCTGATAGCAACCCTTATATTCTGGGTCTAAGACTTGATCAACCTATGACTCGATCCATACATAGTTACTACTCATTATTCAATCTATATATATATATATATATATATATATATATATATATATATATATATATATATATATATATATATATATAAAACTAGGTTGAAGCGCTGTGGATGCGTCACGTGTCAACCCAGCTTTAAATACAAGCATTTATTACAGCTGAACATTAAATATACATTAAATATAAACTTAATAAATGTTGTGTAAATCTCAACAAAATATTAATTATTGCTTAATAGAATTTATTATGAAATTACATTAAATAATTACGGTGATTTATCAAAAAATTATTTTGATAAAAATCCTAAAATGTAAATAGTTACGTTTATTGCGAAAAATGCTTCAAATTGAGTATAATTTTCATTATATTTATTGAAATATTTTGATTTGTAGAGATGATTAAAGTGAGTCTCTCATAATATTTTATATTTAGGTAAAAAGACATTTTGAGAAAGTTATAAAACTTAGACCATTAAATCCTAAGAAAATATATTTCAAAGAGTCATTGTATTTCTTAAAAACATAACTTAAAGAAAACTACTAAGAGATAAGTTTTTATGTGGGGAATGAAAAAAATTATATTGCGAGAAATTGAATACATATGATATTTTGATAAATTTAAATAGTGTGATAATGAGTATGTATGTACACAGTGATCGCGAATACATTTGAATAATCAAAATAAAAGTAATGATTATTAAATAATAGAGTATTATAAAAGACATGAAAATGTTGAAAAAAAAAACATTACATTTTTCTTTAATATCTTCAATTAAAATACGTATACATCAAGTATAAATATTGATTATGACTAGCTAAATATTACTTTTAGTTAAATATTTTATATGTTATATTTTAAATACCTTGAAGTTAAACCTCAAAAAATATTATTTGAGAAAGTTTTAACCTATTTTATTTACATGTAAACTCTTAAACATCATTATATATAATTGTTTAAAAATGCAAAAAGTGCAATTTTTATAGATATGTTTAACACATAACAGAGGCATAACACAATCAAAACATTTGAATAAGTTGAGTTTGAACTCTATATGTTTGATACATAAATATCACACGTTATACAAAAAAATTAAAAATTACATAAAATTATATTCACATCATTTTGAACAAATATTAATTGATTTGGAACCTAACGTATTGTGAAATGATATAATTTGAGAACTTAATGTTGATTGTTGCATTGTTCGAATAAATTTTATTTTAATTAATATGATATTCGATCAGTCACAAAATAATTTATAAACGTTGATCAGCATAATTAATTATCACTTATTAATTTTAATTAAAATTGTATGTATTTTATTTAAAAATATTGAAAATAAACCTAAAAAAATAAGTTTGAGAAAAAAATAATTTATTTATATTTATATGTAAAAATATTAAAGATCATATATAAATCATGTTATTTTTCTTCAATTATAATAATTAAATTTTAAAACAGGCCGCGCGAAGCGCGGGATACTACCTAGTACTATCATAAAAATGTGTATTCTTACTAATATCATATAGTATTATTAATCTAAATAATTATGAAAATTAAAAATATGTATATATTTCCAATAAAAATTAATGAAAATAATTATTTTAGAAAAGGTGTGAATCCAACCTGTATTTGACCCTAACTAAACCGTACAAACCTATTTCTCCATACCTGTAATACACTTGACTGATATGTTACCCGTACCCAAAATGGTTGAACCGGTAACTTGTGTAACCGACCCATTCGAAAGGTCAACGTATAGGTGAGATAATTTTAGTAAATCTCGACGACACTTCAATAAAATATACTCCCTCATATTCTATATTTTCTTCCCTATCTCCTAAAACAGATTATTTAGGTTTATTCCCCTTTCTTATTTTGGAAATTTTTACTCTTATTTTATTCATCCATCTCTCCTATCACCAAACCTCACCCAACTCTTTTACTCTTATTTTATATTTATTTCCCTTAATGTTTGTGGCCCTTAATTCCTTATTTAACTGCTAATTATTCATGCATCTCTCCTATTACCAAACCTCGCCCAACTCTTTTACTCTTATTTTATATTATTTCCCTTAATGTTTGTGGCCCTTAATTCCTTATTCAACTCATAATTAGTCATTCATCTCTCCTATCACCAAACCTCATCCAACTCTTTTACTCTTTTTTTACTCCCCTCCTTAATACCGTGCCCACAAACAATGGGAAGAAAATATAGAATTGGAGGGAGTATGTTTTTAGTCAGACCATTTTCTTTTTGACTTAATTTCAGCTCTTTTCAGTTCACTTTAGCTCTACTCAGTTTAGTTCAGTTTTTCTCTTCACAAATTAGCTCTTACTTCAGTTTATTTCAGTTCAATTTAGCTCCATTAAGTTTAGTTCAGTTCAGACGGTTTCAGTTCAAAAGAACATGACCTTAGTCTTCCTTATAGCGGAGGTATTCATCTTAATATTAAAACAGGTTAAATATCATCCCACATGTGCATATTGGACCCGTCTTAAATAAGAGTTTATCTTTACTGAATTAGAGATGACTTAAAAAATCATTATATATATGTATTCAATTAATTTTATTAACTAAGTCATTTTTATAATTATTAAATTACGTAGGTAATAGTCCATGATGGGGCATATTCTGCACCCGTACCGAGTCAACATATTGAGTAAGGTCAAAGATATCCACAGCAAGTCAACGTATTAGACAGCCTAACCGACGCAGCCTGTCGGCCTGTCACTTGTATCTCGGCATGGAGTCAACCAGGCCAGCCGGCCTGCCATGGGTCCCTCGGCCGAGGGTAGAACAGTCTTTCTACCTGCTAGTCACTTGGCCACTTGGCCACTACGTGACAAAAAGTGAAAGTCTATAAATACTCCTCAATCCTCATTGAGAAAACGATCCACAATTCATCCTGAAAATCACTATTAATCTGGTATAAACTCCCTTATCTCTCTACAATATACTTTGCCAAGTAACACACAACTTAATCTCTTTAAGTTTACTGACTTGAGCGTCGGAGTGAGTACGCTCGGTACCAAGCCGAGCCCTCAGTTTTTTCATCTTAAACAGGAAAGAGCGAAAGGAAGAGTCAAGCAAAGACGTCATTCTACAAGCTTACGTGGTCACAAATCCTGCTCCGGAATTACACCCGGAACAATTGGCGCCGTCTGTGGGAATCCATACTAAAAGCTGGTCACCTACCTTACAAAAAAAAAAAAAAAAACCATTCAAAGAGCTAAGAAAATGTCAAAACAGCCAGAGCTTGTGAGTGTAGAAACTGAATTCTACCAGGACGACACGTTCCCTAATTCTGAGATCGGGCAGTCCCCCACCGACCGAATCCCTGAGCCGGTAAAGTACGGGATGCCAAGAGAGCCAGAAACACCGCTGCCCACCGGCCAAGTCACTGTCATGGGACATGTGGTCGATGCAGCCAAACTGAAGCTATTCCTGTACCTGATGGGTAGTACGCCGATCACCCCCGCCACAACGACGGTGACGGCAGTGCACCCACAGGTGACCAGGGCCCATAAAGTGACCCCGAACAACTTGTCCGGGGCGATACAAGGAGCCATGCATACTAGGACGCCGGCGGAGCCCGTGCGCCGCCGGGCGGACCAAAGTCCTTCCCCACTCGCGGGAGGACAGCGTCGCCGCGGCAACAACGAGGCCACCCCCGAAGAAATGAAGAAAGAAGTCCGACTCTCCAAAGTCGGATAACAAGAAGCCCTTCCCGCCACGGGGAGAGAAACCGGACTAGGGTTGCGAGGAGCCGATCGCCACGCGTCATTCGACACGTGGTCAGACAGCCCCTCAGTGCCTATGTCCTCGAAGTCTCCGTGCCGACCAAACTGAAGCTGTCGTCCCTATCATACAAAAGGGATAGCGACCCAACCGACCATGCCGAGGCTTTCGAGTCGTACATGTCGGTATGGGAGCAGCCCGATGAGGTATGGTGCCGAGTCTTCCCAACAACCCTGCATGGGATGGCCCAGAGTTGGTACAAGGGGCTACCTAATGGTTCGGTATCTTTTTATCTATGCCGACCTGAGAGACAACTTCATAGCCCAGTACGCTTGCAACAAAAGAAGGGCCGTGGAGACATCCGATCTCCTCACTATCCGACAGGGGGAGGACGAGTCCCTCCGGAGCTACGTGAAGAGATTCGACGCAAAAGCTCAGCAGATCCGTGAGCTGAACACTGAATTGGCAGCCTTCGCACTGATGAAGGGCCTCCCGAAAGGCGAGCTCAAAAACGAGCTGATCAAATGCGAGGACCTCAACCTGGACTCCGCCAGAAAGATGGCCGACCGAGCCGTGAAGGTGGAGGACTACCACAAGACCTGGGTAGGCCACAGCGAAGCTGGGCACCCAGAAAGGAGGAGCCGCCGGGACAACGTTGATGAAGGTCTCCGTGACATGAATCGGCCACGGCCCGAGAGATTTAACAGGAAGCAGAACTCGGCGGGCGTCGGGGGGAGTTTGGGACCATACACCCAGAAGCGGTACAGCAGTCTCACCCCCTTGGTCAAATCACCGGCCGAGGTCTTTGCCCTGAGCAAGAATGAAGGGCAAAAATGGGCGAGGCCCCCCAAGGCGAGGGGGGACGGCGACATGAGCCAGTTTTGCGACTACCATGGCCATGCCGGCCATAAGACCGACAACTGTCGGCATCTGAAGAACGCCATCGAGGAGCTGATCCAAAAGGGGGCCCTCAGCAAGTATGTAGCTGGAGGCCCGAAACAAGCTCCGACGGGCGAATAGAAAATCGTATTCCAAATGAATGGGAATGATCCAGGTTGTCATCGGGGGGAACGAGAACGGTGGGTCAGCTAATGGGTACAAACGACACCTGAATGAGCTATACCAAGCCATCAACTTTCTGCCCAAAACAGCGACCCCCGCTTCCACAATCCCCGATATAACCATTGGGAAGAAGGACTACGAGGGAGTCGTCGCTCCGCACAGCGACCCGCTTGTAGTCCACCTAGACATAGCGAACCACTTGGTCAAAAGGTGCCTGATTGACACAGGCGCTTACACAAACATCATGTTCAGGGAGTGCTTTCTCAATCTCGGTCTGAAGATTGAAGACCTAAGCCCCTGCACCAACCCGCTATATAGCTTCTCCGGGGCCGGCCTGGTACCCATGGGGTCAATCAGACTGCCGCTGATGTTTGGCCAAGCCGATGCGGCCAAGAATGTTTTATCTGAGTTCGTGGTCATTGATGGTTCGTCTGCCTACAACGTTCTCATAGGCCGAGTCACTTTGAGCGAGGCCGACGCAGTAATGTCCATCCGGGCCCTGACATTGATGTATGTCTCGGACCGGGGGGAAGCGCAAAAGCTCGTCTCAAAGGATGAAAGAGACGAAATAGTCAATGTCCAAATATCTGCCAGGGGGTGCAACATGCAATCCCTCAAAGTGGCGAAAAAATCAGAGAAAGGGAAGAGCCCATCCTTACAACAGGAGGGTGATCCGATGAGCACCAACAACGTCAGCATAGTCGAGGGAGCCGAGACCGAGCAAGTGGAAATTGACCCAGGACGCACCGTAACTATCTGTGTCGGCCTGGAGCCAAAATTCAAAGCCGATCTCGTAAACCTCCTGAGGAAGAACAAAGACGTCTTCGCATACTCAGCTGCCGAGATGCCAGGCGTGAGCGGGAGGTGATCGTTCACAAGCCGAACGTACTCTCCACCGCTCGCCCGTCAAGCGAAGATGAGGAACTCCTCGGCCGAGAAGGATGAGGCCATCAAGGCCGAGGTAGACAAATTATTAGAGGCGGGCTTTATCATGCCTTGTACTTACCCTGAGTGGCTAGCAAATGTTGTAATGGTGAGGAAGTCATCAGGGGCATGGAGGATGTGTGTAGATTTTACCAATCTTAATAAAGCGTGCCCTAAAGATTGTTATCCCTTGCCTCGAATAGATAGTTTAATTGATGCAACGGCAGCTACACCATGCTTGAGCACGCTAGACACCTTCTCGTGGTATCATCGGTGTTTATGGCCGAAGAAGACATGCCTAAGTGCGCATTCATCACCGGTAACAGCACATACATGTATAAGATGATGCCGTTCGGTTTGAAAAACGCTGGCGCAACTTACACTAGGCTAGTGGACAAAGTGTTTCAAGATCAGAAAGGGCGAAACATCGAGGCTTACGTCGACGATGCTATTGTAAAAAGCAAGTCTGACACCGAGCACTTGGCCGACTTGACCGAAACATTTTGTTCACTAAGGAAATACAAGATGAAACTTAACCCAATGAAATGCAACTTCGGTGTCCGGGCAGGTAAGTTCCTCGGCGTGCTTGTCGGCGCCGGGGAATTGATGCCAATCCAGAGAAAGTCCAAGCAATACTGGACCTACCAGAGCCGAGGAATCGAAAAGAGGTTATGACGCTGACCGGGAGAATGGCGGCTCTTGCCCGCTTCATCTCTCGGCCGGCCGACAAGAGCACTCCGTTCTTTACGGTGCTGAAAGGAAATAAAGACTTTAGCCGGGAGCAACACAAAGACAACTTTCGAGTGCAATCGAAAGCTCACCTTCGACACTCCGACCCTGTCCGGCCGATCTTTGGGGAGACGCTATATCTATACTTAGCAGTTACCTCGGCCACGGTCAGTGCCGTAATCGTCCGGGATGAAAACAAGCAGCAGCACCCAATCTACTTTATCAGCCATACACTGCTGGCCGCCGAAAGAAATTATCCACTTATCGAAAAATCAGCCCTCGCCGTAGTCGTTGCCGCAAGGAAGCTGAAACCCTACTTCGACGCGTATCCCGTGACGGTCTTAACCGACCAGCCATTGGAAAAAGCGTTAGAAAAATTCGAAAAATCAGGCAGACTCATCAAATGGGCAGTGGAGCTCTCCGGCTTTGGCATTCAGTACAAACCAAGACCTTCGATAAAGGGGCAAGCACTTGCAGACTTCCTAGCCGAGTGCACATACCAAGAAGAATCACATCCCGGTGTGTGGGAAGTATACACCGACGGGTCCTCCACGGCAAACAGCTCAGGAGACGGCATCCTTATCACCAGCCCTAACGGGGACGAGTTTTAGTACGCCTTGAAGTTTACCTTCTCGGCCTCAAACAACGAATCCGAATATGAGGCGGTGATAACTGGAGTCGAGTTAGCTAGAGCTGCCGGGGCGGAACATATTGTGTTGAAGACAGATTCACTCCTAGTGACCAACCAAATCAGAGGAGAGTATGAGGCTCGAGACGACGGGATGGTGAGATACCTGGAAAGGGTCAAAGCTGACACTGCAAAATTGAAATCTTTCCAAATACAATGTGTCCCTAGGTCCGAAAACAACCGAGCCGACGCTCTCTCAAAACTTGCCAGTTCAAGCATCAAGAATGTCAGTCGAACCGTGCTGGTGGATATCAGGAATGCTAAAAGCATCACTGAGACCGTCGGCATGGTGGGAGACATCGAATCCGAGACGACGTGGATGACTCCGATAATGAAATACTAACTAACAAAAGAGTTACCGGAGGACCGCAGTCTCTCTCAGAAGATAAAGAGGATCGCCGCAAGGTACTTGGTATTCGAAGGAGAACTATACAGAAGGTCCGTGATAAGACCACTTTTGAAATGTGTCAGCCCAGCCGACGCGGAGCTCATACTGACAGAGATTCACGAAGGCATCTGTGGACATCACATGGGGGTAAGAACGCTAGCCCACAAAGCTCTCCGAGCCGGCTACTTCTGGCCTACCATGCTTGAAGATTCCAGAGTTAAGACCAAGAAGTGCAAGAATTGTCAGATGCATGCCCCGGTGATACACGCACCTTCCCGAGACTTGCAACCAGTACTTAGCCCCCTACCATTTGCACAGTGGGGGATGGATTTATTAGGGCCATTTCCGACGGCCTCCGGAGGAAGGAAGTACCTAATCGTCGCCGTTGACTACTTTACCAAATGGGTCGAGGCTGTCGCGGTACCTGCCAAGACCACGGCGGCCGTAATGAAGGTGATTTGGGAGAACATCATAACTCGATTTGGGTTGCCCCAAGTCATGGTATTTGACCACAGCCGAGAGTTTTGGAGCGACATGGTAATGAACTGGTTGGAGGAGCTCGGTATCAAATTTGCATACTCCTCCGTCTGCCACCCTCGAGCAACGGGCAAAGGAAGCGAAATAATAAAACAATCCTAAACGGGCTGAAAAAGAAGGTTGAAGATCTAAAGGGAAGGTGGGCTGATGAACTACCCGGCGTCCTGTGGTCCCTTAGAACCACGGAGAAAGAAGCAACGAGGTACAGTCCATTCCACCTTGTCTATGGGTCTGAGGCCGTCCTGCCAATTGAAGCAGCGGTGCCGACATTCAGAACGCAAACCTTTGACCCAGTCGAAAATGAGGAAGGCCTGAGAGCCTCCCTAGACCTGGTCGAAGAAAGTCGAGACACGGCACGACTTAACTTGGCAGTATATCAAAACCGGATGAGAAGAGCATACAACCATAAGGTCCACAAAAGAGACTTAAGAGTAGGAGATCTAGTCCTAAGAAAGTCAGCCGCAACCAACAAAGGAAACATCCATGGTAAAATGACGGCCAACTGGGAAGGACCCTACAAGGTGGTTGAATAAATGAGGCCGGGGACATACCGGCTGACAGACATGGAGGGTGTTCCTCTAATGAGCCATTGGAACACAGACAAACTAAGGAAATACTTCATATAGCGGCGGAGGTGTCCGAGACCGTTGTGGGCACCCCAGCGCATGATTATATCTAATGAAGAATGATCCAAGTTTTCCATCAAAATGCTTGTCCCCTCCGAAGTCACTACCAAAGTAGACGCCGCAGTCAAAGACGGGCAATCACTATTAAAGTATAAAAGCGTATAAGCACTGTTGAGACGCAAATCCGACTGCTCCGGCCAATCCGGGAGTGGCGGAGGAAGCGATCAATATGTCTATAGATACGGAAAGCAGTCGAAACGTAAACTCGATTGCCCCGGCCAAAGCCGGGAGTGACGAGGGAAACGCGATTTGCCA
Organism: Silene latifolia; assembly: GCF_048544455.1. NCBI lineage: Eukaryota > Viridiplantae > Streptophyta > Magnoliopsida > Caryophyllales > Caryophyllaceae > Silene > Silene latifolia. The sequence continues at coordinate 246,335,520 of NC_133538.1, read as the reverse complement.
ACAGCAGTTGATACTCGCGAAAGCGACCAACATGCTTAGGAACGTATAAGTACATTGAGAAACGCAACCGACCGCCTTGGCTAATCCGGGAGTGGCAGAGGAAGCGATCAATATGTCTACAGATACGAACGCTGTCGAGCCGTAACCTCGATTGCCTCGGCCAAAGCCGGGAGTGACGGGGACACAACGACCGATACGCTAACATGTTCACAACGGCGGTTGGGAAGCGCAAATCTGACGCCTCGGCCAGACCAAGAGTGAAGGAGGAAGCGACTGACATGCCAACATGTTTAAAAACGTTAAGTACAGTTGAGTTATGCATTCTAACTGCCTCGGCCAAGCCGAAGGTAGAAACAAAAAAAAAGAAGCACTCAATTAAAAACGTAAGAAGACAACTGAAGGCAAATGGACAAACTTTACTAAAATGTTTACTGGTGATACAAAACGAAGTCGACGGCCGTCCCCATAGGGATAGCCTAAACACAACCTACCAAAGCTTACAAAAAAGAAGGAACAACAAAAGGTTACAGACATAGAGACTTGAAGCGCCAAAAGGATGGTAGGAACAGAAGGGCCGGGTGAATCTGGTGACGACCGCCCGTCTCCCTATGCCTGTTGCTGCTCGCCACCGGCAGCAGCAGCAGCATCATCTTTGGTGGGCGGCCCAGAAGAAGGCTTGGCAGCTTCACGTGCCCTTGCCCTCTCAGCCTCCTCTCTGGCCTCCTTCACCTTGGCATCCCGGGCTGCCCTCTCCACAGCCTCCTCAGCGGCCTTCGCCGCCTTTGCCTTCTCCGCAGCCTCTGCCTCCGCAGCAGCGGCCTTCTCATCCAAAAGCCGGTCAAACTCTTGCCACGGGAAGTCGCCTTCCGGAAGGAGCTTTTTGATCACATCCCTGGTAGCATCTTCGGCCTGGTCCCGGTACTGGGCACACATGTTAGAGATAATGACGGTTTTAAGCGTCTCAATGTCCTTCTCCCTCTGGGCAAGGTTAGCCTTTGTGTTCTTGTGCTCCTTCGCCTCAGCCGAATGAAGAGTCTTCCACCTCTCCTTTTGCCCAACCACGGCGTTATAGCCGCCCTCCAATTTGTCCCGCTCCTCCCGCAGCTTAGCGGCATCAGCCAATGCAGCCTCAACCTTGGCCCTCTCGGCTAGGACCGCCTTCTCAGCGTCCTCCCTGAGCTTTCGCTCAGCGAGGAAATCATTTTTGGCGGCCTGGAAGTCCTCCTTCGACCTCTCGGCCTCCTTCTTAGCGGCGGCAAGATCGAGCCTAAGTCGTTCAAGCGCAGGGGCAGCTTCAGCCATGACCTTTTCTTGCTCCATAATATGAGCGCCGGCTAGTTCAGTCCACTTCGCCAGCTTCTTGGACAACCTTATGCCTTCCGCCCTAAGCTGGGCGGGGGAAGGCTTCAGGGATGAGGAGTCGACGGTGGCATTTTTATCGCCCGTCTGCACATGCCGCTTCTCCAATTGCCGTTCAGTGAGAGGGACAGCCGGCGGCGGCTGATCTACAAAAAACCCAGACAAAGCATCCATGTCAACATTCATTGACATGTCAGAGAGCCTGTCATCAGGAATGCCTAATGAACCTGCTAAATTCGAGCCATAGGTTAGATCCGTACCAGCCTTGGCCTTCTTGGTTGGAGGGCCGGCTGACCCCTTTTCTTTCCCGGCATCGGTAACAGCAGCGGCGAAAGGCGTTGCCTCTTTTCTCTTGTTTGAAGGAGGAGGACCCTCCGCAACGGTGACCTCCTCTTCAACATCAACGACGACCACCTGCTCCTTTCGGGTTACGGGGATTGAAGGTTGAGCTGGAGCCGACGCCGTTGCCGCTGTAGACGTTGTCTTCGGTCTCCGGTGCGGCACGTTACCGGCAATCTGCGCTTGAGCCGCCGCCACATCCAGTGCCTTCAACTGTTGCTCCATAAGTTCGTATGGGGCCGGTCTGCGATCACGTGGCCCGACCTTAGGATGCAGCTCAATAACTCTCCCGTTCTCGTCAAGTCCCAACCTCTTGAGGACGGAGACAGGCAGTTCCGAGCCAAATCGGTCTGCAAAAGAAACGAAGCAGGAGTTAAGCAAAAGAAATAAAACAAGGTTCAAACACAGAAGCATAAAAAGCAAGGGTGGGCCTCACACCGACCCCGCTCACCCTGTTCGAGGGCCGGTATGAGGCCGACGCGGCAAAGCAGCTCATCCTGAAGAACGATCTGCGTCGGGGGCATCCATCCCTTCGGCGTGCCATCCTTCTCAGCCTCAAACAGCCTCATTGCCCGCGTCTCATCCTCATTAAGATAGACCCTGCTGGCGTCCATCTTAAGCTTACTCCGGGAGACATATTTGTCATGCTCCCCTTGATTCTCACACCGCAAATTGACGCGGCTCTGAAAGGACCGGGGCAGCGAGTAGTCCTCCGGAACCTCAACGTATACCCACCGCCCCTTCCAGTCCTTGCAAGACGTCAGCTTGGAAACGGTGACGGCCCGGCTCGGTCAGATCTTTGTACCACCCCAGGCCGCCTAGGGTAGTCTGCTTAAGATGGTGGAGCCGGCGGAAGAGGTTCACCGTTGGGGCCTTCCCTTTAAAAAGACATAACCATACAAAGCCAATAATCGTCCTGATGGCCAACGGATGCAGTTGAGCCACGACGACATTCATGGCTTTAATTATGGCCACGACGTATTCATTAAGAGGAAACCGGAGCCCATACTCCAGGTGTCTGATGTACACGCCGATACAACCCTCGGGAGGGCAACAGACGGCCTGACCCTCCTCAGGGATAACAATTTTATACCCCCTGCCGAAGGAGTAATGGTCTTCAAAAAGATCAGAACCGGAGCAGCTAGCGAACTTATTCGTCCAGGCACGATCAGGACTGATCGAGCAGGCATCACCGTGCCACGAAATAAGCGGCCTCTTTACGACAGAAGGGGTCGCCTCATCATCGTCATCATCAAAACCCTCCAAAAATTAAGGATCAATTTCAGGAGAAGGCGATTTGGGACCTCCAAACCCTATCGGGGTGACAACCAGTGCCTCCTCTTCATCAGGATGCGACGGTTCGCCCCCCGGCGCAGAGGTACTGGGTCGAGCATCCGCAGAAGACATAGTGACAACAAAAACTTAACAATTAAAAACTTGGAAAAATTTGTTTGTTTACCTTGGAAAAAGTGCTACGCCGAGTAACGCTTTGAAGACTAGAGAGAAATTCCTTCGAAAAACTAAGAGAGGGGAAATTTTTTTTGAGAAAATGAAGTTTGATGGCCAAAAAACGGGGCACACTGCTCTATTTATAGAGCAAAGCCCATGAAACGGACCAATCAGGGCAAAGCCCATGAAACGTCAACCAATCAATGTCAAGCCACGTGTCAAGCATGCAGCCACGGAATGTCAATCGACATACAGTTACCAAACTTCTTTGACACGCTCCTTCGTATCTGCTTGCTAGCGGCCAGCTGATCAACAAAGCAACGACAGCACCGGCCGGGGGCAATCACAAGTACAAACGGCACTCTCAACCTTGGTCTCGGCCAGCGCCATTTTCTTTTCCACATAGGATGTCCATTACACATCCATGTGGAGGGGGGATATGGTACGGCCTGAACAGAACCAAGCCGAGGAAGAAGAAGCCGGGGAAGAAGTTCAACTTGCGCCGAATACGCTCAAAACTCATCGAAGGTCCATACCACGGCATAGACTACGCTGGGGGCAAATTGATGGGGCATATTCTGCACCCGCTGACCGAGTCAACATATTGAGCAAGGTCAAAGATATCCACAGCAAGTCAACGTATTAGACAGCCTAACCGACGCAGCCTGTCGGCCTGTCACTTGTATCTCGGCATGGAGTCAACCAGGCCAGCCGGCCTGCCATGGGTCCCTCGGCCGAGGGTAGAACAGTCTTTCCACCTGCTAGCCACTTGGCCACTACGTGACAAAAGGTGAAAGTCTATAAATACTCCTCAATCCTCATTGAGAAAACGATCCACAATTCATCGTGAAAATCAATATTAATCTGGTATAAACTCCCTTATCTCTCTACAATATACTTTGCCAAGTAACACACAACTTAATCTCTTTACGTTTACTGACTTGAGCGTCGGAGTGAGTACGCTCGGTACCAAGCCGAGCCCTCAGTTTGTTCATCTTAAACAGGAAAGAGCGAAAGGAAGAGTCAAGCAAAGACGTCATTCTACAAGCTTACGTGGTCACAAATCCTGCTCCGGAATTACACCCGGAACAGTCCATAAATAAATTAGTAAAAAACCATATGACAATTTATGTAATCCTAGTTCTAGTTTATTAAGAGTGTATAATAATTGTGTATATATCACCCAAATATTTAACCCATACTCCTCAATCTGGTTGGCCCATAGTAAAATGTCCAACATAACCCACTACGTCCAACACAATTCTAAACTCTATGATAAAACCATCACCTCTCACCCTTCCGTCACTATTCTAAATTCTAATTACTGAATAAACCCTAAAACAAAACACTCCCCTCAATTTTCCCTTCCAAAGCCGCCTCTTTTGCCTATCTCCCACTCTAGCTTATTTCTTATTCAACAAAGACAAAAAAAAACTACCATAAATTATAATCTTCCTTTTTTTTTCTTTCTTTTAAGAAAAATCAGAATGACTCTAGCTTAAACTAAATAGTTTTATTTTATAGCTACACTTTTGAAGATTCTAATATAACAGAAAATGCCACTAAAGCATCTCTCTAAAAACCCTCTCTAAAAAAACCCTCTCTAAAAACCTAGCCTCCATTATTATTCGGGGGCTTCCATCGATCATCCATCGATGGTAAGCCCCACAAAAGCTTTCTTAAACAACTAATATTATGCAGATCTATCTTATTTTCAATAATAGTCTCCCTTTTGGTGAGATCTGTTGTTCCGTCCCTTCTTTTGGGGTTTTTCCATTTTTTCGTGGGATTGTTATCAATATAATAAGTTTTAATCGACGGGGAGATTATCAGATTTGTTTCGTGGATGAATACATCAAGACGGCTACACTGTTTCCCTCCATCAAGAAGGATGCAAAGACATCGATTATTCATAGATTCAAGAAATTTATGATTTTGGAGCGGCAGCGCCATTACCAGTATTTAGATAGTTATTTTGAATGTATTTTTTACGTTAGCACTCTTGATTTTCCTTTGTCTATTTGTTATCTTCATTGTAACCTACGCCTAGTTGATTATTAATGAGATGACAATTTCAAAAAAAAAAAAAAGAATGACTCTAGCTTATTTCTTATTCAACAAAGGCCAAAAAAAAAAAAAAAAAAAAGCTACTATAAATTATAATCTTCCTTGTTTTTTCTTTTAAAGAAAAATGACTCCATTATATTGTCAATCCCGTGATAATAAGAAAATAGTCGCCAAAAGGTCTTTTTTATAATCTTCCTCCATCTCATAAAATATCGACCTCATCCTTTTTATTTGATCCTATCGGAAGATTTAGAGAAGGTTGAAGCTTGAGAAGGGACGTCGACATGCATGTTATCAAAGGAACCTTATATTTGAGAAAAACCAAGTATTTTTTTTCTTAAAATTACAAATTTAGAAAATTAGTTATCAGACTTATCACCAATTCATTTCCAATATTTTAGAATGACTACATCATTGTACATTCAATTTTTTTGAAATATGTTGCTACAAACTGGGAGTAAAATTAAAATGTTAAAAAATATTTGGGGTTGATTTTGGTAAACATAAAGTTCTAATAAATTATTTTTATAAAATATTTCACTTTCTTGAAATATTGAGATTCTGAGAGTAATACTTTAATTTTTCTTTTATATTACTAACATATAATTTATCACATGTAAATTTTTATGGTTGTTTATAGCGGTCAGTCTAATTTTTTTAAATAATTGTTGTAATTTTGAAGTTGTAAATTTGTATATTTAATGTTTGTAAATTTAATATTTAAGCTATTATTCAAGCTGTTGTAATTTTGTAATTAATGAATTGAATAATCTAGAGAAGTGTCGTATGAAATTGTTTGCAATTAATTCTTAGCAACAACGTGGATCCTTAAATTAAGGAAAGAAAAAAAATCATTTGAATTGTTGACTTTCAACCACAGAGCGACACGTCAGCTCTGTGGTTCTTCTTTTAATAAAGAGGATTATATTTTAAATATATTTGAAAAGCTTTATTTCTCTAAAATAGAACATTGATTTATGTTTTAATTTTTTGATTATCAAAAAAACGATACTTGCCACATTTACTCTTCCTACATTTAGATTTTATTACAAATTGATATGTAAATACTACCAACCCAAGTGAAGAGGTTATAAACTAAAATGTAAAATATTATGTTATACATTTCAGGACTTTTATTAAAATTCAAGTTGCACAATCATTATATGTATAAAAAATCGTATAAATAATCACTTATATTCTGATATTCACCCTACCTTAACAAACAATTAAAAATAACGGAAATTCCACGTGGTACCCCTTAAGTTTGTCAAATTTCTCAGGGTATATTTACTTTTAAGAATCTGTCCATGTTACCTTTGATATTCCACTTTTTGCCCGTGGTACCCTTTAGTGTAACGGCCGTTAAGTGGACGTTAACTTTTGGTGGCATGACAATATTAATCATGAATAAACTTTGGCAGAAAAATTAATTTAATTTATCATTTGTTAAAAAAAAAAAAAGTTTGAACATTTCCCACGGTACTCATGCGATTTATACATTCTTCCCCAAATATCACTCAGATATAACACTTTTTCCATGGTACCCTTTAATTTATACAGTTTTACCATAACCCTTCTGATTTAAGCAATGCAATAGTTTGATAAGGGGGTCATTTCGCTATTATTCTGTGTGTCCTTTCAATTTACTCTTACTCAATATCAACACGTACATAATCAATATTACTTTTCTATAAAATATAACAGCTTAAATAAAATTTTCATCTTTGACTTCATTTCATAATTAACTCTATTTTTCAAATCTTTCTTTAGCTAACATATAGTCATGTTGGAATTTGTCGAGCTACTTCTACTGAGTTAAGATAGTCAAATAAGACAAGATTTATTTTCTACATAAACTCTGCTAAAATTCATAAACTTGTTAATATTTTGGCTGGTGAGTATTAATGGCATAACATGATACTTCGTTTGTTGTAACTCATGGATATTTGTGGAAAAATTTATAAAAATACAGGGTAACTTGAGAAATGTTCAAAATTTGATTTGATTTTATATTTATTATAATTTTTGAATTACTAATTATTGACATGTCATCAAAAGTTAGTCCCTTAACGCAAAAATGGAACCTTAAAAATACCATGGGCAGATTCTTAAAAGTAGTGGTACCATGAAAAATCTGACAAAACTAAGGAATACAGTGAGAAATTTCCGTTAAAATAATAAACAAATTACTATATCTAACCCAAATTTATAATCCTCGGTATCAATAATATATTAACCCTTTTTATTCTTTAATAGAGATATTTTTCACATTTTAATTAATGAACATAAGACGGACAAAATACAAAGCAATAACCCGTAAACAAACCTAATATGTAATTACTTGTGATTGGTGAATGGGCCCAAAATATATTAAATGGGCCGTTTAAACAAAGTCCATGAACTTGAAAGTCCATAAGAATTGATTTAGTAGCCTGTAAACTACACTAGAAACAAAACCTCCATGATCGTCATATAAATACATTAGAAGTTGGAACATCCTCTTTTCCAGTCATAAACTCTAACTCAACTTCTCCGCCTTTCACACCAATTTCACTCTTTTACTTCTCTTTCTTTTCTCACACTACAAATCTCGCTTCTCACACTTTAAACCTGATACATTTATTAACAAATTAAAAAATATATATTTATCAACAAAAATTTGCATCTTGTGCTTTTCCATGAATCCAATAAGAGAATTTTTTATTGTTTGGTGTTCTTTATTTCTAGTATTTTTTTCGACCTTTGTCTTATAAGACTTCTTCGCATGCATTTTTTTTAGTATTTAATTGTTGTTTTATTAGTGTTGAAGTATTTTTCTGATTTCAATATTTTTTACCCTTTTTATTTTTTTTTAGAATTTTATTTGTTTCTTGTAGATATTTTTAAATCTCATTTTTTTATTATTTTGAGCTTTATTTCAATCCCTATACATGTAAATCTTTACTTTGTACCCCTTTCATTCAACTCCACACTACAGATTTGCTTGTTCAAATTTACCAACACGCGTTTTAAGCAATAAATATCTCTAATTACGTATTTGCAAAAATTATGAAAGCTAGATATTTTCAATTATTTTAGATCAAGCGGACTTATTCTGTTATTCATTATTATTATATTATGTGATTTTTTAAAAAGATTTATTTTTCTGCATTTATTTTTCGTTTATTAATTCAGTTTTTCGTTTTTTACATCATTTTTCTCTTTTAAATTCGACAGTAAAAGGAGTAGAAATAAATGTTATAAATTTTATTTTACTTAATTCATTAAATTCATGATTTATTCATACTGTGTAAAAAAATGCATTATTTTTAAATTTCATAGATTTAATTTGCATTATTTCTATCAATTGGATTAATTTATTACTCCCTATTATTTATTTTAATTTATTATTGTTGTAAAATTTTCGATTGATTTATTTTTTATATAAATTATTCATTATTCGTTTTTTATTAATATTTACGCACAAAATATAAACGTAAATATTTACGTACGAAACATAAAAATAGACGGTTTTCATTAATTAATTACTTAATCTTTGTTGTGGATCCCACGTTTAATATTAAAAAAAACTGAATTTGATGATGTGGCTTCCTAGAATTGCAGGAAATGTTTCTTGTATTTATAAAGATAAAATTGTAATTTTGTACAATACTACAATCATCGGCTTACAAAAGGCAAAGACGAGTATTCCACTCTCTTGCACTCCTTGGCCAGCATACGCTACGCTTGAAACAACTCATTCTCATCATTTTTAAATTATTAGTCCCTCCTCTTTCAATCTACAGAATACACCTGTCCATTCCGAGGCATACAAATATACAATGTATTATACTACAATGGTAGAATAGTATTTAGATCAATATATTCACTCAAATGTACAATGGTAACAACCTTTTAAAAATAATAAAGTCAATATGTCCCCGGTCGCTATTTAGATAAACAAACTCAAGAATATTAAATACATAGTAATTCACACGACTACACGAGAGTATATGTCTATGAATTAAGCGCGTTCTTTAGAAATAAAGTTAAGAATTTAAAGAGTTGAACTGAATTGAAGTAAAGTATTCCGTATCTAAAGAGTTAATTGAATTAAATTGAATTCCAAGAAAAGTGAGGATTGATGCTCCTTGACCTAACCATAACTCAACTCGAACACTGACTTGCTTGCCTCAACCCAATCTTTTTTCTTGAACACCTTCCCAAAAAACAAAAATGTATAGAACTCACTCAACACACCACCAAAACCATCCCCGGGCCTATTCAAAGTCAGACCTAAGCCAACTCAACTCGCCCCTTCACTAAGACGGAGTCAGAGTTACGTATTCCAACCCTAACCATGATCAGGTTTAACTAGAGTTGTTCAGTGAGTCTGGTCAGGGCGAGCTGTGCCATCAGGTTGCAGCCCAAACACGGCCCAAAAATGAAACAGGGTCGGGTTGGGCTAGTGTCGTGATGAATTCTTCCTATCCGAGCCCGGCCCAATGAGTAGCGGCTAGGGCAGGCCGGATCGGGCACCTTTGATTTATTAATTTTTTAGTGTTGGACTGGGTCGGACCTATGAAATGCGATCACTTGCTTGGCCTAAGGAGAAGGGCGGGACGTATCAGGTTGTGCTACGGGGTGGCCAAGTTGGGGTTTTGTGGCCCGCTATGTTGTTCAGTGTACCCCTCTAGGTCTAGCCCGTGACAAGCCCTAGTTCAAAGTTATTGCTATGCAGTAATTATTGCGTAAAATGGTCTCACACGGTAAGACGGTCCACTTTTGTGATTGCTATGTTGGTCTAGAATCTAGACATTTATATATTCTTATAATAACGTTAAAATGAATCCTCCCTAAAAATTAAAAAAGTGAAATCCCAAGAATACCCCTCGACACACATTCGGACAATCGGACATCCTTCCCACAAGCATTTGAATATGAATATATAAACGCGCTTCTCTCTCTTTCTTTCAAAAAATACACCATTTCAACTCCATCTCTTCATCCCCCCTTCCTCCTCTCCTCCCATGGCGGCCATCACCACCATGTCCACCTTTCTCCTCTTCTCCCTCCTTTTCATCATCCACCCTTCATCATCCCAACGAAACTCCCCACCAGCCCCACCAAACGCACTCTCCCTGGTACCCACACCCGCTCCAGCACCCGCTCCCGCTCCCGCTTCCGATACCTGTAACGGTATCTGGATCACCTACACCTGGAACTCTGGCAAAAAACTCCATCCTCGCCGTAAAGGCCCAAAACAGCCCTTCCGTTTTAAATCCACCCTAGAGCTTCTCAACAACGATGACGTTGCGCTTAAGTCATGGGAGGTGTTTGTTGGGTTTCAGTACAATGAGCTTTTAGTTTCCGCTGGCGGTGTTGTGTTGGCGAACGGGTCTACGCTTCCGGCTTTAGTCGGTGAGGGGACTATTTTTGCTGGTTATCCTCAGGCTAATTTGCTCACTGCTATTCAAACTGCCGGTGATGTTAGTGCTATGAGTATTGAGGTTCCGCTTCAAGGGACGCAGTTTGGTGTTGCGCCTCCTCGGGTTCCCCTTCCTAATAATATTTCGCTTGTTAATGAGGGTTATATTTGTCCTGCACCTTCTAAACGAGGTATGTCATGTTGTTCAATTACGTATTAATTGATTTATTGATTGATTGATTGATATTTGTGTAAGACGGTTTTACACAAGTTTGTTAGATTAGCTGATGGAGTTGACCCGGTTCTAAGCTTGGGGATCTGGATGCAAGTATACTACTGTTATAACGGATGTAAGAAAGATAAATAAAGAACGTGAAAAAGACAACAGATTTACGTGGTTCACTAACAATTTGTTAGCTACATCCACCCAGATTTCAGAGTATACTCGTTAGAGTATTCAGATTTAAGACGACTCAGATTTTTGACAGATTTCTGAATGAATAAAATAGACGCGAACATGAGAGTTTATATAAGACTTTCTGCATGAGATATTTTCCTTAACAGAATTAGGAAATCCTAACAATTTCCTAAACAGACAAGGAAACTAAATAATAGTTTCCTAAACAGATAAGGAAACTAATCAGATGCGGAATTCAGAACAGATTCAAGGCATATTCAAACAACTACTACGAATCATAATTTGAAAAATGTATACAATTGATTGGAAGGGAGGGAATTGTAGTCTAAACTAATAGAGTTGACTTTTCATTGATCATACATTATAATGCTAGTTAGGACGGTGGGGGTTAATCTGTTGTCGATTATGATTGAATTTGGTTGATTTGTGTGTAACGTGATGGCGAATAATTGTGGTAGTCGATTTTGTGATTATAATGCTTAGATGGTATAATAAATTACGGAGTACATTGTTTTCGTAGCAAAAAATGGTCTTTTTAGGTAATAATATCTATGGCCCTTTGTATTTTGATGGTTGAGTACATGAAAATGGTATAATCTCGAGTTTGAGGCACTGGGATAATGTTGATTGTTGATGATATATATGTGAATTGTCGTTACTGATACGATAGTGATTTTGCATAATAGTGGGGGATATCAGGGCATTGACTTAACTTCAGTTGCTGAGAGATTAAAAAAGTTTGATGCTTTGTATTAATGTGAATCTGTGTATTTCAGGGAACTTCACCTTGGAAACATGTTGTATGCGAGACCCGGATTATAAGGAGAACATGACCATAGCTGATGATTTTAGACCTCGACAAAAGGGTGACTTGACCATCATGTACGACGTGACTAAGGCTTATTCAGATAACTATTGGGCTCTAGTCACCATGGTTAATCACAACCCACTTGGCCGTCTTGATTACTGGCAACTTAGCTGGGACTGGACGGCTGATGAGTTTATTAACAGCATGAGAGGTGCCTATACCGACATTGTTGATGCCAACGACTGCATGACTGGGCCTCAAGCTAAGTACTACGCGGGTCTTGATTTCTCCACTGTGCTCAACTGTGAAAGGCGGCCCACCATCATCGACCTTCCTTTACAGTACACCAATGACACTGCTCTAGGCTATGTTCCATACTGTTGCCGTAATGGTACTATCTTACCGGCTGCAATGGATGCATCCAAATCTATCTCTGCATTCCAAATCAATGTTAAGAAAATGCCACCAAACTTGAACCTGTCTGCTGTGGTCCCACCTCAGAACTGGCAGATCAAAGGGACCCTCAACCCGAATTACAAATGTGGGCCTCCCATCCGTGTCAGCCCGAGCGAGTTCCCTAGCCCGACAGGTATTCGTGTCAATACAACCTCATTTGCGAGCTGGCAGGTTGTGTGTAACATCACCAAGCCTAAGGATGCTAAACCTAAATGCTGTGTTTCCTTCTCTGCATTCTTCAATGAATCCATTATCCCATGTAAGACCTGTGCCTGTGGCTGCCCGAAAAGCACGGGACAAACGTGTAGCACGACTGCCCCGGCCATGTTCCTCCCAACAGAAGGTCAACTGGTCCCATTTGATAACCGGACTAAACTCTCCAAAGCTTGGGCTGAAATAAAACACCTGCCTGTCCCAAACCCGCTACCCTGCTCAGACAACTGTGGGGTCAGCATTAACTGGCACGTAGCCACCGACTTCAACAAAGGATGGAGTGCAAGAGTAACACTGTTCAACTGGGATGAAGTTGACTTTCAAGACTGGTTTATTGCTGCTGATTTAGGCAAAGCAGGGCTAGGTTTTGAGAAGGCGTATTCGTTTAACGGCACTCTTATGACTGACAAGATAAACAACAATACTATATTCATGCAGGGACTTCCAGGACTGAATTATCTAATTGCAGAAACTAATGGCAGTAAGCCAACAGATCCTAGAGTCCCTGGGAAACAACAGTCTGTTCTTTCCTTTACTAAGGCGGGTATCAATGGAATCGACATTCCAATTCGAGATGGGTTTCCGACTCAAGTGTTTTTCAATGGGGAAGAATGCTCAATTCCAGATATAATTCCGATAAACAGTGGATACAAGAAGCCTCATCTTGCATTCATTACTGCTCTTATTGCAGTTCTGGTACTCATCTTTATGGAGCAGTGACCGAGATTTGAATTCGGGTTTTTGTAGCTGCTGCTAATTCGTTTCATTCTTTTATGATTGATCAATCTACATACATAGAGAGAATGCTGATTGAGAAGAAGGTTCAGTCAACTATATTTGTGTGCTATGAGGATATTAATGCCAAATTAGATTACTATAATGTATTGGTATATCTGTATACAACCAACCTGTTATACTTTTTTTTTTTTGAGTTTTATGTCAATTTTTTTTTTATAAAAATGTGAAGTATTAAAAATTTTATGTGACACCCCGCGATAAAGCGGAAAATATGAGATTTAAAAAAAAAACTTTTTATTATAAGTTAAAGATTAGCACGCGGGTGCCACTAACGAAAAGAAACAAATACAACAAAAGGCCAACTTAGGTTATTACAACCAAAGTCTAGAAAACGGGGAAAAGATATCCCACGAATAGACATATGATGGGGTTTCTAAACTAGAAACTAAGGTCCAAGGGTTTAGTTCTCGCTAGCCCACACGTCTTCCCCACGTAAGCATCTTCACCACCTGTCATTCATGTAAACATGAACGCCACAGTCAGTGGGGAGTAACTCAAGGTTCTCCCAGCCACAATATGTCGAAATGCAAGTAAACAAACACTTAATTAAACATATTGATCATGCAACGTATATGAACAATGGAGAACAAGGAGATATAATGAATAATCATGATGAAACAGGCATAATACTTTCTTAATAGAATAGGCATGATATATGAGGATAAATATGCAATCAAGGAAATAGAATTATCAAGCCAACCAACTCATATTGACACGACTCAACAAGTGTAAGACATATACTTAGTATGAACTCACAAGACAAACCATCTAGACTCCAACGTCTTGGTAGGACGACGATCATAATACGGTCCTAGTCTAAACCTGGATCCAGACTCTCGGGATGGACGTCACCCGATTCGACAAACGATATACCAATCGTATCCAAGACTCGAAACATGGCACACACTCGTAACCAAAGGTCGAGTAACCTATAATCGGAAACATGGCACACACTCGTAACCAAAGGTCCGAAGAAAGGCGGAAGGATATCCTAATTCGGAAACATGGCACACACTCGTAACCAAAGGTCCGAAAGAGGAAAGATAACTCAATCCGGAAACATGGCACACACTTGTAACCAAAGGTCCGAAAGAGGAAAGATAACCCAATCCGGAAACATGGCACACACTTGTAACCAAAGGTCCGAAAGGAGTAAATAAGGAATGTCAAGTAGTCACACAATGTAAAACGTCACACTTGAGTCACAATAAGAGTAAGAATGATCATGCAAACATCATATGACACGGGACCATTAATGTCACATTCATACTCATGGCTTGCATCTCACCATGAGTACGGATGGGAACATCAATCCCGACGATCATATCGCAACTAGAGGGCTTATAGCTCACCCCTAGTATCCGATAGGACCAAGACTCTCACAACAGAACAATACAAGACATCATCAAGAATGTGACGCTTAATAAGTAACTATTTATAATAAATATTTCATGCTTATATTAATAAATATTCCATTTTATAATTTAACATGCCGGTTAAATAAAATAAATAAACTATAACAAGTAGTGATGAATAATTTACGTTATGCAAAATTTACGGGTTAAAATGGAAACCCACACAAGTGATTTCTTCACGGGCCTACTACAAAGCATGAAGTTGGCCCAAGTCATGTAATCATACAAATCCAACAAGAGAAATATGGTGAGCCCAAGGATAAAAAGGTAAAGAGCCCACCAATTAAGTTCAATCGAGCCCAACAAACAAAACACTCAAAGCATACACAAGGGAGAAGGGGGAAAGCAAAGGGTGTAACCAATCACCTATCCCGTGACCACCACACAAACCACCAGCCCACGGCCAGCCGCCGGTCCACGACCAAACCCAGCCCACGGCCAGCCCGTCACCGAGTCCAACATCTATGAAACGGGTCCAACAAAATTGTAACCAACACATGCCCTAAACCACAATGTATGTAGACCATAAGACGGAATTACGAGTATGCTTAAGACGGATACAACTACACTAACTATACCACACATGTTAACCATTTGTCCACTAGAGGCAGCCTACATGAACCTGTGCACAACCTCCAGACCGTGCCAACTCAAGCTCCTCCATACACCCCTCACGGCTGCCCAAGGCAGCGCCAACGTGGCTGCCCAAAAGCAGGCCGTGTATAGCACCTATGAACACTACCCTTCCCGTCTCAAAACAGCACCAATACACGCCCTGTTCTCGTCCCAAAACAGAACTCAGGTAACCAAAATCACCCGTCCATGTGAGAAATAAACATGGCTCAAAACAACAACGCTCAAGACAGTCCGTGTGAGTCAAGACGGAAATTAAAAGCTAAGTCGAGACGGAAACGAGTACGGTTATAGACATGAAAGGCCACCAAGTCTCGCTCACACCAAACCCAGATTTTCAGTCCCAAAACAGCCATACCAACAACAGTTTAAGACGGAAGTTAACATATGAAAGCGAAAAAGACACAAAGAACTCAACTTTATCGAATGAGAGCATGTAAAAAGATATAACAAAATGGAAATTTCGACATTTGTCGAGTAACCTATCACCGTTACCTGTTTATGACTTCTTAAACGTCCAAGGAACCATCCAAGGGTGATTCTAAACCCAAAATGGAAAAGATTAGCTCCAAAAACCGCATCCTTGAAAGACGGCCGAAATGAAACCGGATGAAAGCTTGGCTCTTTTTTATATAGGAAGGAGGAGAATGAGGAGAGGAAGCTAATGGTATAAAAATGGTGAAGTTTGGTTGAGAAATGAAGGAGAAAATGGAGGTTGAAAGAGGCGGGGATGGTGTTGTACGGTTCTGTGTTTGTGTGGTTGCTGCTGCTGCTCTATTGAAAGAAAGACGAAGAAGGAAAAGGGAAGTGGGGATGGGGGGACACGGTACCCATACAACAACAATAATATATGTATTAATAGTACATAATAATATATAATAATAATAATTATAATAATAATAATAATAATAATAATAATAATATATAATAACAATAATAGTAAGAGAGATATTTTAGAGGTGGGGTGTAAAATGTTAGGTGGGTGTGATGTGTTGTCAAAATAGGGTAGGTCGAGAAAGGTTAGTCTCACCAGTAGAAATGTGACGGTCTATAGCTAGACGGGGTTTAAGACAGAGATTATTATTATTACCGTCACTATTATTATCCGACCAAAAATACGAATAAATATATTCTTATAAAAATCATGCCTCAAAATATAATTTAATAATACGTATTTTTATAAAAATGAGCTTTTATATAATACGTTTATAAAAATCGTGTTTGACATAAAATTAATTAAATTGAATAATTCAAAATTATAAAATAAAGCAGTCAAACGGTTTAATAAATTTTAAATGTCAAAATAGAAAATTCGCGGGTGTTACATTTTACACCTAATTTTGTTTGGTGTTTGTGTTAATAATTATAATCCCTGATTTGGGAGTTCCTCTGTCATTCATATTTATATGCAATATTACAATATGGTTGGTCAATATACAAGCCTACAAAAGGGGAAGGAGATCAGCTAAGTAAGGAGAGTATTAAGGGTCAAAGATTTACATAACTAAATCATATACTAACTAACGCAAATATTATCTTCATAATATTTGTCTAACACTCCCCCGCAGTTGGAACGGTAGGAGAACGTACATTCAAACTGGTTCGAAAACAAGTAAATAGGTGGCGAGGGAGACCTTTGGTGAAGATATCGGCGTATTGATAATCAGAGGGCACATGTAAAACACGAACTTCACCAAGCTTGACCTTGTCGCGAACAAAATGAATGTCGATTTCTATATGCTTGGTTCGCTGATGATGAACCGGGTTGCCGGATAGGTAGACAGCTGAAATATTATCGCAAAAAACAAGAGTGGATCGTTGCAATGGGACACGAAGTTCAAGTAATAGGTTTCGAAGCTAACTTGTTTCTGCAACGGCATTTGCTACGCCCCGGTATTCGGCCTCGGCACTAGACTTAGATATTGTTGCTTGTCGCTTGGAGGACCATGAGACTAAGTTGTCTCCTAAAAATACACAATATCTAGAGGTTGAGCGACGAGTGTCGGGACAACCACCCCAATCGGCATCGGAGTAGGCAGTAAGAGCAGTTGAGCGTGAGGGCCAAATGGTGAGGCCATGATCAGAGGTGCCTTGAACATAATGTAATATACGTTTGAGGAATTGTAAATGTGAGGCACGAGGGTCATGCATGAAGAGGCATACTTGTTGTACGACATATGTAAGGTCGGGGCGAGTAATAGTTAAGTACTGAAGTGCACCTGCCAGGGAGCGATTATTTTTTTTAAACACCGCAACTTTTATTAAGAACAAATAAATTTTTACAAGAACTTGGTTGTAGCCGAGACACAATCTGGGCTCCCACCCCCTTTTAATAGAAAAGTTAAGTCGATAAAAATAAAATCAGTAGCACGTGCTCCGGTATACAAGACACGAAAAATTTCTGAATCTGCTTGAGCAATGCAATGGTATTATTATTATTATTATTATTATTATTATTATTATTATTATTATTATTATTATTATTATTATTATTATTATTATTATTATTATTATTATTATTATTATTATTATTATTATTATTATTATTATTATTATTATTGTTATTACTATCATTATTATTATTATTATTATTATTATTATTATTATGATTATTATGATTATTATTATCACCATTATGATCATTGTTATTATTATTATTATTATTATTATTTTTAAACACCGCAACTTTTATTAAGAACAAATCAATTTTTACAAGAACTTGGTTGTAGCCGAGACACAATCTGGGCTCCCATCCCCTTAGTAATAGCAAAGTTAAGTCGATAAAAATAAAATCATTAGCACGCGCTCCGGCATACTAAGAACCAGATAATTTCTGAATCTGTTGGAGCAAGGCAATGTGATTATTATTATTATTATTATTGTTATTATTATTATTATTATTATTATTATTATTATTATTATTATTATTATTATTATTATTATTATTATTATTATTATTATTATTATTATTATTATTACACCGCAACTTTTATTAAGAACAAATCAATTTTTACAAAAACTTGTTTGTTGCCGAGACGCCGGATCATCAATCTTGGGGTCGGCATCTGCGCTCAATTTGGAGCCTGGTTCGACTGGTGTAGCACAAGCTTTGCAGGAACCCATTTTAGCTCGAGAAATAATATCTTTGGCATATTGTTGTTGAGATAAAAACAGGCCGGCTGTGGTACGACTCACGGAAATACCCAAAAAATGATGGAGAGAACCAAGGTCGGTCATGGCAAATTCCTGAGAGAGCCGTTGGATAATAGAGCGCAGGAGAACGGGGCTAGAGGCGGTAAGAATAATGTCGTCGACATATAATAATAAGTAAGCCGTGGCAGTAGGCGTGGAGTATATAAATACAGACAAATCACATACGCTAATGGAGAACCCCTGTGATAAAATGAAAGTGGCAAACCGATGATACCAAGCGCGAGGTGCTTTCTTTAAACCATACAGTGATTTCCGAAGCTTGCACACATGAGTAGGTAAAGACTTATCAACGAAACCCGGCGGTTGATGCATATATACGGTTTCGTCCAGGTTGCCATGTAAGAAGGCATTTTTAACATCAAGTTGATGCATTGGTGAAGTGAAACCTTCACGACTCGAATTTTGACCGAAACAGACTCGATTTGGACAGTGTTTTAAACTGTTTAATCGTGCTAAAAACAACTAAAAACTCAACAGAAACTGTGAAGACTGCAATCGAACGATCAATGATTAATCCGTTTAAAATCACGGTTCCAGAACTCTACAATCGAATAGAGTAAAGGATGTGATTGGGATATGAATTAACTCAAGCACACAGCCACTAGGTTAAGACTAAGAGGATAATTTTCCAGCACACAGCAAATAAAAATACCCAAGGACTATCTTCCAGCACACAGCAAAGAAGAGTACCCGACTCTAAGCACTAAGCAAAAGAGGTTTAGTAGAAATCGATGTTTCTAACTTGTGTTTTCTTCATTCATCAAATCTGATTTTCTCATGTCTAACTTTGGCTTTTATACTACAAGCCATACAATCTTGACCCTTTATTACAAACTAAGATCTAGGGCTCACATAAAGACCGAAAAACAACAAGAAAAACGGTCCTCTAGACCTTACACAACTTACACAAGACAATGACATAAAGCATAAAATACAACCTCCCTTTGGCATGTTCTATTGACTTATTTATGATCACAATAGACCTTTTAGAGGCTCACAAAAACCGGCTCATGCTTTTGGTAGCCTTCCAAAGGTGCATTAGAACTTGCTTGTTCAAAAGAGGAAAGGTTGAAAGTGACCCCTTGATAAGTCTATAAAACCGTGCAAATGTCCCCATCACTCGGTTTTATCTACCTTGTCCCACATGGTTCAATTCATTTTAAGACAAAAGATAACATGTAAAAATCCTCCAACTTCTTGATATGAGGATCCTAGGCCAAAAGCTCGATGTTTTCTTTAAACGGGTTTGGTCTTGGACCTCAAATTGCGTGATGGTCCAAAGCCGGGCTCAATGGGACTAGGTGTGCCTTGATTTGCTTCAATCTCCCCTTCTTGAAAAGGATTTGCCCTCAAATCCTCGACTTGATCATCACTAAGCTCTTCATAATAAGGACTCAAATCCCCAACGTTGAATGTGCCGTGAACTTCGTAATCCCCGGGAAGGTCGAGTTTGTAGGCATTAGGTCCAATTTTCTCGAGTATTTCAAAAGGACCATCGGCCCTTGGCATGAGCTTATTCTTTCTTTTGTCGGGAAATCTCTTCTTCCTTAGATGTAACCATACAAGATCTCCAGGCTCGAAATTCTTGGACCTCCTAGAACCTTTGGACTTAGCTTTGTGAACCTCATTACTCTTCTCAATTTTTTTCTTGACTTGCTCATGGATATGGAGCATTTGCTCAACCCTTTTCTTAGCATCATAATCGATAATGTTTCTTTTGATGGGTGCCAAGTCCGTGGGCATCATTGGGTTGACACCATAGACTACTTCGAATGGGGACTTGCCCGTGGTGGTGGAGGGGGCTCGGTTAAATGCGAATTCGGCTTGAGCTAGCTTGAGATCCCAATCTTTCAAAGACTTAGTAACGGTGCACCTTAGTATCCGCCCCAATGTTTTGTTGGTGATTTCAGTTTGACCGTCGGTTTGGGGGTGGTGGGAGGTGCTAAAGAGTAACCTAGTCTTGAGTAACTTCCATAAGGTTCTCCAAAAGTGGCTCATGAATTTTGAGTCCCTATCCGAGACAATAGACTTGGGAATACCATGGAGCTTGGCCACTTCCTTGAAATAGAGCTCGGCTACACTAGTTGCATCCTCCGTTTTCTTACACGCAATAAAGTGAGCCATCTTGCTAAAACGATCCACAACCACCATGATGGAATCATTACCCCTTGAAGTTCTTGGTAAGGCAACAATGAAATCCATGCTAATATCCTCCCATGGTTGATTTGGGACGGGTAGAGGGGTGTAAGGACCCGTTTGGAAGTAGGCCTTTGATTGGGTGCAAGGAGCACACCTCTTGATCACATCTTGGACATCTCCAAGCATCTTGGGCCAATAGAATTGTTCTTGTGGGATGTCATACGTCTTTTGGATGCCAAAGTGACTGGCAAGACCATTAGAGTGGACTTCCCTTACTAAGAGACTTCTATACGGTCCCCTTGGTATGCACAATCGGTTTCCATGGAACAAGAACCCATTTTGAGTCAAGTACTTGCTCTTGATTTTGATTTGACCCCCTTGAAGTAGTTCCCATTCTTCTTTGAAATCCGGATCCTCTTGGTATAGCTCCTTCATGTGCTCAAACCCAAGAACTCTTTGCTCCATAAAACTCAACATAACGAACCTCCTAGATAGAGCATCCGCTACCACATTGTCCTTTCCTTCAATATACTTGCTTGAAAAGTTAAAAGATTGTAGAAATTCTACCCACTTGGCGTGCCTATGATTGAGCTTATGTTGACCATTGATGTATTTGAGAGCTTCATGGTCCGAATGGAGGACAAAGGGACGTGGCTTCAAGTAGTGGCTCCAATGGGCTAGGGCTCGAACAATGGCATAGAATTCTTTGTCATATGTTGAATAACTGAGCTTGGCACCACTCAACTTCTCACTAAAGTAGGCAATAGGCTTGTGTTCTTGCAAGAGGACGGCTCCTACCCCAACTCCACTAGCATCGCACTCAACTTCAAATAGCTTATTGAAATTGGGCAAGGAAAGAATTGGCGACTCACAAAGTAGCTGTTTGATGGTGTTGAAGGACTTCTCGGCCTTCCCTCCTGTGGACAGCGGGCCGCCCACGGGGGCGCTTGGTGAAGGTCGAAAAACAAGCGTTTGCATTTTGTAAGGAGTCGCCACCAATTTTTATGGGAAATTGGAACCGTTCGAATACCTCGTGTCATGTCAAGACACAAAGTAGTGACATGAACACTAAGCAATCGTTACCCTTAGCATTCTATATCTAGAATGACTCTCGTGGATGCCAATGAACACGGGTGCTCACGGAGATCTGGAGTAAGGGGTGAGGGTACGTATTAGGAAGCTCTTTTGATCGAACACCTAATCCCGCCCGCCTCGATAGCGGCCTCTACTAATGATTAGGGAAGTTATTCGTACTTGATATATCGTCGGTTATATGCATGCAATGCAACATCCAAGTTTTAATCCTAGCAGGTGAGAATTAACTAAGTCGGTTGACACGTAATTAGCATACAATTGGGTCGAAGTTGGAATTTAATGTTGATTTACATGTGGAAACATACAAGTAATAAAAGAAATACAATAATCATAAATTACAATAATGAAAATTACATTAATTACATTGGAATAGGCGATTTATGTCGAAAATACCTTTAAAACGGATAATTTGAGAAAAAGAATAAAAGAATAAAAAGAAATAAATTAACGAACAGGAATTAGCGATATTACGGATATTAGTTAGTTAATACGTGGACTAATTAAACTAGGTCAAGCGAAACGGAGTTCGGGACGAAATCATCTCGAACAGCAGTAGCGCAAAGATAGATCGCCCTGAAGAGGCGCGGCGATTCTTTGCGTCTGTTCCAAGGGTGAGTTCTGGCGTAGGCCGAACGCAAATCGTTAATGTTAATTGGTAATTTTATGGATCGATTAAATTATTTACTCGGATGAAAATGATTAATACTTTTATTACATGTCAATGATGGTCATGAAAGCGATAAACATGGATGAGACGGATGCAAACGGATTATTTACATGAAATTATGATGGAAACATTAATGAGTTCTCTGTTGAAATAAGTTAATTAGGCTAAATATGACGGATATACAACGAATATGCGAATAAGCAGATGAAAATTATATCAATGACGAATTCCAGAAACTCAATATGAACAAATTGAATCTCTAAAACCCGGGTTTGAATTTAATGACGAAAACCCGTAAATATGAATTATAAGGGATTTAAGTCGGATTTATGATGAATTGAACATGCTAATGAATGATGAATTATGATACGATATACATGTGAATATTAAACTATTGTGATGAAGAATTAACAGACGAACAAGCAAAAGAAAGATTTGAATACGAATTACGGAGAGACAAACGAAGAAGAAAGGAAGCGAGAAATCTGCGGCACCTCACGAAGAGGCGCAGCAGAATCTGCGCTCCTTCGAAGAGGCGCAAAGCGATTCTTGCTGCGTCCTTTCTCGACCGTTATCTCATCGGAAATCCGCAAAAAACAGTTTTAACAAAGGGTTTTAGAAATCGATTTTAACGGTATTTTCGACGTAAACCTTACAATTGATGATACGACAAGTAAAATACAATAAATAAAAGAGAGATTTACACCCTCAGACTTACATGTTGACGAAACGAGATGAACTAAGATATCGACTGGTGAATGCTCGACGCGAATGCAAAGAGAGTGCCCTCGTAAGAGGAAAACGATTGATTAATTTAAGTTGATTGAGTGTAGTTGGTCAAATTGGTCGGTCATGCAACGGAGAGGCTGGTACCCGGAAGGATCCGAGCTTACGTGGTCGGAAGTCCAAGCACGTAGGCGCCAATTAGTAAGAACAAAGTCTAGAATGCAAAGGGAGAAGAGAAGGGTGGACACTCGCGTGAGAAATATGAGGAACGAAGGCTCCTATTTATACTAATCACACGGAGGAATAGGGTTTCGGAGACTCTTTGGAAGTGAATCTCGGAAAGATATGAAAAAAGATACGTAAGACATGCAAAGAAGGGCCTGGGAAGAGGCGCAACAGCCACTACGTCTCTTGGAAGAGGCGCAAAGACTGCTTGCGTCTATTCCCGTGGAGGTTTCCTCTCCCGTGAAGAAAGATTTCCGCGTTTGAGTTATGGTAGGACGGAAATAATTCGATTATCTTATGAATATTACGGGATATTATTTGACAAAAGATAGAATTTATGAAATATGGAATAGAAATATCCGGAACATTCGAACATTCCGACTCGGGATTTAACAATTATCGAAAAATGGAGACGGTTTTTGACCGGACTCGAATGTACTCTAATTACTGCCAAAACGACCGTATCGGGACGTAGATGACAACTAAGAGGTCGAAATTTAATATTTGAGCAATCACTTGACGATAATCTTACGAACTGTCACAAATCGTTCCGCGAATCAAACATGCGGCCCAATCATCACCGGGTGGTTTGCGGGAGGTGCAGAAATGAGGTATCTACAGAGCCCCCACTTTGACTGAGGCTTGGACAAGGCGAAAGTCAAAGTATAGCCATCAAGTCAATCGAAGATTACAACCTGACGACTATGGCGACGCGAGGCGCTCAAGGGTCCGAACCAAGGACCCGTCGTCGGGAACATTTTAGAGTCTGTCGACTATCGGGGAGGGTCGTTTAGAGTCCATTAGACTACGTAAGGAAGCTCGCCACCATAAGAAGAAACCATACCCGAGATACCCCCGGTGAAGCGGGATCAAGACGCTTCGGAAAACTCTTTGGTCTCGAAGATAACTTGGTGTCCAAGGCATTAGGGGTCACAGGGAACTTTGGTCGAACTCTGGGAAACAAGAAATATTGAAAGCGGCAGACGGCGGTAGAGAAACTCGCTGGGAAATCCGCTTAAGTTACTCTCAAGCGAACTCGGCAAAACTTGAGGTTGAATCTGCTTGCGTCGGTCTCAAACAAACTCTTGTTTGGGAATATTTTCGACTAGGAACATCTAGATCGTCGTGGGAGAAATCTTGAGTGAGCGATCTTTGCAAAATACTCTGCTACTGGATATAATGATCTTGAGCAATCTTTTGCAAAATATCTGCTTGCTGCCTGGATAAAATGCGGGCCGGAACGAAAGAAAATCATCGAAACGGACCAAAAGAATATAATAGCGTTGAAGAAGAGGCGCACCAAAGATGGGCCCACAAATAACGAACTCATAACGAATTTTTGAAAATCCGTATGGAGGGAACACAAGGAAGAGGCGCAGTAAGAGCTGCATCTCTTGGAAGAGGCGCAGCGCCTGCTGCGTCTTTTCTCCAATTTGGCTATTTCTGCGTAAAAACGCGAACTCAGAAGGATTGTATTTCATTATTTCGAAACACAATTCTTGCAATTTCTCTCTCAAATATTCACCATTTCCATCGAGGTTTGATCCAAAAGCTTGCATTGAACATGACTAATCGAGGTATGTGTTCCAATCTTGCATTAATCATCTACATTTGTTGAATTTTGAGCCGCGAAAACTAGGGTTTTCGACCCTTTTGATCGAAAATTTGGGGCTTTTCCCCCAAATGGATTTGCTATGCCAAATTGATGTTAGAAACGGATAATAGGCAATGTTAGGAACATAACCATGTATTTGCTTCGAATTTTCATCGAGTTTTGAGCCCTTGAGTGAATTTTGAGACGGTTTTACAACTGAACCGTAAATTGCTTCGAAAATAGCCTTAGGAATGCCCATTGGCGATGAAATTTGGTATTTGGGATCCTTGGATGATGGGTAAACTTTCTACCATCTCAAAATTTTGGTTTGTGACAACTTTTTCAGGACACCTTTCTAGGGCATAATCGCCGTTATGACGAAATGCTGCCGAATTTTCGACTTGAACCTGGAACTAGGCTTTGACTTGGACTTTACTTGACCCAATTTATCTCATGAGTGATTGGGTTGGCGGGAATATGGCCAAAGATGGCATGGAAAGGGCAGTTTTCAGGGCTCTGAAGGCTCGAAAACTCCTTAACAAAGGCTTGTCGTCATGTGACGCGGCCTGAATTTACTTTAACGTTGTAGGTGATGAGGCTTCTACTTCTGGGAGGACTCCCATGGAGATAGACGCCAGTACTATTGAGGAGGCTTTAGAGCAGGCCTTCACCGCTGCGGTGATGGCCACTGGAGACGAGGCTCACGAGGAGGAGGCCGTCGAGGAGGAGGAGATCCCGAGACGGGCCAACGTCAGGCGAGGAGGTCGTCAGCTGAGAGGAGCTCCTGCGTGGGCTGAGACCTGGGAGAGTAGGCACCTCGTGTGGGCTGCAGAGGGTCACCTGTCCTACAGGACGGTGAAGAGCCTGATAAATAGGAATTCACTACTCATTACCTGTCCTCTTTCATTCTTTTAGTTCAAATTTCTTTCAAATTTCAGCCAAAACTAAAGATAGCTTTGTTTCAAATCATTATAGGAGGCCGTGAACATCAGATCGTTCTCGGGTTACACGACAGCGATGGAGCACTACGAGCGGCTGTCGGCGGAGGAGAGGGCCATGATCGAGCGTGGAGCGTTTGGTCCTCTGGTTCAGGTCTGGAGGGATATCGTGAAGAGGAAGTTGCGGGCTAACCTTAGCCTGGTCCGCGCTTTCTTGGACCGATTCTGGGATACGACTTCCACGTTTCACCTGCCTTTCGGTGAGGTGGGAGTCACTTTGGAGGATTACGGCATGATTTCTGGTCTGCCGTGTGGGACCGAGGAGATGGTGTGGCCGGAGACTGCTATAAGGGCGGATTCGGCCGAGGCGAGGAGATTGATCGGCTGGAACTTGTCGCCGAAGGTCATTGCGATCTTGGGTTTGGTACCCGCACTACGTCCGAGACTACTTTGCGGGGAAGACCCCGGCGCCGGTGACGATCGATGGGAGGGAGATCGCTCCTCCTCCTCATATCACCGAGCAGGGCTCGTCTGTGGCTTTGGTGGTTCCTGTCTTCGATTTACCTCGGAGACAAGGGCGAGAGGCTATCGACGAAGCTTCTTCCCTTTCTTTCTGACCTGAGTTCCCTAGGACGCTGGGACTGGGTCACTGCTGGTTTTGCGGTCCTCATCCGCTTCATGAGGGCCATGGTTCGTCCGGAGTTGATGGAGAAGGGGACTTCTCCTGACGCTGTCGGACCTAGACTACTGTTGGAGGTATGAACCTTCCTTTAGACCAAGGTAAATTCCTTTCTTTATTAAATCACGAAAGATCGTCATTGATTATTCATTCTACGAGGCGTGGGTGTACTCCTACTTCCCGGGCCTCGCGCCCAAGAGGACGGAGCCGCCGGAGAAGGCCTATCCCGTGGTGAGGGATTGGGTGATGTCTTGACGAAGAGCAAGTGCTCTTCGCACAATGTCTACCTACGGGACGTGAACGCCCTTCACCGAGCGGCGTGAGTATCCCACTCGTATTCATTTATATTTCTTATCCTTTGCCTTCACTTGATCATAGGAATGATCTTTGCCTTATCTTGTCGCAAAGGTGCCTGGACCTTGGGCGGAGTACGCGGAGCGCCTCCTCTTGTCGCCGAGGTCCTTCGACCTAGGAGCCCGAGTCGGCCGTCTTTGTTGTGGACGTCGATGGGTCCTGTGTGGTATCCGGGCGAGCGTTTGGCTCGTCAGTGCTCTCGGGACGCGTTGACGGTTCCCGTTGATCCTCCGAGGACGATGTTCGGGAGCCTGCGAGGCCGAGAGGGAGGCGGACTGGCCGGTGCCCGTGGCGACGACCTTCTTCTCCCCGGCGAGGACTACTCGCGTTCCTTTACGGGAGGTTGGCGTCGGCCGTAGTGGTGAGTATCTTTTACTTTTCCTTGATTTGATTTTGAGAATTACGACGAAAGATCGTCGATTAATGAGAATTATTTGTCCTTGCGGAGGTCGAGGCGGCGGCATCGAGCCCCCGTGAGTACCCCGAGACTCTTGAGTACATCGACGCGACCGGGAGGACGACGATCTCCGAGCCGCGTGACTTTGACGTAGGCCGTGACGACGGATCTTTGTCTAGACGATCGGCAAGATCGATTCGGAGGGTGAGCCTCCCGCTTATATACCTTTCGTGTAAGAACACATTTGATTGAACTTGTTCAATTTACTGAGAATTTCTTTTGAAATGCAGGTCGCGCCATCTCGGTTCGTGGCACTATGGAGGGTGGCCAACCGGCTACAAGCTACCGCCATCGAGGCACTCGTCGGTGGTCGAGGTCGTCAGGTATGAACCTCATTTGATTTCTTTTGATTTTTGATTTTCGCTTTTGTTTGAATTGATTGACATGAGCCAATTTACTTGTTTATAGGTCGGTCGTGAGTCGGAGCGAGAGTTGACCCGATCTCGGGAGGAGACACTCGCTTGTTGAGGGAGCTCGAGTTTCGGATGCCGAGATTGCTGCTCTTACGGCGAGGGTTCTTGAGTTGGAGGGTGCCCAAAGAAGTTTTTGTGTAGTTTTGTACATTTGGACATCTGATTTTGAACATTTTTGGACTTTGTTTGGGGCGCAAGCCCCGCTTGCTTGACTTTGGACTTTGTTCGGCGCAAGCCCCCGCTTTGCTTTGTACATTTGTATATACGATGGCCCGAGTGCCTTTGCTTTGGGTTGTGTTGCTTGTATCTCTGCAGTTAGTTCTTGAACAGGTTTGGTAGACAACGGTTTACGCCGTCATGTTGCCGAAATTTACATAGAAATCACGCAAAACATACATTTTATACATATGGCCTTTGACCAGCGCAAAATGAGACTCGAAAGAGCACGAAAAAATGCAAAAATGCAAAAATTTTGTCGGAAATGACCGGACGGTAGGGAGGGTTACCCCCTAAAAAAAAAAAGAAAAAAGAGAAATCTGTAAGTGTAGAAATGAAATGTTGAAATGAAAACAAAAGGAAATTGTTTCCCAAAAAGAAAATGAAATTTACTTCCTAAAAAATAAAAAAATGAAATTTATTTCCTAAGAATAAAAAGTTTGAGTGTCATGAAATGGCGAAGGTGTCGATGTCGCCTCGAAATGCGTGCCCGCGAAAATAGGAAACTTGAAACATGGTAAACTGCTCTTATTTACCAAAATAAAATCCCGTAAGAATAGGAAATTATTCGTTATAGAATTAGGAAAGATCCAAACGCGGAAATCACAGAAGTGAGCTTGGGGAAGAGGCGCAGCATGAGCTGCGTCCCTTTGAAGAGGCGCAGCAGGCGCTGCGCCTGTTCCCAAGTTGGTCCGTTACGCGGATTTTTGGAAACAAAGAATTAGTATAAATAGAAGCGTCGACGAGGCGTTAATTCACAC
The DNA here is from genome assembly GCF_048544455.1 of Silene latifolia. Classification (NCBI taxonomy): domain Eukaryota; kingdom Viridiplantae; phylum Streptophyta; class Magnoliopsida; order Caryophyllales; family Caryophyllaceae; genus Silene; species Silene latifolia. Next base: position 246,306,681 of record NC_133538.1, on the reverse strand, counting down.
AATTCTTCCGTCTCTTCCTCGTCTATTCACATAAAACTCTCGAAATAAATCTTCAAGAGAAAATTGTCATCATGAATACTTTGGAGATCCGTCTGAAGGAATGGACCAACGAGTTTTCGAATGTGGAGAAGCACGACATGGGTGCTTATAACCTTGGGTCTTTGTTGAGTTTGAAACTCATTAAGATTGTAAGACCGTTCTTGGATGCTTGCCTTGAATATTGGGACCCGAATTATCATGTTTTCGCGTTCCCAGGAGGTGACATTTGCCCATTTCCTGAAGAAATAGCTGCTATTGGTGGATGGGATCCTGAACATTTACCTGCCATTCCTTCCACTTCACAAGGGTATAAGAGCAAATTCAGAGACTTGCTTGGACTGACCAGACTTGAGGTGGATCGTCTAGTTACCCCGAAAGGCGTGAGAATGTTGGATTTTGTAGACCGATAAAATTAACAGGGCCGACCCTACTGTTTCCCATGTTGCCAGGAGGAGGGCATTTGGCTTTTGTTTGCTGCACGTGTATTTCTTCCAAGGACACGTTGATGAAGATTTGAGAGGTGATCCCCGTCTTTTGGGTCTTATTGAGCAAATGGAGCTGCGCAGGAGCCCAGCTTGTTTATGCTTAGGGGAGATCATCTTGGGTTTGGATAATAGGAAATCCAACCGCGATCTGCCGTTCTTGGGGAGTCCCGTCATTTTGCAGGTAAGAGACATCATTCCTTTTTTTTTTTTTTTTTTTTTTTTTTTTTTTTTGTTTGGTGTCTAATACCTTTTTGGTAGGTTTGGCTTATGGAACGGCTCCGATCGCCGAGCCCCCGTTCATGCACTTTCCTATCATTCCCGTATGATTGCGATGAGGACGCGTTGTACATGGTGGACTTCACCCGGTCCGTGACTATTGGAAGAACAAGTCAAGAATGATGATGGCCCGTTGATTAGGTGGGTTGTACCGTGGTGGCACCTCAAGTCCGTCACTGGAGTGTCTTCTTTGGATCCCACTAGGTCCGTGCGCATTCCGGGACTGGAGTTCATGGTATGCATCTTTCCGGAAAGATTGATGAGGCAAGTTGGGCTGAAGCGACGATCCCGAGGCTTGACACCGTCCCAGACGCTATGGCGCTTACTATCGAGAGCCGAAGAGAGTGGGCTATCAAATGGGCCCAAAGAAACATGTGGTTCTTGAGTTTCTCCGCCAATGCTTTGTGGGTGTCGGATTCCTATCGGAGGTGGAGAAAGGCTGCGACTTCGGAAGAGCGCGAGAGACTAAGGAAACGCGAACCTGTGACTACAAGGTGCGCGAGGGAGAGAAAGAGAAGGAGAAGCATCCGACGAGGGAGAAGAAGAAGCCGGTTTTGTCATTCACCCTTCAAGAAATCAAAGACTACTCCCGTTGCGAAAAATGGTGGTTGGCAAGAACGGAAGAGTCAGGCCTCGAGAAAGACCGTTGGTGATTAGGTCCGAAGTGGTGCAAGAGCGCCCGGCTCGAGGTCGTGACAAGAAATATGACAAGAGTGACAAGGGCAAGGGGAAGATGGAGGAATAGCCCGAGTCCTTATTTATTATTTGATTATTATTATTATTGTTGTCATAAAAAAGGAGGGATTTTTAGAATCCTAGCCTATTCTATTTTTATTATGTAACGTACTATTATTATTTAGAAATTGAATGGAATAAAAAAGGTTGAATGGTTATGAAACCGTTGTGATTTTCTTTTATTATTCTTGTCGAATTTCAAATGCAACGCAAATGTCCTTCTATTTACATTTTAGGTATAATGGGTTGAATCCTGTGAAGGATTGCCTACGTATTCACTTAAAAAGCGAAATCAAACCCTTGCGCGTAGTTCGAGTAAATGTAAAAGAATAATTGTTCGAAGCAAGAGCTTGTAATGAACATAGAAACTAAGCATGAGCTTTTGCTTGTTCTCAAGGTGCGAATTTAGTTTATTTGATGATATGAGGATGACAAATTTGTCAAAATGCAAGAGCATAGTGACATTTTAGCTTATTTCAGCTGGGCCAGGGGCCGTTTATTTAGTGCCACAGGAGCGACACATGGGTTTACGCGAGGCGCGTGTGTGGTCCTATTCTAGGCATAGTATCGTTTCAATTGGTCAAGGTTTGTGGGGTTTGAAAACTCATTCCCATCTAGGTCTGTGATTCTAACCGCACCCCCTGGGAGTATGGATTTGACTAGATATGGTCCGGCCCAATTAGGTTTGAATTTTCCCCTTGGGTCGACAGGTAAAAGAGCTCTAACCGACTTGAGTACTAAGTCTCCTTCTTTGATGTTTCTTGGCCTAACCCTTTTGTTGAAAGCTCGTTTGATACGTGCTTGATATGTTTGGACATTATGTAAGGCGCGTAGCCTACGTTCATCCAGGAGGATGAGTTCTTCATATCTATCTTTCTTCCAATCGGCTTCAGGGATTTGGCTTTCGAGTAGAATACGCAAGGATGGTATTTCTAGTTCGACTGGTTGTACGGCCTTCATGCCGTAGGTCAAATAGAAAGGAGTAGCCCCAGTGGGCGTCCTAACTGATGTACGGTACCCCCATAGGGCAAAAGGTATCTTGCTTGGCCAATCTCTGTAGTTGTCAGTCATTTTCTTGAGAATTATGACAACATTCTTGTTTGCCGCCTCTACCGCGCCGTTAGTCTGTGGTCTATAGGGCGAAGAGTGGTGATGCTTAATCTTATATTTGGCTAGCAATTGCTCGGTTTCAGCTTGGAAGTGTGACCCATTATCACTAATGATCTCATGTGGGCAACCATATCGACAGATGATGTTGTTTTGTATGAATTTTGCCACATTTTTAGCCGTAAGACCAGTGTAGGAAGCTGCTTCTACCCATTTGGTAAAATAGTCAATCGCCACTAGAATGAAACAGTGACCTCCTGTTCCGGCTGGGGTTATCTTTCCGATTATGTCAATTCCCCATGCGGAAAATGGCCAAGGAGATGTCATCGTGTATAGCAACGAAGGAGGGACATGTTGTACATTCCCGAAGATTTGGCAATTGTGGCAATGTCTCACGTATTTGATGCAATCGGATTCCATTGTGGTCCAATAATACCCTAAACGTGTGATTTTCTTTGCCATCATAGGCCCACTCATGTGGGGACCGCATTCTCCGTCGTGGACTTCTTCCATCACCTTTCGTGCCTGTGAATGATCAAGGCAACGTAGGACTACACCAAGAGGTGTTCTTTTGTATAACTCTCCTTGCATCAGGATGTATTGGGAAGCTAATAGGCGTATAACACGTTGTCCCCTTTTGTCCATATCCGGTGGATAGGTACCATTAAGCTTGAAATTCAGGATTGCTTGGAACCAGGGTTCCTGTGCGATTTCCTCTTCATTGGTGATTTGGTGGACATAAGCGGTTCGACCGTCGTTCGATATACAAGGGCATGTCTATCATGTGATCTGGCATATTTATCAAGGATGCAAGTTTCAAGAGCGTCTCGCAAATTGATTTTCCTCCCGAGGTAGGTGTAAGTAGGTTACGTGATCAAAGAATTGAGCCACTTGGTCTATCCTAGCCTGATAGGGTGCGAGGCTTTCACTTCGGATTTTCCAAGATCCTGTAACTTGGTTGATGATTAGTGATGAGTCCCCATGTACTCGGAGGTTTTTGATGCCTAAGCTTACTACCGCTTGTAGTCCAATGAGACAAGCTTCATACTCTTCAGCGTTGTTTGTCACCTCGAAGTCGAGTTTGACAGAAATCGGTGTATGCTCACCTTCAGGAGAAATGAGCAACACTCCTATTCCGAATCCTCTTAAATTTGATGCTCCATCAAAGTATAGATCCCAGGAGTCTACATCTGTTTGAAGTATATCCTCGTCGGGAAATGACCAAGTATCTATGGTTTGTGCATCGTTGATGGGATTTTCTGCGAAGAATTGAGCGGCGCGCCTTTTATGACTTTTAGTGGCACATATTTGAGGTCAAATTCTGAGAGCATCAGAGTCCACCTTGCAAGACGTCCGTTGAGGACGGGTTTCTCGAAGAGGTATTTGACTGGATCCATTTTGGAATATATTTTGACGAAGTAGTGACGTAGCTTCTTCGTTGCCCACACAAGAGCGAGGCATGTCTTTTCGAGTTGCGAGTATTTGCACTCATATTCCAGGAACTTCTTACTTAGATAGTAAATAGCTCTTTCTTCGCTTCCTACAGTTTGAGCCAACATGGCACCCATGGCGGTTTCCGTTACTGTGAGATATAAACCAAGAGGTTGATCTTGTTGTGGCGGCATGAGCACTGGTGGTTTAGCCAATATCTCCTTGATTCGGTCAAACGCTTTTTGACAATCGTCATCCCACATGGTGTGGTCTGTTTTCTTGAGTTTCTTGAAGATAGGCTCGCAAATCATTGTAAGTTTCGATATGAATCGACTTATGTACTGTACTTTTCCCAGGAATCCTCTGACTTCTTTTTCTGTTTGAGGTTGTGGCATTTCGATCAGAGCTTTGATTTTGGAAGGATCTATTTCTATACCTCTTTGACTGACGACGTATCCCAGGAGTTTCCCGGATGTTACCCCAAATGTGCATTTACGGGGTTGAGTCTCATGTTGTACTTTCGTAGCCTTGCGAAGAATTTGCGAAGGTTCGCAATATGTCCCTCTCTTTCCTTGGATTTGACGATCATGTCATCTACATATACCTCAACTTCTTTGTGCATCATGTCATGTAGGAGTGTAGTTGCGGTGCGTTGGTATGTAGCTCCGGCATTGATCAATCCGAATGGCATTACTGTATAGCAATATGTTCCCCATTGGGTGACGAATGCGGTCTTGTGCATATCTTCCATGGCCATCTTGATTTGGTTATAACCCGCATATCCATCCATGAAGGATAGTAATGCGTGGTCTGCAGTATTGTCCACCAATATGTCAATGCGAGGTAGAGGAAAGTCATCTTTTGGACTCGCTTTGTTTAAGTCCCTAAAGTCAACACAAACACGGATTCTCCCATCCTTTTTGGGTACGGGTACTATGTTAGCTACCCAATGTCGAATACTCGGAAACTTTGATGAACCCAGCTTTGAATTGTTTATCAACTTCTTCCTTAATCTTTAGAGCCCATTCTGTTCTCATTCGTTGAAGCTTCATTTCACGGGTTTGAAACCCGGCTTAATCGGAATCCTATGTTCGGCGATATCCCTGTCGATCCCTGGCATGTCCTTGTAGGACCAAGCGAAAACGTCTTTGAATTCATTTAGGAGGTCTATGAAATCGGCCCTTTCGGTGGAGCTCAAGGTAGTCCCTATCCTAAGTTCTTTGGGTTCTAGTTTGGTTCCTACGTTGATGGGTTCGGATCTTCTATTATCGGTCCCCCTTCCCCTTCTTGTAATATTTCTTTGGCTACGTAGGGAGGTATTTCGGTCAAGTCTGGGTCTTGGTCATCCTCGGTATCATCATAAACAGAATTGCACTCGAAAGAACACAGAGAGTAAGCGAGAACTGATTTATTCATATTAAGATTTGAGTAAAGTTGAAACAAAGAAGCCAACCGATCCATGGTCAGTGGTGGCAAAGGAACGATGTTGGGGCATTTCTCGAACTACCGTGACTACTCGAGGCTAAGCTAGGAGAAACGAAGGAGTGGGGATGACAACAGAGTAGAATCTCTAATGACTTCTCTGACTCCGACTGACTCGACTCACGACTCCGACTCCGACTCGACTCGAACTCGTCGTCTTACGGTTCTCCTTTGAACAGCTCTCCTTCTCCAAAGAGTGAGCTTGAAGAGTCTTCCTTGGTTGTTGGTCCATTTGATAGATTTCCTCCATCCTTTCTGCCGCTTTGTGTCGATTTCTGTGATCAACGCGGTGGGGTTGAAGCGATCGTCCCGAAGTATCATAGTAATGATCTTATCTGCGCGCCCTAATGAATCGATCTTCTCCAAACAATAGGCTCACAGCTTGTTCGTCGAAGCAAGGTGCTTGACGGGTTTTGACGGTAGGAACCGTTTCGGGAGGAATGAAGTAGCAATCGTGAAAGATCTCGATTCCGGCTAACTTCCTCTCAAGATAATGCCAAGGTTCGGGAAATCCGTGAAAGAGTTCTGAACTTCCTTCTTGAACGAAGTACCCATTTAGAGTGGGGAGATATGGCCTCATTTGGACTCCCACGTGCTTGCGATTTTGGACTTGAGCGAGCATTTCGAGAACTTCTTCTTTTGTGGGTTTTTACCCTAGTCCAAGTGGTATCCTTGTCGAGTTGCCTTCCTTGTATGGTGCAAAGGTATTTTTCCGAGTTGGGTTCAAAGGCATTCCAGGGAAGTATCCCTGAGATTTGAGTATGTGGTTGACCACCAAGTTGGAGTAGGGATTATAGTATAAGGGTGCCAACTCACTTTCTATGACATTTACACTTTGGAAGCCCCCAAGTTCGTATATGGGATCCGCAAGGACTTGATTGTTTGATTGCTTTTCGATTATTGCCTTGATGGGTGACGAAGTGATCGTCACAATTTTGCCATTTAGTGGAATCTTGATCTTTTGATGAAGGGTGGATGTTACCGCTTTGGAAGCATGAATCCAAGGCCTTCCCAGAAGTATGTTGAATGAAGCTTCGATGTCCACTATTTGGAAGTTAACCTTTCGTTCAATTGGTCCCGTGGCTATGGTTAGGCTAGCAAGTCCAACCACTTTTCGTCGTGTACCGTCATATGCACGTACACCTTGATTGGTGGGGGTCCAATCCGACTTTTTCATGCCTAGCTTGTATGCCGTTTTGAGGGGTATGACGTTGACCGCGGAGCCATCATCTACCAAAGTCATTGGCACATTCTTCTTTAGACAAATGACAGTGATGTATAGAGCAAGGTTGTGACTAGCGCCAAAAGGTGGCAAGTCTTCATCTGAGAAAGTAATAAGATTACTTAGCTTTGGTGATTCTTGGAAGACCAAGTTGACTACATCTTCAAGAGTGGAGTTATGTGCTACATTCAATTTGGCCAAAGCTTGCATAAAGCTTGCGATGCGGAAATGAGCTTGCCACTAATTGCCGACCGAAAGATCACCTTGGTCTTCTCGTAATTGCTTGAGCAAATGATTAGTGGGGTCATCTTCGTTGTCATTTGGTGTGATGACGTTGGTTGGACCGTTTTGAGTAGTGCTTTGATATGGGCGACCCGAACGAGTTAGGTGATCCACATCTTGGTCTTCACCATTTTGGACTATTTCCTTGACTAAGGAGTTTTCAATGAGGTATTCGTCTTCATCATCATCGGCCCAAACCCCATTGACTGCAGCTAGTTCCTTCATTCTCATGATGTCACTTTCTAGTCGTATGATTTGATCGACTAGTTTATCAACCACAGTGACTACTTCTTGCATAGTGGCATTTTGAGAGAAGATCAATGGTACGCGTTCTTTAGGTATTGCGTTGGGATTGCGCAAGGTCGTTACCATGTTTTTTAGTTCCCACACTTGTCTATCTACATTCCTTGCCCATGTGATGAAGTCGAAAATGGTAGGGGAGATAGTGGAGTAGAGCCTTTCTTTCTCAATTGCATGAATTTCATTTTCGGTGGGAGAAATGAGGTGTGAGCAATCTAAGGTAGATTCATCACTTGTAATCACTAGAACTCCAAGAGGATTCTGAGTGTTGTTGGGCTTACCTCCTGGTGGAATTGGAAGTCGACCATCTTCAATCATATCTTGAAGCACGTGTTTCAACTTGTAGCATTTTTCTGTGTCGTGCCCCTTGCCCCTATGGTATTCAAGTAGGAATTTTCATCCCAGAATTTGGACTTCCTTTCGGGTTCGGGAGTAGGTCCAAAGGGTTGGAGTTTACCTTGTTTCATTAGCCTTTTTAGAGCGTTTGAGTACGTATCCCCAAGGTTTGTGAATTTCCTTGGTGGAGTAGTTTTCTTGGATGGCTCGAGAAGGTTGACTTCGTCGGTCTTGCTAGTAGAGCCGTATGAACGACTTGTGGACCCTTGATATCCTCTACCTACCGTTTTGGACAAGAGTCCTTTACGGATGTCATCTTCAATTCGCGTCCCTAGTACAGTTAAGTCCTTGAAAGTCTTGATGTTTTGATATCTCAAATGGTTGGCATATATGGGCTTGAGATTATCCACAAACTTTTCCACAAGAGTAGCCTCATCCGGGCGTTCAACTAGTTGAGTACTAGTCTTCCTCCACCTACTTAGGAAGTCGGTGAATCCTTCTTTGTCATTTTGGGTAAGAACCTCTAGAGTACGCATGTTGACTTGGATCTCGGCATTATCCGCGTATTGTTTCGAGAACTCGATTGCGGCGTCTTCCCAAGTAGCGACCTTTTTGTGATCTAAAGTGTAGAACCATTGCTTCAGAATGGTGTCAAGAGATGAAGGAAAGATCCTTAAGAACATCTCGGGTTTGATGCCTTTGATAGACATGTAATCTTTGAAGGCGCGGATGTGGTTCAAAGGGTTCTCATGTCCTTTAAACTTAGGGATATCCGTCATGCTAAAGTTAGTTGGCAATTTGGAATTGACGGCTTCATATTTGCGATTGTTTTCCCTATAAATGTCATCCCCCTTAAGGTACATCAATTGCTCCTCTAGGTATTGGAGTCTCTTCTCGGCTGCAGTTGTTCCTATGATAGGATTCTCATCTTTAGACTCGTCATCGGAAAAACGTAGTACTTCACCTTTAAGGGGAGGCAACCTTCCCTCTACATCAAAGATACGGCCTTCGATAAGTTCAAGGCGGTCATAGGTTTGTTCTTGAGTGATTTGCATTTGGGCTAGCGCGGCTAGGATTCGATCATTACTCTCTTGAATTTGCTGGAGGTTTGTTTCATCGCTTGATCCGGGCATCTTGAAACCGGATAAGAGATCGGCGACAAATCAAAACACGATCGACCATTCTATCACACTTGCTAAAAGATGAAAAGTTTTGACTCGTGAAGTGGGTGTGTGCCACTTGTGTTGAGTGGATTTTGAAGAAAGCCAAGGTCTTTGAAAATGTGTGTCCTAGTCAACTGTAGTGTAGTTGTAGGAGTGGACTCGAAGTGAGGTTTGAAATGGGCTTGTGGCCCGAATTTTGACACGACAATCGGACGGAGTTTTGACCGGATTTTGCGCTAATTGAAGGCCCTATTTCGAAATTCTTGTTTGAAAATAAGGATTTTGATTTTTTTTGAAAATTCGTCATGGTTTTGTTTAGAAGTGGTGATCACGTAGGGTTTACACATTTATACAGGCATTATAACGGGATGCTGAGTGCATTTAGAAGGGTTTTGGTTTAAAGGGTAGGTTGCCATACCGAACCATCAAACCCGAAGTCTGTGGAGAGGCTCGTGCCAAACAAGAGTAAGGCCGATTCCTAGTCCATTTCCTCAAGTAGTGAAGGCCCTTGATACAAACAAGAGTAAGCATCATGGTATGGATGACGTCAATCGCTATCCATCCTTAGGCCCAAATAAGAATTAGGACCGTTTAGACGGGACGATTGGTTGAATGGGTTGGGTTGGGCCTAGGAAGGCCGAATAAACGATCTAGGAAGACCGAGTTATGAAAACCGACAATTGTCTTGTACAAACTTATTACCTAACCTTGTTCAAGTTTCACCCTTGCTACACGTAAGTGTATTATCCCCAGCGGAGTCGCCAAACTGTGGACAGCGGGCCGCCCACGGGGGCGCTTGGTGAAGGTCGAAAAACAAGCGTTTGCATTTTGTAAGGAGTCGCCACCAATTTTTATGGGAAATTGGAACCGTTCGAATACCTCGTGTCATGTCAAGACACAAAGTAGTGACATGAACACTAAGCAATCGTTACCCTTAGCATTCTATGTCTAGAATGACTCTCGTGGATGCCAATGAACACGGGTGCTCACGGAGATCTGGAGTAAGGGGTGAGGGTACGTATTAGGAAGCTCTTTTGATCGAACACCTAATCCCGCCCGCCTCGATAGCGGCCTCTACTAATGATTAGGGAAGTTATTCGTACTTGATATATCGTCGGTTATATGCATGCAATGCAACATCCAAGTTTTAATCCTAGCAGGTGAGAATTAACTAAGTCGGTTGACACGTAATTAGCATACAATTGGGTCGAAGTTGGAATTTAATGTTGATTTACATGTGGAAACATACAAGTAATAAAAGAAATACAATAATCATAAATTACAATAATGAAAATTACATTAATTACATTGGAATAGGCGATTTATGTCGAAAATACCTTTAAAACGGATAATTTGAGAAAAAGAATAAAAGAATAAAAAGAAATAAATTAACAAACAGGAATTAGCGATATTACGGATATTAGTTAGTTAATACGTGGACTAATTAAACTAGGTCAAGGCGAAAACGGAGTTCGGGGACGAAATCATCCGAACAAAGCAAAGATAGATCGCGCCCTGCGAAGAGGCGCAGCTTTTCTGCGTCTGTTCTTCAAGGGTGAGTTCTCGGTCCGTGGCCGAATCGCAAATCGTTAATGTTAATTGGTAATTTTATGGATCGATTAAATTATTTACTCGGATGAAAGTGATTAATACTTTTATTACATGTCAATGATGGTCATGAAAGCGATAAACATGGATGAGACGGATGCAAACGGATTATTTACATGAAATTATGATGGAAACATTAATGAGTTCTCTGTTGAAATAAGTCAATTAGGCTAAATATGACGAATATACAACGAATATGCGAATAAGCAGATGAAAATTATATCAATGACGAATTCCAGAAACTCAATATGAACAAATTGAATCTCTAAAACCCGGGTTTGAATTTAATGACGAAAACCCGTAAATATGAATTATAAGGGATTTAAGTCGGATTTATGATGAATTGAACATGCTAATGAATGATGAATTATGATACGATATACATGTGAATATTAAACTATTGTGATGAAGAATTAATGAGACGAACAAGCAAAAGAAAGATTTGAATACGAATTACGAGGACAAACGAAGAAGAAAGGAAGCGAAAATCAGGCGGCCTCACGAAAGAGGCGCAGCAGAATCGCGCTCCTTCAAGAGGCGCGCAGCGATTCTGCGTCCTTTCTCGATCAAGTATTCATCGGAAATCCGCAAAAACAAGTTTTAACAAAGGGTTTTAGAAATCGATTTTAACGGTATTTTCGACGTAAACCTTACAATTGATGATACGACAAGTAAAATACAATAAATAAAAGAGAGATTTACACCCTCAGACTTACATGTTGACGAAACGAGATGAACTAAGATATCGACTAGTGAATGCTCGACGCGAATGCAAAGAGAGTGCCCTCGTAAGAGGAAAACGATTGATTAATTTAAGTTGATTGAGTGTAGTTGGTCAAATTGGTCGGTCATGCAACGGAGAGGCTGGTACCCGGAAGGATCCGAGCTTACGTGGTCGGAAGTCCAAGCACGTAGGCGCCAATTAGTAAGAACAAAGTCTAGAATGCAAAGGGAGAAGAGAAGGGCGGACACTCGCGTGAGAAATATGAGGAACGAAGGCTCCTATTTATACTAATCACACGGAGGAATAGGGTTTCGGAGACTCTTTGGAAGTGAATCTCGGAAAGATATGAAAAAAGATACGTAAGACATGCAAAGAAGGGCCGGGAAGAGGCGCAGCAGCCACTGCATCGTCTCTCTTGGAAGAGGCGCAAAGACTGGCCGCGTCTATTCCCAGGAGGTTTCCTCCTGCTGAAGAAAGATTTCCGCGTTTGAGTTATGGTAGGATGGAAATAATTCGATTATATTATGAATATTACGGGATATTATTTGCCAAAAGATAGAATTTATGAAATATGGAATAGAAATATCCGGAACATTCCAGAACATTCCGACTCGGGATTTAACAGTTATCAGAAAATGGAGACGGTTTTTGACCCGGACTCCGAATGTACTATAATTACTGCCAAAACGACCGTATCGGGACGTAGATGACAACTAAGAGGTCGAAATTTAATATTTGAGCAATCACTTGACGATAATCTTACGAACTGTCACAAATCGTTCCGCGAATCAAACATGCGGCCCAATCATCACCGGGTGGTTTGCGGGAGGTGCAGAAATGAGGTATCTACACCTCCCCATTTGAACTCACCCTTTTTCATGCATTCGGTTATAGGAGCCATGATGGTGCTAAAATCTTTGATGAATCTCCTATAAAAAGAGGCCAAGCCGTGAAAACTTCTCACATCCGTGATGGTCTTTGGTATTGGCCACGTCTTGATTGCCTTAACTTTTTCTTGATCAACAAGAATGCCTTGGTTAGATATGATGAAACCCAAGAATTGAACTTCACTTTGTAAAAATGAACACTTCTCGATTTTACCGTACAACTTGTGTTCTCTAAGGGTTTCGAACAGTGCTTGCAAGTGTTTGAAATGCTCTTCCTTGGAAGGACTATAGACCAAGATGTCATCAAAATAGACAACCACAAATCGGCCCAAATAAGGCATAAGTACTTCGGTCATGAGCCTCATGAACGTACTAGGCGCATTAGAGAGACCGAATGGCATCACAAGCCATTCATATAAACCATACTTAGTCTTGAAAGCCGTTTTCCACTCATCCCCTTCCTTGATCCTCACTTCGTGGTATCCTTGTCTCAAATCTATTTTTGAGAACACTTGAGCTCCACTAAGTTCATCCAAAATGTCGTCAAGTCTAGGTATAGGGAATCTATACTTGATGGTGATGTTGTTAATGGCTCTACTATCGGTGCACATTCTCCAAGACCCATCTTTCTTTGGTACGAGCAAGGCCGGGACGGCACATGGACTAAGGCTCTCCCTCACAAAACCCTTACTCATGAGTTCCCCAATTTGTTGTTGTAATTCTTGAGAGGCTTTTGGGTCACTTCGATATGCGGCTTTGTTGGGGAGGGTAGCACCCGGAATGAAGTCAATTTGATGTTCGATTCCCTAAAGGGGCAAGCCACTTGGGAGCTCACTAGGAAACACATCTTCATAGTCACTTAAGAGTTCTCGGATTTCTAAAGGGATGGTCACCTTGTTTTCCCCAAGCATGTCCTTGGCCACTAAGACATAGATGTCATCTTCACCTTTCAAATCTCGTAACATTTCGGCCTCATCAATTAACAAAACCTCTCTTGTTGGTTCGACCATGGATGGTGGAGTTGTCGGTTTGATAGGTGGGGGTAATGGTGAAAGGATAATTTTTCTTGAACCGAATTTGAAAGTATATGTGTTATCCCTCCCATGGTGTACCGAATCCCTATCAAATTCCCAAGGTCTACCAAGTAAAAGATGACAAGCATCCATGGGTATAACATCACAAAGGGCCTCATCTACATAGTTTTTACCAATGGAAAAAGATACCAAGCATTGCTTGTCAACCCTCACCTCGGCCCCTTTGTTGAGCCATCTCAATTTATATGGACATGGGTGGTCTTGTGTGGGTAGGGAAAGTTTTTCGACAAGGGTACTAGATGCTACATTGGTACAACTCCCCCCATCAATGATTAGATTACAAACCTTCCCCTTTATGGTACATCTAGACCGAAATATTTGGTGTCTTTGATCCTTCTCTAAGGGTTGGGGTTGAGTATGCATTACTCTCCATGTTACTAAGTTAAGACCCACATTCGGATTTAAACTATCATGAAGGCTAGGACTTTGTACCTTTGGGTTTTTGTCGAGGACCCTTGGATCCGAGCATGGTCCTTGTGTTCCATAAGCTTGCTCTCTTCCCATCCGGCTATGGCTCCTTTTCTTCTTTGTTGATGTTGGAATGAAGTTGTTGAGGGCATTCAACACATAGTCGCATTTCTTGGAGAGTCGTGTTACTTGAGTCTCAATTCCAAGTAACCTTTCTTCACTCATGGTTGTTTTGTGTTTTTGGATGTGGTTAAGGTTTAGTGAACTCACAAGAAAGATTACCAACCCAAGACTAGCACAACAATGGAATTGTGCTAAACCTAAAGCTCTGATAACCAATTTGAAGTGAAACCTTCACGACTCGAATTTGGACCGAAACAGACTCGATTTGGACAGTGTTTTAAACTTTAATCATGCTAAAAACGACTAAAAACTCAACAAAACTGTGAAGACTGCAATCGAACAAATGGCGTAATCGTTTAAAATCACGGTTCCAGAACTCTACAATCGAATAGAGTAAAGGATGCGATGGGGATATCAATTAACCCAAGCACACAACCACTAGGTTAAGACTAAGAGGATAATTTTCCAGCACATAGCAAAGAAAAATACCCAAGGACTATCTTCCAGCACACATCAAAGAAGAGTACCCGACTCTAAGCACTAAGCAAAAGAGGTTTAGTAGAAATCGATGTTTCTAACTTGTGTTTTCTTCATTCATCAAATCTGATTTTCTCATGTCTAACTTTGGCTTTTATACTACAAGCCATACAATCTTGACCCTTGATTACAAACTAAGATCTAGGGCTCACATAAAGACCGAAAAACAACAAGAAAAACGGTCCTCTAGACCTTACACAACTTACACAAGACAATGACATAAAGCATAAAATACAACCTCCCTTTGGCATGTTCTATTGACTTATTTATGATCACAATAGACCTTTTAGAGGCTCACAAAAACCGGCTCATGCTTTTGGTAGCCTTCCAAAGGTGCATTAGAACTTGCTTGTTCAAAAGAGGAAAGGTTGAAAGTGACCCCTTGATAAGTCTATAAAACCGTGCAAATGTCCCCATCACTCGGTTTTATCTACCTTGTCCCACATGGTTCAATTCATTTTAAGACAAAAGATAACATGTAAAAATCCTCCAACTTCTTGATATGAGGATCCTAGGCCAAAAGCTCGATGTTTTCTTTAAACGGGTTTGGTCTTGGACCTCAAATTGCGTGATGGTCCAAAGCCGGGCTCAATGGGACTAGGTGTGCCTTGATTTGCTTCAATTGGCCAAGACCGGGAGACGGCCAAGCTGAGGACTGTACGAATAGTGGTGGGTTTTACGACGGGAATGAATGTTTCATCACAATCTACTCCGACTTGTTGTGTTTTACCATTCACGACAAGTCTAGCCTTATGTCGTTGGAGAGAGCCATCTGCATTAAACTTATGACGAAATAACCACATACAACGAATTACAGAGGCATTAGTCGGCCGGGGTACCAAATCCCAAGTATGATTTTCCCTTAAAGCGGAAAATTTGTTCTGCATAGCACGATTCCAATTAGGGTCTTGTAAAGCGAGGTGAGGTGATTTGGTAATAAGAGAGGGCTCGGTGGTAACAATGTAAGCGCATGGGTTCTTAGGTTTGAAAATTCTGTTTTAGGCTCGGGTCGTCATTTAATGCGTGGGAGGGGGAGGTAGTGGTGGTGGAGGAGGAGGAGGAGAGTTGGCGGAAGCTGGAGTGGGGGGTGACTGTTCGTTTGTTGAAGGGGTGGAAGCGGTGGTTGGGCTGTTGGCAGGGGAATGTGGGGAGGCAAGTTCAGGGTTACGAACAGGGGAGGAGAGATGAGTACGGTCAGTGGGGTTGGGCTGGGTTTGGTTGGGTGTGGCAGTGGTAATGGAGTCATAGAGAATCGGGTTTATGGGAGTGGTGGAGTCGTCTAAAAAAGTGTATGAGGGAGGGTTGGAGTTGGTTAAGTCTGCAAATGGAAAAACGGATCCGTCGAACGTGACTTGGCGAGACACATAAATACGACCAGTGGGAATATGGAGACACCGATAACCGCGTTGACTCGGAGGGTACCCTAGGAAAACGCATTGGAGGGACTGCGGTGCGAGTTTGTGAGTGCGAGTGGAAGACATGTTAGGGTAGCATGCACACCCAAAGACCCGAAGATGATCGTAGGACGGATTTTTGAGGTAAAGAGCTGAAGTGGGAGTACGGAATTTGAGAGTGGATGTAGGGAGGATGTTGTGAAGATGGGTAGCGGCGTGAAGAGCATCGACCCAATAGTGAGGTGGGATCGAGCCGTGATGGAGGAGCACTAGGACGATGTTATTAAGCCTTTGAATCATACGCTTCGATTTACCATTTTGTGACGATGTTTGAGGCCACGAAAAACGAAAGACAAGACCATTTTTAGTGGCAAAATCGTGAAAGACACTATTATCAAATTCACGGCCCATATCACACTGAAACGATTTTATTTTGCGGTGGAATTGAGTGTGAACAAAATTGCTAAATTGGGTAAATTTGTCGAAAACTTGAGACTTAAATTTAAGAGGATAGACCCACACAAATTGAGTGAAATCGTCGATGAGCACCATATAGTATTTATATCCTTGTTTACTTAAAAGTGGTGAGGTCCATAAGTCACAGTGTACTATATCAAATGGAGCAATTGTGTGGGAATGAGAATGTTGAAACGGAAGTCTCTTATTCTTGCTAATATGGCAGGATGAACATAAACTAGAAGCATGATGTTTATTACATTCAATATAATTATGGGAATGCAAAAAACTTAAAATAGATGTCCCAGGGTGTTCGAGACGGGGATGCCGAACATCGTGGTGATGGGCGAGATAGACTTGAGGTGGACTCGGAGAGGAGCTAGGTGGGACGGTGGACACAGGGTAGAGTTCGCCGTTACTGTCACTCCGTAGAATCGTTTTCCCACTCGGAATATCCTTCACAGAAAAACCAAACGGGTCAAATTCAACACTGACATTGTTGTCTTTAGTGAATTGGCGCACTGATATGAGATTTTTGATAATATTAGGGGCATGGAGGACTTGTCGTAGGTGTAGGGTTCAGTTAGGGGTTTGTATAGTGGAGGTGCCAGAACCCATAATTGGAATGCTATTGCCGTTGCCGACATATACTGAACGAATCTTACTCGAATTAAGGGGTTTAGAAATTATACCTGGATCCGACGTAAGATGAGACGATGCACCTGTATCCATAAACCAAGGGTCCACATGTTGTTGCACAGTAAGGGCTTGGAACGATTGGTTCAAGTCAGTAAGTTGCGGAGGTTCGGTGTCCGTAAGATAAGTTTGTCCCTGGGAACGAGATGACTGGCCACGGAATGAAGGAGGGCGAGATTAGGCATAGCATAAGATGGCCACGGTTGGGTCCAGCCGGGGTAGGTGGGGTAGGGGCAGGGTGGTGGCATCCAAGTGGAGGGCCCCACGGGGAGGTCTGGGTTGCTGGTGTTTGGGGCTGAGACGTGGGTTGGCGAGGTTGGTTGTTGTTGGTGTAGTTGTTACGGTTGTTGTTGTGGCGACGGTTTTGGCGGTGTTGTTGGTTGTTGGTGTTATTATTGGTTTGTCGAGAAGGGCCTGGTGTGGCTGGTTTGGTGGTGGTATCAGGCCACGAATCAGTGTTAGGAGAGGATGGAGCAGCCAACGTAGTGGCGGGTTCATCGCGGCCAGACTTGCGATGCAACTCAAGTTCGAGCATACTACGAGCAGTCTCGAAATTGGGAGTGGTCTGATTTATATAAGAAGCAACGGTATCATATTCATTAGGAAGACCACGTACCAGTTGGATGACGAGGAGACGATCAGAGACAGGGGCGTCAACGTCCTTAAGCATGCCGGCGAGTTCGCGTAGTCGTTGGCAGTAAGCATCCAACGAGGCCACGTGCTCGAGACGGAGATTTCCAAATTCCTGTTCAAGAGCCGCGACACGCGCCCCTTTGTTGTTATTGAAGGTATTCTCGACCCGGACCCACGCTGCACGGGCCGTAGATTCGTCTTCAAGAACACGGGGAAGAAGTTCATCACTAAGGGTAGCGTAAATCCATTGGAGAACATGGGCATCAACTTCGGACCACGACTCGAAATCCGCGTCAGTCTCTTTGGGGGGAGGTGTGCCATCGATGTGAGACAACACCTTATACCCACGAGCATGAAGTTTGAATAATCGAACCCATGATGCATAAGTTACTTTTGTGCCGTCGAGAACATGAATTTTGTGTTGAATATTTGATACGGTGAACACGGGATGAAGGCCGACTTTAGAGGAAGAAGAGACAGAGGAATCGTTTGTCATTATGGTGATGCGTGAGGCAGAGGATATCTTGAAAGATAACCGAAACAAGGCTCAGAATCGAGGAGATGACGAGTTCTCCTTAATCTCTTGATACCATGTTAATAATTATAATCCCTGATTTGGGAGTTCCTCTGTCATTCATATTTATATGCAATATTACAATATGGTTAGTCAATATACAAGCCTACAAAAGGGGAAGGAGATCAGCTAAGTAAGGAGAGTATTAAGGGTCAAAGATTTACATAACTAAATCATATACTAACTAACGCAATATTATCTTCATAATATTTGTCTAACAGTTTGGACTACTATTTTGGGATTAAACTCTGAACTTCATACCAAGATTAATGATGTTGTACTCTGTATCACAGTTCCTACTTTCTAGTATGCATGTAATGGAGCTAGAGAGCTAGCAGGGGCGCTTGTTCACTTCCTCACTAGAGATGAAAATTTCAAAAAAATTGGTTAATATTTCTGTACTTTTTTGAGTTTACTCATTCGCATTCACTAAATTTTGTGTCTTTGAGGTTTATCTAAACCATGTATGTACATTGCCTCTAGGTTGCACCAAAACGGACACGAACACTGACACGACACGGACACGTGACACGGCATCCCATGAAATTTAGGACACGGGACACGTCATTTAAATTTAATAAAATATATATTTTATAGTTAAATATGTGTGTGATTTTATTTTTGAAAAAGTGTTGAATATTAAATTTAAATAAGTGAAAGTAAAACTTACATTAATTATAACTCATTCTCATTTCCAAAACCAAAAACCAACTTATAATCAATCTATTTCGACATCTCATTACTAGTCTAAAGAACATCCTTTGTCTCCAATTCAGCTTATTTCCCCACCAAATTCAACCATATAACAATTCTCGCCACTTACCTTAAATTCAACTTGATTTCGTTTGGAGGTGTGTCCAAATACCATGGACACGGCTCAAAATACCATGGACACGTGCCCAAATAAAAGATTAAAGTTAGACACGGCTTTACAAGTGTCCGACACATTTTGACGTGTGTCCAACGAGTGTCGTGTCTGACACGGGTGTCTGACACGGGAACGCTGATTAGGAGGAGTGTCTGTGCAACCTAGCATTGCGTTATAATGTCACTCAATTACTGAAAATCACCTAAATAGAATTTAGGCTTTCACCCAACAAGCAAGTCCCGATTGGTAAATCTTAAAAGGTTTCTTTACATGTCTAGAAAATTAATTTTTTTTTCTTTTTTTCTGTTAAGGAATTATATGATATGCTAGATTATATTGTTATTTGGTTATGTGATTGTTGCATATTATTTAGCTACATTAGTGAAGTTAGCTTATTGTATAATTGTTATATAAGGCTCTTTTGGCCTAAACCTAATACAATCATCACATTATCCCATCATCTCCCTTAACATGGTATCAGGGATTACCTCTAAACCCTAGCCGCCACCACGAAAATCCTTCGACACCTTACCATTCCTGGCGACGATACTGTCGTCTTCCCAAAAATTGATCGCTCTAATCCTTACTACCTCAGTCCCCAAGATGGACCAGGTGCAAAAATTTCACACGTTGTCCTTCGTCAAGACAGCTATGACGATTGGCAGAAATCTATGACGATGTCGTTAAAATCGCGACGCAAATTCGGCTTTGTTAATGGGACAATCAAGAAACCCACTAGCACAGTTGATCTCGAAAATTGGGAAGCAGTTCAGCGCACGCTCGTCCAATGGATCCGGCACACCATAGATCCCTCCTTGTTGGCTAACGTTTCTTACGTCGATGATGCTTCCGTCTTATGGTCGGAATTGAAAGCACAGTTTGCGGTGGTAGATGGCACGAAAATCCATGGCCTCAAAACACAATTGCATAACTGCAAACAAACAAAAGTTATGGACGTTACATCTTACTACGGTAAACTAAAATCGCTATGGGACTCACTCGTTATTCATGAACCACCATTTGCTTGTACTTGTGGAAAATGTGAATGCGGTATTGGCCCGAAAGCTATTCAACGCTTAGATAATGAACGTTTACATCAAGTTTTCATGGGACTTGACTCTACTTTATATGGCCATATACGGTCACAAGAGTTTCAATTAGAGACGTTGCCATCGCTTAATCGTGCATATAACATTGTCCTTCAAGAAGAACGACTCTGTACCGCTAATATGGATCTTGATGTCTTGGCTGTTACAGCCTTTGCCACGCCATCTGCTCCTAATTCCATAGTCTGGCGCGCTCTTCGAGACAAGGAGCGCGGGGAGCGTCAACAGCTTTTTTGTTCTGTCTGCAATACCAGGGGACACGAAGCTCATATGTGCTTCTTTAAGACCTTGAAGTTTCCTGATTGGTGGGGCGACAGGCCTCGCAATTTAGCCGACTATCGTCGTTATAGGTCCAAGGGATCACGAGGGGGAGCCTCTGGTACTACCGGGTCAGCTACGGCTGGTACAGGGGCTGGGTCGGGAAGTGCTTCGAACACTGTGCACACAAATGCCATAACAGCTGGTGCGAGTTATTCTGCTCTTCTTGCCTCGGATCGCTGAAGTGGTATGTGCAAATGGATAATTGATACGGGAGCTAGAATCATGTCACGGGCACCTTGTCTTATTTGGAGAATTGCTTTGAAATTGATGGGCGTCCTGTTGGTCTTTCAAATGGCCAACAAGTCGTTTCTACTTTAATGGGATCCGTTTATATTAATGAATCCCTTACTCTTACTAATGTTCTGTTTGTGTCAAGTTTAAAGTGCAATCTCATATCCGTTTCTCAATTGGCTACTAATTATTGTTTTGAATTTGTTCAAAATACTTGTCTAATTCAGGACCTTTCTTCGAGGACAACGATTGGAGCCGGTGAGCTGCGGGATGGACTTTATTGGAAATGTGCAAAGGAGAAGTGTAACACCCGCGAATTTCCCATTTCGACATTTAAAATTTATTAAACCGTTTGGCTACTTTCTTTTATATTTTTAAATTATTCAATTTAATTAATTTTATGTCAAACACAATTTTTATAAACGTATTATATAAAAACTCATTTTTATAAAGATACGTATTATTAAATTATATCTTTGAGTCATAATTTATATAGGAATAAATGTATACGTATTTTTGGTCGGATAATAATAGTGACAGTAATAATATTAGTCTCCGTTTCAAGTTAAAATAAACTCGAGACTTTTTTCCATCTAGCTATAGACCGTCACATTTCACCTTGTACCTCCTTTAATCCGGACCAACCAGAATTCGACAACACGTTCACCTACCTCTTACACCCTACTTTTAAATATCTCTTTTATATATATTTATATTTATATATATATATTTACTATTATTATTATATATTATTATATATTAACATTATTATATAGTGTTGTATGGCTGTTTTATTCAATTAGCGTCCCCACCTCCCCTTCTTTGTCTCTTCTTCTTTTCACATTCACATGCAACCACAAAAAAACCAAAACCCCAACAACGAAACTACAGCAGCAGCTCAACAAAAATCAGAGCACCGTACAACACCATTTCCGCCTCTTTCAACCTCCATTTTCTCCCTTATTTCTCAACCAAACTCCATTATTTTTACACCATTAGCTTCCTCTCTCCGTCCTCATTCTTTTAAGGTAAGAAAGCTTTGGTTTTAGTGACTCATATAATTCGTTTTTCCTCTTTTAAGTTGAGGACCTTGAAGACTGAAGGAAAGCGCACGTTTTTGGATGTTTTACTCCGGAATTCGAGAGCTAAAGGTAACGGTGATAGGTTACTCGACAACCATGTCGAAATTTCCGTCTCACACGTCGTTTTCATGTCCTTGTTGGTTAAAGCTCAGCACTTTATAATTTTCCTCATTTGTATGCTCTTTTGTTTGTTGCGTCAATTTGTTCTCTGTGCTCGTATTTCACTGGTGGTATTCACAAGTAAAGTGTGTTAATTTTCCGTCTCAAATGACGTTGGAGCGGACTATTTTACCCGGGTTCTTCGAACATGGTTGAGTTGAGTTTAGTAGGTGTCATCCATGATTTAGTGGTGTCTCGTTTCTGGTTCAATCCTGTCTTAATGCCGTCTGAAAACTGAGGCGAAGTCTGCTGTCGAATTCGTCCTATATCTATGACAGATGCGGTTTTGGTTTCATGTTTACTTCTATCCTCCCATGTCGTCTTAGGTATGTCGAGTTTTCCCGCTTCGAAAGCTCTGTCTTGGACCACGTATGCCCCTGTTTTGGTGACCGATTCAGGGTATTTGGGTGACCGTGGTGGGCTTGTGGATACCATTTTTGCAGGCCGTTTTGTGTACAACAGTGGGGGAGGGGTTGTGAGCGGGTTGCATAGGTAGTTACAGTCTTTTAGGGGCGGTCTCGGGCTGGTTTTCGAGTAGTAAAAGGGTGGTCACGAGTATAGACGGGTTCACACCCTTATCTTTCCCCTTCTCCCTTGTTTATCACTTTTAATGGTAAATTATGCCAACTAAATGTTTGGGTTTTACATGATTAGGTTATTGGACTCATTTGACTCTAATTGTTGGATTCATTAAGTTTTGTTTATTGGGCTTGACTTGTAGTTTGGGCCATACTCATATTATGGGTGCCCTCGGTGCCAAATCTAGTATGTATGAATCGTTTAAATTCCCGTCTCATGCTTTCTATAACGTAATCCGTTAAATATTTTTCGTTATATACATACATTTTCTCACATTATCAAATGTTTGGGTCCAATATGATTTAATAGTTGGGTTGTGCATGAGTAATATGTTGAGCTTGTTTTACATATTTAATTGGGCTTGTCTTATTTATTGGGTTTGTTTTGTTTGTTGGGCTTTGATGAGTCCCCATTTTGTGTCTATTTCACCTTTCTTTTCTAGGCATATTTCCCGATCACATGCGGGTTTTGACCCTTTTTAACCCCATTTTGTAGCTTTAGCCCGTACTATGAGATTTGTATGCCTCGCTGCAGATTTTGCATAAGGAAGAGGGCTAAGGGAGCTAGATATTGGACCTTCAAGAGATGCTTAGAAGAGAAGAGTGAAGTGAAGAGATGAAGAGTGAATCGAGGAGAGGAAGGACTCCCGGTCGGTCGGCCGGCAGCCGGTCCACCGGCTGAGAGTCCTACTATGCTTACGTTGACTATTGAAGACCAAAGAAGGAGTCCCAATGGCTAGGCGGCGGCGTCGGTCACCGGTGAAGACACCTCCCTGGAGCTTGGTCAGCGTGCGCGCCGCCCACCGGCTTGCCATACGTGATGATTTAATTGGAACTCAAAAGTTCCAGAGGGTTTTGTCTTGGTCAAATGACCGTGGCCACCCACCGGCTCGAGACTCCCTTCTCCGCATTTTGAACTCTTTTGTAATTTTCGACCTAAACAATTGTAAGCTATAAATACCCCCTCCTTAATTCATTTTCGACACACAACCCTAGATCAAAAAACTTTCCTTATTAATTGTAATCTTTTCTTAATCAAGCACTAATCTTTCCTTAATCTTTCCTTAATATTTAGTAAAACTAGCAATTATTAGTTAGAATCAATAGTTTACTCTTGTTCTTTGAAGATTGTATTGGGGGATTTTGAAGGTTTTTCTTCATATTATTCAATCAAGCAATCTCCTTTACTTTTGTTGGTATAATCTCCTCCCTTATTTACTTATTAATCATTTGTTTACAATTGTTTTGCCTTTCATAATTGCTATAATAATCATCATGTTTTCTCTTTATGTTATTTGTTCTTCTTCTCTTATTAGCATGATTATCTTTAGTATGAGTGAGTAGACTTCCTTCTAGGGTTTAGGGGGAGTCTACATGGTTTTTAGGGGCATGATTGTATGATTATTTGGGTCTTTGGTGGATTGTTTATCTTTCTTGTTCATGCATACAAGGTGTTTAATTGATTGCATGAGTGAAAGCTTGTGCCTTTCTTTCATTATTGCTTAATTCCTTCATTGAATGAAAGTTTGTGGGGGTCTTGTTGTTTGTTTAAGTGAAGTGTGATACTTAATGAGAATTAGTTGTCACCCTTAGGATGCTCTCTTATCATTGACCCCTTTGATTCATCATGTTTGCCCTTAAACCATTGGACGACCCCGAAAGCCCTAGTTTTTAATTAATCATATTCATTTTCATCAACTCATTTGTTCAATTGCTCTAGTGATTAAAACCAAAACCCCTACTCTTAGTATTGATTAAACTTGACTCAAAGTTAAACCTAGTAGCAACCCCCGCCGTCCTTGTGTTCGACCCTGACTTAATACTACGCTTTTTTCGGGTTTTACAAATAGTTTTGATAGAGGGAAACCGCGACAATTTTCTACCTATCAAATGGCGCCGTTGCCGGGGATGGCGTTAGGTTATGCTTAGTTTTATTTAGAGTCTTTGCTTTAATCTTGTCTCAATTGTTAGTTTGCTTTAGTAGTTGATTGTTGTTTATAGAGTGTGTGTGATTTTTGCCTTTCCCTAGTGTGTAAAAACACTAGGAGACTTACGATTTGTTAAGTGTATGCCTAGAAGGAATCACCAAGCTCTTCTATTCAACTCCGACCCCGAAAGGCTTTTTAGAACCTTGAGGACTAGGACTCTTGAAAGAGTAAGGAATAATTCCACACAAGCAAACATTGATCAACCAAACTCACACATCCCACAAAATTTTGATACAACAACTACGATCCAACCAAACACCACAATTGAGACTTTAGTAGAGAACCCCTTTCATAACTTCCTTAATTATAATAGCCCACCTCAAACACCACCAAATCCACCACCACAAATGGCTCTTAGAGATCATAACCGGCCTAACCATAATGATTCATGTAACCCTATCAACTTCGGCACCTTGGCCCCAAACAACTTTGAAATGCATCCCTCCCAAGTCGGGTTAATTGAGAAGGACTTGTTCGGGGGTCATATTGAAGAGGATACCCATGCTCATCTCCGGAAGTTTAAGAGGAAAGTTTCACTAATGAAGAAGAATGGGGTGTCCGAAGACACCTTGAGAATGATGTTGTTCCCGTTTTCATTGACGGGCAAAGCGGACCGATGGTTGAACATCCACCCACCGGATACTTTCACTACTTGGGACGACTTAGCCAAAGCATTTATGGCCAAGTACTACCCTTCCTCCAAGACCGCGATGCTCCGCAATGAGATCCATACGTTCCAACAAGAGGATGGGGAGTCCTTGGGTGAGGCTTGGGACCGTTATCAAGACTAGATAGCAAGTTGCCCCCACCATGGAATACCGGAATGGTACATTACTCAAACATTCTTCCAAACTTTACTACCAAGAACTAAGGAGATGGTAAATGCCTCCGCGGGGGGAGGTTTTGACCACTTGAGTGATGAAGAGGGCACGGCCTTGATCAAGAAAATGGTAGACTCGGAGGCAAACTATGGTTCTAGAGGGAACATGTTACGAAGGAATGGGAAATTTCCCAAGGAAAACACCTCCAACTCCGAGACAAATGCCAAGCTCGACTTGCTCACAAAACAATTTGAGAAGTTTTCAAAGAATCAAGTGAACCAAGCCGCGACCTCATATGGGCCGCCCATGGAAGAAGTGGCTCAAGCCTCAAGTTGTGAACTTTGTGGAGGAAGTGGTCATACATATGACTTGTGTGGCAACAATTACAATGGTGCCTATGAAGAGAATGCTCAAGAGGTGAACGCTTTTCAAAGCTACAACAACAATCCTAGACCACCAAGGCCTCCTTACAACAACCCAAACACCTACAATCCAAATACCAATTTCTACCACCCCGGGTTAAGGAACCACCCCAACTTTAGTTACAAAAGCACCAATGTTCAAAACCCCCAACATCTCCAACCACAAACCCAAACCAATCCACCCGGTTTTGCTCAACCAAGGGGGATTCTCCCAAACCCAAGAAATAATTCCGGAAATCAAAACCAATGGTCAAGCAACAATCAACCCTTAAACTATGGCAACCAACAACAAGGGTACCAAGAGTTTGGTGGAAATCAAAGCAACCAAGGGTTTTACCAAGGGAATCAAGTAAATCAAGCAAATCAAGGATTTGGGCAAGGGTATGTTCAAGGGTCTCAAGAACAAGGTCAAGGGTCAAACTTCAACAACTATGGTCCTAGAGCTAACTTCCAAGGGGGGCAAAACAACAACCAAGGTCCCAATGCTAGATATGACTATGGGTTCCCTTTACCCATAACCAACCAACCTCATCAATAACCCCAAGGTGAGCTCTCTCAAGTGGAGCTTTTGAAGATGATAAAGAACATGCAACTTCAACATAGCCAAGAGATAGCTAATTTTGCTAAAGCTACTCAACAAGAACAAGCAAATTTGAGAGCTACCTTTCTTAAGGACATGAGGGAAATGGAATCTAGGATGGCTTCTCATGCTATGGCTAACCCTCAAAGGCCGCCCGGTGGTTTGTTGGCTCAAGGACAAAGCTCCAAAGATGCCTCAAATAGCCACCATGCTCATGCGGTAGTGCTAAGGAGTGGTTTAGAGCTTGAGGACCCTTACAAGGACCTTGAGTTGGAAGTTGATGAAGATCCCAAGGGGAATGGGTTAGAAATGGATGATGAAAAGGAAAGCTCACCCATTGAGGGTTCGGGTGAAGCTAATGAAGACAAGAAAGGAAAGAAAGCTTGTGAAGATTTGACTAGAAGGGGAATTCAAGTAGACAAGGATGTTGATGGATATGTGGAAGACCTCCCTTATGAGGAGGAAGCTATTGAAGAATTACCTTTGCAACATTCTAAAAAGGTAACAAAAAGTTCGGCTCCTCCAAAGGTATCTTTTAATTCCCAACTTGTTTCTAGAATTCCTTACCCTTCAAGAGCCATAAAGAGTAGGGAAAACCTCAAGTATGCCAAATTTTGTGATATGCTTGAGAAACTTGAGGTTACCCTACCCTTTACGGAGGTGATAATGAACATGCCAACCTACTCAAAATTTTTAAAAGATATTTTGACAAGGAAAAGAGTCTTGGGTGACCAAGAAATAGTGGCTATGGAAGAAGCATGTAGTGCTCATATCCTTAACAAATTGCCCACTAAACTTGGTGACCCGGGAAGCTTTTCCATTCCTTGTGTAGTTGGCGGTGTTCCTATATCAAGAGCTCTTTGTGACTTGGGAGCAAGTGTTAGTGTTATTCCTTTGAAAGTTGCAAAAAGGATTGGCATTCAAAACTTGGCTCCCACTACCATGACTCTCCAATTGGCAGATAGGTCCGTCAAACGCCCTATGGGGGTGCTTGAGGACGTGCCCGTCAAGGTTGGAAAGTTTTTTATTCCCACCGATTTTGTTGTCCTTGATATTCCGGAGGATAGCCATACTCCCATCATCCTAGGTAGGCCATTTTTGGCTACCGGAGGAGTACTCATTGATGTGAAGAATGGGCGGCTAACCTTCCAAATTGAGGGCAACAAAATCGAATTTAACTTGCCAAATTTGATGAAAGGTCCAAGTGTAGAAAGATTGAGCACAATTGAGGTAATTGATGAAGTAGTGCACGAAGTAGCCCGTGAAGAGGCGGAGATGGAAGAGGTTTTTCAAATCTCTTTGCATGATGAGGCAATGAAAGAGGATCACGAAGTTGATGATGAACTATTGAAGAAAGTGGAGGGCTTTCTCCCTCCAAAGGTACAACTCAAACCCTTGCCTCCCTCACTCAAATATGCTTTCCTTGATGAGGGAGAGGCCTATCCGTGTCGTTAATGCTAACCTAAGTGAGTCCCAAGAAAAGAAGCTTTTGGAAATCTTGAAAACTCATAGAGGAGCACTTGGGTATAGCATTGATGACATCAAGGGCTTAAGTCCGAGTTTGTGCATGCATAGAATAGTTTTGGAAGAGGGGAGTCAACCCAAGGTTGACGGTCTTAGGCGGATTAACCAAAAGATGGCCGAGGTGGTGAAAAATGAGGTGTTGAAACTCCTAGAGGCCGGTATTATATACCAAATTACCGATAGCAAATGGGTTAGTCCGGTCCACGTGGTACCCAAAAAGGGGGGGATACAAATGGTTGAACAAGAGGATGGCACCACCCTACCCACTAGACCCCGACCGGGTGGCGAATGTGTATTGACTACCGCAAGCTCAATGCCGCCACCCTCAAAGACCACTTCCCAATTCCCTTCATTGACCAAATGCTAGAAAGGCTCGCGGGCCATGCATATTATTGCTTCTTAGACGGTTATTCCGGGTTTTTCCAAATTCCCATCCACCCGGATGACCAAGAGAAGACGACCTTCACTTGTCCAATAGGGGTCTATGCCTACCGTAGGATGCCATTCGGGCTTTGTATGCGCCCGCACCTTTCAAAGGTGCATGATGGCAATATTTTCCGATTTCCTTGAAAAAAGCATGGAAGTCTTCATGGACGACTTTAGTGTCCATGGAGACTCGTTTGAGCTTGGTCTTGAGAACTTGGCTTGTGTGTTGAAACGGTGTGAGGAGCATAACCTCGTCCTTAATTGGGAAAAGTGCCATTTCATGGTTGAGGAAGGGGTTGTCCTCGGTCACATCGTTTCAAGGAGGGGTATTGAGGTCGATGGGGCCAAAGTTGCGGTCATAGAGAACTTGTCACCCCCTTCTAATGTTAAGGGAGTGAGAAGTTTTCTAGGCCATGCCGGGTTTTATCGGCGTTTTATTAAGGATTTTTCAAAAATAGCAAAGTCCCTAACCTCATTACTCCTTAAGGATTCCCCCTTTGTGTTTGATGATTCTTGTCTTGAAGCTTTTAATAGGTTGAAGAGAGCATTGGTCACGGCACCGATAATCCGGTCTCCGGATTGGAATCTTCCCTTTGAGATAATGTGTGATGCTTCGGACTTCGCGGTTGGTGCGGTACTTGGGCAAGTTGTGGATAAGAAGCATCATGTGATATATTACACAAGCAAGACTCTTGATAAAACACAATGTGGATATGCTACAACCGAAAAGGAAATGTTGGCAATTGTTCATGCCGTGGAGAAATTTCGACAATACCTTGTTGGGTCTAAGGTGGTGGTTTACTCCGATCACACCGCCTTGAGACAATTGATGGTGAAGAAAGATGCAAAGCCCCGACTCTTGAGATGGGTCCTTCTCCTTCAAGAATTTGATTTAGAGATTAAAGATAAGGCCGGGTCGGAAAATGTTGTAGCCGACCACTTATCTAGATTGACCGTTGAAGACCATGGGATACAAGACAAGAGTGGACCCATCAATGAGTGGTTGCGGGATGATGGACTCATGGAAGTTACCGTCAAAACCCCTTGGTTTGCGGATCTTGCCAACTACATTGTGAGTGGTTTCTTACCGGATGAAATGGAACCAAGAGAAAAGCGGAAGTTGAGAAATGATGCTAGGAGATACTTTTGGAATGACCCACATTTGTTTCGCAAGTGTGGGGATGGAATGTTCCGGAGATGTGTTTCAAGAGAGGAGGGCTTAGAGATTGTTGACCGGGTTCACAATTCCGCTTATGGGGGACACTTGGCCACCTCTAGAACAATTGCCAAGATCCTCCAAGGTGGGTTTTATTGGCCCTCCATGTTCAAAGACATTCACTACTTGGTTAAATCTTGTGATGCTTGCCAAAGGGTTGGGAACATTGGGAAGAGAAGTGAGATGCCCTTGACTAACATATTGGAGATTGAGCTCTTTGATTGTTGGGGCATAGACTTCATGGGACCCCTTTCCCAACTCTTGTGGAAATGAATACATCTTGGTTGCGGTGGACTATGTATCCAAATGGATTGAAGCGGTTGCCTCCCCCACCAATGATAGCAAGGTTGTGATGAAGCTTTTCAAAGGCACGATTTTCCCAAGGTTCGGAACACCAAGAGTAGTCATAAGTGATGGCGGATCTCATTTCCGCAAGAGCACCTTCAAAGCTCTACTTGAATCACATGGTGTGCGGCACAAAACCGCACTTGCCTACCACCCTCAAACTAGTGGGCAAGTGGAGGTTTCTAACCGCCAAATTAAAGCCATTTTGGAGAAAGTCACCAACAAAAGCCGGAAAGATTGGTCCCAAAAGCTCCCGGATGTCTTATGGGCATTGAGAACCGCCTTCAAGACACCCCTTGGCACCACCCCGTATAAGCTTGTGTACGGGAAAGCTTGCCATTTGCCGGTGGAGTTGGAGCACAAAGCTTGGTGGGCTCTTAAAGAGATGAATTTTGACTTTGATGCCGCCGGAGAGGTGCGCTTTCTCCAAATGAATGAGCTTGAGGAATTGAGATTGGAGGCTTATGAGAGCTCCAAAATCTACAAAGACCAAACGAATAAATGGCATGATGCCAAGATCATGAAGAAAGAGGTAAGTGTTGGAGACCTTGTTCTCCTTTTTAACTCCAAAATCAAGGTGTTTCCGGGCAAGCTCAAATCAAGATGGTCCAGACCCTTTAAAGTGATGAAAGTATTTCCTTATGGTGCTTTCGAGCTTTGGAGTGAAGAAGGGGGAACTTTTAGGGTCAATGGTCAAAGAATCAAGCGATACTATGACGGTGATAACAAAGGTCCTATTGAAGTGCTCTATCTCGGGGAACCCCTCTCCGAGGAGAGGGAAAGTTGAAATTCTTGAAAGTGATTGGGTTTGGTGGAGTTCCTCAAGAACCACCACTTGTACATAGCATGCATTTTTAGTTAGCTTATGAGAAAATTGGAAGGGATCGTACTTGGAAAGATGGAGTTGGTGAGGTTTGGAGAGAGCCTATCCGACTTTTGGGAAAGGCTCAAGCTTGGAAAGTGAGGAACGAGAGAGAAAGGGTTCCCAGCCGGTCAACAGGCCGCCGGTCATCTGACCGGCACAGAACCAACTGTAACTTTTGGGTCGCAATTTGGAGAAGGGACTCCCAGCCGGTCGGCCGGCAGCCGGCTCACCGGCTGAGAGTCACTCATATACTTGGAAAATTTTCGAAAAAAATGGAAAGGACTCCTGGCCGGTCGACCGGCCGCCGGTCATTTGACCGGCGCAAAACCAACTGGAAGCTTTTGGAACCCCAGCCGGTCCACCGGCCGCCGGTCCGCAGACCGGCCCAGAACCCACCCGTGTCCCTTTATACCTTCTCAACCACTCATTTCTTCCTCACTTTATCAAAATCACTCTCTCTCTCTTCAACCTAAAACACACCATCTTCATCTCCCCTTTACCTACCCAACCTCAAATCATCAAAATCATCATCCAATCCTCCATTTTATGAGGTAAAACTTCCTTTTAACCCTATATTATCACTCCAAACTCCATTTTTCACCTTCAAAACACCAAAAAACTCAGAAAATCGTCACTTTCAAGGCTAGGTTTTGAAAAACTCCGAAAAGTCAACATCATTTTTTTGGGTAAGTTCTTCACTCTAGCTTCATTTATTTAAGGTTTAATTAGCCTTATAAGCCTTTTTGGTGGAGAAATAGGAGTTTTTGTTGTGGGTTAGTAAGGGTAGTTGCATTTTGAGAATTGATGGCTCCAAGCAAGAGAGCTAGGGCGGCGGTTAGTGGAGCGGAGATAGCCCGCGACCCAACTTTCCCGGAGGTTCAATTCATTTCCGAGGAACACAAGGTAAGATTTTCTCATTTAAAATCTAGTGAAATTATCCCTACTAGATTTATTTGCCGGAATACCTTGAGAAAGCTAGGTTGGGACACCGATTGCGAAAAGTTGTTTAATGGGGTCGGGATGGGAGCTATGTTCAACCTCCACCGCCAAACCTTTGCTAGGATCACACTTGAGTTTTTATCCTCCCTCGAGGTAGAAAAGAATAAGAATACAAGCAAAATAACCGGTATCTCCTTCCGGTTAATGAACAAAACCATTCAAGTGACCCTTGAGAGAATTGGAAGAATTTTTGGGTTGCCTTGTACGGGAGCCACCTTCCCCGTCTAGGTATGATCAACAAGAATTGTGGAAAGCGATTTCCGGTGAGAATATTAAGGATGAGCCTAAGATGAAGGAACACCATATTCATAGCCCTATTATCCGGACTTGGCACCGTTCTATGGGTTGGACGATATTTGGGAGGCATGAGCCTCACAATATGCGTTCGGACGAGCTCTTCATACTCGGGAGCTACCTTAGGCAACGCCCAACGGCGTATCAAATCAATATTGCTCATCACTTGATACTTCATTTGCAAAAGCTTGGCAACAACATCCGTAACAATTCACCAATCGTGGTAGGGGGTTTGATAACCCAAATTGCTAAAGAGACCGTGGGGTTTGTGGAATCGCGGCATCAACCGATACATGGGGTCACCATAATGGATAGTAATCATTTGAGCTCCCTTTTCTTTACTAAGTATGACTTCAATGACAAGAAGACTTACCTATTGATTAGGCAAAGCTTGACCTCTATTGCTCTCCCCAATGCCGACTTGGTCGCTCTTGAACCGGACAACGAGAAGTACCTCCTTCCTATTGCAAGCAACACCGATCCTTCCACGCGGGATTGGGCCCGTACCACCCTCTCTTACGGGAGAAATGCACAAGGGCCTACTCAATCTTCTTACAATTATGATGCACCTCCCGAAACCGGCGCATCTTCCTCCGCCCAAACCTCCCAATACCAACCCATTGATCCAAAGATTTGGGAGCTCATGGAGGGCATGAACCTTGGGATTGGAAAGGTGCAATCCTCCTTGGAAGACTTCCGCACCCACGTCGACAAACGCTTTGAACAAGTCGACGACTCCTTAGGCCGAGCACACCAAAAAATTGATCGGATCTACGTGGATCAAGCTCTCGGCAACTACCCTCTCTATGAAGACTACGCTTCCCGGCGTATGGTCCCACCGGACGGTCCTTTTCCCTCCTACTTCAACCTACCTAATGGAGGGTACACTCAACCGGGGATTCATGGAGGCCTCAACTTAAACCCCGACTACTATAGCGCTCCTTCCTTCCAAACTAGTGGAGGATATGACTTCAACCAAGGGAGTGGCTACGGTGGTTTTGGGGGAGGCTATGATAGCCAAGGGGGATCGGGAGGCTACCACACCAACATCACTATGGATGCTCCTTTCAACCCTCAAGTCAACCTAGGAGGGTTTGTTGGTAGTGGTAGTGGCCAAGGAGGTAGTGGAAGTGGGCAAGGGATGGATACTAGCATTTATGATGATATTAGTTTTGATGTGGGAAATGTTGAGTATGGCGGGAGCGGATTTAATGCTCCTAGAAGTGATTTTGATGCTAGTGGAAGCGGTTTTGGAGCCTATGGTTATCAAGGCGGCTTTGTTGATCAAAGCCGTGATAAAGGAAAGTGTGTGGTTACCATTGATGACGATGATGATGATGTCAATGACAATGATTATGATGATGGAGACGATGATGTTGATGATGAGATCCCTCGTGCCGAGCTAGTGGACTATGGCTCAGATCTTGAATGAGCCCCTATCTTTGCTCCCTCCTTGAAAAATCCAAAGCCAAGTATGATTTTCCCCCTAAATCCAAATTTTCTCATTCATATTTCAATTTTGTATGCATTTAGTTAGAAATTCACTTAGTTGCATTCATATAGGATTGCATTAGATTTCAAATTTGTAATATATTGTTGCATTTAGTTATTGCATTCATCTAGTATAGCTTGCATTGTATTTCAATTTTGCATATAGATTAGAGCATGCATTGCATAATTATTTGAAAACCACTAAAAATTTGAAAAATCAAAATCAACAAAAACATGTAATTTCTTTTCATCCTCCCACTTGCCCTCCCATGTAAATGAATAAGTGTGGGGAGGGCCTAAAAAAAAACCAAAAACATGCATTTTAACTTCCAAAAATCAAAAATACCAAAAATATGTTATTTTTATTTTCAAAAATTCAAAAACCACCAAAAATATGTTGTTTATTTTTCCTATTCTCTCCCTATACTTTGTTCCATTGAGGACAATGTAAATTTCAAGTGTGGGGAGGGAAATATCCACTTTGTGAATATTTGTTTGCACCTTTAAATTTGATAAAAATTCAAAAAATGCCTAAAAATTGAAAAATTTCAAAAATTCCAAAAATATTGCATTGTATATATATATGTTTGTCTAACAAGTGGCGCAGGCACATACGGGACATTTGAGGCATTAGGAGACTAGAAGACCGCTCGGTTTAATCTTTCCTATCTCTTTCTCCTTTACTATTCTTTTCCTTTATATTGTTGGATATATGGAGGAGGATGGGCTATGTTGATGAGGATGTTCCATTTTGGAACTTGGTGTGTGTTGCTTACGTGCTGCTAGGTTTAGATAATTGTTGCATGTTTATTTATGTTGCTAGTACTTAGAAATGCATTTCGTATCTTATGAATATGTGTTTGTTGCTTTATTTACATTTTGCATCGAGTTTGTATATAAATTTTTGAACAAAATTTGGTCTAGGAAGGGAGTATGATACCCTCTATGATGATATTGTCTAAGCTGTGTCTTTCCCCTCTTAGTGGCTTGCACCTAGTGACCTCCTTGTTAGGGTGTTTGCTTGCAAATACCCGGGAAATGAGGCTAGACCGGAAAGTTTTGACCACCATGTGAGACCAAGACCGTAGACTAGGCCTAGATTTCGACATAGCTACTTACATGTGAGATTTAGAGCCTCCTTGGGACCGGTACATCCATACCCGGTCCCCCTTTAGGTGTGAGTAGGCTCCTCGCGTGGCATGTCACATCACGACGCACAAGCATGGCGTCCTTTCCTTTTAGACCATGAGATGTTCATTTATGTGCATATTTTGAAACAGCAAGTTGCATTTTATTTTTTTTTGAGCCTCACATTGCCAAATAAGCCTAATTTTTTGACCCTTTAGACTAGGACCGATTTTGTTTACCCCTTTTGAGCCTTGACCTTTCATTTGATACCTACGATACTAACTACAACCCAAAAACAATCGACCTTGATCAAGAAAGTTGTCTATGAGTTTTGGTAGTATGAAGCAAGGGGATTTGAATCTTGGTTTAGTGGATGTGCACAATCCACTTGAGTCGGAATGATGGTTTAGTTTGGTTTGCTTTGAATAAAGAGGTTTTGAAAAAGAAAAGAAAAGAAAATAGAAAAGGAGAAAAATGTAATGAAAAAGAAAAAAAAATGTTTGCACTAATACTTTGTTTGATGAGAAAAAGCCAAGCAACACTCCTTCATCAATGGAGTAGAAAAAGGCGTTGCAAGAATAAAAGGGGACTTGATGTTTTTCCTAAGTGAGTCGGGTTTACACATTTTTTGCTCGATTTTGGCAAGCCAATTTCTTGTTAGGGTGTAGACGTTGCTCATTAGTTGCAATAAGGTGACGATTTTTGTATTTTTCCAAAGAGAGTCGGGTTTGCACAATGTTTGCATTAATTCGGGAAACCGATTTTTGTTAGGGTGTAGACGTTACTCTTTTGTTGTAATAAAAGTGGAAGAAGCGGAATTTTGACAACAACTTGATTTTAAACTCCAAATGATCCATAACGGTGCTTGCACCAATCCCGTTTCGACCCATCACCTAGCCCCGTTACAACCCGTGTTTCTTTTATGCATATTTTCCTTTTTTGCATCTCTTTAATGGTCTTGTAGGAGAATATTCCATGTTAGATTGCGGGCATGTCTCACGAGTCGAGTAGATGAGTGATTTTGGTTACTTTTTGCACAAAAATCTCCCGTTCAAAAACAAAATGAGAGATTAGTGAAAACCGTGAGGAAGTCGGTAGTCTTGGTCCCCTTAGTCATGGGTCAATTTGGTTGAATCTTGAGTGTGTCATGTGATTCTCGAAGGTTAGGCTTTGTTTCCCCCTTTCCCGCCTTTGAATTTGTTTCCTAGGCATTTGGTTGTCAAATTACGGTTGCTTGAGCCACCATTAGGGCATTGACACCCCGCCGAGACTATGAGACGGTATTCCCCGACCAAAACCTTTAATCGTTCAAAGTAAAACGGCCGCTTAGATGAGGAAAGCGGTTTGATTTTTGTGATGCATCATATATGTTGACTTGTGCTTAATTGAATGATTGCATCAAAAATTTTGTAGCAAGACCCAACTTGCCTTGCAATAGGGCACTCTTCCCTCATGAGTGTCAAATTGCGAGTTGAAGGGGCGTTGAGTGCGCTAATACTCAATCGGCTTAGGTAGTATTCTAGTTGAGTGATGCTTATATTGTGCACCCACTCTCCATGTCTATTATAGTAGCGACTTTTGCATTGATTTAGGACTTACTCGAGGACGAGTAAGAGTTAAGTGTGGGGAGGTTGATGAGTCCCCATTTTGTGTCTATTTCACCTTTCTTTTCTATGCATATTTCCCGATCACATGCGGGTTTTGACCCTTTTTAACCCCATTTTGTAGCTTTAGCCCGTACTATGAGATTTGTATGCCTCGCTGCAGATTTTGCATAAGGAAGAGGGCTAAGGGAGCTAGATATTGGACCTTCAAGAGATGCTTAGAAGAGAAGAGTGAAGTGAAGAGATGAAGAGTGAATCGAGGAGAGGAAGGACTCCCGGTCGGTCGGCCGGCAGCCGGTCCACCGGCTGAGAGTCCTACTATGCTTACGTTGACTATTGAAGACCTGAAGAAGGAGTCCCAGCCGGCTAGGCGGCAGCCGGTCAGCCGGCTGAAGACACCTCCCTGGAGCCGGTCAACAGCCGGCGGCCGGCCCACCGGCTTGCCATACCTGATGATTTAATTGGAACTCAAAAGTTCCAGAGGGTTTTGTGCTTGGTCAAATGACCGTGGCGATCCACCGGCTCAGACTCCCTTCTCCGCATTTTGAACTCTTTTGTAATTTTCGACCTAAACAATTGTAAGCTATAAATACCCCCTCCTTAATTCATTTTCGACACACAACCCTAGATCAAAAAACTTTCCTTATTAATTGTAATCTTTTCTTAATCAAGCACTAATCTTTCCTTAATCTTTCCTTAATATTTAGTAAAACTAGCAATTATTAGTTAGAATCAATAGTTTACTCTTGTTCTTTGAAGATTGTATTGGGGGATTTTGAAGGTTTTTCTTCATATTATTCAATCAAGCAATCTCCTTTACTTTTGTTGGTATAATCTCCTCCCTTATTTACTTATTAATCATTTGTTTACAATTGTTTTGCCTTTCATAATTGCTATAATAATCATCATGTTTTCTCTTTATGTTATTTGTTCTTCTTCTCTTATTAGCATGATTATCTTTAGTATGAGTGAGTAGACTTCCTTCTAGGGTTTAGGGGGAGTCTACATGGTTTTTAGGGGCATGATTGTATGATTATTTGGGTCTTTGGTGGATTGTTTATCTTTCTTGTTCATGCATACAAGGTGTTTAATTGATTGCATGAGTGAAAGCTTGTGCCTTTCTTTCATTATTGCTTAATTCCTTCATTGAATGAAAGTTTGTGGGGGTCTTGTTGTTTGTTTAAGTGAAGTGTGATACTTAATGAGAATTAGTTGTCACCCTTAGGATGCTCTCTTATCATTGACCCCTTTGATTCATCATGTTTGCCCTTAAACCATTAGGCGACCCCGAAAGCCCTAGTTTTTAATTAATCGTATTCATTTTCATCAACTTGTTTGTTCAATTGCTCTAGTGATTAAAACCAAAACCCCTACTCTTAGTATTGATTAAACTTGACTCAAAGTTAAACCTAGTAGCAACCCCCGCCGTCCTTGTGTTCGACCCCGACTTAATACTACGCTTTTTTCGGGTTTTACAAATAGTTTTGATAGAGGGAAATCGCGACAATTTTCTACCTATCAGGCTCATGAATGAGTCATGTGGGCTTGGTCACAATTTATTCCGTTAATTTCATAGTAAATCATTCATTATCGCTTACTATATTTTCCCGGCATGTTAATTCATAAAGTGAAATATATTTATTGATATAAGCATGAAATATTTATTATTAAATAGGTATTTGTGAAGAGTCATATCCTTGATAATGTCTTGTATGGTTCGGTTGTGAGAGTCTTGGTCCTATCGGACACTAGGGGTGAGCCATAGGCCCTCTAGTTGCGACATGATCGTCGAGACTGATGTTCCCGTCCGTACTTATGGTGAGATGCAAACCATAAGTATGAGTGTGACATTAATAATCCCGTCCCATATGCATGAAAAGGTTATTATAAATAATTACTTGTAAGAGTCGCATTCTTGTAGAAATGCCATATTACCATCGTATGTGCTTGACATACTTTTGGCCCTGCTTGTGCTGTTTTGGCAAGCACGGGTTTGACCTGCTTGTGCTGTTCTGGCAAGTACGGTTTTGGCCTACTTGTGCTATTCTGGCAAGTACGGCTTTTGGCCACTTGTGCTGTTCTGGCAAGTGAGTCTTATCTTAGTCTTTCCGCCACTTTCGTGCTGTTTTGGCGATTGGGGTACTAGGTCTCCTTAGTAGTCGAGTCTTGGGTGCGTGCTGTGCTGGCGCACGTCGAATCGGGATGTACACCCGAGAATCTGCAGATTTAGACTAGGATCGTATTATTATCGTAGTCCTACCCGGGGAAATTATAGTCTAAGAGTAATAAATGTCTTGCATTATTTGGATGGTTACTTTGGTCATATCTCCTTGAAATACGTGCTCGTGGCTAAGTGGTCGTGTCAGTTTCCTTGTCCTTCATTTCCATTTATTTATTGTTGTTTATGCCTTACTTGTTTATTTCATCATTTCTTTTACTTTTGTTGGTTTAAACACGTATAATCCCATGTTTTAGTTATGATTCGATTCACTCATGTCTTATCTAATATGATTGTTTGTTTACGTTCTTTGTTATGTTCATTGCGACATATTGTGGCTGGGAGAACCTTGAGTTACTCCCCACTGACTGTGGCGTTCATGTTTACATGAATGACAGGTTGTGAAGATGTTTACGTGGGGAAGACGTGTGGGCTAGCGAGAACTAAACCCTTGGACCTTAGTTGCTAGTTTAGAAACCCCTTATATGTTTATTCGTGGGATATCTTTTCCCCGTTTTCTAGACTTGGGTTGTAATAACCTAAATTTGTCTATTGTTGTATTCGTTTCTTTTCATTAGTGACACCCGCGTATTAATCTTTATCTTATAACCAAAAGTTTTTAAAATATCACAAATTTCCGCTTTAATTTATGAGTTATATTTTCCGCTTTATAGCGGGGTGTCACAGTTGGTATCAAAGCCTATGTTGCTCCCGACGCACACACGTGTACCCAAATCTAATTTGAACTTGACCTCGAATAATGAATGAGAGATGGGTAGACTTAAGGAACTAAGTTGGTAGTCTGTAGTGTGTTTGCACTTTGTTAGGTTATAACATGTTTGTTGATTGTCATTTATTAATTGTTGTGCCCTTGGATCAATGACCGTGAACTTACCTACGAGAAGATCAAGATTTGGTGCCTATTGCCGGGAATTAAAGATTTTGTCAAACTTTTGAAGGATGCTTCGACTTCCTCGAAGATGTTTCTCATTCTTTGTGTACCTTGCCTTGTTCTTTACTTCTTAATGCTTATCCCTTCTTCTAAATCCTCTTTTCTTTTTTTTTCTTTTAAGTCACTCTTGTATTTCCTAACTTGTCCTTTGTTCCTTGCTTATTCTTCCTTAACGCCCTTTTGATAGTACTCTTTCTTTTGAGGAATGTTGACCTTGGTTGGAAAATTTGACTTTGGAGGAGATGGTTTGTGTTTGACCCTTAACCCTGGTTTTGAGAAGTCGTGATGTTGGAAAGACTTAGGCGGTGTGATGAAACGTACTTAGTGATTCTTATACCTAGACCCTTGATGAAGTGAGTATATTTGATTGGTGGATTCTGTATGTCAAGTGTGAGTTGCATT
Organism: Silene latifolia; assembly: GCF_048544455.1. Classification (NCBI taxonomy): domain Eukaryota; kingdom Viridiplantae; phylum Streptophyta; class Magnoliopsida; order Caryophyllales; family Caryophyllaceae; genus Silene; species Silene latifolia. The sequence continues at coordinate 246,267,069 of NC_133538.1, read as the reverse complement.
TTTTACTAAGGTTATAGAACTTGGCTTTGATGTTTACGTTTGGGATCTGAAAACCTTGGGAAGTGTAGTGAGACGTGTCTAGGGATACTAGTGCTTAGTACTTGATATAGAATGGATGAAATTGAATGGTAGATTTGAGGATATAGGATTGACTAAGTAAGATGAGTTTGTGATTGGCTTTCGTAGTCGTTTGAGATATGAGAGAGTTTGATAATGTCTATGTTACCATATGAGAAATGCTAATTGTGGGACTATTAGTTGATCTAAGTGAGTGATCTTGATTAATACTTGAGGTGATGGGATGATGTTGTAGATGAGTGTAGTTCTACTTTTGAGAATCCGTGATAATTAAAAGGATAGAAGGACATTGATTTTTCAGACTTTGGGTTGGCATTTTACTACCTTGTTTTGAAATGAGAACCTTGCGGAATATTTGAGGAACCTTTTTTTGGGAATTTAGGGATTAGAATTAGGACCCTTTATTGAGGGTTTTACTTTTCTGAGGAATCCATGGTTGACACTAGTTGGATAAGAATATAGATTGGTTGGGAACCTTGACCCTGATCTTGTGGAAGTTGTTTGTGGATGTTTGAGGATTCGGGTGATGAGATTACACTTATGGTGGAGTACCTTGTTTCAGGGAATAGCTTAGGATGAATTAACATAAGAGTTTTGAGGAAATCCTTGGGAGTTATGTGGTTATAAGTTTTGTGGTTAGGGAGTTTCCGGAACCGTTTTGGATGATGTTGTTGTTTGAGATATGAGTGCCTGGCGTTTCCTTGTTGTCTAATTTCTCTTCTTCCTTGACCAAAAGTGTTACCGTTCGTACCTCGCTTTCCTCGCTTCATCTTGCTCCTCCTTTAAGTTTGATACTCGTAACCTGTGAAACTCTATCTTCGACATCCTTGATGAATTGACTCCAATTATTACTCTATGACATTCATCGTAGCTCTTTTGACTAGTTAAGTTTGAATCCTTTTAGCATACTTGTATCTATGATATCTAAGTTACTTTTCTTTTGTTCAATTTCTAAACTTTCCAGCTACCAGTGTTGATCCCTTGTTAAAAGTTTATGTTACTTTTGCAAACCTTACCTATTTTAAAGATTTGGAAATGAAAATTTGATTTAATTCCCTACTTGTTCTTTGAATATAAACTTATTTATCATGATTTTAATTTTTAAAACCCGAGATTTCTTCAAATTTTATCCAATTTCTATTAACTTTGATCTATTTACGATTTCTTTGTCAAAGTTTGATGTTACCTTTTCACAAACTTGACTCCTTTTTAGAGTTTGAAACTGAAATCTTCATTTTTAATTTGGCGGCAAAATAAATTAAAGTAGATTATCTTTTTTCTTTTGATTTTAACGTTGATCGGATGTTAGAACTCATTATTGGAGACGTTTAATAACTTGTTCTACACTTGACATCGAATGGTTTTGTTTTAAATTTGTCTGTGACTTGGAAAGTTAGCGTTCTTGTGTGCACGATAAGAGCAATTTCGTTCCGTGAATGAGACTTACACTTTTGAAAATTCTCCGTTAATGTTTTTGAAAGTGTTTTGACTTTGAATTATACCAATGATTTAACCTTCAACTTGGTTCTGTCGAAAAATTTTAGTTGAAACTTTTGAAAGAATTTTAGTTCTTACGATAGGTAACCTTTCAAATGTTTTGGTTACCGATTTCAAAGGTTCGGTTTTATTTTTATAACCTTTCTTTTCTACTTTCAAGTTTCGAGGACGAATTTTTTTAAAAGATGGGGTGATTGTAACACCCGCGAATTTCCCATTTCGACATTTAAAATTTATTAAACCGTTTGGCTACTTTCTTTTATATTTTTAAATTATTCAATTTAATTAATTTTATGTCAAACACGATTTTTATAAACGTATTATATAATAACTCATTTTTATAAAGATACGTATTATTAAATTATATCTTTGAGTCATAATTTATATAGGAATAAATGTATACATATTTTTGGTCGGATAATAATAGTGACAGTAATAATATTAGTCTCCGTCTCAAGTTAAAATAAACTCGAGACATTTTTCCATCTAGCTATAGACCGTCACATTTCACCTTGTACCTCCTTTAATCCGGACCAACCAGAATTCGACAACACGCTCACCTACCTCTTACACCCTACTTTTAAATATCTCCTTTATATATATTTATATTTATATATATATATATATATATATATATATATATATATATATATATATATATATTTTATTATTATTATTATATATTATTATATATTAACATTATTATATAGTGTTGTTTGGCTGTTTTATTCAATTAGCGTCCCCACCTCCCCTTCTTTGTCTCTTCTTCTTTTCACATTCACATGCAACCACAAAAAAACCAAAACCCCAACAACGAAACTACAGCAGCAGCTCAACAAAAATCAGAGCACCGTACAACACCATTTCTGCCTCTTTCAACCTCCATTTTCTCCCTTATTTCTCAACCACACTCCATTATTTTTACACCATTAGCTTCCTCTCTCCGTCCTCATTCTTTTAAGGTAAGAAAGCTTTGATTTTGTTGAATTTTTGAAATGGGCATCTTATGACAAATTCGGTTTTAGTGACTCATATAATTCGTTTTTCCTCTTTTAAGTTGAGGACCTTGAAGACTGAAGGAAAGCGCACGTTTTTGGATGTTTTACTCCGGAATTCGAGAGCTAAAGGTAACGATAGGTTACTCGACAACCATGTCGAAATTTCCGTCTCACACGTCGTTTTCATGTCCTTGTTGGTTAAAGCTCAGCACTTTATAATTTTCCTCATTTGTATGCTCTTTTGTTTGTTGCGTCAATTTGTTCTCTATGCTCGTATTTCACTGGTGGTATTCACAAGTAAAGTGTGTTAATTTTCCGTCTCAAATGACGTTGGAGCGGACTATTTTACCTGGGTTCTTCGAACATGGTTGAGTTGAGTTTAGTAGGTGTCATCCATGATTTAGTGGTGTCTCGTTTCTGGTTCAATCCTGTCTTAATGCCGTCTGAAAACTGAGGCGAAGTCTGCTGTCGAATTCGTCCTATATCTATGACAGATGCGGTTTTGGTTTCATGTTTACTTCTATCCTCCCATGTCGTCTTAGGTATGTCGAGTTTTCCCGCTTCGAAAGCTCTGCTGTCTTGGACCACGTATGCCCCTGTTTTGGTGACCGATTCAGGGTATTTGGGTGACCGTGGTGGGATTGTGGATACCATTTTTGCAGGCCGTTTTGTGTACAACAGTGGGGGAGGGGTTGTGAGCGGGTTGCATAGGTAGTTACAGTCTTTTAGGGGCGGTCTCGGGCTGGTTTTCGAGTAGTAAAAGGGTGGTCACGAGTATAGACGGGTTCACACCCTTATCTTTCCCCTTCTCCCTTGTTTATCTCTTTTAATGGTAAATTATGCCAACTAAATGTTTGGGTTTTACATGATTAGGCTATTGGACTCATTTGACTCTAATTGTTGGATTCATTAAGTTTTGTTTATTGGGCTTGACTTGTAATTTGGGTCATAGTCATATTATGGTTGCCCTCGGTGCCAAATCTAGTATGTATGAATCGTTTAAATTCCCGTCTCATGCTTTATATAACGTAATCCGTTAAATATTGTTCGTTATATACATACATTTTCTCACATAATCAAATTTTTGGGTCCAATATGATTTAATAGTTGGGTTCACTAGTAGAAAAAGTCTCATTGACATCGGTTATTTTACCCCATTTACATCGCTTTTGTGGCGATGTTTCTGGGGGCGACGTATTTAGTATTTTTACCTTAACATCGGTTTTAGAACCGATGTAAATAGTATACAATTAACATCGTTTATATGTGAAAACCGATGTTAATTGTGTTTCAATTACATCGGTTTTGGTCTAAAACCGATGTAAATAGTATATTATTAACATCGATTATAGGTGAAAAGCGATGTTAATAGTGTCTCAGTTACATCGGTTTTGGTCTAAAACTGATGTAATGTAAATGACAATCCTATACTACATGATTCTACATCGGTTTTGGTCTCAATTACATTAGTTTAGTCTGAAACTGATGTAGTATGAAACTAATGTAGTATATTTCAGGTTCGCAAATTATGATTTACTCATAACCTATTGGTGAATTTTTACACTATTAGGAGCCTGCAAAATGAATCAATATACAAATAATAACCATGCATCTCATTCATTCCAACAATTCAAACACAACTATATATTTATTATACCAAAAAAATAATATCAAAGCGTATACAATTCCGTCCATTCAAAGTAGTTTAAAGCGTACACTACACGCTTCTATGACGCAAAATGTGTATTTTCAATTACAATTTCTAAAAATCTAAACCATACATACTCTAGACGTTCTTTCCACAATAAAGCGACCAAAGCTCTTGAACCTCTTTCATTTGTTCAATTGTCATTTGCAAACCTGAAACACACTACATACAAGAACAGGGATTAGGAAGAGGTAATATACACTTAGAAAAGACGAACAATATCTATATACACAAATAATTCTATACGAACAATATCTATACATAAAAATTCAAACAGTTCGAGACAATAGTTCAAGATACCTATACTATGTCGTCCTCTAATGATGCGTATAGGTAATATCATACATCCACTTCATAACATAATAACCGCACTCGTAACTCTGCAGCTGTTGTAAACAAGCAAGTTATAACATAAATACTCAGGCAACTAAATTATAAACAAGCAAGTTATAACATAACAAGAGAGAGACAAACATGAAGTTTCAACTCACAGTTTGCAATTTGTTGTAAACAAGCAAGTTATAACATAAATACTCAGGCAACTAAATTATCAACTGGTTTTATTATAAAGGATGGTCTTAAGTTAAGACTTCTCACAATCTCCTTTTCATTTTGACATTGTTTAAATCAGTTCTGAGTACGTCTTAACTTAAGACCGTATTAAACAATTCTTTACCTCTGGAATTATGTGAAAAGAACTTCAGTCTCTCATCAATTAATATCACTTGTAAAAGGGAAACTCAAGGTGTGAGTATTCTGTCGCAGATTATCTTAGGCAACGTATAGCATTGATGCATCAAACTTCTACCTTAAGATTGATCGCAAGTTCGCAACTGCGACTTTGAGCCATGTCTATAAGAACGAAAACTGGATGGGGGTAATACTGAGTACATCGTTGCAGGAGGATATTAATGAAATCTTACACTTCAACAGAAAAAGGAAAAATGAGGGTAATACACAGGTGAGTTTTAAAGCCCTAACTAAGAACGCCAAACAAACTTAAGATTTACCTTTATCTCGAAAAAAAAAGCATCAGTATGGGAATAATGTCTACAAAGCAAGAGTATATCAGAATCAACAATACCAAGCATAAGAAATGTGAAACTTCGGAAAACAGATTAAATCAATCTTAAGACTCAACAGCATGGTATTGTTTGAGACTCTCTTCAATGCTACTTTGGATACACAACTAAACATGGCATTAATAGCACGACCCTCCTTTGTAATTGTACACAAGTTAGCTGTTGAGAAATTATGGTATGTTAAAAAGCCATTACTAACTAAAGTCTAGCAACCAGCGAAATGTCATATTCATTTCCATACAAGCAAAAGATTAGGATGGACAACGAAAATTGAAGTAATAGCAATCTATACCTGTCTTAAACAGGAACCAACGTACAAAACTTGTTTTAAGATATGCTTGTTCACATAACTAGTTAAAGAAACTGAATATCAAATAATACAACTAGAATCATATAGTAGTCCCACGACAAGAGCAAAATACCTACAATTCTGTATGAAACCAGACAAGACTCTCTATCCCCGTCCCCTTATCCCGCTATGACTGATGTTGTTGTGATCAGTCAAGCTAACGGAAGCAAGGACTCATAAGTAGTAAACAAAAATCTTTATAGTTATATGGGTTAATCAACTTTGTATTGATGTAAGGCCGTCTCATAATAAGAAACTAAAAACTAATTACATAAGCAAAAGATGAGCTGATTGCCTGACTATCTCTACTATTCACTGATCATATACAGTCTGCAGTAGGGTAAAAAACATGGCCATTATACATTAGATATCTTGAATCACAGAAAACATTGAGTAAAATGAGAATAAACTTGCCTGATCACCAACTTTCCAGCGAATAACAAGTTTGCCAACTTCCTAATGATCCAAGAACATTCAAGACCTGGATAAGGTAGGGAGCCAGGTGGAGGAGGGTATGTAAGATCCCTTGCATTGAAGTATTCAATCACTTCATCCATACGTCTGATGTTAACCACTTTCCCTGCAGAGCTTGACGACAAAAATTAAGTCAACAGGGGGAAGGCTGAAACCATTAACAAGCATCATTGGAAAGAGATAGAAAAACTACCATATCCATCACGAAAATAGTCCTCGACTAACTTGGATGGAAGAACATTAGTTCCTTCACAAACCAAACCTCGAAACTCCTGGTTTGGCTCTACCTAGAAACTAAATCAGGGATATAGATAAAACATGCAACACTTAACCCTCCCTCCTTATCTCTCTCACTCCCTCCCCCCGTGTGAAAAAAATGCAACATAAACTCCTAAAACTGACCACATTTTACAGCGTCGCTTCAATGATGATTTGGCTTTTACCAGCTTTTCGATCTTTCAATTCACAACACCGAGCAGCATGACCCTGCGAAGCATAAAAATGTGATGCATATCAAACATTTACCTACCTATTTTGGATTTAAATTTTACCTAACTGCCATACATACCAACTGAATATCGACACCAATTAAAATAGCAAGCTAGTACATATTCAACAATTGAGTTGCATTTTACAGCGTCGCTTCAACCGCTCTTTCAATTGAAAACAATCAAAATATAATCAACCAACACCATGACATTTTGAGTCAACTAATTCAAAGTTCAACGCAATTGATTGATTAATAGTATAAGATCACCAATAAAGGTAAAAAGTTACCAATAAGTGAGATAATAATCGACCGTTACTATATGCTTGGCCATCTCTTGAAGGCAATGTTGAAATCGGAAACATGACTAGTGACGGAAATAGTCGAAGAGAAGGAGAAGCTACAGTGTTGAAGGTGTGGTAGCCCGCCTGGTGTGAAGAGAAGGGCGATGACTGTATACGGGTAGCTACGTAATCAACCCAACGATAGGCCACGACTGTGGTAGTAGACAATGTGACGATAGGTGGCTGTGGTGGTCGAAGGTGGTAGACAATATGACGGTGGAGGGCGAGGACGGGACGGTGGAGGGTTGTAGCCGAGGCTTCTGTCAGAATTTGGGAAAGGAGGCAACTGAAGGGGCGAGGGTCTTTTGGTTTATTTAGGGTTAAGCTACGGGATTGATACTTGTGAAGAATGGAATTTTGGTACATCTATTAATTTAATTGATGTATTGTAATTTTGTAAGTATCATCTAAATAGCTTAACTTCGGTTTTAACAAACCGATGCAACTTAAAAAAAAATTTACATCGGTTATATGTCAAACCGATGTTAATGATATTTTTTTACATCGTTTCCTTTAGATAACCGATGTAACTAAGAAATCGCACACAATTGACATCGGTTTTTGTATGAACCGATGTCATTTATGAGCATTTAAATCGCTTCAACTAAAAATGATGTTATTGTGGCGATGTCAATAGGACTTTTTCTACTAGTGGTTGTGCATGAGTAATATGTTGAGCTTGTTTTACATATTTAATTGGGCTTGTCTTATTTATTGGGTTTGTTTGTTGGGCTCATGAATGAGTCATGTGGGCTTGGTCACAATTTATTCCGTTAATTTCATAGTAAATCATTCATTATCGCTTGCTATATTTTTCCGGCATGTTAATTCATAATGTGAAATATATTTATTGATATAAGCATGAAATATTTATTATTAAATAGGTATTTGTGAAGAGTCATATCCTTGATAATGTCTTGTATGGTTCGGTTGTGAGAGTCTTGGTCCTATCGGACACTAGGGGTGAGCCATAGGCCCTCTAGTTGCGATATGATCGTCGGGACTGATGTTCCCATCCGTACTTATGGTGAGATGCAAGCCATAAGTATGAGTGTGACATTAATAATCCCGTCCCATATGCTTGAAAAGGTTATTGTAAATAATTACTTGTAAGAGTCGTATTCTTGTAGAAATGCCATATTACCATCGTATGTGCTTGACATACTTTTTGCCATGCTTGTGCTGTTCTGGAAAGCGCGGGTTTGACCTGCTTGTGCTGTTCTGGCAAGTACGGTTTTGGCCTACTTGTGCTGTTCTGGCAAGTACGACTTTTGGCCACTTGTGCTGTTCTGGCAAGTGAGTCTTATCTTAGTCTTTCCGCCACTTTCGTGTTGTTCTGGCGATTGGGGTACTCGGTCTCCTTAGTAGTCGAGTCTTGGGTGCGTGCTGTGCTGGCGCACATCGAATCGGGATGTACACCCGAGAATCTGCAGATTTAGACTAGGACCGTATTATTATCGTAGTCCTACCCGGGGAAATTATAGTTTAAGAGTAATAAATGTCTTGCATTATTTGGATGGTTACTTTAGTCATATCTCCTTGAAATACGTGCTCGTGGCTAAGTGGCCGTGTCAGTTTCCTTGTCCTTCTTTTCCATTTATTTATTGTTGTTTATGCCTTACTTGTTTATTTCATCATTTCTTTTACTTTTGTTGGTTTAAACATGTATAATCCCATGTTTTAGTTATAATTCGATTTACTCATGTCTTATCTAATATGATTGTTTGTTTACGTTCTTTGTTATGTTCGTTTCGACATATTGTGGCTGGGAGAACCTTGAGTTACTCCCCACTGACTGTGGCGTTCATGTTTACATGAATGACAGGTTGTGAAGATGTTTACGTGGGGAAGACGTGTGGGCTAGCGAGAAATAAACCCTTGGACCTTAGTTGCTAGTTTAGAAACCCCTTATATGTTTATTCGTGGGATATCTTTTCCCCGTTTTCTAGACTTGGGTTGTAATAACCTAAATTTGTCTATTGTATTCGTTTCTTTTCATTAGTGGCACCCGCGTATTAATCTTTGTCTTATAACCAAAAGTTTTAAAAATATCACAAATTTCCGCTTTAATTTATGAGTTATATTTTCCGCTTTATCGCGGGGTGTCACAAGAAGTCTCTGACAGTGAATACAATAACGGACAGAAAGGATTTTGATCTTTGGCATAGACGATTGGGACACCCTTCAGCAAGAGTGGTCAAGACTATTCCCTCTCTTAGTAATTTAATTTGCAATAAAAACTCCATGTGTGAGGCTTGTCATTTTGCAAAACAACATCGTACTAGTTTTATTTCAAACGATAAACATGCGTCGGTTTTATTTGAATTAGTGCATTGTGATTTATGGGGACCTTACCGTATTCCTTAATCTTGCGGTGCAAAATATTTTTTGACGCTTGTGGATGATTATTCCCGTACTACATGGGTTTATTTGTTATTGGATAAAACTGAAGTACCTGATATGTTCATGAATTTTCTCAATATGGTTGCTACCCAATTCTCAAAAATTGTTAAGACCGTAAGAAGTGACAATGGAACGGAGTTTAATTGCATGGCAAGATATTTTTTCCAACAAGGAATTAAATTTGAGACATCGTGTGTCGGCACGCCTCAACAAAATGGGCATGTCGAGAGTAAAAACACAGGCATATTCTCAACGTTGCGAGAGCTCTACAATTTCAAGCTAATTTACCCACGTCTTTTTGGGTTGAGTGTGTTTTATCCGCTGTTTATTTAATTAACCGCACTCCCACACCTTTGCTTGACAATAAGACTCCATATGAATGCCTGTTTGGTTTAGCACCGTCTTATGAGAACCTCCGAGTTTTTGGATACTTATGTTTTGCTCATAATCAAAATACTAAGGGAGACAAGTTCGCTAAGAGAGGCCGTAAATGTTTGTTTGTTGGGTATCCCCATGATAAGAAAGGATGGAAGTTATATGATCTTGAAACGGAAAAATATTTTGTGTCTCGGGATGTTGATTTTTACGAGGACAACTTCCTTTAGCTACTGTTGAGACTATCTCTCCCGAACCCGAATTTGTTCCTGCAATTGTGGATGACCCGTCTCATGACTCGGACGATATTCCTGTGACGACGGGTATGGACGGGGCAGATTTTTGGATGCGGGTTCGGGTAATGCAGACGCCACTGATGCCACCGCTGATGTCTCGTCTGATGCCACTGCTGCTGCCACATCAGGGACCACTTCCAGTACCGCGGCTGCCTCAGAGCCTGATAACAGTACGGCGTCGGGCAGTACAGAAACTGATGCGACTGCCATGGGTAGAGGGTTTCGGGCAAAGTTTCCCAACTCTCGCCTCCGTGATTTTGTCCTTGAAACTGCACAAAGTCCATCCCCGCACTCAAGCGAACCGAGCTCTTCTATGTCGCCCTCAGGTACGCCATATGATCTTGCTAATTATATTGACTGTCACTCTTTTTCGACAAAGAACCGTCTCTTTCTTGCAGCCATTACAGCGGCCATTGAACCACCTACTTTCAAAGAAGCCCGATAGTGGGTGGTGCGATGCCAAGAAAGCAGAAATTGAAGCTTTAGAACGCAATGGCACGTGGGAACTCTCCGACTTACCAAGTGATAAAAAATCCCTTGGTTGTCGGTGGATATACAAAATTAAGCACAAATCAGATGGCACGGTGGAACGATTAAAGGCTCGACTCGTTGTCTTCGGCAATCGTCAAGTTGAAGGATTGGATTACGGCGAAACTTTTGCTCCAGTGGTCAAGATGGTTACCATCCGTACCTTTCTTGCAGTAGTTGCTATTAATAAATGGGAACTTCACCAGATAGACGTGCACAATGCTTTTTTACATGGCGACTTAGATGAGGAAGTTTACATGAGACTTTCACCCTGTAACACCCCCTCATACCAAGGTGCCTTACCAGGACCACCCTACCATGAAAGTGTGTTACCATCTCGGTTGCCCGAGGTTAGTACATATCAAAAAGCGTCTGAACTGAGCACATTTATTAAAGTACTGTAAAATATAAAGTTTACATCAACCAAACTCAAATACTGTTTTAACAAAATACAACTTCAAAGTCTGATAATAAAAGAAATCCAACTAAGACTCAGACGGTGATGCTATGACTTGTGATGGCACTTCTCCCAAGACAGTCCCCAAGCTCACACTAGTAATACCTGTCAAGCCTGCTCACCATCCCCGAATGGATCACCGCAGATTCCACAAACAACACGGGTCAGATACTCAAACATTAAGACAAACAAATGGAGGAATCAACTGATCATCGCCAATTCCCAATCCTCCATTCACACACAGTAACCGACTACACACTGAAGTGTGTAGCCCTGCCAGATTACCCATTGCAACAGGTAATCCTCGCCGCGGGTGACCGCAGATCCCACCTAGTCCAGCTCCTCAACGAGCGACAATAATCCCTGTCCCTTAATGTGCACATCCCCTCCCGTGGCGGGTTCCACGGAGGACGAACTAGGGTGTGAAGCCACTCCCGCAAATGACTCCACCACAATCACAATCACAATCACAATACAACACAGCCATCTCAACACCCTTACACCAACATAGTTACAGCAATCTCCATACTCCGATGATCAACAGATAACAATAATCACAACAACATGTCTTACAATAACAGTAAACTAAGTAGGAAACCCTACCTTAGCAACCAACAGTAGTATGCAACACGGACAATCAAAAAGGCTCCTCTACGAAGTCTTCTCCTATACAATAATCATGTAACACAATTACACATTGCACAATTCCCAAAATCCCATTTCCATATATATACAAAGAACCCCAAAGAGTACAAATAATCATAAAGATAGGACTTACCAACAGTAACAGAACTTATACGCAAGAGTCACGAAGATTACCCACACGACGATGCTACGGAATGATTAAGGGAAAGATTAGGGAATGATTAGGGTGTAATTAGGGTAACGTAGAAACTGATGAAGTTGAAATGATGTTTTGAAAACTGACGCGGGATATAAAATAATCTTAAACATTCCCTAATCAAACCGTCAAAATAAAACTCGCCAGACCGAATACTCGACCGAGTATCGTTATACTCGGCCGAGTATCCTCTACTCGGTCGAGTATTCACTATACTCGCCGAGTATTCATCAACAGAACAAAACAACTCACAACAACAACACTACTCGGCCGAGTAGGCTCTACTCGGTCGAGTAGTCGCCAAAGAAAATCCGTCTTCATTACAATCTTCCCCCTTAAAAAGAACTTCGTCCCCTAAGTTCACACCGTACTATAAAACAAAACACAACACTACACCACAAGACTATACTAACCACATATAACAACACCAAGGAACTATATAAGTCACTACAAAAGTCATTACCCCGACTCAGAGCAAAACAACAAACAAAACAAAACACGACCGCGACCATCTCCTACCCCCCTAAAAGGACAACGGTTACGTCCCCGTAACCAAACATACCTGATCGAAAAGGTTAGGAAAACGTTCTCGCATAGCTTCCTCGGGTTCCCATGTGGCTTCCTCCACATTATGATTAGACCAAAGGACCTTGAGTAAGACCGTCTCACCATTCCGGGTCTTACGAACCTTGCGATCAAGAATCTCCTTAGGAATCTCGGCGTAGGACAAGGATTCATCAAGCTCGATGTTCTCCATCTCAAGGATATGCGACGGATCGCTCACATACTTCCGAAGTTGAGATACATGAAAAACATTGTGTACTCTATCCAAAGCTGGTGGTAACGCTAATCTATAGGCCACCTCGCCAACACGGTCTAAAACCTCATAAGGACCTATAAACTTTTGGCTTAGCTTACCCTTTTTTCCAAACCTCATAACACCTCGCATAGGTGACACTTTTAAAAGAACCTTGTCACCTACCATAAACTCAATGTCCTTGCGGTGCAAGTCGGCGTAGCTCTTCTGACGATCTTGAGCTGCTCTCATCTTTTGCCGAATCAACTGGATTTGCTCAACCATATCTTGAACCAGCTGTGGCCCTAAAACCACCGTCTCAGAACTATCATCCCAACAAACTGGACTTCGGCATTTCCGGCCATACAAAGCTTCAAAAGGTGCCATCCCAATGCTTGTATGATAACTCATTATTGTATGAAAACTCGATCGATCAAGCTGTCTTCCCAATCGCCCCAAAGTCCATAACACATGCCCTCGGCATGTCTTCTAAGGTCTTGATGGTCCGCTCCGTCCGACCATCGGTTCTTGGATGAAAGGTCAGACTCATCTTTAAAGTCGTACCCATCAACTCTTGCAGCTCTTGCCAAAACTTGGATATGAACCTCGCATCACGATCAGAAACGATATCCTTAGGTATACCATGTAACCGAACCACATGCCTCATGTAACCCAATGCCAGCTGCATCTTAGACCAAGTATCCTTCATGGGAACGAAATGGGCTGACTTGGTTAACCGATCAACAATCACCCAAATCATGTTGTTACCTTGTTGTGACCTAGGTAACCCCACAATGAAGTCCATGGAGATCGACTCCCACTTCCACTCTGGTACATCCAAAGACTGGATCTTACCTTGTGGTCTCCTTTGTTCACCCTTGACCTTTTGACAGGTCAAACATCTGGCTACAAACTCAGCTACATCTCTCTTCATGTTTGGCCACCAAAAAGTCTTCTTAAGATCTCTATAAAGCTTGTCACCACCTGGGTGAACTGAATACGGAGTGCAATGAGCCTCCGTCAAGATCACTCTCCGCAACTCTGCATCCTCAGGAACACACCATCTCCCATCAAAACGAACACTCCCATCTAGATGGATAGAAAACCTGGAAGCCGTTCCACTCTCTACTTTTGACTTCCACTCCTGAATCTTAGGATCAAGCTCTTACTTACTTTTGATGTTCTCATACAACGCTGGCTCGACCGTCAAAATAACACTCGCCAGACCGAATACTCGGCCGAGTATCGTTATACTCGGCCGAGTATCCTCTACTCGGTCGAGTATTCACTATACTCGGCCGAGTATTCATCGGCAGAACCAAAACAACTCACAACAACAGCACTACTCGGCCGAGTAGGCTCTACTCGGTCGAGTAGTCGCCAAAGAAAATCCGTAGTGTTACACACCCGATTTCAGTAAAGGCAAAGAAGGCAAGGTATGTCGATTGAAAAAGAGTTTATATGGACTGCGTCAAGCACCCCGTTGTTGGTTTGCAAAGCTCACTTCCGCTCTCAAAGATTATGGATTTCAGCAGTCTTACTCCGACTACTCCCTATTTTCTTACTCGCAAGGTGAGGTACGTCTATTCATTTTGATTTATGTAGACGATCTCGTCATTGCGGGCAACGACTCTTCCGCTGTTACGCAATTCAAAACCTATTTGGGTAATTGTTTTCACATGAAAGATTTGGGGCCCTTAAAATATTTTTTGGGTCTCGAAGTAGCTCGGAATGCTGAAGGAATTGACATAAGTCAACGGAAGTATGCACTTGATATAATCTCCGAAACTGGGCTGTTAGGTTGCAAACCTGCTATTACTTCTATTGAGTAACATCATACACTGGGTACGGCTAATGGTCCTCTTCTCGAAGATGTCGAGCCCTAGAGACGCCTTGTGGGACGTCTAGTCTACGTTGTTGTCACTCGCCCGGACCTCTCCTACGCCGTTCACATTCTCTCGCGTTTTCTGCACCAGCCACGACAAGAGCACATGGCTGCTGCCTTGAGAGTTGTGCGGTATCTCAAGGGCTGTCCGGGTCAAGGGATTTTATTACGTTCCGATAGTGAGCTTAGTATTTCAGGCTGGTGCGACTCTGACTGGGTGCGTGTCCTGCTTCACGAAGGTCCGTAACGGACTGGTTTATATTCTTCGGAGGCTCTCCAATCTCATGGAAAACAAGAAAACAAAACACTGTCTCTTTATCGTCTGCGGAGGCCGAGTATAGGTCAATGGCCAATATTGTTTGCGAATTAAAATGGCTTAAGGGACTTCTCTCGTGCCTCGATGTGAATTTGCCTCTTCCCATGCGTGTCTACAGTGACAGCCAGTCCGCGATTGACCTTGCTCACAATCCCGTCTTCCATGAGCGCACGAAACACATTGAAATCGATTGTCATTTTATTCGTGACGCCCTTACGGAAGGATTAATCACAACGACGCATGTCTCGACTAACAACCAGCTGGCCGACATATTCACCAAGGCTTTGGGCTCTCCTCAATTTCTTGCGCTTCTCAGCAAGCTGGGCACTCTCGACCTTCATGCTCCAGCTTGAGGGGGGTGTTAAGGAATTATATAATATGCTAGATTATATTGTTATTTGGTTACGTGATCGTTGCCTATTATTTAGCTACATTAGCTAAGTTAGCTTATTGTGTAATTGTTATATAAGGCTCTTTTGGCCTAAACCTAATACAATCATCACATTTTCCCATCATCTCCCTTGACATTTTCTTTTAATTGGAATTAAGGATACACATACGAGAGGCTTCCTTTGTTAGTTTATGAGCTACATAATTACCATTCCTAAAAATATAACAAAGATTAATGCAATGAAAATAACAACCTAATTCTATGGTGTCTTCCACAATCACTAGTTTATGAGATAATTGTGATAATCATTTGAAAATTGTTGGAAATACCCTAAAGGTGCAGGCAGCTACATTTGATCCAAAATCAAATAATAACGCACCCCACTGTCCCTAGTTTATAATACCCTATGTGGGACAGGAACTCCTACATTTTATCGGTGAGATTCATCTCTGCACTCTTAACCTTAGTCCTTATACAAAAGGCAAATAAATCATTTTTCAAAGAATCCGGATATTACTATTTAACTTCAAAAACATATTTACCCAATTCTAATGTCACTTAATACACACTGAGAGTCGATAACTTGCTAGATATGTGATGACAAAGATATTTAAAGATGTTGTCCAAAGGTGATGCATATGATCCAATACTTGATCAATCAAATAATATTCTCTGTATATAGCTCAAATCTTTGTGGTCCGTCATTTGCAACGGTAGTACAATGAATCATAACACAATTTGGACATAATATAGAAAAAGTAGTAGCATTAATGTAAGTGTAAATTGATAAACAATATCAATATAAGGATCCTTTTTAATGGATAGTACCAACATAAAAATTAATTTGTAAACAGTATGAGAATATTTACTCCGATCTACTAATAGTACCAACTTACACTTTCCGGCCAAAAATGACATGAAATTACCTAAATACCCTTATTATAAATTAATTATTCTCTCATATTTCCCTCACCCTTGATATATGACTATTTCAGCCACCGAGATGCCAAGCCGCCGTCACCGAGCAAATTTCGAGACCACCACGAAGCGGACCATCTCTGCTCCTTCATACCATCTCGAGCACACATCGTCTTTCTCCCCGTTTGATGCAACAACCGGGCACGCCAAAACCCGAGCGCGAAATGAAACCACCATGGTCCATTCTCTGCCTTCTCGCCTAATTCACCAAGCAGGAACCCGTCGTAGCAGCCTAGCTAGTACCAATCACCACCACTCATCTCGAAATCGAGCACCAATACCAGCCGTACAACAAGGCTCTACAAAAATCTGCCACCACAGCTACAACCACCGTGCTTACATCCTCGCCTCACCATCACCTACCACGACGCACCATCTCATCGTTGTTGTCTGGTGGACAGGGTAAAGGGTGGTAGGCTCGCCAATGGGAGGGGGAGGGGTAGTTTCGCGCATCGAGATAGGGGAGGGCAGAAAGAAGGGTCGCCGATGAGGAGAGACACTATGGTAGGGGGCGTCACCGATGGTGGTGGTCGTCGTACCGGTGGTTGAGGGTAAGGGTGGTGAGGTGGTGTTTGGTGGGTAAGTGTTTAGAAAATAGGGGAGGGGTAGAATAAGTATACAAAAAAAAACATTAGGTGGAAAAATTCAAAAACACCTAAAAAGTGCGACTTTCCGGCGACTTGGTACTATTGGTAGATCGGAGTAAATATTCTTGTACTGTTTACAAATTAATTTTTATGTTGGTACTATCCATTAAAAAGGGTCCTTATATTGGTACTGTTTATCAATTTACACTTAAATGTAATTACATTTTTGTTTTACAATTGCAAAAAAAATCTATAGTAATTATGAATCTGTATTGACAAACTCGTCTTATTCCAACAAGAATACCAATATAGGTAGATAACAAATGACGGGATTACTAGTCCATAGTCCAATAATTAAGAAAGAGATATACTCGGTAATGAATAATAGAACTCAAGTTTGAATCCTCCGCACCTGATATTAGACCATCTTTATCGGTTGGGCAAGGGGGAGGTCCTGAGTAGGTCTGAGCAAATAAAAAAAGGAAAACAAAATGAAAAGCTTGAACGAGTAGCAAAGTCGGTCCTCTGCAGACCATCTGGAACTAGTTTTAGCCCTCCTTTTGTATGCTACGTGGCATTAAGGCATTGGGTGGGAAAGTTTAATAAACAAGATAAAAAAAAATCTTACTTCTTTGTTTGTTAAAAATGATTTTATTTAAATTATAGGCATTAAACCAAAAAAATAATTACACCAAAATTCATAATTTTTTATGCTCTACAAATAGAGACCACATATGATATATTTTAGAGTTCGTTTTAATTTTATGTGAAAAGTAGGTTAAGGTAGGGCTTGATAAAACATGAAAATAAGAATGAATTGAAAGGTTAAGGTTAAAAAAAAAATTAATAATTTAATGCAAGAACCAGGTCTACAAGACCTACGGATAAACATAGTCTTATAGTGCGCTGGTGACTTATTTGACACCAACAAAAAAGAGTAATATAAGTTGCCAAATTTATCTGTTTTATGAACTTTCTTTATAAAACCCTCACACTCAACAATTTGGAGTGTGTATATTAGCGTGGAACGGTGGAAGTGTTAGGAGGGAAAGGTCGGTAGAGTGAGGTGTCTCTCAGCTCTCTTCCCTCTCTTTTCCTCTTATCATTTTACCCCAAATCTCCCCCAAACCCTAATCTCTTCCTTTGTAATTAGGGTTTTCTACCAATCATTTAATCAATTTCTGTTGATTTTTCACCTGAAACTTGAGGTTTAAGTTTCTGGGATTCAAGGATTATCATCATTTCATAATTGTCGTATACTAAGAAATAAAAAAAATGGAAGGTGGTGATCCATGGAGCTCAAACTTCTCCTCATCGTCTTTCAGGCGATATCAACTACGATCTGGTTTGCTTCCGACTTTCTAATTTTATTGTTAATTTCTTGTACTCCCTCCGTTCCCGTCATTTGTTTACCTTTACCTTTGATTAAAATACTACTCCGTACTTATAAAGAATTAAAAAAGAAAACAAATGATTGAGACGGAGGAAGTACCTTTTAGTACGTTTTTTTTTTTGAAATGTAGAGAGTAAATTGAATTAATGGGTGAATTAGTGATACCCACCTGCTAAAAATCTTATCTTGATAGTTATTTTCTGGGATTTTATGAAGTATTGAAGTGATGTTATGGATTTTGTATGCGTAGATAAAAAAATTGTAGAAATGATGAACGTTTGCGTATTTGAAATCTGTTACTCTTTCCATCTCATTCATTTGTTTACCTTTTTTATATTCACGGTGAGAAAATTGTAATCGAAGGTAAACAAATTATCGGGGAGAAAAAAGATTACGCATCTGAGGTAGTACCTCAGACCTTGTAGTTTTTGAGCATATACACATTTTTTTTTTAGCATATTACCATCTATAAATATAGTTTTTAAGCAATATTATATTTTTTAGTGTAACGTTTTAGTAAATGTGCTCAAAAACTTTATACTAAGTTAGAACTCAAAAACTTTAAAATAAAACTCAGAAAATAAACAATAAGAGGTACTACCTCAGATGTATAGTCTATGAACTGATTATCGGGACAGAGGTAGTAGTTTTGAAGCCCATTTCATGAAAGACGTGATCTTTGCTGTTATTTTGTTATGATATAGTAATATAGTTCCTTGGTTCTATTTTGCCTAAAAAATAGTTTCTTGGTTCCATTTGATTGTATATGTTCTTCAAAATACCCGAAACATATTTTGAAGAACGTGTACAATGAAAGGGAATAGAGGAAGTAGTGTTTATGATGGTGCCGATGGTATTTTATGGGCATGCTTTTGAAAACTAAAAGTTGATGTTAAACTTGAAACAGATGTGTATTTGGGAGATGATTTAGAGGTCGAGGATGAGTACAAGCAAGAGTTTTCATGTCCATTTTGTGTTGAGGAGTTTGATGTTGTTGGACTGTTTTGCCATATGGATGAAGAGCATCAAGTAGAATTAAAAAATGGGGTAATTATTTCGTTATCAATAGCACACTAGCTCCTAAGTCGTCGTTATTTAGTTCTATTTTTGTACAGCCAGTAGTAATTTATTATACTTGCTCGAGTGTGTTTTGGGGCCTTGGGCCTTTTGGCTTTGTCGTGTTTGGTTGAGTTTACTGTTACTTGAAGCTTGTTGTACTTTAAACTGTCCATTTCCTACTATATTGTTTTTCTTCCCCTGTGGTATAGACACGATGAGTGGGAAAACTGATGAGCGAGCGGCTAAATCAGCCATTCATGTGCTTTAGAAGTAGTCCAATGGGAATTATTGGTCGGTGTTGAAAGTCTCGTGTCATTCTGATACAGTCATTCGGGATGGTAACAAGTTGATTAACTTGAAGGTTATATTACAAGATTTGATGACTTCTGGGATAGGTAACAAAATCATTTGAAAATTATAACGTTGCATCCTCTTGGTACACATTGACTATTTTGATCACATTTGATCCAATATCAATCAATATTATGGTTTTTCATAGCATTTTTGTGATTCCTTGTGGTAACAACATAATGGGTACATACAAATCTAGGCAGCTTAACCAAAAACTCATGTTCTAGTCATCCTGTAATTATTAGAGGTGATCATTCAAGGGCTTGGACTAGACACAATCGAGCCTACACTTCAGAAAGTGTACATCAGGCCTAAAATATCTTGTCCAAGCCTATTAGAGTGAGTTGAGACTCGAAAATGGTGTCCATACCCCGTACTTTTAGCATAGTCACTTGTTGATGGGCTTGCGGCCTTTTATGGTGAAACATAATAAAATAAAATGTGTAATAAAAAAAAGTTGAAAAATGAAGTGCATTAAATTTTGAAAATCATCTTTAACATACAACTAACAAGATGAGGATCCGATAGAGTTTTCGGATTTGTACAGGATCTAAGGTATCATGCTTAGTATCGTGATTCATGATAAGTTGGGGATCCTTTGTCTGGTTGAAATGTGAGTGTTGTCAGAGCTTTGAAACTTTTTGAATAGTTGGGGCGGCTAAAAGGGGCTGATGACTGATTTTAAATGTTCATTTGTCTTTCATCATCTTGAATATTTTTGTGGAGATTTTTATGATTTTGTCACCTTTATACAAGCTTAGATTTTTGCTGACTTGAATAATTGTTGTGCTTCAATGTTGTGTTTCCAGGTTTGTCCTATATGTGTGAAGAGAGTAGGGATAGACATGGTTGGCCATATCACAACTCAACACGGGAATATATTAAAAATATCCTTTCACTTTCAAATACGTACTAATTATGCTGATTGTGCATTAATTTGTTTTGTTTCCTTGTTTATTTTAAGAATATTAAATCACTTTGTAGCACGTGCTATCCTGTAAATGGG
Source organism: Silene latifolia (assembly GCF_048544455.1). Taxonomy (NCBI): domain Eukaryota; kingdom Viridiplantae; phylum Streptophyta; class Magnoliopsida; order Caryophyllales; family Caryophyllaceae; genus Silene; species Silene latifolia. Next base: position 246,246,390 of record NC_133538.1, on the reverse strand, counting down.
TTCTTGAGTCAGCAATAACCAAGTACTAGCAGTCTAGACAGTCGATGTGGAGCCGCTCTTTAAGTCCTCTTTATGTATTCCCTAGCTTGTTACAAGATTGGTTAACCCACATCTCTTTTACAGTCTGCTTCTCTTATGGTACACTTGTGGAGTTGTATCCAATTTTGATGACCTTCAGATCTTGAGATTCTAGTATCTAAACATCTTTTGTATTCCCTAGCTCTTAGCCCCGGCCCTGCATTGGCAGATTATACTTTTAGTTGCTTTAGTATGGTTTGAGTCTTTCGACAGTGGAGATTTGTTTCTTTACTTTTGTTTTTATCTTGCTCATCTTTGTTTTTGTGTATTCCGTATATGTTTACGACCTCTGAAACTTTTATGGCAGCTTCTTGTTCATATCTTGTTATCACTTCGACAATATTGTTACTAGCGAGTAAAATTTCAGGGTAAATTAATTATTGCATTATGATATTTTCCATATCAATCCAGTAGTTACCCTTTCTGAAATTGCTGATATAAACTTCTTTGTCATATTTCCTTGACTGTACTATTACGTTCAACGGAAGAGGAGATTGCACAGAGGTGCACCAAATTCAATGTTTGATATACTGAGAAAGCAATTGCAAGAAGGAAATCAGCAATCTCTCTTTAGGGGATCTTCCTTTATGCGTTCCTCATCAAATCCAGATCCCGATCCTTTATTGTCATCTTTTATATATAATTCGAACACTGCAAATGATGTCAGGAAGGAAGAACCACATTCTTCCAAGGCAACATGCTCACTTCCAGCAGCGGCAGTGGAAAAGAGCTCAGAAAGGTGAAGTTACTTTTCTGCTTTTTCCACAAAATGGGTAGGATGGTCACTGGGGTAAGCTGATTGGGTCTTCAATTATAAATTATTATAATGTTCTCACATTAATACTTTATAGCAAAATTGCCCAAACTGTAGGATCCGAAGCCTCCGCTCCCTTAAATGCCTCTCGACCTTTGTCCAGTATCTTATGTGTCATATAGAAGTACTAGTTTTGGAGATTACTAAATTGTCAGTAATGCTGATACATATGATGTTGGTTGATTATATAATACATGTTTCCCCTTTATCTGTTCAGTTCTTTGCTGAATACAGAGAAGTATTTCATACCAAAACAGTGAATTTTTGTATGTTGTTCACATTAGAGGTAAATTTGAGTCTCCCAAGGCTTGAACTGATCTGATGTTGGCATCCGTTTGGAACAGTCCCCCGCAGCCTGCACTTTCCGAAAAGGACCATGAAGAGGAGGCCAGGAAGTGTGAATTTGTTCAAGAGTTGCTCCTCTCCATGATGCTGGATGACATTTTATAAACCTGAAAGCAACACTGAAATGCCGAAAGTGTTGGCTTCCAAAGAAAGGGGAAATCAAGACAAGTAATTGTGCCAATGGCTTGAGAGAACGAATGGAAATATTGCGCTGCTCAGAAAGTTTGAGAGAGTACCTCTGCTATCCCTGTAATGTTATACTGCTCGTTGTATATAGCCGTGTCCAAGTACACACTTAGATGCAATAATATGATGCAATAACATATGGTTTCTGAATCGATGTCTCCTTTTTCATTTTCTGTGTCAGCTCGTTTGTGTATGCTCTCAACCTATGTAAAGGGGCTTTTATGATGCAAATTATATCAGAAATGTGTTTACGATACTCATTACAGGGGCGTTGTGAATCTGTCTCTAGTCTCTACAAGACTACGAGGACCCGATTGCTACAAACTGCAGAGCAATTTGAGCAGCAACTCTAAGGTGTGTTTGGATTGAAAGTTTTGGAGGGAAAAGAAAGGGAGGGAGAGTAGGGGATTTAAAATTCCTTGTTTGGATAGCAAATGAGGGTGGAGGGAAATGGAGGGGGAGTGATTTGGAGGGATTCAATTTTCCTCCTCCAAGCTGTCAAAATCTCTCTACATAAAAGCGAAGATTTGGAGGGAAATTGTATCCAAACACTCACTCCCCATTTCCCCTCCCCTTCTCTTCTCTCACTTTCCCTTCCCTCCTTCCCCCTCCCCTCTCTTTCCCTCCACTTTTGTTATCCAAACACACCCTAAGTCTTACAGAAGACCCGGTTGGTACGGAGTGGAATAACATCTTAATTGACAGCCAAACCATACTAGGTCAAATCAGCAACCAACCACAAGTAAACATTTTCTGTTAATAATCTGAAAAACATAAGGGAAGAAAATTAAATTTTTGAGAGAACTGAGGTAACTATAAAAGAGAGTTTTTACGCTGACTGTTTTCAAAGTGTAAATATTACGGGTAGCTAATTAAAAAAAAAAAAAAACTACGGATGAAGCGTGTAATCCATGTTTTCTCTCATCGGAATTGTAAAAACAGGGAAAAGGCACGACAGAAATAAATACAATCTATAATCGGTATGTTCTTGTCTCGATGTGTGATCAATTTTATCGGTGTGATGGTCAATTTTATCGGTCACACCGAGACGCGCATATTTGATCATTTGATGTTAAAAACATTCGTACATATTTCTATCAAATACGTTGTATCTCTATGGATGAGCATTTAAATTACTACTAGTAATGATTGTGTGAGACATCTTATATTATAAGACGGTCTATTTGTATAAAAATCACCCTTTTATTATCAGCAATAAATAAATGAATTTTTATATAAAAAAGACCGCCTCAAGGCCTGAGATTATCTTATTCTAGAGTTTGTTTTAGTAATTAACATGGATTAGGAATCTAGGACGGATAAAAAGACTGGACAATCCAATCAATCATCAATACATATATATAAAGCATAAATTTTTCGAGCGATATTAGAGAGTCCAACTTTTTTAGAATTCCTAACAAGAGTAGATTTCAAAAAAATAATAATAAAATTATCTTAATAAAAGTAGATTTCTTAATATTTTAATAAAATTATCCCAATATAAGTAGGTGATACTCAAAATACACAATGTAACTAATTATACACAGATAAGTTAACTTAAACCTAAAAAAATAGCTTAAAAGGTAACTGAAAATTAAGAATGATAATTTAATTGATTAAGTAAAAAATGTTGGCAAACTAACGAAACATAGCTGGTTTTTTTTGGTAAAATGATACTCCAAAAGTACATAATAAGTTCTCTATATTTAATATTTTAAATTGGAGGAATAAAAAACACAGGTAACTTATTTCTCACTGCTACTCTTATTTTGGCAAATAATTTATCTATCAAGTATTAGAAAAAAAATTAAGATAAATGAAATTTTAGTCAAAAGCTTATTTCTTTGAAACAAAGCCTAAATATGAGATTTTTCATAATCTCCCGACCTTCCTCTGTGGGATTTATCTGTATGCATCCCTTTAATGTTAAGGATTATAACGAATTATAATGACGAATGCGAGTCATAAAATGAATTACATAAACAAAAGGTAGAGAATTAAGGAATAACCTTCGGTCCTAGCAAAATCGGCCTAAGAACAATATCGCAATGATATTCGCCTATCAGTTGCACCCAAGATGATATAAGATATGCCCTTAACTTGTTGCTAGAATCGATCCCTCAATTTCTGTAAAATTGCTTAGGGTTTTTCGTTTTTGTGTTTTTAGATGAGAGGCAAGAATAAGTTAGAATTAGGTTAGAAAATTACTCCCTCTCCTCCCTCTTAAACCGTGAAAGAGGAAGAGCAATAGGGTTATTTTTTTCTTCCTATTTTCGGCCCATATACCGAATTAATAAGGAGTATTATTTCCTTATTTTCGGTTTTGGCAACTACCGAAAATGAGGATAAAAATCCTTATTTTCGGTTATTCCAAAAATGTATAAAATGTGTTAAATATAAATTGTCATTAATATTATTCCGTTTTATTAATACGGGTCAATAATGACAATATCGTATAATTATCATTCGCTGATTAAATATAACCGATTACATTTAATTACGAATTAACATATTAATTCGTCCAAGCTAACATTATATACATTAATTTAATATCATATTATATTCAATTTTACGAATTTACAGTTAATTCGTCTCAGCTAATATTATTTAATCGGCATTAAATAATCGTCTCATCAACACATTGACTAACTGTTTAGTCATATAAGGCATCAATGTGATTACATTTCCATAACCACATTTCTCAAACACATCCTTTAGGCGTGACTTTTAGGGACCAGTTGATCACCGCCATCTGTATGATAATAATGTCAAACTTTCTAGCAAGCCAACCGTTATTAGGTAATCGTTAATCAACTGATAAAATACGAAGTATACCCTTGTGAACCTTTAAGAGATTTACAAATGTTATCACACTAATTTGTGGAGGACACAAGCTCCAACAAACTCCCACTTGTCCTCACAAGTGTATGTGCGATAACCGATTCTCATATCCTAAAATTTCTCCCACTCAATGTAAAACAATTTGCAAAATCTGTATTCACAAAGGTCGTATTTTACAAGTGATCTGTATCAAGAGTGGTTTCCCCGACTAGAGAGTAACTTAACTGATAAACGAATCATCATTCGAGCATGGCCATGCATTTCAGTTACTACTCCTCGAGTGGCCCTGAGAAATAACTATACCTGATAAAGGTTGGATATTTTCCTCAACTCGAATCCTGCAGATGTAAGCACGATGAAAATGACCCGGAAAAAATCTACTTAGCCTCCAGATTCACGGCATCCGTGAGAAAGAAACCAAAGTCACCCAAAAACTGCCTTAATCTCAAGAGACAATCGATAGTCAAAAGAATCGACTCTAGGAACACAATAGATGTCCTATCCACGACCTGGCACCGAATGTTTTTAAACATTTAGGACTCCATTACGTTGTCACAAAAATTTGTCATACGAGGTATCGTTATAATCTCGCATCTGTGATCGATCAGTCAACCGTTTGACTTATGGCTCGTTGAACCCACTATCAATCGACTGCACAATATAATAGCTAGAGTTATCAGCTCATTAAGGCGATTACGGACCAAACAAAATATAATGTAATTCAGTTCACTTTGTGGCGTTCAAAGTTGTCAGTACAATCCACATGAAAAAAAAATATTATAAAAAACGATGAAGTTATAAATAGTATATGAAAAAAATAATGTATCAAATCCATAATCAACTACTACAACTCAGGAACACGTTTAATTCCCATGGAAATAACATGCCCTACATGCTTATCATAATTCAACGGTTTAGTGAGAGGATCCGCGATGTTATCATTTGTCGCAATCTTGTCAATCACTATCTCCTCTTACTCCACGTAATCACGGATCAGGTGAGCCTTCCGATCTACATGTCTAGATTTGTTGCTAGACTTTGACTCCTTAGCCTGGAATATGGCACCTCTATTGTCACAATAGATGGTGATCGGGTCATTCGAACTAGGAACTATCGTAAGTCCTTGTAAGAATTGACGCATCCATATCGCTTCCTTTGCTGCCTCCGAAGCGGCATAGTACTCGGATTCAGTGTTAGAATCTGCTACAACACTTTGTTTGGAACTCTTCCAGCTGACTGCAGCACCATTAAGAGTAAAGACGAACCCGGACTGAGATTTTGAGTCATCTCGATCCGTTTGGAAGTTAGCATCTGCGTAACCGATTGCGCATAGTTTAGTATCTCCTCCATAAGTCAATACCCAATCCTTAGTCCTCCGTAGGTACTTGAGGATGTTTTTAACAACTATCAAGTGTGTTTCACCTGGAGTCTTTTGGTACCGACTCGTCATACTCAATGCATATGCCACGTCTGGACGTGTGCATATCATGGCATACATGATTGATCTTATTGCAGATGCATAAGGAACACGACTCATGCGCTCAATCCCTTCAGGCGTCCTGGGTGACTGAGACTTACTCAACTGCATCCCAGACGTCATTGGAAGGTTCCCCTTCTTGGAGTTGATCATGCTGAAATTCTCAAGAATCTTATCCAAATAAGACTCTTGACTAAGTGATAACGTCCGTCGTGATCTATCTCGGTAGATACGGATTCCCAAAATACGTTGTGCCTCACCCAAATCTTTCATCTGGAAATGGTTCTTCAACCATTCTTTAACCGAAGATAGTAGAGGAATGTCATTCCCAATCAAGAGTATGTCATCGATATACAATATCAAGAATACAATCTTACTCCCACTCGACTTAATATATAAGCATGGTTCCTCAACCGATCGAGTGAAACCATATTCTTTTATCACTTGGTCGAAACGATGATTCCAACTCCGAGAAGCTTGCTTAAGTCCATAAATGGAGCGTTTAAACTTGCATACTTTCTTAGGATGTTTAGGATCTATGAAACCTTCGGGTTGCACCATGTACAACTCTTCCTCCAAATAACCGTTTAAGAAGGCGGTTTTCACATCCATTTGCCAAATTTCATAGTCATGAAATGCGGCAATCGCTAAGATTATCCGAATGGAACGTAGCATGACTACAGGTGCAAAAATTTCATCATAATGCAATCCGTGCACTTGAGTGAAACCTTTTGCCACTAGTCGTGCCTTATAGGTATCTGGTTGCGCGTCTACATAACGCTTTATTTTGTAAAGCCATTTGCACTGTAGAGGTTTTACCTTATTAGGTAAATCAACAAGATCCCATACGTCATTCTCATACATGGAGTCCATCTCGGATTGCATGGCTTCGAGTCATAGCTTTGAGTCGGAACAGGCCATAGCACCTTTATAGGTAGCGGGTTCATTATTCTCTAGGAGTAAAACGTCATTCTCCTCGACCATACCAATGTATCTGTCCGGGGGATTAGAGACTCTACCCGACCTCCTAGGTTCCTCAGGAATATTAACCGTATCATCAGTTGGAGGAACAACTTCGTCCATCTGTTCCTCGGTTGTTGGTTCTGGGAATATCCGACAGCTCGAAGGTTCTATTACTTGTCTTGTTCTCGAGAAATTCTTTCTCTAAGAACGTCGCACTAGCCGCAACAAAAACTCGATGTTCGGTAGGCGAATAGAAGTAATGACCAAACGTTCCTTTTGGATAACCTATAAAGTATGTCTTGACCGATAGCGGGCCGAGCTTATCCTCGTGTCTCCACTTAACATAAGCCTTGCAGCCCCGAACCCGAATAAAGGACAAGTTAGGGACCGTTCCCTTCCACATTTCATATGGAGTCTTGTCAATAGCTTTAGTCGGACTTCGTTTAAGTATAAGAGCAGCTGACAAAAGAGCAAAACCCCATAATGAATCAGGCACTACCGTGTGACTCATCATGGATCGAACGATATCAAGTAAGGTTCGATTTCTCCGTTCGGATACACCATTTAATTGAGGTGTTCCAGGTAGAGTTAAATGTAGAACGATTCCACAGTCTTTAAGGTGTTGATCAAACTCATTTGAAAGATATTCGCCACCCCGATCTGAACGGAGTGCTTTAACCTTTCTACCCAGTTGGTTTTCAACCCTGTTCTGGTATTCCTTGAATTTCTCAAAGGACTCACTTTTATGCTTCATTAAGTAGACATATCCGTATCTACTCAAATCGTCCGTGAAAGTGATAAAATATCTATAGCCATCTCTAGCGGTAATTGACATAGGTCCACAAACATCAGTATGTATGAGTCCTAATAGGTCACTAGCGCGCATTCCAACACCTTTGAAGGAAATTCGAGTCATTTTGCCAATGAGACATGATTCACACGTGCCATATGTAGAAAAATCGAATGCGGGAATAGTCCCATTATCGACGAGTTTCTTTACACGTTTCTCATTTATGTGTCCCATTCGACAATGCCATAGATAGGTTTGATCTTTGTCACCAACCTTTAATTTCTTATTATTCACGTGTAATACTTTCGTGGTTTGATCTAAGATATAAATTCCATTCATGGAAACTGCTTTGCCATAAATCATTTCATTTAAAGAGAAAATACAGCTATTATCCTTTATTAAAAATGAAAATCCGTCTTTATCAAGTACGGAAACAGAAATAATGTTCTTAGACAAACTGGGTACATAGTAACAGTTATTTAAAAATAACTCAAAACCACTAGGGAGTTGGATTACATATGTTCCCTTCGAGACAGCAGCAACTCTAGCTCCATTCCCGACTCGCAGGTCCACATCACCCTTTCCGAGAGGTGTGATGTTTCTTAGGCCTTGCAAATGATTACATAGATGAGAACCAGAACCAGTATCAAGTACCCAAGTTCCGAAATTTGCATGGTTAATCTCAATCATATGAATATAAGATGACATACCAACAGGAACGACGCGGCCTGCTTTAATGTCCTCACGGTACACGGGACAGTTCCTCCTCCAATGTCCAGTCTTGTGACAATGGTGGCACTCAATGTCACCGCCCTTGCTCTTTGCCTTGCCCTGTGAGCCACTAATCTCACCGGGCCCACTCTTACCGTTTCCTGGCTTCTTGAATTTTGGCTTACCTACAGTTAGGTCGCCTGGAGCTTTGCCCTTACCTTTACCCTTGTTGGAAATCGTGAGAACATCCTACTTCATGTTCCCACTTAATTTCATATCCTTCTCGGTCTGTACGAGAAGGGAGTGTAGCTCATGAGGACTCTTTTTCAAGTTATTCATGTAGTAATTTGCCCTGAAAAGAGCAAAACCATTGTGAAGAGAATAAAGCATACGGTCAATGACTATGCTCTCACTGATTTTACAATCAAGTGCCTCCAATTTCTTGACATTCTCAATAGTTAAGAATGTGTGGGCTAACCGGTTCGTTGGCCCTTTTGGAGTTTCGCATCAAAGAAGCGACATCTATGCTCATAAGTAACGATTCTCGGTGCTTTTGAGAACTCGTTAGTGAGCGTGGTGAAAATCTTGTTCGCACCTTGGGCAATGAAGCGTCTCTGCAAATAGGTTTCCATTGCAAAGATGAGTACGTTCTTTATCGCACCCGCTTCCATAACGAAATCACTATAAGCAAGTGACTCGTTAACTCCCGCATTGGGGCCTGGGTTTACCGGTATTGGCTCAGTTAAGTACTTGAGCTTACCGTCGCAATGACATTCCGTAGTCTTTGCCTCCCGATCCAAAGTTGGACCCATCATTTTTCAGTCGCGTGTACTGATTCATGTTCTCCATAAAAACTTTCAGCCAGGACTCGCGTCCAAGTGTGGCACTTGGCATTGGGATTTCGTTATTTCCAGCCATTTGTTGTAACAGTAATATAAACGTGTTCTACACTGCGAAAAGAAGAATAAATAATAAGCATGTGTATCGATTTTAATTTAAGTCTAATGCAATACTGTTATAACGCGAAGACTCATGCATTTATACAATTGACCTTCCTCAAGAATTATATAAATGATCCCAAGACTCAATTATCTGTAAATTGATAAGTCAACCTTTTGGCTAATTCTACTGTTAGAATTATTGGTCGATAAATTTCTATAAATTCTATCTTTAGTCCATCATAATCACGAGAAACTCTTCGGACTATAATGTTGAGATAAACTAAGTCAACACAAACTACTTACCCAACGTAAAAGGGGTCATATTATGCCTACCGACAAAGAAGGGATTCATAGTTGTTTGCCCTTATAAAGACTAATCTCAATTTTCGTTTTAGAGGAAGATCCCATCAACTTTATTTTAATTCATTTTAAGTGAACTAATATCTAGCATGCGTGAATGAATAAACTAAGGTGATGGCTTAATAAACATGTGACATCTGTATGTCTATGAAAACTAACATGCAACCTATATGTGTCAATTTTCATGCATTTTAGTAGGTGGTTTGGTTTTAGGCGGAATATGATGCATTAACTAGCATGTGAATGAAAAGCAATAAGAACGGTAAAACGTAAAAAAATAAAGTCCTAGTGTGGCCTATCCTATCAAAATGAACATAAGTACAAATTTGGAATCCGTCCTTGGATCCGAGAAGCTTGTTTTGATGTTCCATCTTGATCCATGTAGCGGGAATGAGCTCCAATCTCCATCTTTAGTCTTCTAAAAAATTACAATTTAAAATTACATAATAAACCTATTTACATTCTAATTTCAAAACCGTAATAAATAAAGAAAACCAAACGGAGATACGAGATCTCAAATTACATTAAAAATTATGTTCCCGTCATTACGAAAACATAATTTGACTAAGGCCACACTAAATATTACAAATTACAACCGATTGCAAAAATACGTAAATTAAACCATTCAAACGATTCATTCAACAACAAAAAACGCATCAACTAAAAAAAATTAAACATGCAAGACATAATTCTTTAATTATGTAGATTAATTTTATCCAAACCACCTATTTAATTGATCAAATTAAGTGACAATTCCTCAATTACTTACTATAAATTTAATCTTAATTCATATTAAACTTGTAATATGAATTTAATCCATCAATATTTTAAACTGCTTTAAAATAATTAGGTATCAATGAATTATGAACCGCTTCACAATAATTAATTGGCCAAAAAAACAAAAAAAAAATCGTTTTTTTTTCTCTTTTGGTCTCGGCAAAACAAAAAAACACCCGAATTTTATTTTTTTTTTGTTTTTCAGCTCGGCTGAAAGAAACAGAAATCAAAAAAAAATTTCTTTCTTTCTTTCTTTCGGCAATTCTGTAAAAAACCGAAACAAAAAAAAAACCAATTTTTTTTAGCAAAAAGCGAAGAAGGAAAAAAAAACAGAAACCCTTTTTTTTCTTTTGCATTCGGCAAACCAAAAAAACAGCCGTCAATTTTTTTTCTTGCGGCAAAAATGCCCTAAAACAAAAAAAATTAAGATGAAGAAAATCGTTTATAGTTCCTATTAGAACACGATTAGCATATGAATTAATGAAGCGTGATTAACGGTATATGCCAAAAACTATATAGCAAAAACGAATTTTATATCATCAACATGACGATTCCATTTACAATTTAATTTAATCCGAATTAAATCAAAGCATCTACAAATTCATTTTATTATTATCTTAACTGATTAAAACATCAATATGTATGAATCAAATGGAAATCAAAATATCAAAAACGAAAAAAAAAATTCGGTCGATCAGTCGAGGCAGTCGGTCGACCAAGGGTACTGGTCGATCGACCAAACCGTGAAACGAAATCAGCTACGGCTTCAAAAAAAAATTACAGCCGAAACCCTAATTTTCGAGACCAATTTTTGTTTACATCCAATTTTATGAAAATCATCAAAATAAAATTCGTGGCCTTGGCTCTGATACCACTTGTGGGATTTATCTGTATGCATCCCTTTAATTTTATGGATTATAACGAATTATAATGACGAATGCGAGTCATAAAATGAATTACATAAACAAAAGGTAGAGAATTAAGGAATAACCTTCGGTCCTAGCAAAATCGGCCTAAGAACAATATCGCAATGATATTTGCCTATCAGTTGCACCCAAGATGATATAAGATATGCCCTTAACTTGTTGCTAGAATCGATCCCTCAATTTCTGTAAAATTGCTTAGGGTTTTTCGTTTTTGTGTTTTTAGATGAGAGGCAAGAATAGGTTAGAATTAGGTTAGAAAATTACTTCCTCTCCTCCCTCTTAAACCGTGAAAGAGGAAGAGCAATAGGGTTATTTTTTTCTTCCTATTTTCGGCCCATATACCGAATTAATAAGGAGTATTATTTCCTTATTTTCGGTTTTATAACTACTAAAAATGAGGATAAAAATCCTTATTTTCGGTTATTCCAAAAATGTATAAAATGTGTTAAATATAAATTGTCATTAATATTATTCCGTTTTATTAATACGGGTCAATAATGACAATATCTTATAATTATCATTCGCTGATTAAATATAACCGATTACATTTAATTACGAATTAACATATTAATTCGTCCAAGCTAACATTATATACATTAATTAAATATAACATATTATATTCAATTTTACGAATTTGACAGTTAATTCGTCTCAGCTAATATTATTTAATCGGCAATAAATAATCGTCTCATCAACACATTGACTGACTGTTTAGTCATATAAGGCATCAATGTGATTAAATTTCCATAACCACATCTCTCAAACACATCCTTTAGGTGTGACTTTTAGGGACCAGTTGATCACCGTCAACTGTATGATAATAACGTCAAACTTTCTAGCAAGCCAACCGTTATTAGGTAATCTTTAATCAACTGATAAAATACGAACTATACCCTTGTGAACCTTTAAGAGATTTACAAATGTTATCACACTAATTTGTGGAGGACACAAGCTCCAACATCCTCATATCTAATTAATGGGTTTTTCTAACGTGTGCCCTAAGGGCGCACATTAAGAAGATAAATATTGAAAGATTCACAACATATTCTCATGAGAAGTGTAAGAATAAACTTAGTGTTACCATAATTAGTGAGGATATCTAATAAATCTTCCTATATTTATCTTCTTAATGTGTGCCCTTAGGGCACACGTTCCCCTAATTAATTAGTTCTTGTTTTCTTTTTTTCTGCCAATGTTTACTTAATTTTGACCCTATTGTTAGGAGTTGATCTCAAGTTCCTTTTTAAATTTGATAATCTCCATTATAGTTATTGATTCAGAATAAATATTAACAATTAGGCATTTTAACATAAGGTACATATATACTCCAAAATCATGAAGAACAGAAAAAAAAAATTATCGTTAACTCTACAATAAGAAAAAACATTTGTCTTGGATGTAGCGAATATAAATAAATCTTTACGCTCAAATTGAATTTTAAATCATGCCAACCATAGGTGTTATATATGGGTAGAATAATATCAGAATTGTTTGAGAAAGCTGTAGAATATACGAGTATATGACATTTAAATGGAACAAAACTATTTTAAGATCTTTCCAAGTTCAAGCGGTTATGGTTTTGAAAATTTTTACTTGCGACAACGAGAAGACCTACATCTGTCATGTCTTATCCCCCATATGTCATCCTTGCTTTTAGGAGTCGTTTTTTTTTTTTTCATTATGCGGGATTTGGTAGAGTGTTTTAGTTGGTGTAGACTTTGAAAGTAAGATTCATTATCTTTTAGGAATTTCGCACTAAATGTACTTCATCTTCATTGCTTCTACACAATCGTCAAAACGGAAGTTTGACCATGATTTTCGACATATTAATGGTCAAAGTTATAAAACTTTGACCTCTAAGAAAAAAGGTGGAAGATGTTTAAGAAGGGAAGGGAGTATACATGATGAATTTTTTTAATATAGATCATAATGGTATGCTCTACCAAGTGTAGTATGCCGGTTATGTTGTTGAGAAACATTAACTCCGTAAGAGGATTATCTAACGGGATCTGTCTTATTATCAATTGCCTTGAAAAATTCATAGTAGAAGCGAATATACTAACGGATTCCAAAGTCGGCAAAAGGTATTGAACCAGAGGATAGTAATGACTTCCTCGGATACAAATATTCCTTTCATTCTTAAGCAGATACAATATACGTCGAGGCAATGCTACGTAGACGTGACAAACATATCTGGTCGTGTCAGATTCAGGTGTCACATTTAAATGGATCATAAACTCTTCAACAAAAACCTGACCCAATTAAATCTCGTGTCGTATTCGTGTCGATCCAGTTACATTAATGGGTCATCAAGCCTCAACCCTAACCCTTTAATTTCGTGTCATAGTTTCGTGTCATGTCAATATTTGGAAAGTGTAAGTATATTTATGTAAGGATCAAGAAAAATTGGGATTAATTTAGTAGATAGGTTATTCGGGTCGGGTCCGTGTGTACAGTGCTCAACCTAAACCTAGCCCAATTAAATCTCGTGTCGTGTTCGTGTCGCACGGCTTGTATAAATGGGTCTTTAAATGTCAACCCAAACCCGTTAATTTCATGTCGGATTCGTGTCGTGTTTTCGTATCATGCCATTATTTGTCGGCTCTAATGCTGCGCCATGATAATAAACAAGAGTTAGGAACAGTGACAAAATCATGTTTAAATTTATCTGTCAAAATCAGTTTTTATTAATGGCCAGCTTTATGTAGAAGCGTTCATCCAAGAGATTAAGGTTCTACATCGATGATAGAGACCAAATGTATCAAGGCCACAAGAAGGACATTGTTTATAAAGAAGTTTTCACAATTTGCCAAATTAAGATGTTGTATTATATATTTTGCATGCAGTTTTTAAGGATAAGTTGTCAAGACTATTTCGGTTAAAAACTGATGGTGCTTAGACAATAAGAACGGTAACACTATAATACAACTATATCTCTGAATGTTAGTATACAACTGATATAGTTAAATACCAAATGCCACAACACTTTAGTTGCGTTTTTGTTATAGGAACTGATGATTAATCTGTCCTCATCTAAATTCTAAATCAACCCCCGAAATTTTGTTTGCTCCTATTGTTAACATAGTTTGACTTTTTGTTAAATTTAATAGTTTTCTATTACCAGACCATGGAAACGTAAAATAATGTTTTCAACGGTGCCATAAAATATATACTACGAACTGACATTGTTGTACTAAGTTGGTAACCCGACTATTTAAAAAAAATGACATAAACTACTAACTGATGTTGTCACATATGATACAACTAGGTGCCCGTGCATTCTATGTAATAGAATCAGAGATCTTTTGATTGTGTTTAAAGATTACTATTCTATTAGAATTCAGTTTGGATTTGATTTTGCGAGATGTTAATACGGAGCAAATGCTATTAATCGTAAATAGTCAAGTTAAAATTATGTAGTAAGATATCTAACATTTTCTATTAACGCACTAAATATATATAATTATGATACATGTTGTTTTTTGTAACATCATTCAGTTTTATGTAGTTGTAAAATAATTTGAAAACATGTCTCCGTTATTAAGGGTTCATATTGATGAGCTCCACCGTGTTTATAGAGAGATCGTTTTGTATTTAATTAAAAACCGGTTGTGTATGTAACAATGAAAAAGCTAGCTACATACGGAGTACTAATTACTATAACTATGTTACTTGATGTTATACTAATCGATGACAAAACTTTTATGTTAAAAGCAATAACGAATTTTTTTTTCATCAATGACAATATAGTATGACTTTTTTTTATTAACTTAAAATACATTTTTAAAAATAATCCTAATGGGAGGCCCGTGCATCGCACGGGCTTTCCAACTAGTACATATATATAAAGTAGAAACTTTTCGAGCGATATTAGAGAGTCCAACTTTTTTAGAATTCCTAACACGAGTAGATTTAGAAACAAATTTAATAAAATTATCCTAATAAAAGTAGATTTCTTAACATTTTAATAAAGTTATCCTAATAAAAGTAGACTAAATTTATTTTAATAAGATTATTCTAATATAAGTAGGTGATACTCAAAATACACAATGTAACTAATTATATGGCATATTAAATATAATATAAACATTATTCATATACTATATCGAGTTAATTAGATTTTACTCTCTTTTGAAATTCACATTTTTAAAATTACTCCCTTTTGAAATTTTTGCTAAAATTACTCCCGAGTTGCATGTTTTTCTAAAATTACTTCAAAAATCCAATTTTTGAACTTATTCCGTTTGTGCCGTAGCCAATTTATACTTTGAAAGGTAAAACTATGTAGACAAATGGAGGGAGAGTTCAAAAACAGAGAAAATAAGTCACTTAAATTAAAGTTTTGAAGTAATTTTAGGAAAAAATGCAACTTAAGGGAGTAATTTTAGCAAAAAAATTCAAAAGGGAGTAATTTTTAAAATGTGGATTTCAAAAGGGGTAAAATATAACTATACTATATCTTAAATTTACTTTGTCATTGTTAGGCCCAATTTAGCCTGGTCTGACTCTAACTTGGCCTGACCTTACTAGGCTGATGGAGGCAACCGAGGACCGGACAAATCTAACTACTATTTGGCAGATGAAAAGTACCACAAGATAAGCAAGCTACTAAATGCTAGAAGAAAAGCCTGATAGTAAGTGCAGAATAGCCTGGCAGGACACTTAAGCAGGCTGGATCAAGTTGAGGAGCAACAAGACGGTTATATAAAGATAAATGCTCACATCCTATTCTCAAGGAAGACCAAGTCTAACTACAAGACTACCTCATTCCCATGAATCAAGACGTGTAAAAGGAGAAAAGCCAAAGATTAGTTAAGGAAGAACGAGTCAACCGGATTAATAGGGAATGTGCCCTATTAATCAGGCAACAACTCCGACAATTAAGAAGAACGTTGAGATTGAATACAACGTTAACATCTGAGGATCTATAAATAGCATGATCGAACAATTGTAAAGGACAGATTATTATTCATCAATAGTATTACAACTTATTTCTCACTCTTTCCTAAATATTCAATTGTATACACGAGTTTGTGGTTAGCTTATCAGAAAAATACAAACAATATTATTCATACTTAATTCTTTCTTGCCATTTGCTCACACTATTATTCTAAATTCATTTGAGCTAGATACCCTTATTATTAATTATCCTAGCCGGATCCATTCAGGAAAATCTTGCTAAAACAATCATACTAACTGAAAAGTTAACTGAAACCTAAAATTGTAGCTTAAAAGGTAACTAAAATTAAGAGATGATAATTTAATTGATTAAGCCAAAAATGTTTGGCAAACTAACTAAAAGGTAGCTCTTTTTTTGGTAAAATGATATAAAAGGACATAATAAGTTCTCTATATTTAATATTACAAATTGAATGAATAAAAAAAACAGGTAACTTATTTCTCACATGCTACTCTTATTTTGGTAAATAATTTATCTATCAAATATTTACAAAAAAAAAAAATTAAGATAAATGAAATTTTTTTCAAAAGCTAATTTCAATTTCTTTGAAATAAAGCCTAAATATGAGATTTTTCATGATCTCCCGACCTTTCTCATATCTAAATTACTGCTTGATGTTTTTTTGCCAATGTTTACTTATTTTTGACCCTATTGTTAGTAGTTGATCTCAAGTTCCATTTTTAATTTTATAATCTCCATTATAGCTATTTATTCAGAATAAATATTAGCAATTAGGCATTGTAACAAAAGATACATATATACTACAAAATCATGAGGAACAGAATAAATAAGTAATTGGTTCAAAATAAATGTTAGCTTTCTACATAAGAATAAAAATTATTGTTAGCTCTACAATAAGAAAAAAGCAAATTAATTTGATCAAAAAGGAAAATCTATCACAAGTGTCCAACTATATCGCATTTGACTTGGATGTAGCGAATATAAATAAAGTTTTAGCCTCAAACTGAATTTTAAATCGTGCCAACCATGGATGTTATATATGGGTAAAATAATATCAGAATTATTTGAGAAAGTTATAGAATAGACGAGTATATGGCATTTAAATGGAACAAAACTATTTTAAGATCTCCCTAAGTTGAAGCGATTATGGTTTTGAAAATTTTTAGTTGCGACAAGTAGGGGCATGTAATTTTTCTATTAAATACGGGTATGAGAAGGCCTACATTCGTCATGTCTTATTCCCCATTTGGTATCCTTACTTTTAGGCGTCGCTTTTGTTTTCATTATGCGAGATTTGGTCGGGTATTTTAGTTGGTGTTTACTTTGGGAGTAAGATTCATCATCTTTTAGGAATTTCACACTAAATGAATTTCTTCCTCTTCGCAATAATCTTCCGTATTGCTTCTACATAATTGTTAATGCGGAAGTTTGATCATGATTTTCGACATATTAATGGTCAAAGTTATAAAAGTTTGACTTATAAGAAGCAAGGTGGGAGAGTTTAAGAAGGAGAGAGAGTATACATGATGATTTTTTTTAATATAACTAATAATAGTATGCTCTACCAAGCGTGGTATGCCGTGTAACACCCCATACTCCAAGTGCCTTACCAGGACCACCCAGGTATAAGGATGTTACCATATCGGTTGCCCGAGGCAATGAATATCATAAGACAATAAAGAAACGTACTTTAAAAGTAATTATAGTTTAAGTGATTACATGTTCAAAACCAAAACTGATAAAAGGAAAAAAAACAAGTTCTCAAAACTATCTACTATCAAAATACTATCAAGCATCAGACACAGCGGAAGACTTCTAAACTGCAACGTGGTGACTCATCCCAGCTATCCCATACGCATCATCTCATACCTGCTCAATAACTGCTCACCACCCCCAATGGATCACCACAGTTTTTAAAATATTTAAACGGGGTCAGTACTAATCACACAATTTATATGATCCAACAACACAACAAACAACATAGCTCAAACAGTCACACACACAATCACACCCACTCCAATCAATCTCCTTCACCGACTGTCCACTGGACTAGCCCTGCCAGTGGGGGACCGCAGCTGTTCCCACCTGAGCCCCGCTCATCATACCGAGCGATAACCCTGTCCCATCAATGTGCACATCCCCTCCCGTGGCGGGTTCCACGGAGGGTGAAACTAGGGCGTGAAGCCACTCCCGCAAGTGACTCCACTCAGCCGAGAACGCATCTCGAGACCAGAGACAAACAATCACATCCATCAACAATAATCAATCAACAACCGTCACGAAACCAATCAACAAGCACTAATTACAGCACAATCACCACACATTATGTAACTAATACTGAGTAGGGAAACCCTACCTGGAATGCAACACAAACATCAGGCGATCTAGCAGCTGTCTCAAAACCTTTCCTCTACGAACCCTTCTCCTATACACATAATCATACAATTATCACCTAATCAACATAACCCTCCCAAAACCCCCAAATCTACCCAATTAGGGTTTTAAACAAACTCAAAGAAACAGTATAAAATTGGTATGTAGATCTTACCCTTGACGCAAGGAACACTATGATGCAAAGAACAAGATGATCCGACACTCCTAGCCTTGGGGATTTGCCAACAACGCGACGAGAGAGAACTACGTAACTCCTTTTTCTTTTGAAGGGTTTAGAAAGGTTAAAAGTGATTAAATAAACTGACGGAAACCTTTTATATCAAACTCGCGTTATTAGCAAAAGACGTCAAATCATTCCCCGTAAACCGGCTACTCGATCGAGTAGCTAAGGTACTCGATCGAGTGCCCCCTTACTCGATCGAGTATCTACGTTACTCGATCGAGTACCCAACAAGTCAGAAACTATTTTAAAACGCAACACACCCTTACTCGACAGAGTAAGGCCTACTCGATAGAGTACCCAGAGACTCATAAAACCGTAGTATTACAGTCTTCCCTCCTTAAAAAGAACTTCGTCCCCGAAGTTCAACCCATACATAAAAACAACATACTAACTCGGTCAAAACGCAACAAAGCTACTAAGAACTCAAAACAAAACCCCAACTTACAAAACATGAAACCATGAACTCTTAACACCAACTCTACCAACTATTCCTACCTCCACACCTCGCTCACGATGTCGTATCAACTACATCATAAACTCTCCCGACACTAACTCCATACATAATAACTAACTACATAAACATCAAACGGAATGTTACATTCTACCACCCTTAAAAGGAACTTCGTCCTCGAAGTTTACTCACACTCATAACCTCATCATCCAACTGTCAACACTATCGAAGTCTTCTCGCATTCCTAACATCGAACTACTAGAAGCACGTCCATGACCTTTTAACACTATCAACCACAACATATACAAATCCATATCTTATGCTACACCAACACTCTACTTCCAAATATACTACCATATGAACAACCATCAAAATCTCTTTTATCGCATCCTACTCCTCTTACGATAAATGTTACGTCTTCGTAACTCACTAATACTAAATCCTAGATATATCTTTTCATTATCCTCATCACCACCGCATGTCAAAGATAACCACCTATAACCAAAACACTCGCCATGCACATATCCAAGACTCTCTTACTTAAACATTTTTCATACCTCAACTCATACGGCACACCACCTAACCTATACCATAAAACTCGTAGCAAAATCACCATACTAACTCTCCATTCTTACTGCAAAACAAC
Organism: Silene latifolia; assembly: GCF_048544455.1. Taxonomy (NCBI): domain Eukaryota; kingdom Viridiplantae; phylum Streptophyta; class Magnoliopsida; order Caryophyllales; family Caryophyllaceae; genus Silene; species Silene latifolia. The sequence continues at coordinate 246,226,546 of NC_133538.1, read as the reverse complement.
ATACCTCTCTATGTAAGGCACCTATCTCCCAAAAGCATAACTCACGATCTACACTCGTTACGTACACTCACACTAGATCCTCAAGATCTTTTCTTTATTACCGCAAAACTCATACAAAACTTAACATGACACTAATTCCCAACACCCTACACTCACTGTCCCAAAATCTGATTATGAACCACCTGCAGCGTCCAGATCAATACAACACATGTTCCATCAATCACTTACCATGACTATGTCTAAAGCCTCATCTTAAAACAAGATCAAAAGTACTGTAACAACTTCTGACAACTGTGTCCCATCAACAGAATATCACTATATCATGACAACAACGAAAACATATACAACTCTCTTTCATATCATACTCTACCCTCATACCAAAACTTTTTTTTTTTTTTTTTTTTTTTGGTGAAAATGTGAATATCATTAAAATCAAATATAACCACCATACATCATTCCAACCTACAATCAAACTACTCTTCTTAATCTATTACATTGATTTTGTGTAACCAATCCAGACATTTCGACCTCCCCTTACCAAAGTCTCCTCTTGTCACTCTACAAATGACCACTTCAGACATTCTTAACAACCCAAGTCGGCCGCAAAATGTACATCTCCACTCTACTCTTATTCCCGCATTCCCAAATGTGGTAAATAAGACCAAATCGCCGCCATAACCACCTGCTTTTCAACAGGGAACAATCTCCACCTAATAAGCCAAGCCACCACATCTCCCCTCGCCACCGAATCAGTAACCATGCTGCGAGATGCAAAGACGCACTGCAAGCTAAATGGGCATTCAAAAAACAAGTGCCTATGAGTTTCCATCTGCATCCCACATAAGTAACACAGACCAGCAGTACAAATACCAAACTTATTCATCCTATCTTGAGTTAAGAACCTTTGTTGAACAAAAATCCAGGTGGTTATATGAGCCTTCTCAGAATTCCAGCTGGGCATGGAGACAAATCTGTAAGATAAAGGAGCTGCTTAAGCCTGGTTTTTTGAATGGTGCGTGGGATGGCAACTACACTATTCAGAAAGGTTATACTTGGCTCATACCAAAACTTAACTGGTAAGAAACATCAATAAAAAAAACAACTGTCTATCTGTACAAACTGAAACTCACAGGAAGCAACATCAAACAAAACAACAATTTGTGTGTAACTGGTATGTACTTTCGAAACTCGAATCATAATCATCCCGCCTACTCCACCACAACCGGTGACGACATCGCAACACCACCACCAACAGCCACACCGCAGTGCGAAAATACCCGCATTACAAAACTAGGTACCGTGCCCGGATCATCACCCGAGGCACCACAACTACACCGATAGACATCACAACAGACACAATCCCATAAACACTGACCCAACATAACTTCTCGGACAAGAAAAACTTACTCAAATCCACTTTACTAAATCACAATGCAACATGTTATATGAATTAAACAGATAATAATCTCATGAACATCATCCTTACCATTTCACGGAATAAACAAGTATCATCCATACACATACAATTTTAACTATCCATGCCAGATCAATCACATTATTACCTTTTGAACCTCATTCCATTAGTATACCGTACCCAACATAAATTACAAAACAATCATATAACAACTTTATAATTATCACACCATACCACTTCTTGTGAGGTCAGAACCTCACACAAACATTTACACGTATCATAGACCCGTAATCACATCCACCTAGTCAATCCTGATCACGTAAGTTACCACTCAACAAAGGTTACCTGTCGCCCGAGCTTAACTCATATGCCCCTCATAACATATTCTCCCATTCGCATATCCATCACCCCCTGCCAAATGTAACCATACTATTAATACTTAACTACTAACAACCGCCTCATATAACCACATCTTACACTCTCTCACAACCATACATATCAACCTGGTCTCTGCAAAATCAACCGCTTCAGAATTGTTACCTTTCTAATATACCATCACCCTTAACCACTAGTCAAAAACCATAACACTACCACTGTCCGGACATCAAATCCTTACACTCATCTATAAATATCACGATTTCTTTCCTATCTTTGGTTAACATCCCAAATAACGAACATCAAATCCATCAACAAAATTACTTCAACATTCTTCCCAATACCATTCTTAACTGTATCATCATCTAAATCTTCACCAAAATCTCATATCATGCAGATATTCTACCAACTTCTTACTTTCCTGAATTCCTCAAAACTCAAGACTAATCATGTTGTCCCGAAACTCCTCTATAACCATTAACTAACATCCTCATGATTGGTAGCACACATCTCGACGACTCTTTACCTCTATACCACATAACTCCGGTCAACATTTTCTTAGTTTTATTCCCCTCATTCTTTTCTTTTACACTCTACAAAACCAATTAACCATTCAACTCCTTATCACTTCTACCTAACTCTTTAGTGTTCCGGTTACTTTCTCACTTCTCCAAAACTCACATCTAATTATTTCATATCGATATCATCTCACTCTTTCTTACCACAAATATTCTCTTATTATGTCATCAATCACCCTTGCCACTAATCCATCCATAGAATCAACGTTTACTGTTCAACAATTATATCTCTAGAAATCAAAATTCCTTTCATACCGCTAATTGCCCAAGGAAATCACACAGTAGTTTCATCTCTTAATAAACCAAATCTCCCAAACTCATTCACTGTCTACAAATCCACCTCGCGACATGTCTCCACAAAGTTCACTATATACTACTCTTCTCAACCCTTTTAAAACGAACTTTCACTATGTATATTCTTAACCCACGCGACTCCTAACCATCCCCCTCCATGATTCTTTACACATCTCAAGATGCCACCATTTGCGTCCCTCATTTCAATCTTTTCATTCTCACGTTCCATAAACTCACATCATCCCTTACCCACATTTAATTACTTTTGCATTACTCAACGTACAAACATATCGCTCATCTCATCTCACAAAACATGCTCTATGTCTCAATAAACCATAACGATCTTCCTTTTCTTTTTCCAATATCTATCACAACCACGTATAACTCATGTCCTCCTACTGAACTCATACTCACCACAGGTGCCACTCACTACACCATAAGATTGGGTAACTTACGCGTCAAGACCAACGTACATGTAAAAAAATGCATAAAGAAGCAAAATAACAACTTTGAATTAAACATAATATGCAACGAATTCAAAAGATAAGCATATGACCCAAAACAGGGGTCACTAGATCGAGTACAGAACACTCGTTCGAGTAAGTGACTTACTCGATCGAGTAGGTGAAGATCAGAAGCACGTAAAACAAATTACCAGGGCTACTCGATCGAGTAACTAACGTACTCGATCGAGTCCCCACCTACTCGATCGAGTACCAAGGCTACTCGATCGAGTACCTACGCATTTCTCAGCACTGTCCAGTTTTCGTAAAACAGTCATAACTCACTTATTTCTTGGTCGTTTTGGGCGTGTGACTTATCGTTAGAATCGTAAAAGGACAAGCTATCACCTCCAATTGGAATCACATTAAAATCATTTATGCATCTCAAGTTATAACAGTTTAAAGACAACCTCCCTATAATCGAAAACACAACTACTTGATTTTACTTCCCAACAACTTAAACGACAACATGGTAAACAAAAACAACTCGATGCTTATAAAACCAGTATCCCTAACCACATGTTACTAACTTCAAAAGCCAAACAACAAATAACTCGATGCACATATATCATTCAACTTACCAATCACATATTACCCACATGTTTTTATTATATAACTTTACGTAAACAAAATCACAATTATATGACATCAAGTATCATATTCACATGTTACTAGCATAACAACCCTATAAAATCTCTTTCATCATACAACATGCGTTATAAAAAAATATCATATTATCATGCAACAATTATCATCTTTTTCCACCAATTATTCATGTTCTTACTCAAACTTTCAGCTATATAAACTCGTACAACACTACCAACAACATATATGTATACATAACTCTATGTATAACTCCAGTCAAATAAATTTTCTTTCCGTATTTCTATAATGCCATATCGTAAAACAACTATCATACTTTCAATCAATAACTTACGAAATCACATCATCACCATCTTTTCTACACATTCCCCATTCTCAACATACGTACATCCACTGATTCATGCCACACATCACTACATAGGTACACAATACACAAGGTAAACACATAACAATCCCGACTCATATCCCATAGTGACCGGTTCAAAATTGTAGGGCGAGTTCGCGACTTTAGGACGTCTCCCAAGTCTTTGCATTAGCTCCTACAACTTTTACCCCGGGTTCATTTTATTTGATTCCCTATGTTTATTGGGTTCATTGGTTACAGGTTTCAGGATCGTCGCTCTGATACCATTTTGTAACACCCCCATACTCCAAGTGCCTTACCAGGACCACCTAGGTATAAGGATGTTACCATCTCGGTTGCCCGAGGCAATGAATATCATAAGACAATAAAGAAACGTACTTTAAAAGTAATTATAGTTTAAGTGATTACATGTTCAAAACCAAAACTGGTAAAAGGAAAAAAAAACAAGTTCTCAAAACTATCTACTATCAAAATACTATCACGCGTCAGACACAGCGGAAGACTTCTAAACTGCAACGTGGTGACTCATCCCAGCTATCCCATACGCATCGTCTCATACCTGCTCAATAACTGCTCACCACCCCTGAATGGATCACCACAGTTTTTAGAACATTTAAACGGGGTCAGTACTAATCACACAATTTATATGATCCAACAACACAACAAACAACATAGCTCAAACAGTCACACACACAATCACACCCACTCCAATCCATCTCCGTCACCGACTGTCCACTGGACCAGCCCTGCCAGTGGGGGACCGCAGCCGTTCCCACCTAAGCCCCGCTCATCATACCGAGCGATAACCCTGTCCCATTAATGTGCACATCCCCTCCCGTGGCGGGTTCCACGGAGGGCGAAACTAGGGCGTGAAGCCACTCCCGCAAGTGACTCCACTCAGCCGAGAACGCATCTCGAGACCAGAGACAAACAATCACATCCATCAACAATAATCAATCAACAACCGTCACGAAATCAATCAACAAGCACTAATTACAGCACAATCACCACACATTATGTAACTAATACTGAGTAGGGAAACCCTACCTGGAATGCAACACAAACATCAGACGATCTAGCAGCTGTCTCAAAACCTTTCCTCTACGAACCCTTCTCCTATACATATAATCATACAATTATCACCTAATCAACATAACCCTCCCAAAACCCCCAAATCTACCCAATTAGGGTTTTAAACAAACTCAAAGAAACAGTATAAAATTGGTATGTAGATCTTACCCTTGACGCAAGGAACACTATGATGCAAAGAACAAGATGATCCGACACTCCTAGCCTTGGGGATTTGCCAACAACGCGACGAGAGAGAACTACGTAACTCCTTTTTCTTTTGAAGGGTTTAGAAAGGTTAAAAGTGATTAAATAAACTGACGGAAACCTTTTATATCACACTCGCGTTATTAGCAAAACTCGTCAAATCATTCCCCGTAAACCGGCTACTCGATCGAGTAGCTAACGTACTCGATCGAGTGCCCCCTTACTCGATCGAGTATCTACGTTACTCGATCGAGTACCCAACAGGTCAGAAATTATTTTAAAACGCAACACACCCTTACTCGATAGAGTACCCAGAGACTCATAAAACCGTAGTATTACATGCCGTTTACATTATAGAGGAACATTAACTCCGTAAGAGGATTATCTTACGGGATCTGTCTTATTATCAATCGCCCTGGAAAATTCATAGTAGAAGGGAAGATAATTACGGGTTCCAAAGTCGACAAAAGGTACTGAACCCGAGGATAGCAATGACTTCCTCAGATACAAATATTCTTTTCGTTCTTAAAAAGAGACAATATACGTTGAGGCCATGCTACGTAGACGTGACAAACAAATCAGGTCGTGTCAGGTTCAGGTCTCATATTTAAACGGGTCACGAACTCTCCAATCCAAACCCGACCCAATTAAATCTCATGTCGTGTTCGTGTCGATCCAATTAAATTAATAGGTCATCAAACCTCAACCCTAACTCGTTAATTTCGTGTCGTGTTTTCGTGTCATGTCATATTTGGAAAGTATAAGTATATTTATGTGAGGATCAAGAAAAATTGGGATTAATTTAGTAAATAGGTTATTCGTGTCGGGTTCATGTGTAGAGTGCTCAACCCAAACCTAGCCCAATTAAATCTCGTGTCGTGTTCGTGTCAACCCACTTACATAAATGGGTCGTTAAATGCCAACCCAAACCCGTTAATTTCGTGTCGGACTCTTGTCGTGTTTTCGTGTCGTGTCATTGTTTGCCGGCTCTAATACTGCGCCTTAACAATAAACAAGAGTTAGGGACAATCATTAAATCATGTTGAAATTTGCCTCCCAAAACCAATTTTTATTAATGGCAAGCTTTATGTAGTTTCAAGAACAACGTCATCCGAGAGATTAACATTCTACATCGTCACATTGATGATAGAGACCAAGTGTATCAAGGCCACAAGAAGGACATTGTTTACAAAGAAGTTTTCATAATTTACCAAATTAAGATGTCGTATTATATATTTTGCATGGAGTTTTTAAGGATAACTAGTCAAAGACTATTTCGGTAAAAAATAGATGGTGCTAAAACAATAAGAACGGTAACTCTATAATCCAACTATATCTCTGAATGTTAGTATACAACTGACATAGTTAAATAGCAAATGTCATAACGCTTTCGTTGCGTTTTTGTTATAGGAACTCATGATTAATCTGTCTTCATCTAAATCAACCCCCGAAATTTTGGTTGCTTCCATTTTTAGCATAGTTTGACTTTTTGTTAAATTTAAAAGTTTTCTATTACCAGACCATGGTAATGTATAAAATAACGTTTCTGCGGTGCCATAAAATATATACTACTAACTGACATTATTATACTAACTTGGTAACCCAACTATTTTAAAAAAAATGACATAAACTACTAACTGATGTTGTCATAGATAATACTACTAGGTGCTCGTGAATTCTATGTAATAGAATGAGAGATATTGGTAAGGAGCAAATACTTTAAGTGTAAATAGTCAAGGTATAATTATGTTGTAAGAGATCTACCATTTTCTCTCAACGCACTAAATATATATAATTATGATACCTGCTATTTTTTGTAACATCATTCAGTTTTACGTAGTTGTAAAATAATTTGCAAAAATCATAAAGATATGTCTCCGTTATTAAGGATTCATATTGATGAGCTCCACCATGTTTATAGAGAAAGCGTTTTGTATTTAATTAAAAATCGGTTATGCCTGTAAAAATTTAAAAGCTAGCGACATGCTATAACTATGTCACTTGATGTTATACTAATCGTTGGCCAAACGTTTATGCTAAATCACTAATAATTCATCTGTTATCATCTATGCCAATCACGAATTTTGTTTCCATCAATGACAACATAGTAGGACTTTTTTTATCAACTTAAAAATATATTTTTACAGATAATCCTAATGGGAGTCCCGTACATCGCACGGGCTTTCCAACTAGTTTACAAGAATAGAAAAATTGTTCAGTTCTCAAGACTAAAGCTAAATGCATATTTACACATTTACATGCATAAGCAATATGACTTAATTGTGGGATAGTGGATATACCTGTAATTGGTTCACTCTTTACATGGAACAATAAGCAAAGGCCCGAAGATAGGATCTATAGCAAGATTGATAGATTTATGACTAATAAAGCTTGGAGTGACCATTTCCCTGATCTATATGCTAACTTCCTACCTGAGGACATGCTTGATCACACCCCTTGTCTGATCAGTAGCTCAACTCAAGTCCAGAAAACCAGAAGCTTCAAGTATTATAACATGTGGGGAGCATCTAAGGAGTTCTTGCCTACCATCACACGAAATTGGAGTAATAGTATTCCTGGCACACCTCTTTTCAGGCTAACCAAGAATCTGAAACTCCTGAAACCTGCTTTGAAGGCTTTGAACAGGGAGAAATACAGTGATATTGAGAACTCAACTGCCATTTTGCAAAGACAGGTCTCTGAATTGCAGGAACTGATTGGGAAAGATCCTACTAACCTGCAACTAATCTCTGAAGAGTTTGAGGCCTCTAAAACCCTTAGGGAGATGAGTGCTGCCAGGGACAGTTTCCTAGCTCAGAAGGCTAAAATGCAGTGGCTGCAGAAAGAAGACTCTAACAGTGCATACTTTCACTGTTTGCTCAAAAAAAGAAGGAGTGGGAATAGAGTCATCAGGATTGAAGACAGGAATGGTCAAATGTGTGATACCCCAGAGCAAGTGCACAATGCTTTTCTGGATTACTACCAGCACTTGCTTGGGGAAAATCAGGATACCAAAAAGGTTCATAGGAAAATTATTGATCAAGGTCCTAGGTGTAATGCAGACCACTATGAGCAGCTGGCTAGACCTGTCACTGGCAAGGAGATCAGGGACATCCTGTTTAGCATACCTGACATAAAGTCCCCAGGACCTGATGGATACACGAGTAAGTTCTTCAAAGATGCATGGGAAGTGGTAGGTGGGGATGTTATCAGTGCTGTCAAAGACTTCTTTACCCAGAAAAGACTTCTTAGGCAAATCAATGCAACAACTCTTACACTCATTCCCAAATGTGAGAGACCCCAAAGTGTAATGCAATTTCATCCAATAGCCTACTGTAATGTCATTTACAAAATTATCTCAAAGCTTTTATGTGCTAGACTAGCAGAGATATTGCCTGGTATTATTGATCAGAATCAGGGAGCTTTCATCCAGAATAGGAGCATCCAGGAGAACATCCTGATTTGTCAAGACTTAATCAGATTATATGAAAGGCCAAATCCTACTCCTAGATGTATGTTCAAGATTGATTTGCAAAAAGCGTATGACACAGTAGAGTGGTCCTTTGTTGAACAACTGCTGGATGAGCTACTATTCCCTGATGATTTCAAAGCTATGGTTCTACAGTGCATCAGCACTGCCAGCTTCTCACTCTCCTTAAATGGGGATATGTTTGGATATTTTCAAGGCAAGAGGGGTCTTAGGCAGGGAGATCCACTCTCCCCCCTACTCTTTACCTTATGCATGGAATACTTGACAAGGACTCTGAAGTATGCAGCTAACAAGTTTGAGTTCAACTATCACCCGTTGTGCAAAGAATTAAAACTGGCAAACCTGATGTTTGCAGATGATGTGCTACTTTTCAAATAGGTGATGCTCATTCCATGATGCTTTTGTTAAAGTCCTTCTCTACCTTTTCTAATGCGTCTGGGCTGAAGGTAAGTGCCACCAAGTCAAATGCCTATTTCCAGGGTGTGCCTGAACATATAAAACAGGATATTTTGAGAGTCTCAGGATTTGTTGAAGGGCAGCTGCCTTTCGAGTACCTGGGGATGCCAATACAGACCACCAGGATGAAGAAGAGTGACTGTGAGTGCCTGGTTGAGAAGGTTTGCAGCAGGATCCACAACTATGGGGCAAAGAAATTCTTCTATGCGGGGAGATTCGTGTTAGTCAAGGTTTTCCTTTCCTCTTTACACTCGTATTGGGCTTCAATGTTCATTATCCCCAAAGGGATCATTAGCAGGATTGAAGCCACATGTAGAAACTTTATGTGGGATAGCAGTACAGACTACAGGAGGGTGCCAATGGTAGCCTGGGATAAAATTTGCAGGCCAAAAGAAGAGGGAGGTTTAGGACTGAAAGATCAAGGAACAATGAACAAAGCTATAATTGGTAGACTAGTGCACTGGATAACTGTTTTTAAAGACTCTATATGGGTGAAGTGGGTGCAAAAGAATTATCTGAAAGGGAGGGATTGGCTGGACTATACACCACCAACTAGCTCTAGTTGGGTTTGGAGAAGGATATGCAAGGTCAAGGAGGAAATGCTACCTGGTTATACTTTCTTTGGTAAATGGAATGCTCGGTCAGTATTCTCCCGGATCGCTATGAATGGCTTAAGGGCACAAACCTAAAGGTTACCTGGTATAAGTGTCTTTGGAATGATCATGTGATACCAAAGCATCAGTTCACAGGCTGGTTAGTTGTACATGGAGCATTGAGAACAAGAGACAAGCTGATTGGGTATGGTTTGGACATTGATGATAGGTGTTTGCTTTGTGAGCGGAGACCGAATGCATTGAACATATTCTGTGTGACATCTACGAGAAGAGTCATACAAGCTATCGATCATAAAATGCGAGATCACCTTCCCGAATGATATGGTTGTATGGTGTACACGAGAGGACAGAAACGAAATTGCAAAAAGGAATACAAGCGGCTACGATGTGGGTGTGATTTATCATATTTGGCAGCAGAGGAACAAAAGCAACATGGAAGGGGTGCTGCTAAGGCCTGAGAGGTTAGCAGAACAGGTCATTGAAGAAGTTAAAGCTAGAGTACGAGGAAGGGATTACAAGGTTTTAACCAAAACGGACTTAGACTGGTTAAGGCAGAAAGATTTGTATGTGTTAGAAGATTAATTGATGCTTGCCCACCACTTGTAACCTTATTTTATACTTCCTCCGATCCAGACAAATGGTAACATAGGGAAAAGTGGTTATTTAAGAAAAGGTGGAAAAGTAAGGGGTAAAGTAGGAAAGTTTGATTGGGGCCACATCAGTTTAGGTGGATTAAATAAGTAGTTGGTGAGTGGATGAGTAGATGATAAAGTTGTAAATAGGTAGTGGATGTAAGGGTAATTTAGTCCTTTTTAATGCCAAATATGGTATGTTACCATTGGTGTGGTTCATCCATTTTAGGTAAGTGTTACCATCTGTCTGGATCGGAGGGAGTATCATAATATATATATCTCACATTTTACCAAAAAAAAAAAAAATATGGCAATTTTCTGAAGAGTATAAATAAATACACTTAGAGAACAACATCCATTCTAACCAAATTATTCACTACTCTATAATTATACTCCCTCCGTCCATTTTAATTAAGTGTAAACAAATGATTGTTGTTAACTAGTTGATTCAAAAATATTTGAGGTACTGCAAACATTGCAATGGTAGTGTCAAAAGAATTGGAAGTGGATAGGATAAGTGCACTCTCAAATGAACTTGTAGCACTCATTCTGTCTTTTCTGCAAATGAAAGATGTGATGAAAACATGCATATTGTGTAGCAGATGGAAATACATTTGGACTAAAGTCCCTATACTTGATTTCTCAGGCTTTCATGTTTCACATTCACTACTACCGTCTTTCAAATCATTTGTGTATAAGGCATTGTTGCTCAATGATGCACTGTTGCTCCGTCGCTTTTCCATGGATCACTTGGATGAGTTTGAGGATTTTCATGTTAATTCTTGGGTTTGGTCTGTAATGAGTCGAAATGTCGTAGAGATTAGTCTCAGTACCTCTGTGTTTAAACAGAAACGACTTGTCGAAGCTGTCTTTTCGAGCGAGACACTTCAAGTATTGAAGCTAAATGGGAGGTTTGTTCTCCCTTCGGTGATTCCATCAGTGCAAAATTTACCAAACCTTGAACTCCTGCACCTGATTGATGTCGCTTTCGAGCAAAATGATTCGTTACCAGCTCTCTTATCGGTATGCCCTCGTCTCAAACAAGTTTTACTTCGTCGCTGCTTGGGACCAAATGAGGTACACATTCAATCATCCAGCCTAAGGAAACTGGAAATCATTAGCCGTGCAGATGACAAGAAAGTTGTTCTTAATCTGCCAAAACTCGAATATATTTCTTTCACACAGGCTCGTTCATGCTGTGAAATTAAAGCTGTTGAGCCCTTATCTTGTCTGGTTGACGCTGTGTTAAATGGCCCATGGAACGGACATGGCCGTGGAATAATTGATCTTCTTCACCAATCTTCCAAATTAAAGACGTTGACATTGGCTCAATTAATGGTGAACGTACGAAGCCGACTATTGTTTACATACAGTGTTTGCATGAAGACAATATACAGTTTCACCTAAAATAACGTAATGTTTTACAACTTTGCAGCATTCCCTGGAACATGGCGGAGCAAAATTGCCTGTGTTTATTAACCTGAGCTTGCTGGAGGTAGCCTATGGTTCGGGGCCCTTTGTTCTACAAATGCTAAAAAACGCCCCCAATTTGACGTCCTTGATATTGCATAAACTCGATGTAAGTTACGTCTCTTTGTATATGAACCCGTGATTTTACATTATTAAAAATGAACTTTGAAATTATGTCAACGTACTGTTTGCATACAACAATACAGAGACTACATTCGGATAATCCATAATGAAAATTCAGTTGATAATTAACAACTAACAATTGAATCGGACTACAAAAATGACGCTGTGCAGACTGCAGAGTAAGGGGCGGTATGTGTTAGCATAGTTTTAGCATCTTTTAATTGAATCTTGTTTGCACTTTGATCAGTGTACAGATGACTCATGGGAACCGGTGGTCTACTTTCTTACGCTCCCAGAAAACACGCCCAAGTGTTTGGCGCACTCCCTTCGATTTGTCGAGATTAATGATTTTTGTGGGTACGGAAGTCACCTGAAATTGGCTGAATATATATTGACATATGCCGAGGTATTGAAAGTCATGAAGATATATACAGCTAGGGAGGATTGGCATAAGGAAATGGATGGATTGATGAAGCTGTTTTCGGTTGACAGGGCTTCAACACACTGAATTTACTATTGGGATCCCCTGAAGAATTATTTTTAGGGATATCTCAAGTGATTGCTTCTATTTTTGTTTGGAATCAACTTATTCAAGGGTTATTTTTATTTATTTGCTTTTTTATGTAATAGGATTTATCTAAGATTAAATTCTAGAGTTGAAAAGGTACTATTGCATAAACGGCACTTCATGTTATGTTTTCCTTCTCTCAGTTCATGATAAAATTAGGCTAGCCCTATTGCCACGACACTAATGGTTAATGCCACGAAAGTATTAGAGTAAGCGGATGCCTTTAATATTGTTTATTACTCTAATAAAGCCAGTGGCATATTCATAATTTTCGTGGATTTATGTCCTCCCTAAAATTAGTAGCGCAATCTATCCCGACTTATATGATGAGTTTGTTACTTCAGGCTTCTTGAAGGTACCATTGAAGAACTCCCTTTTAGTCATGGCTCGGTCTTGGTGGGGTTTGACGGGTGAGATAGGAAAAACCTGTCTTCATAAATCGGATTGTGGAATTGGTTTTCGGGATATAAAGGTCTACAATGAGGCTCTACACTTGCTAAGCAAATTTGGCGGCTACTTGAACATCCCGACACTCTGATTATTACAACTGTGACACAAACCAGTTTGATCACCACGACGGGTTCATTGACATCCATTGTTCAAGAGCTCAAAATATCGATGAATATAAAGATGCATGCGGAGGGGAAGCAAGTCGTGTTTTTGCTAAATATTGATCTTTGCTACTAATATCGTTACAGTTATAAAACCCACTCATAGCTTCCCAAACAAAAGCCCATGCACATTAATAGGCTTATGGATTCACATCTCACAGGAATCCTTGCATCGTAAACTGTTACATATTTCACAAGCGTAAGATCTGGCTAAGTGAGTTATTTACCAAATAACACAGCAACATCCTCTCCGCAAGACCCAACAAATCACCTCTAAAGGTTCCTCACAAAAAAAAAAAACCAACAGATGTAGAACAAAGTGCATATTTGAGGAAGGAGGGCAAGCACATATTGCGAGTCAGGCTGTCTTAAGATAAGCAATAACCAGCTGTTAACCCTTCTCATCATCTCCAATAGTAGTTATGAGAGGCAAAGAACCTGTAATCTGGGTGATTTACATTAAGATGCCGGAGCCACTCGTCAGCAGCTTGCATCAGTGAGTTGGCTTTTGGAGATTCATCACCTCCATTTTGATCCCACATTGAGATTTTGAATTTGTAACACGCCATTCCAAATATTGGCAGTGGCAAGCAGTTTGAAATTTTGCTTGGTGACGAAGTGAAGTGACATTGCCATTCATGTCTCCCCCCTGCGAACAAGAGGAAACGGTTAAGCACAATTAAAGAAATGACTCTGCTGAGCTTTTTCCAGTAGAGGACGGTGAGAGACATACCACTAAAAGGAGTTGATAAGAAATGAAATGTCAAAAAGCACGAATCCAGGTTCTGGAGGGTTGGACCTGTAGGTATTCTGTAGATTGGATACCTATATTCAAATAAAAAGCCAACAGCGTCAGGGTCCTCCAGACACATCTTAACAAGAAGGACATCATGCCCCAGACTGATTTACCTTATCTCACATGAAAATCAACATGTTAATTCGTTTACAATGAAGTGTACAAGTACCGTAGGAATGTTTAAATGTTCTACTTGACTACATGAGGATGGGGTAATATAAAGAGTCAAACTAATATAGTTGAAATATTGACGTTATTTCAAGATATCCTATATTGAAAGAGAAGATTGTGCCAATTATCACATTGACTAATGGCTACTTAACCACAAAAGAATACGACTGGATAAGGTTTAAAAGGCTTACCATGCAACAGATATCCAACTTGAAGATGACAGATCACAGCTCCTATAGGTATTCAGTTCTGGGAAACGAGACGCTAGTAATGATATCTGTTATATGAAATTACGAGTTAGAAAGGAAAACAGCAATATGAATCATACAAACAACATAACATTATGAACGGAAGAGCAGACCCTCTGTCCTGCCTGCTGTCCCATCACCTTCTTTTGAAATATCACACACTTCAAATAATTTACACAACTGATTTTTAATATGAGTGTGTGACGTGCCGAAAAAAGGTGGTCAGACAGATGCACAAATGGATAGAGGAACTGCTCCAACGAGCAAGCAACTAAGCTAACTACTAACCTTGTCAGCCAAAGGTTCCCGACTGAAAGGAGTATCATGCTCAAAATATTCGAATATAAGAACACCCGTAGAACTGGAAGATTCCCCTTCATCACTGGATGAACCATTTGAAGATTTAACTCGTAAACCCTGTAAACTATTAAACTCGGCAACTTCCCGCGGTCTCCACACATCATGAGAGTTCAATCCTCTTTCTGCTTCACCATCACTGCTGCCATTACTGCTGGGTTCTCTGGATGACTCGTCACTCTCCTCTCCAGGCCTTCTATAATGAGACAAACCAGCAAATAAGTATGTATCAGCAGGCGTTTTTATTAGCCACAGTCCACAGACATAGAAAACATGTCTCCTACACAATTCAGCCAATGGGAATCATAAACAGAGAGAAGCTCCCTTCTTTGAGCAAAATAAGGGATCCAACTGACACTTGAGAGTAACAGATAAACAGAAAATACAACGGAGAAAAGGAGAATGAAAGTAGTGGAAGAGAACAAAGATGCTATTATTTCCAGTCTCCACTGTAGAGGTTGGCCAAGCTTTGTCAAAACCAACAAAACTCTAGACAAGAAGCTATTCTGGTGTTGGGACGACATTAACCCAATTCGGCGAATGAAGCAGCGATTGACTGATTGTGAGGTGAGAAAACCAGGAGATAGTGGAAAGAAGAGAAATCATGATAGTAAAATGAAAATCAATAAGTGATAGATCATTTTCAAGCAGGGAAAAGCAAAAGCGAAAATAGGATGAACATGTTTTGAATAAGAAATAATAAGAGATTTAAATAATCCGCAAGAGATGTAGAGATGAAAGAAATTAACAGGAAAATGCAATACAAAATGTCTGCAAAGAACAAAAAATAAGAGATCTAAAGAAAAAAAAGATTCAATATATAAACAGAAACTAATCAAATAAGACAAATTGCAAAAGCAATAAAATGCCAAAGATCTATTGGAACTCTCCTCCCACATTTTAATTTTATCTGGGCTTAGCACTAGGCTTTACCATAAAAATATTTTGCACCTCAAAAAGGCTAATTGAAGTAATACCTAATCCAGGAAAGACACCAATCTACCGGAATAGCCAAGAGTTTGAACCTTCCCCAACACCAAAGAAATAAAAAGAGACGGGCAAAAGCATCACAGGTCCACATATTAAGAAGCGAAGAGGGACGTAGAATTTCCTTGTCTGGGTTACTTCAACATACTGCAAGGCGCATGACGATAAACAATGTCTATATCTCTCATTAACGTTCCAACCCAGTCAAATTACTACCCTTTACATTCTCTGGATGCAAACTTGCAATAGCATCAAACATACATGTTATTAATCCCAGTATAAACTGCTACCTTTTTGTCTTTAGACATCTTCCTGCATGAATAACTTCAACTGAAATTTACCATGTTGTGAATGAATCTACAGCTAGAGTCCCACTCCCCACTATGGGCCAAACACCATAACAAATCAACAAATTATAAGACATGTCATAATTAAGTGCGCCAAAATGGGATCCATCATGATACATCCTCATTGCCAGACTACCAATTACAGAATCCCCTCCTAGACAGTTAATCCATATATTTTTATTAGACCCATTATACTACCATAATCAAGCTATGTCAATTGTGACCAACAGTTCAATGGAAAACTCAGAATGGGAAAATGTGGAGGAGTAACAAAGCCATTGCCTTCAAATCAGAGGCTAATCATAACTAAAGTACCTTGTTCGTTTTTTACTAACCATAACCTAAAGAGATGGAAATTCATTAGTTAAGCCATGCAGCAGGCCTGTAAGCGAGAATGCCTGGGTAAAACAAAATGAGATCTATAAATATACACCAAAATCAATCATGCTTAATGTTCCTTAAGAACTGCCTAAAGATTTGGTCCACACCATTGACACGAAACTGGAATGATAGCTACTAAGAATCAAAAAAGAAAGCCCCAAAATGAAAAACAAGGACAACAATAAGGAAAGCAACCCACTAAAACATAGGAGTATGAAAACAGTATCGAAAACAATAATTCAAAAGAGCTAACCTGGTTTTAGGGGAAGGCTTGGATGGGTCTATGTACAATTGAATGCCAGACAAATAAGGGACATAATACTGCACAACGGAATCACTTCCATTTAACAAGAGGGGCACTCCAGCTCCATATGCACTCCACTCCTTAAAGGACTCCCAAAGATCCCCAAGCACAAAGTACTGCCGAAACTCATCCTCCTTAGTTTGCCACCCCTTCATGCTCGTCTACATTGGAGAAATCAGTAAAACGTACGTCAACCAACAATAGACCTCACTATCCAGACATTTGTACATCCTATAAACATTACTCCTTCAACAATAACATTTCGATTTTTTTTCTACGCCACATTCCCACCCATCTACCACACAAATTGGATGCATAAACATTAAAATATCAGATGCAACCCTGTTCTTTCCAACCATGTTCTTTCTGATTTATTTTAATTAACTTCAATTCATTTTTGTTCAACAGTTCAGTCCATCTAGTCTAAAAGAACGGGGCCTAATTTTACGAATTCAATACTGATTATTACACCTTACTAAAGTTACTCATCCAACCTATCTAGTTTCTTTCTACCACCGAAATTATACCCATTAGAACTAAATATCAGTTCAGATGCAGTATATCTGTAAATAGGTCCATAATTTTCCGACTTAATTTCAGTTTAGTTCAGTTCAATTAGTTTCAGTGTAAAACAACAGTGCCGTAATCTAACCAATTACTGTACTAAGTTGCAAAAAAAAAAAAAAAATTGTAGGACAGTATACCTTGGAGAAGTACTGAGCCTGAACTGAAGGAGTAGTATACTCCAAGAACCGATCCAAATTTGTCGAATTCGACAACGACGACGACGCGACACCTGGTGTCGCAATCGTCGTCCTCGTACTAACACTTGTAGCCGTCGAAACACACTCATCTAACTCCGTCCGTTGCTCCACCGCCTTCCCCTTCACCTCGGCCGTCAAAGGCCACTTTTGGCGGCGATGATTCGGCTGATTTCGATTAAACTGCTGATACTGCAGTTTCTCTTTCCGAATTACTTCTCTTTCTTCTTGTTGATGATGATTTTGACTTTGCTTCAATAATTGTTGTTGTTGTTGTCGGCGAGCAGGTGGATTGTAAAATCGATCACCAGTCCTACTGCGACTAAACGACGCCGTCGACATTTCAATTACCTAATGATCAAATTACCCTAATCAAAATCAATACCCTAAATCGCAAAATTGGTGAATTAGATCTTGGATTTAGTTTTCTAGGGTTTTAGTTTCGATTTTTAGGGTTTCGAATTTAGGGATTTTTATATTTTTTAAACTTTTCGCACTATTTTGTTGTTATTCTGCACTGAAGAGAGTGGAGTCCGAGTAATGAATGACGTTCAGTAGGAGGCGCAACGACGCGGTGACACAAATACGACGACGTCCTCTTTGGTTCTGATTCTGACAAGTGTCACTCTACTTGGCCACCTGGTTTAAATTGACGGTAAAACTAATTCCAGTGGGTCCTCTCCTAAACCGTCTTATTTTAAAATTTGTGAATTTTGTTTATCTAAGACGGTTTAAGTTGAGCATGTTGATATGTGATGAGAGATTGCGTGGTTGAATATGATAGACCTCGTGCCTGAAATGTGTTTGTATGTGGGTTCCAAAGGAGAAATGAAGTGTCGAATGTGTAAAGAATTGCATGATAAGTGCAGACATAAAAATATGTTACATTTTTTTAATGGGGTCAAGGTCAAATATTGACTTATGTGAAATTTTATCGTTTAAGAAATAGGTCGGAGGATTTTAGCCCGAACAAATATACGATATTTAGTCAATCTTGCCAGAATATAAATTCAGTCCACTCGGAAAATAGGTTGTACTATATTTCTAATACGAAATATGGGGCGTAAATGACGTGTCCAAGAGTAACGGTGCTAAATCCAAATTGGACCCATGCTTTAGCAACCCGCAAAATGAAAGTTGACAAGCCCACCAAACAAAGGTTGACAAGCCCAAGAAAATTGTCGAAAGAAAACAAATACGTGCATTATTGACATAAAAACGTGGTTCATGATGCATGCATGATTATAGGAAGACTTGGTCAATAACTGCATGACACTTCTTCTACTAAAAATCAGGGGATTAGCTTAATCAGAGGGAGCAAGTCAACGATGCAAATGGAGGAAGAATAGCAAGTTGTTGCAGCGTATTTACCGGAAGAAAACAAAAACAAACAGAGGCTTTTATATAGAGTGATTGGTCTCATTTTGAGACTGATCTCCGGAACCCCATAATCACAAAATCACAAAAAGCACAACACTCTCAACAAAATATTTTTTTTGGTGTAAATCGGGGTGTCCACCGTCGACAACAGTGTATAATCCCCTCGCCGCGCGTGCTCTCATGAAGAGGTAAACGGCTGGCCAAAGAATTTGCTCCATTCCCATAGGGAGGGATCGAACCTCTGACCTCATGGTTAAGGGATGAGGTGAGCAACCACCACACCAAATACATTCTCTATAAAACATTCTCTACAAAATACTCTCCTAAGAGAAAATAAGAGAAAAGAAAAGACATTTACTTCTCTACAAAAATCTCTCCTAAGAGAAAACTAGAGAAAAAGAAAGAATTATTCTTCAATCCGACGTCAAGCACCAATTGTAGTCAATTGAGGAGAAACAAGTCAAATTCATCAAAGGAGAATCGAGTCTTCAAATCAAGACCCTCCTATTCATTCAAATTGCGGAAATCGAATCAGTAGATCAACTAGTAGATTGTACTCGAAATCTTTTGAATTAATAAAATTATTATTTTGTTGCATTTGTTTGTGTTTTATCTCTTATTTGCAGATTTAACACAAATTTGTTGTTACAAATTTGGCACGCTCGGTGGGACCTCTCTACTACTCATCTCTTTTTCCGCACAATCAAGTTTCACAACAATCGTTTCAATGGCCACTAACGAAAGCTCAATCCGTCTCGGTGGGTCTCTCGACAGATCGCCCATTGGTGTTTCTACAGGGAGCAGGACAAGATCCATCTTCTTCCGTACCGCTGCAGCGAGACTCCGTTCTGCATCCGTGCCTACGAGACCCCGCAAATACAATGTCACTGTCAATGCTCCAAGGGAATCATATGGTGTCGGCGACTCTAGGCCATATGAATATCTTGTGTTCGGTGCATCATCTCACATCCGAGTCGACGACCCTCAGTTTGTTTCGTCAACATTACAAGAGATAATGTGCGGCACTTTTGAGGAGATGACTGTTCACATTAGCCCTTTGTTCGAGCCATTCACCGTCGAGGATGGCCACAGTAGCGCTGGTTCGTCTCCATCGTCACCACAAAGGCGTAACGAGGAGATGTCAAGCCAACCGTCATAGTCCATGGTGGCACCCGTCATGGTCATTGAGGGCGACAATATGGAAGAACAGCTTAATAAAATTAAAGCTACTCTTGAAGACCTCCAGAAGGAAAACGAAGAGAAATCCAAGCAGATTGTCGCCTTGACAAAAAAGTTGGAGAAGCGGCCTACTTCGTCATTTCAAAATGAAGATAGTGACTATGCCAGCGAGAACAATGATGATCGTGATAAGGATAAGTCGTTTACTGCTAAAGACGTCCAAAAGATGATCGCGGAGGCCTTCAAAAGTCAGTTTGATGGAAACTTTCGCTCCGTCGGCAATCACCGTTACGTCAAGCCATATAGTAAGAGGATTGACTATTTGAGGATGCCTATCAGCTACCAACCACCGAAGTTTCAACAGTTTGATGGAAAGGGCAATCCCAAGCAACATATTGCCCATTTAATTGAAACTTGTAACACTGCCGGTACTGATGGCGATCTCCTTGTCAAGCAGTTTGTCCGATCTCTGAAAGGGACTGCTTTTGATTGGTACACGGATCTAAGCGCCGAGTCAATCGACAGTTGGGACCAGATGAAAAAGGAGTTCTTTAATCGCTTCTACAGTACCGGGCGTATTGTAAGCTTGACGAAACTAACTAACATGAAGCAATGGAAGGACGAACTCGTTATCGACTACATAAGTAGGTGGCGCTCGTTAAGCCTCGAGTGTAAAGATCGTTTGTCGGAGACTTCTGCTATTGAAATGTGCATCCAGGGAATGAATCTGGATCTCGTTTACATCCTCCAAGGCAACAAGCCGATAACATTCCAAGATTTAGCCACTCGAGCTCACGACATGGAGATTACTATCGCTAGCCATGGGGGACGACTTTTTACTCATTCAGAACCAAAGACGCAAAGGAAAGAGTTTAAGAAAAATGACAAGGCGTCCAGTAGCACTTCAAGGGAGGTTATGACAATGTTTGTTTCCAATCCGGTAAAAATCTCGGCGCGACCTAAAACAGACAAGAAGGTGGCGACCTATTCAAAGGAAACACGAAGGCCACGCCCAACTTTGAAAGAGCTCGAGAAGAAGAAGTATCCTTTTCCGGATTCCGATCTAGCCGGCATGTTGGATGATCTCTTGGAAAAGAAGGTGATCGAGCTTACCGGGTCTAAACGACCAAATGAAGCCGGGCGTACGAACGATCCGAAGTATTGCCGATATCATAGGGTCATAAGTCATCCATTGGAGAAATGCATAACCCTCAAAGAAAAGATAATGCAGTTAGCCGAAGACGGGATAATTCTCTTGGACCTCGAAGATGTCGCTGAGTCCAATTACATCGTAGCACGTGTAAACGTCGAAGGTGTTAAGACATATCCTCCTTCGGCAGTCAAGGAATGTGCACGAATGATTCAGTTTGGAACTCTTGAGTCGCCGATGGTCTTTATGCCCGAAGTGTCTAAGCTCATTATATCGCCAACATTTCGCATTCAGAATCTAAAGGACGGTGATGAAGGGTGGACCCTTGTGACTAGGCATCGACAAAGGAAGCAAAACGGTCAGGCGTCGGTACCTCTAAATCGAAGATCAACTCATAATAAAGTATGAAGATCTTCACACAAGAAAGATGAAGGAATCGTCACGGATTCTTCGTCAGATGTTGTATCGTCTAAGACAGTCAAGACAAAGTCACGTCGAGTCGTGACGTTACAATACTACTTTCCCAGGCGTTACCTTGAAAAAGTTTCGGTGAACACCGTGTCTTCTGCCGTTATTGAGGAAAATCGTAGTGAAGACGATCTGACTAAAGAATCCTCGTCAAATTCGACCAAGGGGGCAAAGGTTGATGCAATCCTAGACGCATTGCCTGCACGTATGGGGTGACAACAAATGTTTCACTTGCCCGAAGAGATGCGTCAACAGTTGTCTTTGGCGATTCTTCAACCAGAAGCGTACGCTGATAAACTTAAAGCCGCAGGAGAGCCTGGAGAATAATCAAAAAAATGTGTTGCTTAGAATGCTGCGCTCGCTTTTATTGATGAAGATTTGTTACTAGGATCAAAACTACACAATCGCCCTTTGTTTGTATCTGCATACATTCGGAAAAGAAAGGTGGGTCGCATTTTGGTGGACGGAGGTTCAGTCGTCAACATAATGCCGAAAGCCACTATGGAAGAGCTTGTGATTTCTGTAAGCGAGCTCGCCAAAAGTTGTTTGATGATCCGAGGCTTCAATCTCGGTGGACAAAAAGCAATTGGCATGATCAGTGTTGAAATCTCAATGAGAGATATGTTATCCACCACGCTTTTTCAAGTAATCGATGCCAAAACTTCATACAAGTTATTGCTTGGTCGACCTTGGCTTCATGAAAATGGCGTTGTAGCGTCAACCCTACATCAATGCCTAAAATACTACAGAGACGGCAAGAAAAAAAGTAAATGGCGATGTGAAACCCTTTTCTACGGTGGAGTCCTACATTGCTGATGCTCGATTCTACGAAGTGAATGACACACCAACTGAGATGCTACCATCAACTATCTTTTCGACTGGGACCAAAGTCCCAAAAAAGACGGATGACGCCAAAATTCCAACCGAAAAGGATTCGACAACAGTCAAACATCATGAAAGTGTCTTCATAAAGATGAGTCAAACAAATGTGAACTCTACCGAAAAGAAAGTTGCTCCGATCACGCAAAAAGCGACACCGATCCTTAAGTACGTGCCAAAATCAAAGCGTAAAGATGGAGAGACGCCTTTCGCAGAGTGCGCACCTCAAAATGAAGCATCTACATCAACTAGAACGATTGATGATGACGATCTGCAAACTTTAAAAAACAATGTCATCGTTCCAGTTGCAAGAACAAATCGCTTTACGACGAGTAAACAACCTCTGCCCGGTTTTACAACGGTGTCGATGAAAAAGGACCAAACATGTGCCGAAGAGTCGACAAAGGGACGATTCGATCCAAATGCTTACAAGCTTATGACGAAGTCCGGGTACGATTTTGAAAATCCAACGCCATTAGGCCAAGTGATTGAAGTCACCCCCTATGGTTTAAACCAAACGCAAAAGAAATTGCATCAACAAGGGAACAAGCTCGAAATCGGGAAGGTTGGTATTGGTTTTTCGCCTCTAGAGCCCGTTAAAATTTCTGCACGGTGTAAGGCAAAGCAAGCTTCATCACAATATATTGTGGCAGATCTGGCGAAAAGTGAAAACGAGAACACAGAAAAGTTGCCACAAAGGTCTGTTTTTGACAGGCTGGGTCAACCAACTTTTACACCTCGCTCTTCCGTGTTCGACAGGCTCGGAGAAAGGGAAGAGACCGTCCTGGGTGCAACTAATATCATGTTCTCAACAACAAAGGCCAAATGCGTCAGTATTCACTCGCATTGGAGGGAGTGAGGTAAAGAAATCAGTATTCAGTCGTCTTGGCAGCTCAAAGGTGCAAATGAGGTGTCGGCGAAAGCAGAAGAAGTCCTCGAAGACAAAAGTTGTAGTCGACCTCAGCAAAGATACCAATAGTGTAATTCCCTCCCGAATGAAACGTCATCTGGAAGTGGAAATAGCCACGGGTAGGTCACTAAAAATAAAAGGACGTACCGTCATCTTCACAAATCCGCGAGAGGAGTCAAGTCAAAGGAAAACCGCTCGGGATATTGTCTCGTCCAACTATGTCACGACACAAAAGTGCCAAGATTCGGATGATGAGATAGAAGTTGGTGAAACTCCTAAAACTCTCGAAGATGGTGTCCAAGCGACGTTGATGACTCGAAGGAAATCAACCTAGGCACAAGTTGACGTGCCATCGACTTCCAAGTCAAGGAAAATTCAAGGAGCTCTCACACGACTGATCATCCAGTAAGTTAGATAATGACAGGGTGACGTCAAAAAAAAAAAAAAAAAGGTTTTACCATTACGACAAGTTTTGATACGCCTTGACTTCCAAGTCAAACACTAATTCGCCTGCCAAGTTAGATAATGACAGGGTGATATTAGAAGAAAGATGGATCATCCTTACGACAAGTTAGGATGCTCATTATCGACTTCCAAGTCAAGCCAAGTGGGGCTGCCTTCGAGAAAAGTTAGGGCGCTTGTCAAGTCAAAGCAAAATGGATCGGGACCCAGCCACGTTAAGACGCAAAAAAAAGGGAAAAAAAAAGTGCACGTGACAAGGTCCCGATGGGGCAACAGTTTGGAGATCCATCATCAGGCAAACTCCTGAGCATGAGCCTAAACTGCACAACAACAACAACAAAAAATTCCCAAAAAAAAAAAATCCAAAAAAAGAAAAAAAAATCCGAAAAAAAAAAAGCGAAAAAAAAAATTAAAAAAAAAAAACAAACACAAATTTCCCTTTAATGAACTACGTTGGCTTGATCCGGCAGAGTATTATTACTTTGTAGGTACGTAGGCAGCTTGAGTAAAACCCTTTTACTTAGGTGCGGCCAAACCCCCCCCATACAAAAACGACTCAGTTTCGTTTGAACTACGTTGGCTTGATCTCGTAAAGTATATTCGTTCATGCTTTATGGGTACGTAGGCAACTGAAGTAAACAATTTGCTTTAGTCCGGCCACACCAAATAAAAAAAAAAAGCTTCTTTCACTCCTAGCCCATATGAGTATAAACTATGTACGGCAAAACAAAATGGATATGCGAGATTGAGAAATAAAAACAATATGACTCATCTTATTATTGTCCATGGTTCAACAAAATATACACTCCCAAGTGTGAAAAAAATTCTAAAGCAAAGGAAAATACAACATCTTCTAGCCATTCCCAATGACGCAGAACGTAAAGAATCCAATCAAAAGTGAAAGATGCCTCTTGTTAAATTTCATCTCTCGAGAGTCAAAAGTGTGACAACTTCGGAAAACTGTGGCACAGTGTTACAGTCGGAGCACCAGCAAGGAGCCTTCGACTTCTTGCCACTAAGAGTACAAGTTCGGTGGATATGTCGAAGAGACCCGTCATATTAGCGAAGATGGCATGTTTGACTCTGTTATCTTCTTCGTCTATGCTATGTTCGACAGTCACTAAGGCCCTGTTCTTTTGGACTTAAAGTTGCTGAACTTAACTTAATTTTTCTTAACTTAACTTAATTTTGCTGAACTTAACTTATTTTTGCTGAACTTAATTTTGCTGAACTTTTCTGAACTTAATTTTACTGAACTTTTCTGAACTTAATTTTGCTGAACTTAATTTTGTTGAACTTAACTTATAATAGCTTAACTTTTCTGAATTAAAAGAATCTTACTTAAATTAACTTAATTTAATTTCACTTAATACTACTACTATTACTAATAATAATAATAATTAAATAAAGAAATACTCGTATAACTTAAAACACAAGTAAAGATAATAAAATACTTTATTTATATAAATTAATATGTTCGTACACATTACGTAATACATAAAAATAAAAAGTAAATCACATATTACTTTTTTTTTTTCTAATCATCTAGTTCCATAATATCATCTTCCTGTCACTTTCTTCAACTTCATTGAGCTCACCCCGTCAAATCCATTGTCTCGCCAAATGTTTTTGACTATGTTATTTCGCACCTTGTACATAACTTTTTTCCGCTTCTTATCAAACACGCATGAATTTGTTGTCCCTAGAACGTTCTCATGTTGTATAACATGTATCCCAAGAGTGTGCATTTGTATAAAATTATGAAGTGTAAAAGTAGAAACAGTAATGGATATTTGATACTTAGGTGACATTTGAGGCATAACTTTTAACACCTACCACCTTTTTTCAATTGACCAAATGCCATTGTTTATACTTAGGTGATTAAAATTATGGAGTTTTGATGCCTTTGTGTGATTTTAATGGGTGGGTTAGGGGATATGTAAGAATTTGAGGTTGAAATAAATACCTTTTTTTTAAAAAAAATATAGAATAATAGTAATTAATTTCGGACTGTTTATACAATTGATTTGAACGAAAATCGTTTTTTTTTTAAAACTCGTCGTTATTATGAAACTTATAATTTTAAGTAACTTTTCTGAACTTAATTTTGCTGAACTTAATTTTCTTTGAACTTTTCAACTTAATTTTCTTTGAACTTAATTTTGCTGAACTTTTCTGAACTTAATTTTGCTGAATTTAACTTAACTTATAGGAGCTGAACTTTTCTGAACTTAACTTAATTTTGATGAACTTAACTTAAAGAGAGTGACTTTAAGTCCAAAAAAACAGAGCCTAAGTACTTTTACCAATCGTCTGAGATTTGTTTGCTTTAAAAAAAAAAGTGTAGTGTGGTAAGTGGTGAGACCACGTGTTGACTTCCATAAAAAAGCAAAAAAAAAAGGAAGGAATTTGACTTCTGCAAACTACACATCCCGTCTCAAAAACGAAGGCAAAACCAACTCGGCTGTTGATCTCAACTTGGATCAATTTCCGCATATCAAGATAAATTTAAGTCTAGGAAACTCAAATTATCCATCAATTTAATTATTTTCGGTCGTAGTCAAAGTCGAAGCCTGAAGATAGTGATCACAAATTAATTCCTCGTCTGGGATTCACCGACGACTTTTTTTTCAAAAATAGGGTTTAAAATCAAAGAAATTAACAAAATGGGGTTTTGTTGAAAGTTATTACCCAAAATGGGTCCACGTCACACCCGAAGCTAGACTCGTATTCAAATCGCTTTCCCCCAAAGCGGCTACATCTTGGGTGACTTGAAAATACAGTCGCTTTTAAGGGCATGATTTTAGCCTGTCAGCATTAGGGCCCAAAAACTTAAGGCCCAAGTCGCTCCGGGAAATGGGGCACTTCACTTCACTAAAATACTTTTTGCAATAAAAAAATAAATAATGTTGCTGGAGAGAGTCGAACCCACGACTTATTCCACTTAAAATTCATGCCCAAACCATCAGGCTTAGGAAATCATCGTGATATAATTAGGCATTTAATGACAAATAATGTAAATGAACACAATGACAATTAAATAATCTTACTAAATGTTTAAGTACTAAACTTAACAACATAGCTACGCTTGTTCTATTGGTTGTACACAATACAACCCATATTTGCGCGGAAGGTCTGCGGTTCGATTCGAACTAGCTTCTTTTTTGATTTTTTTGGCCTTTAACTATGGTCGCTCGGTGGCTGAGCGACTTAACGGAAAACCGCTCTCCGACGGAGCGACTTGTTTCCGAAGCTGTTTTTCAGATATACCGATCCTACGTGGACCCATTTTGAGTAATAACTTTCAATTCAACCCTATTTTGTTAATTTCTTTTGTTTTCAGCCTTATATTAGAAAAAAATTCTTCACCGACTATACACTCGTATTTCGGATGTCAGGCGTGGCCTTCAATTGACGGCTGACTTTTTGTCGTTGAAACAGATCGTCGACGTGTTCTGGCGGCAACTCGGATCACCACAATAGCAGAAGTCGACGATGACGATGCTGTTATTAAGTGTTTTTCTGGTGGCCTTGGGATTCGAGGATTTGGGCAGAGGAGTAAGGATGTCGGAGGCGTGCTTTCATGTCGATCATCGTCAATGCGTCAGTCAGAAGCATGGGTGTCACTCTGTCAGTTGGTAGTAATTTCTCCGTCGTCGAGCAGCCGGTACAAGTGAATAATGGGGGCATCGGAATTGAATCTGTCTCTCGTTCCAGTTGGTGGTTTGGTTGTCATCATCAAAGAGTAAAATCAAGAGAACGACCGAGAGCATGAATCACTAGTCTGAGAAGCATAGGGCGAGCACATGTGAGGCGAGTCCAGAGGCATAGCGTCGTTATTGGCGGGCACGGCACCGGTTGACGAGGTATACCCAATGTAAATCTCAACGCCAAGCTCAACGACCATCCCAATTTCGCAGTTCATACACCAAAAGAGAGGTAAAATTTGAACTTTGGGAATCGTGGACCGCGTTGAGTTAACAAATGAGCATTGGGCACACGTCGAGGATGAAGCAGTTTGTAATGACGAGGAGTGCATTTTACGACGTTGGGAATGATACACTGCTGCATACAAAAAAAAAATTGGTGAGTAAAATTTCAAAATTTTGCTCACCTACAAACCAGTAATTTTGGTCGTCTCTTTGTGACTTTCGTTTCGTCGGCGTCTCGGCGAGGGTCGAAGTAAACTTTGAATTCTTGCGAAGGCGGAGTTGAGTGCAGCTTGTTCGTCGGGCGTGCCTATGGTCAGAGTAGAGTCTTGATGGTAAATTATCTCGGCAACGGAGGAAAGTCGGTGTTGAATTTTGAAGCTCCTCTAGCGTTAGGGGATTGAAAATTCTATCTTGAAAGATATCCAAAGCTTGATAAATTACTTGCTAAGTATTATTTTATCAATTGTGGTCAAACTTTATCTCTACTGCGAGAATTGTGAAATGCAAATTGTAGTTTATCCAACTACGTCAAGGAGTCCATGCAAAGTTGGAGTTTATCCAGTTGACTATACTACTGCAAAATACGAGAGTCCGATAAAGAAAAAGCACATGCAATTGGACAAAAGGTTGAGGCTGCTCATGGATGCAACTCGCATTCATCTAAGATGGTTTGGTGTTACAATGCGAAGTATCGGGACCGACTCACGCCTAAACACTCAAATTCGTGTACGTGACTCAATCCCGAGGGGACAAATTTGTAGACATAAAAATGTGTTACATTTTTTAAATGGGGTCAAGGTCAAATATTGACTTATGTGAAATTTTATCGTCTAAGAAATAGGTCGGAGGATTTTAGCCCGAACAAATATACGGTATTTAGTCCATCTTGCCAGAATATAAATTCAGTCCACTCGGAAAATGGGTTGTACTATATTTCTAATACGAAATATGGGGCGTAAATGACGTGTCCAAGAGTAACGGTGCTAAATCCAAATTGGACCCATGCTTTAGCAGCCCGCAATATGAAAGTTGACAAGCCCACCAAACAAAGGTTGACAAGCCCAAGAAAATTGTCGAAAGAAAACAAATACGTGCATTATTGACATAAAAACGTGGTTCATGATGCATGCATGATTATAGGAAGACTTGGTCAATAACTGCATGACACTTCTTCTACTAAAAATCAGGGGATTAGCTTAATCAGAGGGAGCAAGTCAACGATGCAAATGGAGGAAGAATAGCAAGTTGTTGCAGCATATTTACCGGAAGAAAACAAAAACAAACAGAGGCTTTTATATAGAGTGATTGGTCTCATTTTGAGACTGATCTCCGGAATCCCCATAATCACAAAATCACAAAAAGCACAACACTCTCAACAAAATACTTTTTTTTGGTGTAAACCGGGGTGTCCACCGTCGACAATAGTATATAATCCCCTCGCCGCGCGTGCTCTCACGAAGAGGTAAACGGTTGGCCAAAGAATTTGCTCCATTCCCATAGGGAGGGATCGAACCCCTGACCTCATGGTTAAGGGATGAGGTGAGCAACCACCACACCAAACACATTCTCTATAAAACATTCTCTACAAAATACTCTCCTAAGAGAAAATAAGAGAAAAGAAAAGACATTTACTTCTCTACAAAAATCTCTCCTAAGAGAAAACTAGAGAAAAAGAAAGAATTATTCCTCAATCCGACGTCAAGCACCAATTGTAGTCAATTGAGGAGAAACAAGTTAAATTCATCAAAGGAGAATCAAGTCTTCAAATCAAGACCCTCATGTTCATTCAAATTGCGGAAATCGAATCAGTAGATCAACTAGTAGATTGTACCCGAAATCTTTTGAATTAAGAAAATTATTATTTTGTTGCATTTGTTTGTGTTTTATCTCTTATTTGCAGATTTAACACAAATTTGTTGTTACAATAAGGTATGTTGACGTAAGTTCATAGCCCGATCTTATCTATTGTGCAGTCAAGATTGATTTGTATATATGTTCGTTGTAACATGAATTATTTACTACTGTTACGTGCATAAAAACACGTGTCGCTCATAAGTATCGTAGTGAAGTTTATGATTCGTGATGTGCCTTGTTGTGATAGAATTAAGGCCTAACGGTGACGAGCACAATTATGTGGAACTCCGAACGTCGTTATTTGTTTTGCAGGAAAAACTCTTGATAATTTAAACTTTGTTCCTGTTCTGTTGAACTCGGCCGAGTAGAGTTTATACTCGACCGAGTAAGCCACACTCGGCCGAGTAAAGAGGCACTCGACCGAATAGCCAAAATATCAGATTATACGTGCTACTGATCTCTGGATACTCGACCGAGTAAGCAATACTCCGCCACGTAAACCCGATACTCGACCGATTACCCGTTTATCGCTACCCAGCTCGGTTTAATTCACTACAAGAAATCCTGTTTCGGGCGACTACAATTGGCGTCTGAAATCAGTCGCTAAAACGTAATTGGCGACTGAAATTGGTCGCCAGAGCACAGTAGCAACACTTAGTCGGCAAATGGAAATCGGGCGACTGAAGTCAGTCGCTAAAATTGGCAACTGACTAAATAGTCGCCAAATACGAAAATTGGCGACTGAAGGTGAAGGTAGTCGCCAAAATGGCGACTGAAATCAGTCGCTCATGTTGACTTTTCAGTCGCCAATTTGGCGACTACCTTGACCTTCAGTCGCCAATTTGGCGACTACTTTCAGTCGCCATGTAGTCGCCTTTGGCACTGGCAGGTCAAGAGCTTTTGTTTTGGGTACTCTGTTTTGGCGACTGAAAGTAGTCGCCAAAAATACATTTCAGTCGCCATTTCTACTGTAATTTTGCATGAAAATTCGGTTTTTCCTACTACCCAATCCATTTTATTGCTCGTACCTGCATTTCTATTACTACAACACCAACTTCAGCAAATCAAACTCTCAACATAACACAAATGGAACACCAATAACCAAATCTCATATATAAAATGAAAATAAACCAAGTTAACAAGTTTACCAACAAATCCTCATTAAACCAAATCCGTCACAAGTCTAACTAACACTACCATGTTCTTAGGTTTTGGGAAAGGGACACATAAGTCAAGTACAGGTAAAAGAAGCACCCGCGCCAAAACCACCTCCTTCAGATGGATCATTAGGATCTTGCCAATGGGGACGGGGACTGGAGTTGCGCGAACTGAAGAAGGCTTTCATCTTGTCGAACTTTGCTTTCATTTCCCGCATTTGTTGATCCCTTTCGGCGTTTTGGCGCCTTTCTTCGGCGTTTTGGCGCCTTTCTTCATCAAATTGTGCTTGTAAGACACTTACAATTCCCGGCTCATAAGTTTGTTTGGACTTTGAAAAAGTCCTTGCTTTTGGCGCCTTGAAGAAAACTCCATTAGGGAGATAAAATGCTTTACTCTCTTCCATGCAACAAGGACATGCCTTTTGCCCAACAGTAGACCAACCTGATACCATTCCATAAGCAGGAACATCATTTATTGTCCATAAAAGTGAAGCTCTTAATTGAAAATTTTGCTTTTTGGACACATCATATGTTTCCACACCAACTTCCCACAAATGTTTCAACTCTTCCACCAATGGTTGTAAATAAACATCTAAATTACTTTTTGGATTCTTTGGACCGGGAACAATAAGTGACAGGAAGATAAATTGTTTTTTCAAGCACAGCCAAGGTGGTAAGTTGTATGGAGTGACCATTACAGGCCAACATGAATAAGGTTTACCAAACTGATCGAATGGAGAAAACCCATATGTACACAAGCCAAGTCGCACATTACGGGGTTCATCGGCAAAATCAGGATAGATCATATCAAAACGCTTTCATTCCTCCCCATCACTCGGATGACACATCTTTCCCGGAGTACGAGGATTTTCCTTGTGCCATCTCATTTGTTCGGCAATATTTTTTGTTGCATACATTCTTTGAAGTCTTAGAGCGAGTGGAAAGTAAATTAATGGCAGGTTTATTGATATTTGTTTCTTACTCTTTCCACCTCTCTTACAACCTTTGCCTTTTTTTTTCCCTCAAAACAATATCTCCCTCCCTTGTCTCATATCTATCTCTTTGACATTTCTTGCACTTGTCAAGGAAAGCATCATCTTTCCAAAAGAGCATACATCCTTCGGGACATGCATCAATATTTTGATGCGGAAGTTGAGACCTTTAACTACTTTTTTGGTATTGTAGAAACTTCGGGTCATGACATTATTTTCGGGGAGAGCATCCTCAAGCAAAGAAGCAATGACATCAACGGCATTAAATGACATATTAAACTCACATTTCACGGTTACTATCCTAGAGGCGGCTTGTGACAATGACATTTTGCTCCCTTCATATAATGGTTGTTCAGAAGCTTTTAACATGTCAAAAAAGACCTTTGCTTGTGGATTTGGTGGTTCTTCTTCATTCATTGCAAGATGATCGTCATTATTGAAAATATTAAACTCCAAGGCATCAACAACCATATCTCTATATGGGTTCTCATTTTGTTGGATTTGAGGTTGTTCGGGAGAATATGCTTCTCCATGAGAAATCCAATTGTAATAGTTTGGACAAAACCCATTTGTATAATTAAGATGTTGTTCTACCTTTATGTCATGTAGATATTTCACGTTTTTGCATTTAGTACAAGGACATCTAAGTTTATTTTCTACCAAATCATATTCATCATTTTGTTTAGCAAATTCAATAAATCCACGAACCCCCTTTATAAATCCAAATGGTATGACGCGTCTCTTCTTATCTACTCTTTCTTCGTACATCCATCCACGTTCCAATCTCTTCATTTTAATCTAAATAATATATAAACCATAATTTTAACAATAAAACATAGAACCATCTTTAACAATAATCCATACAAACTAATTAACTATACTAATTAACTAAAATTATACTAACTAACTAAAATTATACTAATTAACTAATATTATACTAATTTATACTAATTATACTAAGATTATACAAATGAACTAAAATTATACTAATTTATACTAATTAACTAAAATTATACTAATTAACTAAAATTATACTAATTAACTAAAATTATACTAACTATACTAATTTATTACTACCTTTAAGAATACTCCACATCAAACTAATTAAAATAATTTACTACTTTTAAAAAACCAAACTTTATACTAACTTACTATATTCAACATTACTAACATATAATAACTTCCACCTTACTAACATTGTACTAATTCACTAAACAATATAACCAATAAACAAAATCAACAACACTAACAAAACTAATATTAATCAAAATCAACAACACTACTATAACCACAATCATCACTATCAAAACCCCCAATTTACACAACCCTTAATCCCAATTTCACCAAAACCTAATTAAATTACAATTAAAAACCTAATAATCAATACAAATGTTTATATAAACATATCAAATCATCCTAATACTAATTACAATAACAAAATAATCTAAAATTAAACAAAGTAATTGAAATTTAAAACAAAGAAATTATACTTTCAAATAGGTTAGGATGAACCGAAATAAGGGAGAAGGAAAGCTTGCCGGCGTCGAGGTGGTGGCAGTGATGGTGGTCGGAGCGGTGGTCGGAGTGGTGGTCGGAGTACAAGTTGCATTAGGTGTTTGCGGTTGAGGTGTGTTTGTGTGTTTATGTTTTAATAAAGTAAGAGAGAGGGGAGAAAAAGTCCCGTGTCTTTCGATATAATAAGTGAGCGGGCGATCGATTTGGCGACCGAATGGGTGTCGTCGCTAATTTGGCGACTGATTTCAGTCGCTCGTTCTGAAATTCAGTTGCCAGCTCCAATAATTGGGAGGAAATTGGTAGTCGTCAAATTAGCGAAAGCCAGTAGTCGCCTGATTTTTTTTTCAGTCGTCAATTTGGCGACTATTTTTGTCAGTCGCCATTTTAAATCGCCCGAAACAGGATTTCTTGTAGTGATTCCAAAAACCCTATAATTCTTTTCTTCTTATTTACGCCTTATTACTTCCTATTTTCCTCATAACTCTTGAAAACTCTTTCTCTCTCAAAACATTTGGGTGATTCTTGATAGTGCTTGCCCTTGGATTTCATTCTTGCTTGCTCAAAATCTCAATCAAGGTAAAGTATTCAATCTATTTCTTCAACATTACTTCAATTTATGGCGGAATTTGTTCAAAAATTTCGAATCTTTAGCTCTTATAATCCAAATTTGATGCTTCTATTTTGATATCTTGGGTTCTAATTGCTCTTAAACATCGCCTATGTACTCCCTAAAACGATTTTATGCTTGAAATCGCTCATCTTATGTTACAAAAAAATTTTTAGGGTTTGCTTCAAGTTTAATTTTTGGTCCCTTAGATTGCCCTAGGATGTTTCTTAAGAGTTAATTGATGATAATTAAAAAGGCCCCTTTTGGTTAGTATGATTTGTATTTTGTGAGAAAAATCCGTCTTAAAACTTCGTCTTAAAAGTGTATAATTCGAAAAACAGTCCGTACTATGGCAAATTTTTTGGAAATATCCTTGCTGAAATGTATCTTCTTGCAGCGTGCCGAAAGCAAAAGCCCCAGCTAAGAAGCGAACTCGCGGCAATGTGCAAATGGAAACGGGTCAATCTAGCCAAGAACCCATTGTTCCTCCGGTGGAAGAATATCCATCGGTAATTTTCTCTGACTTTAAGCAGCGAAATGCTTTTGTGGCCTTGATGAGTCGGACTATGAGACCGACACGTTGTGTGAATCCCGACATTTTGGAGACCTTGGGGGTTAAAGGGGATATCGTGCATATCTTTGAGATTTTGGGGATGGAGGGGCTATACCGCCTACGCAAAAAGTCTTACCCATATCTGACCTTAGAGTTTTTGAGCTCCTTTGTGTATGATGTGAAGGGGAAAACTGTTTCTTTCCTCCTTATGAACGAGGATTGTGACCTAACCCTTGATGAGTTCGCCGGCCACCTTGGCCTAGAGGCGGAGGAAGAGGGATACATTAGTGATGTGGCGAAGAATAGTGGGGCACCTCACTACCTACCTTACCTAACCGGGAGACCCATTACTAGTGCGAGTGCCATGTTGATCAATAACGTTCAACATGTATTACTCCGTATGTTTCTTAGGATGATGACTTGCCTTTTGTTCGCAAGAGAGGATGTGAGTAAGCTGAATTCTCATGAGGTCATGTTGTTGATATCTTACCTTAACCTTCGTCGGGGGAAGCCCTTTTACTATAGTGCTCCCGAGGTTGTATGCTCTAGTTTGGACCATATGACACGGTCTTCGAACCGTCACATTTCGTGTGGAGCTATAGTGACCCGCTTGGCTTAGAGACCGACTGACTTTAAGGCTCCACCTTCGTCGGGTACTGGGTTGTTTGAGTCCATCCCTACAATGGATGAGAGGTATTGGTGTCATATTAGGTGGCTTAGGAAGTTAGAGGATGGGTCGTATGCTTGGAGAGTGAGGGGATCTAAGTGGATGGTGCTTCCCGCCACCGAGCACCTATATGTGATTGACCATTTGATAGTGTATGACCCGGGGAGTGATGAGTGTAGAACCGACCCACAATCCTACTTGATCGACCCCAGGATTTTACTAGATCTACCCAAGCCTATCTCCGTGACGGAGAAATAGCCGATTCCTCCCCCGCCACGTGAGTGTCGTAGAGGGAGAGCATCTAGGGTGGACGAGGTTGAGACTGAGCCTTCTTTCTCTATACCGAGCTTTTACCCGCCACAGTACTCGCCCTACCCCACTGTCCACGACCCTAGGATGCAGGTTAGTGACCTGATTGAGTGGATCTCCACTACCTTGGTGCTCCGGAACATGCATGAGATGACCCTCAACCAGGGTATAGGGACAGAGCTGGCACAACCCGTTTGGTGGAGGAGACCCGGAGTGGACACGGGGGTCTTCCATAGTTACGTAGTTGACCCTAGCTTTTGGAGACCACCAGATGAGACAGAGTTTGGATGAGGCAGAGAGATGGACCGGCGGTGGAGGCTACTCAGCTGGAGAGGGAGCAGGTACATCAGGCACCG
Organism: Silene latifolia; assembly: GCF_048544455.1. NCBI lineage: Eukaryota > Viridiplantae > Streptophyta > Magnoliopsida > Caryophyllales > Caryophyllaceae > Silene > Silene latifolia. The sequence continues at coordinate 246,190,454 of NC_133538.1, read as the reverse complement.
GAGGTGGTGAGGAGATGGAGGAGGGTGCGGATATGTGATTTTCATTGTATTTATGGATTTGTTTCTCGGGTTGTTGCTGGATATTTGCTATAGTTAATCGTACTCTTTTATTTTGGGTGATTGTAACTGGTCATAAGGCCACTACTTGCTTTCACATATTACGTTGGGACTTTTAGACAAAAACCTTGAATTGGTGATGGAGTATGTTAATGGTCGCAGGAATGATCCTTGGTGAATGTGTGTTTTGATGCTGAAAATTTGTTTTCTGACCTGGAAAACTCGACCGAGTATCGCTTACTCGACCGAGTACACCATTATACTCGGCCTAGCACCCGGATAGTATAGCCTCCGTTATTTGGAATTGTATAGACTTGGATGAGTAACTGTTTTTGTACGTATATGCTTCAATACTTTAGTAATGTGTTCGGATTTTATGAGATGCGCCTTGTATATATGATCACGTTATATGATTGAATCTGTAGTGCGACGGTAATAGTAATATGAGATGTGGTTTGTGTGCATTAATGGTGGTCAGTGTTGAGCAAAAGGGCAGTGATATCAGAATACTATTCGCTCTTCCCTATTTATGTTGTGTGTCTTGTCTCTTTGAATTGCATGAAGAAGGTTGTTAATTACATACATTTTGGGTGTGTCGTACTTGCCTTGTGATAGGATACATGTTCCATGATTGTTGTCTTCTTGCATGTGTATGAGATTGGTGGATGGGTAAAATGAACTTCGGGGATGAAGTTCCTTTTTAGAGGGGTAGATAACGTCGCGATAAAGAATAAAAGTTCTACCAAGTTGACCAAAGTTCCGCTATGCTTCATCTTTTCTTATATGCTTCATCTTTGTTTTAATTTCCAAGTTATGAGTTGTCACAAACTTATAAACTTAACGGATGTAACGAGTACAATAGAATTTAACCTATTACGTAATTCATTGAGTAATCGTATACAATACGGTATAGTGATGTTTTATGGTCGTCAAAGCCTTGTCAAGGATGTCGTGTAAAACCTACCTTTTTTTAGGTGCTTATGTGTCTTAAACTTTGGGTGGCATTCGTTGTTGTGAAGTGATAGGTTTTGTCTTAGGTGTTTTCGCTGTGTTGGGAGATGTAAGATGAACTTCGGGGACAAAGTTCTTTTTAAGGGGGGAAGACTGTAATACCCGCCCTGTTTAAGGACCTCTTGACCGACCGTTTGACCAGAGAAGACCGTAGGAGGAGATAGGTGAGAGGATAAAGGACCTACGTATCTGGTTACTCGACCTAGTAGGGACTACTCAGTCGAGTAGTGGTAACACTCGACCGAGTAAGGCATACTCGGCCGAGTATGAGAGTACTCGACCGAGTATTGCCGTTGTTGACGCGTTATTATAACGCAAGTTGGTAAATCTTATTTCATTTTCGACGGTTCCCTACCTCTCTAACCCTAACATATCTCCCTCTCACCTACTACCCACCTCTCTATACACTCTCATCTAGCCTAGAAACTAACCAAGGAAGGGGATTTGGTTATATGTGGAGTATTCAAGTAAGGATATCATCGTTGTCGACTTCGGTCCGCGTCTCAAGGTAAGTTGTCGTTTCGTTGTTGTCTTTCAGTAGGTCTTTGGGATAGTCTTGTAATAGGACGTGGTTACTCTTTGTAGGATTCATCTCGGAATCTTGCCTGGCTAGTTGTTGGATGCATTTTCATGGATTAACAATAAGGTAGGGTTTTCCTACTCGGTTTACTGTTAATTGATTTAAGATTGTATTGTGACTATTGTATGATTGATATTGTGTTTATCTGTTGATTGTTGATTTGGAGTTGGGTGTTGGAGTTGTGATGGTTGATGGTGATATTCGCGAGGTGCATCCTCGGCTGAGTGGAGTCACTTGCGGGAGTGGTTGTACGCCCTAGTTTCACCCACTATAGAACCCGCCACAAGAGGGGATGTTCACATTAATGAATAGGGTTATCGCTCGTTGATGAGCGGGGGCTTAGGTGGGTACGGCTGCGGTCCTCCACTGGCAGGGCTACACACTTTAGTGTGTAGTCAGTTACATGTTGTGATTGGGAGTTTGAGGTGGATGATGATCATCTGTTTATCTTTTCGTACTTGTCTTATTTTGGTTATGAAGTAAACTGGCCCCATGTTGTGTTTTCAAAACTGACCCCGTGTTGTGTTTTCAAAACTGTGGTGATCCATTCGGGGATGGTGAGCAGTTGGTTTAGCAGGTGCAGTTGGTCTTGACGCTTGCGGGGCTTGGAAGGGAATCGAGTCTTCACGCTACCGAAGTAGATGTCACCGTCACTCACGCTTAATAGTTTGATAGTTGTTCATGTTGTATCTTTATTCCGCTGTCTAACCATGTAAATTATAAATCTATTTTAATGTATATGTTCTACTATTGTTGATTTGGCCTACTTACCTCGAGAAACCGAGATGGTAACACTTCCATACATTGGGGTGGTCCTTGGTAAGGCACCTTGATGTACGGGGGTGTTACAATAGGAATGGTAGTAGTATTACAACATGAGATCCTCGTGAGTTCGTTTGACCCATTGAACTTGGTAAACCCAAGTGAGGGAGTCCCGTCACGATTCACTCCCAATAGGCTTTAAACCCATTCCTCGTGCTGACTCCAGCACTAATTTTCTGCAGAGGCCTTTCGTGAGAGGATCCGCAATATTCCTCTTCGATTTTACATAATCCAGTGATATCAAATTGTGTAAGGGATCTCAATATCCACTTACCATTCACAACCTTAATGAACCCATTATCCGATTAGATTATCCATCACTCTTGATAATCTGCCAAAAAATCTAATGCTTCAGATTATGATGCATGACAATGAATGGAGTCAAAAATATGCCCACAAAGGAATACAACCACTTAGCCATTCAGCTTTTTATCCTGCAAATTCTTCACAATATATTCATACTCCATTACGTATTCAACAATGCAATTATGCATCTATAACTTGAATGATATAGCATTATGAAAGACACCGTTTGTCAAATAAATATCATAATTATTCGACGTTCAATTAAATTGTAAACTCATTCCCAAAGATACAATTGTTTTCATGGATTAGCTTACAAAAAATCATCGTTTCCATCACCTATAACAACAATATAAGCTATATCATATCTCTCATAACGCATACAAACATCATATATATGAATGTATTAATTTTTCCACCAATTTTATTTTGTCATACATAAACTCAAGAACACATCTTAAATAGCTCATATATTAGTGATCCAATTATTTCCCAAATTCCTTTAACATCGCCAAAATCAAAACCAAATAAATATAGATTATGCATCCTTTTCCTTTTCTTGGTTTACTATAAGCATTTAAACCAAATAAAAAATAATTACTCGAACACATGTATTACCAAACAACCATTCATAAATTTCATAAACGGAGAAACAAGTTTATACAATCACAATATCAGAGTATTCACAACTATCAATCAATCCCATGTAATTGTAATTATAACCACTTCCAAGATTGAAACCCAATATTTTTACGACAAAAATAAAGGAAGTCTTACCTTTGCTAGACACCCCCCACAAGCTTTGACTTATCTCAAAGTCTTAGCTAGGCAAACATCCTCTAATCGGACCAATCACTCTCATAAGAATTGACAAAGTAATCTTACATAAAGTTTATAAAATGTCCGACTCAATTCAACAACAAAACTTCAAAGCAGTGAAAATGGTCTATATTTTAGGCTCAAGGCTAACATTCAAGATGACATAAGATGATCATCAAAAAATACGTTCCATATATTTCCATATATATCACATAAGGAATACGTTTTTCACAACTTAAGAGAGGAAACACAACTTTTCAAAGTTTACTCAAATAATAGGTAGAACACTTACCTATTTCCCCCACATGTTGTCATACTACATAAGTGACAACACAACAATCAAAAAGTCATCAATATATTGATCCTATCAATCATATAAGCAGATTAAACAACATTTTTATATAATTGGTATGATGCATAAATATCCATTAACAAAAATTCTCGCACATATGCCAAGGTATAGATAATTATTCTTACACACCATTAGTAAGAATTTAATGGTGATATCCATTGATGCAATTAGTGATGACATTCACCAGTTAACAGTTCACCAAAGACACCATACCCATTAATTTTAGTTATTATGAAACTAGTAGAGTGTTGACATATAGATCATACATCTCACAAAATATTTGTCTAACCATCTATTAAACCACATTCTTCCAATATAACTTAAATAACTAAAATTATAAATCACACAAGTCAAGGAAATCTTTCAATAAAAAATAAAAGCAATGAAGCACTTACATGCTCACATTACCAACCCGTATGGACTATGGAGTGAATCAAATATCCATTGTATTTCTTTTATGTTCTAATAAATATATATTGATGAAAATATCACTAATTTACATGTAGAGCTTACAATTTTTCCCTTTTCAAAAGCTCACACCTAAAGAAGGATAAAAATCCCATTAGTCATAAAAGACAATATTCCAAATCATGGTTTGTCTAGTGAAATATAGAATTTTCAGCAAACTAACTCCTTTGTTATCAGAATTGTGAAAAACAACTCAAATATGTCTCATAATCTCATACATATATTCATACCCCGACATATTTTGATTTTCGATACATATTTCTCAAAACAACAACAAACAATAAATATAACACAAGTGCTTCTTAACTCAAAATATCATTAAGTCAAAAAAAATGCCAAAATCAATCAAATAAATTAAGCAGTACGGTCTTTGCATAATTACTTTGCATAATTTACTGAAATTATGACAAAAAGTTTACCATCTAAAAAGACAAAACAACACATTTCGTATATTTACTTTAATAAGTGTGTGTATAATTTCATTAAACATGAGTTCTTAATGCGTATAAATACCAACAAAACCACAAACATGGTTAATAATGATTTCATCATACCTTTCACCCGTATACATGACTAGTATTACATGAAGAAAAGATGCACCATTAAACTAATCATCATGTATATAAAAAAGGTAGCTCAAACGGTAAATACATAGGTAATTATCAAGCTCGAAACTCGCATACTAAACTTAATTCAAATCCCAAAATTATCCATCCCAACGTGATGAACTCCCAAGCCTATTAAAACCAACTACTTTTGTTTTGCAGGCTTATGAGATGAACATTAACAACTTTAATATCAAGATCTAGAACATGATCAGGTTAGAAGTTTTAAGAAATATACACACTAAAAAGGTTACTTAGAACCCCATATAAATTTTTTGTTTGAGAATATTGCTTATACGACAAACTTGTACAAGTCACTATTACGATTGGAACAAAAAATTTGTATATCGCTACTGATTGTTGTAACAAAAGTTAATAGATTAGATTTTTTGTGACGAAACAGCAGAAACAGACATAGCCATATCGCTTTAAATAAAAATTTAATGAACAAGAAAAATAAAATTCAACTTTAGATTGTAGGCATTACAATCAAATAGATGCACTTGACACCATAACTTTAGATTGTAGGCGGTATGACTATTACGAAAACAAAGAACATTAAATCATACGGAATATATGAGAGATTTTGTCGTGGCGTGACGAGAATCACTGCCCTAAAGTTGAATTTGCCTCGCTCGATACACACGGCCTCTTGGCAACCAACCCCCAGGGTTACACGACGTCCGAGTCTAAGGTGTACGACAAAGACTCAGAATGAGGACTACTTGCAAAACGTTGCCAAATATCAGCTTTATACAAGATAAATATTTAGCCCGGTTTGTAAACATCGTCGACGTTTTAGTAAATATCGTCGACGTTTTAGTAAATATCGTCGACGTTTTCATTCCAAAAGACGATAATGCCCTTTGCACATTTACACTCATTTATCTCTCTAGACACTTTTCTCTCAAATTCTACTAAAAACCAACTACATTTCGATCTCCCATCTGCATTAAACCAATTAAAAAATGTTAGAAATTAACGCACACCGACTAGAAAACTTCAATAATTTAAAAAAATCGGCAAATAAACGTATTAAACACGGTTTTAAAAAAAAATGAACTAACGCATGGACTAAATGTTGAGATTCAACAATCGACCATGGACCAAACGTGGGAATCCAACATTTGGCCATGGTGAACGTTTTTTTTTTTTTTTTTTAAAAAAATTGTTCATCATGGCCAAACGTTGGATTTCCACGTTTGGACCATGGCCAACATTGGTTTCCCACGTTTGGACCATGGCAAACGTTGGTTTCCAACGTTTGGTCTATGGTTCAACCTTAGGGGCACAAATCTCAGATTTACGCAGAAAAATCGTAATGTTTGTTATTACTAAGTCAATATGTGACGTACGTAAATCAATTATCGAATAGATTTAACGGTGCGCAAAAAAAATAAAAATTAACCAAATAATGAAGCGATTAAGTTGTTCAAGTACCGGTGATTCGGGATCCGTCATGTTAATTAATCTTATTAATTGTTGTTTTTTTTTTTTAATTTAGTTGATTTTTAGTAGAATTTGAGAGGAAATTTTTTAGAGAGAGAAAGTGGTGTGAATGCAAGGGTAGTTATCGTCTTTTTTTTTAAAACGTCGTCGATATTTACAAACAAACTAAAAGAAATATTATAAGACTTCTTTTTTGAGATCAACAATCATCCATTTTGTATTCCTTCCCTCTTCAGATTACCCACGTGATGGTTTGCCTTATCTGCATTCACATACGTTTCATGGTGCTTTAAATTTATATAAAAAATACATTGACCAAAAGATAAAACATCAACCTGGTAAAAATTTGACAAACGAATCAAAACATTGTTACATGTAAGTCACTTAAATTAAACCAACTTGAAAACATGAATTCAAATATAAAGCAAACGATTCATAAAACCAACAACATAACAAATTAAAATATATACTTTATTGGACACCGCAACAACACCACCACCACCACCACCACCAACAACAACAACAACAACAACAATACTCAACAATAATACTTGACAATAATACTCAATATAATCAATATAATCAAATAAATAAACTAAACCATAAAATACAATCCACAACTTAGAAACTCATGACAAATGGGCATATTTTAAATAAATAAAGTGAATATAAACTATTATAGGTTTTATAGTCATTACACAACCATAAATTCTCATATTTTAATTTAATTTTTAATTTATTTTGTGGTATTATTAAATTAGATAATTGATTACCGAGGACCTCAAGAGATGAATTAAATAGGATAAAATGTTAATGAAAATTGTGGGTGTTGAGTAATATAAGGAGTTTTAATAACATTAATAACATATTATATTACAAAAACTAATTAAATAGGAAAAACTTTTAATTAATTGTGTTTGTTAAGTATTATGAAGAGTGTTTATCAATTTATTATCATGTTTAATTAAAAAAAATTAAATAGGAAAATGTTAATAATGGTGGGTGTTCAGTAATATGAAGAGGTTTAATTAATTTATTAACAGGTTTTATTACAAAAAATTTCAAAACAATGACTTAAATAGGAAAATGTTAATAATGGTGAGTGTTTAGTAATATGACGAGGTTTAAATAGTTCTTTAACATGTTTTATTACAAAAATTTCAATTAAAATTTCAATTATAAATTATGAAATTTATTAATATATTTTATTACAAAAAAATCAATTAAAATGTTAATATTAATTATAAATTATGAAATTTGATGTAAATTTGTAAGGGTTATATAAATTTTGGAAGACAATATATTTAATATACAAAATTAATTTAAGAATAATGATAATATCCTTTAATATTATAGGTACAAGTGAATTAAATTAATTTATAGATAAATAATTTAAATTAATGTCATGTAATAATAAATTGATAATCATGTGACATTAATTCGTCATCTCACATTAAAAATATGCAACATCACATTTAAATATGCCATGTCACATTAAATTTTAATCTAGGTGACTTTTTGGATCCTACGTGAATTTGTCTAGGTGGCGTTTATTTATAATTTTAGGGTAGTCTTTTAATTATATTTTATAGATTAGAACTCCGATCCGATTTATTTCAATTGGTTATGCATATTACTTTACAATATTTAGATATCTAATTATATCCAATTTTTTTTTTTTATTATTTACGAATTATTCTTGTAGTTTATTATCATTTTTTGATTTTATGAGTGTACTTAGATGATGATCCTCGTAATATGATTTCTCTAATATTTTGAAACTATTCCATTTTTTTCATATTTTTTAAACTTCCATCATCGTATAAGATGACGAATATGACGTTGTTAAAGTTAATTGTTCAAGTAGTGATCTAATTATTATTGAATATCCAAGCGTTTGATATCCGAAATATTTGAATCGGATATGAAAATTTAGTTTCAGAAAATCCTATTTTGGATATTCGATATGAACTAGCACTTTGGATCGGATATACAATTTATGCTTTGCGCTAGTTATTTTTATAACTATTCGGTGTAGTTGATTCATTAATGTATTTTGTCATATTTTTAATTGTTTCAAATTTAAGAGTAAGTATTCTGAGATACGGTCTTATAATAAACTAGGTAGTATCCCGCGCTTCGCGCGACATGTTCTAAAATTTTATGATTATAATTGAAGAAAAATAATATAATTTATATATGATCTTTAATATTTTCTCTTATAAATAATTTTTTCTCAAATATAATTTTTTTAAGGTTTAACTTCAATATTTTAAAACAAAATCCATAACGGTTTTAATTAAAACTAATAAGTGATAATTAATTATGCTTGACCAACGTTTTATAAATAAACTTGTGACTGGTGAAATATATTAATTAAAATAAAATTTATTCGAATAGTACAACAATCAACAATAAGTTCCTAAATTATATCATTTCAATATACTTTATGTTTCAAATCAATTAATATTTGTTTAAAATGATGTGAACATAATTTTATGTAATTTTTAATTTTTTATGTATAACATGTGACATTTATCTATCAAACATACAGGGTACAAAGTCAACTTATTCAAATATTTTGATTGTGTCTTGCATGTGATCATATGTGTCAAACATATCTATGAGAAATTTGCACCTTTTATTTTTTTTAAACAACTTTATATAATGATGTTTAAGAGTTTACCTGTAAATATAATAGGTTGAATTTTCTCAATATTATTTTTTGATGTTTAACTTCAAAGTATTTTAAAGATACATTAACATATAAAATATTTAATTAAAAGTAATACAGAGTATTTGGTTAGTTATAATCAATATTTTATATTTGATTTATACATATTTAATTAAAGATAATTAAAGAAAAATGTAACGTGTTTTCTACTTTTTCATGTCGTTTATAATACTATATTACTTAATAATCGTTACTTTGTTTTGATTATTCAAATACACTTGCGATTACTATGTACATACACACTCGTACACATACTCGTTATCACACTATTGAAACCTATCAAAATCTCATATGTATTCAATTTGTCAAATATAATTTTTTTCATTCCCACACTATAAAAACTTATCTCTTAGTAGTTTTTTTAAAGTTGTGTTTTTAATACTCCCTCCTATTCACTATATTCTTCCCCTTTTCTTTTTACACAAGGAATAAGAAACCAATTTTTGACCACACAAAACACACTATCCCACATGTAATTTAATTTGGACCACACAAATCAACCCAAAAAAGGAAATAGGGAAGAAAACCTGAATAATCCGAATAAGGAAATAGGGAAGAAAATGGTGAATAGGAGGGAGTATATACAATGATTCTTCCAAATATATTTTTTTTATGCTATGTTTGAGAACCATGAATTGGAATTGAATTATGGAATTGAGATATTTCAAGTGTTTGGAAACTCTTAGAATTTGGAATTGGAATTGACTCAATTCCTTATCAATTCCAAGCTAGTTAAAATTTGGGGTTCTCAAATACCTACCATATACTAGTCATTTCAATTCCATGATTTCTTACATTTTATTTTGTGAGGCAAATTTCATCACAATATTTTTATTTATGATATTTTTTCCGATGGCAAATATTTTTCGAGACAATATTTTATTTTTTCAAATATAAAACATTCAATGGCCTCAATCCATATTCGTCTCGCCCAAATTCAATTCCAATTCCAATTCCACGGGTTTACCAAACACAATTTTGGAATTGGATTTGGAATTGAATTCAAACATTTCAATTTCTACAATTGAAATCATGAAAATGAAATTAATTCCGTGTTTCCAAACACTACCTTAATGGATTTAATAGTCTAAGTTTTATACCTTTCTCAAAATGTTTTTTTTACGTAAATGTAAGGTATTGTGAGACACTCACTTTAATCATCTTTACATATCAAAATAAATATTTCAATAAATATAATGAAAATTATACTCAATTGAAAGCATTTTTCACAATGAACGTAATTATTTATATTTTATAATTTTTATCAAAATATATTTTTAGTAAATTTAAAATCAAATCACCGTAATTATTTAATATAATTTTATAATAAAATTTAGGGTTAATTTATAGGAATAATCCATACTATTGCCCGTCTTCTCAAAATAACTCAAACTATAATTTAACCTAAAATAAACCCAACTTTGAATACCCTCTTCTCAAACTACACTGCCTTCATTTTAACCTGTTATTTCAGGTTACTGATGACCTGATAAATCAAAATATCCCCCCTCTCCCTTGAGCATCATAATCAAAAAATCCCCTCTCTAAAAACACATTAATTTACAATTTCTCATCTTACCCATAAACGCCAACAGATTACAACTCCTACACAAATCGCCTAATTGATTAAAACTTAACTCAAACTAAAGCACTAAAGCAGGTACACTGCCACTAGCAATCCGCACCCAAAATTTCTCTGAGTTTCTCGCACCACAAATTACAACTCCTACGCAATCTTCTAAGCTTCATCAATTTTTCACCTCACCGCGCTGACATTGACCCACAACCACCAAGCAACCCATCGACAATCAACAGCACCTTCGCCCACCATTCGAGTCGTCATTTGCTCGACCCACCTACATCCGAGCACCGCCCCGTGGTGCGACTACCACCATTGCTCAAGCCAAGCCACTTGATTTGCGTGTTCAAGCACCGAGTGAAACGAAATGAAGGAGATTGTGAAGCACCGAATCAACCATGATTTTTCAAAACCCTGGATTCCCTATTTCAATTGGGTGGTGCACGTTAATTTGGAATTAGGATGGTTGTGGGGTTGCGTTGTTGTGGTGGCCGTGTAGGTGGATGTAGGAGGTCCGTGAGTTGGGATAGCGGTTGTGGTGGTCGTGATATTATGAGGGAAGAGTCAGGACTTGGAGGGTTAAGTGAATGGGATTGAGAGAGTAAATAATTAAAAAGGGGTAGGGATTGTTGACCAAAAAAAAAAAAAATGAAGTTAACTCGTTAAACAAGTAGCCTTTTACATAGATCAAGTTTTCGAGAAGACAGAGGTAATAGAATGGATTATTACCAGTTAAAACAAAGTTCGGATTATTACGAGAAAATGAGTTATAGGTTGGATTATTCCTATCAAATAACCCTAAAATTTATTAAAGTATAATTAATATTTTGCTGAGATTTATACAACATTTATTATGTTTATATTTAATGTTCAAATTGTAATTAATACGTGTATTTAAGGCTAGGTTGATACGTGGCGCATCCACAGCGTTTCAACCAGACTTTATATATATATATATATATATATATATATATATATATATATATATATATATATATATATATATATATATATATATATATATATATATATATATAGTAATAAGATCAAATGAGTCCTCCTCTTACATGTGAGTCCATAAATCCCATTATGGACCATTGGATCTTGGAAATGGAGGGCTAAGATGAGAACAAAAAAATTAAGGTTAATGCTCTAATTTTGCCATTTTCCTCTAATTTTCTCATTAACTACATTCATCTTCCTCATCTTTCATTCATCAACTCATTATCACATCTCCTTATTCTCTCTCTATATCTCACTTCTCCATATTCTCTCTAAAAAAACCAAGAAAAAAACACCCAATAAACCAAACAAATAAAAAACCCAAAAAATCCAAATAAATCATTTACTCATCTTTTCCTCATTCACCATCCACCTACCACCACCCACCGGAAACCACCACAGTCGCCGCCACCACCGCCCCCGCCCCGACGTCATTTTTTAATTTTTTTTTCTTTTTTTAAAAAAAAACTTGAAGTTTGGGTGTTCTTTTTATTTTTTTTTGTTGTTTTTTTTTTTCTCATTATATCGTCTTGCTATATAATATTGTTCCAAATTTGTGAGTTTTTTTTATTTTAATCTTAGATCTACTAAAATAGATCAATTTTCATTGACCCGTTTTTGTTTTCATTTCCCTTTTTTTTTTTTCAATTTTGATGTTTTGGTCTTTTTTTTTTTTTCCGGTTATTGACATTCTTACAAATTATAGTTTGATTTTAGTACTAAATCTATTAGTTATGAAATCTCATTTTTTACTTTTTTCTTGTTGATATCACTTTGTTAATATCCGTCTTGTTATATATATTGTGTGATTTAGGATCTATTAAAATTACTTTATCGGTTAAAATCACACTTTTTCGATTAAAATTACACTTTTTCGATTAAAATTACACTTTTTACCGTTAAAATTACACTTTTTTCCGTTAAAATTACACTTTTTTGGTTAAAATCACAGTTTTTTTCCTGTTAAAAGTACACTTTTTTCCTGTTAAAATTACACTTTTTCTGTTAAAATTACACTTTTTTTCAGTTTTAACGGAAAAAATGATGGTGCGTGGTGGTGGGTGCGGGCCGTGCGGCGGTGTTATTTTTTTTTTTCAGTTTATTTTTTTGAACTCGATTTTTTTTTTGAATTCATATTTTTTTGAGTTTTTTTTTATTTCGTATTTTTTTATTTATTTTTTCAGATTTGGGGATGTGGTTTTTGGTTTTTTTATTCAAAAATTTCGTATTTTTTTTAGGTGTTGGTTTTTTTTTGTTTTTTTTTCCAGATTCGGGATGGGGTTCTTGTTTTTTTTTTTATTTACAAATTTTGAGTATTTTTTTTAGTTGTTGGTTGTTTTTGTTTCTTTTTTTTTTCAGATTTGGGAATGAGGGTTCTTGGTTTTTTTGTTTATTTTTTTCAGATTTTTTTATATTTAAGATTTCGGTAGTTGGTTTTTTCATATATTTTCTTGTACTTCTTATTTCGGTTTTTATCAGATTTGGTATTTTAAATCTCGTCTTATTATTATATTGTCTTGTTTTATATTTTACAAATATCGCCTTGTTAATATCCGTCTTGTTATATATATTTTTCAATTTTCGTATTTAAAATTTTGTCTTGGTATTGTGTGATTTTAGGATCTATTAAAGTTACACTTTTTCCTATTAAAATTACACTTTTTTCTGTTAAAATTACACTTTTTTCTCTTTAAAATACACTTTTTCCTGTTAAAATTACACTTCTCTAGATTATTAAAGTTACTTTTTTTTCTTTTAAAATTATACTTTTTTCTGTTAAAATTACACTTTTTTAGCTAAAATTACACTTTTGTCTGTTACAATTACACTTTTGTTAGCTAAAATGACACTTTTGTCGCTTAAAATTACACTTTTGTCTGTTAAAATTACACTTTTGTCTGTTACAATACAATTACACTTTTGTTAGCTAAAATTACACTTTTGTCTATTAAAATTACACTTTTGTCTGTTACAATTACACTTTTGTTAGCTAAAATTACACTTTTTTCTACTAAGGTTACCCTCTCAATTACTAAAGTTTCACTATCAACGAACTAAAATTACATTCTCAATGGACTAAAGTTACATTTTCATTGGACTAAAGTTGCACAATTTGGACAATTTGGACTGACTAATAGAGTTATTAATAATTTACACAAATTTGTACTAAAGTTATACAATTTGGACTAAAATTAAACAATTTTGGACTAAAAATATAAAATTTGGACTAAAAATACACTATTTACGACTAAATTTGGACTAAAAATACATTATTTACGACTAAATTTGGACTAAAAATACAATTTTGGTCTAAAAATACACTATTTATAGAATTTTGGTGTAATACACTAGTTACACAATTTATTTATTTTGAGTCATTAATATTGTGCAATTTCAATCATTGTCCACTAAAATGTAACTTTAGTAAATTGATAGTGTATATCTTTTATCATTTTATGAGTGTAATTTAGTTCACAAATGTGTAATTTTAGTCCACAAAAGAGTAATTTTAGTCCACGGAAGTGTAATTTTAGTTCATAAAAGTGTAACTTTAGTTCATTGATGGTGTAATTTTAGTCCATAAAAGTGTAATTTTAGTCCACAAAAGAGTAATTGTAGTCCACAAAAGTGTAATTTTAGTCCATAAAAGTGTAATGTTAGTCCACAAACGATTAATTTTTGTCCATAAAAGTGTAATTTTAGTCCACGGAAGTGTAATTTTAGTCCACAAAAGTGTAATTTTAGTCCATAAAAGTGTAATGTTAGTCCACAAATGCATAACTTTATTCCTCTTATGTGTAACTTTAGTATACAAAAGTGTAATTTTAGTCCACAAAAGTGTAATTTCAGTCCATAAAAGTGTAACTTTAGTTTATTGTGGTTGTAATTTTAGTCCATGACGATGTAACTATAATCATTTTAAGTCATTTTTATATGAAAATTTGAAAAATAACAAATATAAAAAAAAAGACCAAAACATCAAAATTGGAAAAAAAATAATAATAAAAAAAAACGTAAATAAAAAAAAAAACGGGTCAATGAAATAATTTTTTATCTATTTTAGTAGATCAATGAAAAAAACGGGTCAATGAAGAAAGTGTAATTTTAACGAAAAAAAAAGTGTAATTTTAACAGAAAAAAGTGTAATTTTAACGGAAACAAGTGTAATTTTAACGTTAAAAAGTGTAATTTTAACGGGAAAAAAACTGTGATTTTAACCGAAAAAAGTGTAATTTTAACGGTAAAAAGTGATATCAACAAGAAAAAAGTAAAAAAATGAGATTTAAAAAATCAAATCAGAAAAATGGTAAAACAAATTAAAGATCTAGTGAAAAAAAAAGTAAACAATGAGATTTCATAATTAATAGATTTAGTACTAAAATCAAACAAATATATAAAAAAAAGACCAAAACATCAAAATTGAAAAAAAAAAACGCAAATGAAAAAAAAAAATGGGTCAATGAAAATAATACTTGATCTATTGTAGTAGATCTAAGTGTTCCGGGTGTGATTCCGGAGCAGGATTTGTGACCACGTAAGCTTGTAGAATGATGTCTTTGCTTGTCTCTTCCTTTCGCTCTCTCCTGTAAAGATGAACAAACTGAGGGCTCGGCTTGGTACCGAGCGTACTCACTCCGACGCTCAAGTCAGTAAACTTAAAGAGATTAAGTTGTGTGTTACTTGGCAAAGTATATTGTAGAGAGATAAGGGAGTTTATACCAGATTAATAGTGAGTTTTTGGATGAATTGTGGATCGTTTTCTCAATGAGGATTGAGGAATATTTATAGACTTTTACCTTTTGTCACGTAGTGGCCAAGTGGCCAAGTGGCTAGCAGGTGGTAAGACCGTTCTACCCTCGGCCGAGGAACCCATGGCAGGCCGGCTGGCCTGGTTGACTCCATGCCGAGGGGACTGGATGTGAGTACGCAGATATGCCTCCCGGCTGGCTAGTTGCCTAGCCGAGACCCAAGTGACAGCCGACAGTGCTGCGTCTTGTTAGGGTCGTTTAATACGTTGACTTTATGTCTTTTGGCTTTGACCTTGTTCAATATGTTGACTCGGTCGGTAGTGCGAGAATATGCCCCATCAATTTGCCCCCAGCGTAGTCTATGCCGTGGTATGGACCTTCGATGAGTGTTGAGCGTATTCTGCGCAAGTTGAATTTCTTCCCCGGCTTCTTCTTCCTCGGCTTGGTTCTGTTCAGGCCGTACCATATCCCCCCGCCACATGGATGTGTAATGGACATCCTATGTGGAAAAGAAAATGGCGCTGGCCGAGACCAAGTTTGAGAGTGCCGTTTGTACTTTTGATTGCCCCCGGCCGGTGATGTCTTTGCTTTGTTGATCACCGGCCGTTAGCGCGATACCAAGGAGCGTGTCGAAGAAGTTTGGTAACTGTATGTCGATTGACATTCCGTGGCTGCATGCTTGACACGTGGCTTGGCATTGATTGGTGGACGTTTCATGGGCTTTGCCCTGATTGGTCCGCCTCGTGGGCTTTGCTCTATAAATAGAGCAGTGTGCCCCGTTTTTTGGCCATCAAACTTCATTTTCTCAAAAAATTTCCCCTCTCTTAGTTTTTCGAAGAAATTTCTCTCTAGTCTTCAAAGCGTTACTCGGCGTAGCACTTTTTCCAAGGTAAACAAACAAATTTTTCCAACTTTTAATTGTTAAGTTTTTGTTGTCACTATGTCTTCTCTCGATGCTCAACCCAACCTCTGCCGGGGCGAACCGTCGCGTCCCGATGAAGAGGAGCCACCGGTTGTCACCCCGATAGGGTTTGGGGTCCTAAGCCGCCTTCTCCGAAATTGATGAGCAATTTTTGGAGGGTTTTGATGATGACGATGATGAGGCGACCCCTTCTGTCGTAAAGAGGCCGCATTTCTCGTGGCACGGTGACGCCTGTTCGATCAATCCTGATCGTGCTTGGACGAACAAGTTCGCTAGTTGTTCCGGTTCTGACCTTTTTGAAGATCATTACTCCTTCGGCAGGGGGTATAAAATAATTGTTCCCGAGGGTGATCGGCCGTCCTTGCCCTCCCGATGGTTGTATCGGCGTATACATACATCGACACCGGAGTATGGGCTCCGGTTTCCTCTGAATGAATACGTTGCTGCCATAATTAAAGCCATGAATGTCGCCGTGGCCCAACTGCATCCGTTGGCCATCAGGACGATTATTGGCTTTGTATGGTTATGTCTTTTTAAAGGGGAGGCCCCAATGGTGAACCTCTTCCGCCGGCTCCACCATCTTCGAAAACTACCCTAGGTGGCACGGGGTGGTACAAAGATACTGAGGCGAGGCGGGTTATGTCACCGTTTCCAAGTTGACATCTTGCAAGGACTGGAAGGGGCGGTGGGTATACGTCGAGGTTCCGGAGGACTATCCGCCGCCCGGTCCTTTCGAGCCACGTCACTTTGCGGTGTGAGAATCAAGGGGAGCATGACAAATATGTCTCCCGGAATAAGCTTAAGATGGACGCCATGAAGGTCTATCTTAATGAGGACGAAACGCGGGCAATGAGGTTGTTTGAGGTCGAGAAGGATGGCACGCCCGAAGGGATGGATGCCCCGACGCATCGTTCTTCGGATGAGCCGCTCACCACATCGGCCTCATACCGCCCCTCGGCCCGGGGTGAGTGGGGTCGGTATGAGGCCCATCTTTGCTTTTTATGTTTCTGTATTTGAACCTTGGTTTATTTCTTTTGCTTAACTCCTGCTTCGTTTCTTTTGCAGACCGATTTGGCCCGGAACTGCATGTCTCCGTCCTCGAGAGGTTGGGACTTGACGAGAACGGGAGAGTTATTGAGCTGCATCCTAAGGCCGCGCCACGTGATCGCAAACCGGCCCCTCACGAACTTATAGAGCAGTAGTTGAAGGCACTGGATTTGGCGGCGGCTCAAGCGCAGATTGCTGGTAACGTGCCGCGCCGGAAACCAAAGACAACGTCTACGGCGGCAACGGCGTCAACTCCAGCTCAATCTGCAATCCCCGTAGTCCAAAAGGAGCAGGTGGTCGTCGATATTGAAGAGGAGGTCACCGTTGTGGAGGGTCCTCCTCCTTCAAATAAGAGAAAAGAGGCCGAGCCTGCCGCTGCTGCTGTTACCGAGGCCGGGAATGGAAAGGGACCAGCCGGCCCTTTGCCCAAGAAGGCTAAGACTGGTACGCATCTAACCCATGGCTCGGATTTAGAAGGTTCATTGGGCATTCCTGATGACAGGCTCTCTGACATGTCAATGAATGTTGACATGGATGCTTTGTCTGGGTTTTTTGTAAATCAGCCGTCGCCGGCTGTCGTTCTCACTAAACGGCAGTTGGAGAATCATCCGTCACCGTCGACGCCTCATCCCAGAAGGTTTCCCCCGCTCAGCTTGTGGCGGAAGGCAGAAGGTTGTCCAAGAGGCTGGGTAAGTGGACTGAACTAGCCGCCAATAATATTATGGAGCAAGAAGAGGTCATGGCTCAAGCTGGCCCTGTGCTTGAACGGCTTAGGATTGAGCTTGCTGCTTCTAAGAAAGAGGCCGAGAAGTCGAAGAAAGACTTCCAGGCCGCCATGAAGGACCTCCTTGCTGAGCGAAAGCTTAAGGAGGAAGCTGATAAGGCGGTCCTAGCCGAGAGAGCCAAGGCTGAGGCTGCGAAGGCTGACGTCGCCAAGCTGCGGAAGGAGAAAGACAAATTTGAGGGCGGCTATAAGGTCGTGGTAGAGCAGAAGGAGAGATGGAAGACTCCGCATTCGGCTGAGGCGAAGGAGCATAAGAATACCAAGGCTATCCTTGTTCAGAGGGAGAAGGACATTGAGACGCTGAAGATCGTCATCATCCCTGACATGTGTGCCCAGTACCGGGACCAGGCTGAAGATGCTACCAGGGACGTGATCAAAGAGCTCCTTACAGAAGGCAACTTCCCGTGGCAAGAGTTTGACCGGCTTCTGGACGAGAAGGCTGCTGCTGCGGAGGCCAAGGCAGCGGATGAGGCGAAGGCTGCTCAGGAAGCCGAGGAGAAGACGGCCCGGGATGCTAAGGTGAAGAAGGCTAGAGAGGAGGCTGAGAGGGCAAAGGCAAGTGAAGCTGCCAAGCTCTCCTCTGCGCCGTCCACCGTCGGTGATGCTGCTACTGCTGCCGGTGGCGAGCAGCAACAAGCATAGGGAGACGGGCGGTCGTCACCAAATTCACCCGGCCCTTCGGACAGCTTCAACTGTTCGGGGGCCAACTATTAAGCCTTTCCTCCATGCCATCCTTTTTGGCACTTCAAGTCTTATGTTTGTAACCTTTTGTTGTACCTTCTCTTTTTTTGATAAACTTTGGTAGGTTGTGTTTAGGCTATCCCTATGGGGACGACCGTCGACTTTGTTTTGCCTTGTAAACATTTATTCAATAAAGTTTGTTTATTTGCCTTCATTAAGTTGTCCTCTTACGTTTCAACATATTGAGTGCTTTTTCGTTTTTACTTTCGGCTTGGCCGAGGCAGTTAGAAGGCGCATCTCAATTATACTTAAACGTTTTTAAACATGTTGGCATGTCGGTCGCTTCCTCCTCCACTCCCGGTCTTAGCCGAGGCGGTCAGATTTGCGCTTCCTAACCGCCGTTGTGAACATGTTAGCGTATCGGTCGTTGTGTCCCCGTCACTCCCGGCTTTGGCCGAGGCAATCGAGGTTACGACTCGACAGCGTTCGTATCTGTAGACATATTGATCGCTTCCTCTGCCACTCCCGGATTGGCCGAGGCGGTCAGATTTACGTTTCTCAACTGTACTTATACGTTCCTAAGCATGTTGGTCGCTTTCGCGAGTATCAACTGCATTTGTAGTGATCGCCGTGGCGTCTACTAAGCATGTTGGTCGCTTTCGCAGTATCAATCGCCATTGCGGTGATCGCCGGCTTTGGCGTGGCGTCTACCTTGGTACGACTACGGAGGGGACAAGCATCTTGATGGAAAATTTGGATCATTCTTCATAAGGTATAATTATGCGCTGGGGTGTGCACAACGGTCTCGGACACCTCCGCCGCTATACAAAATATTTCCTAAGGTTGTCCGTGTTCCAGTGGCTCATTAGAGGAACACCCTCCATGTCTGTCACCACCAGTATGTCCCCTACCTCATTTCTTCAACCACCTTGTAGGGTCCTTCCCGGTTGGCCGTCATTTTACCATGGACGTTTCCTTTGTTTGTTGCGGCCGACTTTCTTAGGACTAGATCTCCTACTCTTAAGTCCCTTTTGTGGACCCTACGGTTGTATGCTCTTCTTACTCGGTTTTGATACACTGCCAAGTTGAGCCGTGCCGTGTCTCGACTTTCTTCGACCAGGTCTAGGGAGGCTCTCAGGCCTTCCTCATTTTCGACCGGGTCAAAAGTTTGCGTTACAATGCGGCACCGCTTCAATTAGCGGGGCGATCGCGCACCCATAGACTAGGTGGAATGGACTGTATCCCGTTGCTTCTTTCTCCGTGGTTCGAAGTGACCACAGGACACCGGGTAGTTCATCAGCCCATCTTCCCTTTAGATCTTCAACCTTATTTTTCAACCCGTTCAATATTGTTTTATTAGCCGCCTCCGCCTGTCCGTTGCTCTGAGGGTGGCAGACGGAGGAGTATGCGAATTTGATACCGAGCTCTTCCAGCCAATTCATCACCATGTCACTCCAAAATTCTCGGCCGTGGTCAAATACAATGACTTGGGGCAACCCAAATCGAGTTATGACGTTCTCCCAAATCACCTTTCTTACGGCCGCCGTGGTCTTGGCAGGTACTGCGACAGCCTCGACCCATTTGGTGAAGTAGTCAACGACGACGATTAGGTACTTCCTTCCTCCGGAGGCCGTCGGAAATGGCCCTAATAAATCCATCCCCCAATGTGCAAATGGTAGGGGGCTAAGTCACGGTTGCAAGTCTCGGGAAAGTGCATGTATCACGGGAGCATGCATCCGACAATTCTTGCACTTCTTGGTCTTAGTTCGAATCTTTCAAAGCATGGTCGGCCGTAAGTAGCCGCTCGAGAGCTTTGTGGGCTAACGTTCTCTCCCCATGTGATGTCCGCAGATGCCTTCGTGAATCTCTCGATAGCTCGCGTCGGGCCGGGCCGACACATTTCAAGAGTGGCCTTATCACGGACCTTCTGTATAATTCTCCTTCGAACACCAAGTACCTTGCGGCGATCCTTCTTATCTTCTCGAGAGAGACTGCGGTCCTCCGGAACTCTTTTGTTAGTTTGTATTTCATTATCGAGTCATCCACGTCGTCTCGGCCGATGTCGCCCACCATGCCAACGGTCTCGGTGATGCTTTTAGCATTCCCGATATCCACCAAAGACGGTTCGACCGACATTCTTGATGCTTGAACCGGCAAGTTTTGAGAGAGCGTCGGCTCGGTTGTTCTCGGACACAGGGATGCACTTTGTATTTGGAAAGATTTCAATTTTGCGGTGTCGGTTTTACCCTTTCCAGGTATCTTACCATCCCGTCGTCTCGAGCCTCATACTCTCCTCCGATTTGATTAGTGACTAAGAGTGAATCTGTTTTCACCACAACATGCTCCGCCCCGGCAGCTCTGGCTAACTCGACTCCAGTTATCACCGCCTCATATTCGGATTCGTTATTTGAGGCCGAGAAGGTAAACTTTAAGGCGTACTCAAACTCGTCCCCGTTAGGGCTGATGATAAGGATGCCGGCTCCTGAGCTGTTCGCCGTGGAGGACCCGTCGGTATATACTTCCCACACACCGGGATTTGCTTCTTCTTAATATGTACACTCGGCCAGGAAGTCTGCAAGTGCTTGCCCTTTTATCGAAGGCCTCGGCTTGTACTGAATGCCGAAGCCGGATAGCTCCACTGCCCATTTGATAAGTCGGCCGGATTTTTCGAATTTTTGTAAGGCTTTCTCCAATGGCTGGTCGGTTAAGACCGTCACGGGATGTGCGTCGAAGTAGGGTTTTAACTTCCTTGCGGCAACGACGACGGCGAAGGCCGCCTTTTCAATCAGTGGGTAGTTTCTTTCGGCGACTAGCAGTGTATGGCTGATAAAGTAGATTGGGTGTTGCTGCTTGTTTTCTTCTCTGACGATTACGGCACTGACCGTGGCCGAGGTAACTGCTAAGTATAGATATAGCGTCTCCCCCAGCGTCGGCCTGGACAGGGTCGGGAGAGTTAGAAGGTGGGCTTTCAGTTGTTTGAAAGCCGCACTCTGTTCCTCCCCCTAGCAAAAGTCTTTATTCCCCTTCAACACCTTAAAGAATGGGGTGCTCTTGTCGGCCGACCGAGAGATGAAGCGGGCGAGAGCCGCCATCCTCCCGGTCAGCATCATAACCTCTTTTCGATTCCTCGGCTCCGGCAGGTCTAATATTGCTTTGATCTTCTCTGGATTGACATCAATTCCCCTGGCGCTGATAAGTACGCCGAGAAACTTGCCGGCCCGGACACCGAAGTTGCATTTCATTGGGTTAAGCTTCATCTTATATTTCCTTAGTGAACAAAATGTTTCGCTCAAATCGGCCAAGTGCTCGCTGTCAGACTTGCTTTTTACAATAGCATCGTCGACATAAGCCTCGATGTTTCGCCCTTTTTTATCTTGAAACACTTTGTCCACCAGCCTAGTGTAAGTTGCGCCAGCGTTTTTCAAACCGAACGGCATCATTTTATACATGTATGTGCCGTGTATGGTGATGAATGCGCACTTAGGCATGTCTTCCTCGGCCATGAATACCTGATGGTATCCTGAGAAGGCGTCTAGCGTGCTCGGATAGTGTAGCTCCGCCGTTGCGTCAATTAAACTATCTATTCGAGGCAGGGGATATCAATCTTTAGGGCATGCTTTATTAAGATTTGTAAAATCAACACACATCCTCCACCCCCCCGATGACTTCTTCACCATTACAACATTTGCTAGCCACTCAGGGTAAGTACAAGGCATGATAAAGCCCGCCTCTAACAGTTTATCTACCTCAGCTTTGATGGCCTCATCCTTCTCGGCTGAGGAGTTCCTCATCTTCTGCTTGACAGGGCGAGCGGTGGAGAGTACGTTCAGCTTGTGAACGATCACCTCCCGGCTCACGCCTGGCATCTCGGCTGCTGAGTATGCGAAGACATCTTTGTTCTTCCTCAGTTACGGTGCGCCCTGGGTCAATTTCCACTTCCTCGGTCTCGGCTCCTTTGACCATGCCGACGTTGGTGTGCATCGGATCACCCTCATGTTGTAAGGATGGGCTCTTCCCCTTCTCTGACTTCTTCGCCACTTTGAGGGATTGCATGTTGCACCCCCTGGCAGATACTTGAACATTGACAATTTCGTCTCTTTCGTCCTTTGAGACGAGCTTTTGCGCTTCCCCCCGGTCCGAGACATACATCAATGTCAGGGCCCGGATGGACATCACTGCATCGGCCTCGCTCAAAGTGACTCGGCCTATGAGAATGTTGTAGGCAGACGAACCATCAATGACCACGAACTCAGATAAAACATTCTTGGCCGCATCGGCTTGGCCAAACATCACCGGCGATCCCGATTGACCCTAGGGGTACCAGGCGCCCCGGAGAAGTCAGATAGCGGGTTGGTGCGAGGGCTCGGTCTTCAATCTTCGACCGAGATTGAGAAAGCACTCCCTGAACATGATGTTTGTGTAGGCGCCTGTGTCAATCAGACACCTCTTTACCAAGTGGTTGGCTATGTCTAGGTGGACTACGAGCGGATCGCTGTGCGGGGCGGTGACTCCTTCGTAGTCCTTCTTTCCGATGGTTATATCGGGGACGGTGGAAGCGGGGGTCGCTGTTTTGGGCACAAAGTTGATGGCTTGGTATTAGACCTGTCAAACGGGTCGGGCGGGTCGGGTTCCGGGTCGGGTCATACGAGTCGGGTCAGAATACGGGTCGGGTCAAATACGGGTCGGGCCAGATACGGGTCGGGTTATACGGGTTACGGGTCGGGTTAGGGTCAGAATACGGGTCAAGAAATAAAAGATAACGTCTTTTTTAAACGATTTTTTTAATTAAAAAAATATTTTTTTAAAATGTAAATCATATTTAAAATTAATATTTTAATCATATTCAACGTTTACATTAATTATATTGATATAACTATTAAAATAAAGTTTTTTTAATAATTATTTTATCATTAAATATTATAAAAGTTATATAAAATTAACTTTTTAGTTGTTTTTGTAATTTTAAGTAATAAAAAAATTATTTTTTTAACTAAATTTTCAAATATAATATATAAATATTAATATTTTAATAAAATTCTTGATTTACCTTTGACTAACTTCGACCAGTTGCAGTCGGGTCTCGACCCTAAAATAACGGGTCATTTCGGGTTCAGGTCAAACGGGTCGCGGGTCGAAAAAACCGGGTTTGTAACCCTAAAAAAACGGGTCGGGTCGGGTCGGGTTTTCGGGTCGGGTCGAATTTTGACAGGTCTACTTGGTATAGCTCATTCAGGTGCCGTTTGTGCCCATTAGCTGACCCACCGTTCTCGTTTCCTCCGATGACAACCTGGATCACTCCCATGCGCTGGAATACTGATTTTCTATTCGCCCCGTAGGAGCTTGTTTCCGGGCCTCTAGCTACATACTTGCTGAGGGCCCCTTTTCGGATTAGCTCCTCGATGACGTTCCTCAAATGCCGACAGTTGTCGGTCTTATGGCCGGTTTGGCCGTGGTAGTCACAAAACTGGTTAGTGTCACCGTCCCCCCTCGCCTTGGGGGGCTTGACCCACTTCTGCCCTTCATTCTTACTTAGGGCAAAGACCTCGGCCGGTGCTTTGACCAGGGGGGGAGACCGCTGTACCGCTTCTGGGTGTATGGTCCCGAACTCCCACCGGCACCCGCCGAGTTTTGTTTCCTATTAAATCTTTCAGGCCGTGACCTATTCATGTCACGGCGTCCTTCATCTACGTTGTCCCGGCGGCTCCTCCTCTCTGGGTGCCCCGGCTTGCGGGCCTACCCAGTCTTGTGGTAGTCCTCCACCTTTACGGCTCGGCGGGCCATCTTTCTCGCGGAGTCTAGGTTGAGGTCCTCGCACTTAATGAGCTCATTTTTGAAGTCGCCTTTCGGCAGCCTTTCATCGGTCGAAGGCCGCCGCCCGGTGTTCGCTCACGAATCTGCTGAACCTTAGCGTCGAACCTCTTCACATAGCTTCTCGAGGGACTCATCCCCCCTGGGATAGTTAGGAGATCCGAGGTTTCCACGGCCCTTCTCTTGTTACAAAGCGTCTTGGGCTATGAAGTTGTCTCTCAGGTCGGCATAGCAGTATACCGAGCCATTGGGTAGCCCCTTGTACCAACTTTGAGCCATCCCATGCAGCGTTGTTGGGAAGACTGGGCACCACACCTCGTCGGGTTGCTCCCACACCGACATGTACGACTCGAAAGTCTCAGCATGGTCGGTTGGGTCGCTATCCCCTTTGTATGATAGGCGGCGGTTTCGGCTTGGTCGACACGGGACTTCGAGGACATAGGCACCGAGGGGTCGTCGACCACGTGTCGAATGACACGCGGCGATCGGCTCCTCGCAACCTTAGTCCAGCTTCTCTCCCCGTGGCGGAAAGGGCTTCTTGTTGTCCGACTTTGGAGAGTCGGACTTCTTTCTTCATTTCTTCGGAGGTGGCCTCGTTGTTGCCGCGGCGACGCTGTCCTCCCGCGAGTGGGGGAAGGACTTTGGTCTACCACTGGCATCACGGGCTCCGCCGGCGTCCTTGTATGCCCAGCTCCTTGTATTACTCCGGTCAAGTTGTTCGGAGTCACTTTGTGGCCCTGGTCACCCGTGGAGGCGCTGCGCCCTGCGCCGTGATGAGTAACCGCGTACCACCCATCAGGTCTAGGAATAGCTTCAATTTGGCCGCATCGACCACATGTCCCATGACAAAGTGACTTGGCCGGTCGGCATCGGTGTTTCGCTCTCTTGGCATCCCGTACTTCACCGCTCAATGACTCGGCGGTGGGGACCGCCCGATCTCAGAGTTAGGGAACGTGTCATCCTGGTAGTATGCAGTTTCGTCACTCACAATTACTTCTTGTTGTTTTGACATCCTCTTAGCTCTTTTAATGGTTTTTGGTTGTTTGTTTGTTTGTTTTTTTTTTTTTTTTTTAAGGTAGGTGACCAGCTTTTAGTATGAAATCCCCACAGACGGCGCCAATTGTTCCGGGTGTGATTCCGGAGCAGGATTTGTGACCACGTAAGCTTGTAGAATGATGTCTTTGCTTATCTCTTCCTTTCGCTCTCTCCTGTAAAGATGAATAAACTGAGGGCTCGGCTTGGTACCGAGCGTACTCACTCCGACGCTCAAATCAGTAAACTTAAAGAGATTAAGTTGTGTGTTACTTGGCAAAGTATATTGTAGAGAGATAAGGGAGTTTATACCAGATTAATAGTGAGTTTTTGGATGAATTGTGGATCGTTTTCTCAATGAGGATTGAGGAGTATTTATAAACTTTCACCTTTTGTCACGTAGTGGCCAAGTGGCCAAGTGGCTAGCAGGTGGAAAGACCGTTCTACCCTCGGCCGAGGGACCCATGGCGAGGCAGTGCCTACCGGCCTGGTTGACTCCATGCCGAGGGGACCGGATGTGAGTACGCGGATATGCCTCCCGGTGGCGGCTAGTTGCCTAGCCGAGACCCAAGTGACAGCCGATAGGTCGCGTCGGCTTAAAATAGGTCTAATACGTTGACTTGCTGTCTTTTGGCTTTGACCTTGTTCAATATGTTGACTCGGTCAGCGGGTGCAGAATATGCCCCATCACTAAGATCAAAATAAAAGAAACTCACAAATTTGAAACAAGATTGTATAGCAAAACGATATTTGCGAAAAAAAACAACCAAAAAATAAAAACAACATCTAAACATTAATTTTTTTTTTAAAAAAAAAAGTCGTCGGCGGTGGTGGTGGCGGTGGTGGTGGGGATGGTGACGGTGGTGGTGTCGGGTGGGTGGTGGTAGGTGGGTGGTGAATGAGAAATAGATGAGTAAATGATTTATTTGGATTTTTTGGTTTTTTTATTTGTTTGATTTTTGGGTTTTTTGTTCCTGGGTTTTTTATTTTTTGGGGTTTTGAGAGAGAAGAGTAGTGAAATGTGTGAGATGAGAGAGAAGTGAGTGAGTGGAAAATATATATAGTGAATTAGTGTTTAATTATGTTGTTAGTGATTAATTAAAATGTGTAGGAGAGAGAGTGAAAAATTAGTGTTAATGGTGTTTTTTGGTTTCAATCTCCACCATCCATATTGGATGATCCAAAGGCTATAGTAAAGACTTAGGGACTCAAAATATATGAGGGACTTATAAGAACTTTAATCTCTCTATATATATATATATATAAGATAAAAAAACATATTAATATCTATATATATGATTAATTTAAATTCAATCTGAAGTCAAACAATATTTTAATTTGTTTTGGTTTAAATTTGAATACTGTCATTTTGTGTTTTTTTTTAATAAGGTAAGAAAATTAAATTGATTCTCTAGGGTAGAACCAACCTATTTCATCATTTCGAATGAGGGAGGTAAGTTAAAGTCATCGACTTTCAATTGAGATCATAAAGTCAGCAACTTTATTGACTATACGAAAGCAATATTTATCAATCACTTGTTCGAAAAAACGAAGATCTAACTTCACATTTTTTATAATTCTTGACATCTCTCCCTGAATTTCCCAAAGGCAAATACTACGTTTGAGTTGTTCTAGTAGTTCAGAATTTCAGATCATGGTCCCATGTCACGTTACGTTTCGTTTACGTACCTGGCCAAGAAAGGCAAAATTAACAGTCCACATGGTGTGAACTGTGAACGTATATATCCACAATTCAAATTCAACATATATATGTTTGAGAATTCCAGTAAATGCTGTCCTTGGTAGTAAAACTACGTTTCGATGGATTGTGGCTTGTACTCTTGTAGCGTCGTAATCATGTCGTATCCAACCAGTTACGTCAATGCCTAGATAATTTTAGGCACTAAGGCCCTATTCTTGGGCCAGGTACGTAAACGAAAAAATGAAAAAACGAAAGTCTAACTCTGATTTAGTATCTGTTAAGGAGGTACAAGTTACTAACAGATCGTTTACATCTTAAGAGCTTTAAGCATCGAAAGTCAAATGAGCTCGAAACAACCTAGTATGGTTCTCTGATGTGAGTACGGACACGGCCTGAAAAGAGCTATTACACTATCCTTTGCAAGCTGCTACACGGTCCATCATTACAAATATTTTTATCTTATTTACTAGCTAATAATATGTTTAATTTATTTACCTAAAATTTGGTTGTGTAGTCAATAAACTCATTAGTGTTAGACCTTTCATTTTTATTTGCTTTTATGGTTGTAATTAGTGAAGGATTGATGGCAACCCTTCACTAGACTAGGAGTTTCGGTTATGGCTGGCTATATAAGGCCATGAGTTTTCATAATAATAATAATCAACCAGAAATTTAGAAAAACTTGTTTTCAGTTGAAAATGGCTGCGGCAAATCCTTTGTTTTTATTCGACGCGTTTTGAGTAAATTCACGATCGTTCTCAATAGGTCTTGAGTTTGGTCCCCATTGTTATTGTTACTAGTGTGTAACCCGTGCATAAATGCACGGTATAATATGAGTATGTATAATTTTTTTTTATGTAGGTGACAATTTAACGACAAAAATATAAATATTTTGTAGAAATATATAAATGTTAAATAAGTGAATAATTATATTTATAAAATCAATAAATAATACTCCCTCCCAGTCAATATAATGTTCCCTGTTTCCTGAAACGGATTATTCAACTAATGTTCTCCTTTTTATTTTTAGAAACTTTTACTCTTATTTTATTCATTCTCTCTCCTATCACCAAACCCCACATAACTCTTTTACTCCTATTTTATTACTTTCCTTTATGTTTTGGCCACACAATTCTTTATTTAACTACTAATAATTCGTCACTCTCTCTATCACCAACCCCACACAACTCTTTTACTCCTATTTTAATACTTTTCCTTAAGTATTGTGCCCATATCAAATGGAAACAATATAGTGACTGTGAGGGAGTATAAAAATAGATATCAGTAAGTAAAGGTGTTTACATGTATAGTTCATTATACAAAAATAAAATAGTTGTTTACCAAGTTTTACTGATATCCATCATAAACAATTAAAAAACAAAAAAACAAATATCCAGTCCTACACTACCAAGATTGAAGACAAAACAAATGTTAAAGATAATAAAAGCCCTTAGGAAATCAAAGGGGGAAGACAACATGGGTATTCTCATCGTAATTGTGAAGAAGTACAATATTACGCTAGTGCCCGAAGGACTCCCGTAAACTATGATGTAAGAGGCCGGAGATACTCGGTTTTACACTTGTATTAACAAAACAAAGAGATTGTTTCCGAATGATAATCCGGAAATAAAAACAGAGATGATTCAAATCATTGGCCCTTCATCATAAAAAGAGCATGTCGGGTTTAAGAAGTCATATTTCTATATTCTGTCCAAAATCAAAGAATTAATGACTCTAACTCCCTTAAGTACAACAATGTCAAACATAGTAGTGCAATTCTAAATACAAATACCAACTGAATGTTGTAAATGCTGTATGATACACGTCCACACCTAGTATTTAAATCAAAGAATTAAAGAGCTCATTTTAATCACACCATCTCCAATCTGGTTGCATTTGTGCCTTCAAATTGAAATTGAACTTTGACATCCCTCGTTGCTTCCCTGCAATACAAATACCAAATGTTAATAGTGTAACATTCATAGTTTCTAATATTATATTGTTGTTCTCATATAAAAATCCCCTAATAAGAAATTTGAATTATTCATATTAAGTTATTTGTCAATATGATTACAAACCATTGAACAATCGCTACACTGTATAAACAAAGTTCCAATGTCGAGTTCTTTTTTTGCTAGGTCGTAAACGTCATTGGACCCGCTCTCTAGTAAACAACGTTACAAAATATAGCTGTCCATCAACAGTAACCAAGTCACTGGAAATTCATAATTTATGCTCTTCCATCTACTGGTCTCTCTTAGCTCGAGAAATGGAAATGACATTATTAATACCCAAACACATGAGTAAAAAAAGAGACAATTGTTAGTAGGCGGAGTGTCATCATCACCATACATAATTGTTGTACGGAGGCGTCCCATTATCCAATAGTTAGTTAATTAGAGTGATAAGAACAAAATCATAGCGAATAATAAATAAAGTGACACACAAATATACGTGGTTCACCAGTAAAATAACTGGCTACGTCCACCCTGAAGGAGAGCAAATTCACTATTGTGGAGATAATAGTACAACAATGACCCGGATATACACGTGCTCAATATTGGCCAAAAGTATACCCTATTCTACCAACAAAATAGTAATCTCAAAGAGACAAAAGAGACTACCCAAACGAGATGAAGGACAAACGATCTTGTGGCGCCAAGATCCGAATGCACTCCTTGAATCTCCAAATTCGATTTAACGTCAATCTACTTGAGCCAGTAACAAATCGAAGCTTCCTCTCCAGGAGGAACCTCACAAATCGACTCTCATAAGATT
Organism: Silene latifolia; assembly: GCF_048544455.1. Lineage (NCBI taxonomy): Eukaryota > Viridiplantae > Streptophyta > Magnoliopsida > Caryophyllales > Caryophyllaceae > Silene > Silene latifolia. The sequence continues at coordinate 246,160,170 of NC_133538.1, read as the reverse complement.
ACGCTCACAAATACTATCTCCCTCTCCTTAATTATTCTTGACTAATACAAGGGTCTTTATATAGATTTATTCCACCCTAAATAAGAGATCTAGTCTAATCAGGAAACAAAGACAATTAGGAAATTAATAAACTAATTTCCTAAAACAAATACACCCGAAACTCACATACTAAACTTAATTAGCTTAACAAGGTTAACTAGGAAAGTCTACGTGAGACCTACCCACACTAAATTTCCAACTACCACAAATAGCTAAGTCATGTTGTACGGAGAGACCAAGGTAGCAAGAACCATAACGCATGCGATCACCACCAGATTGATGTCCGACCCGCATATGTTGCTACCGTTTTAAATGCTTCTTCTTGTCTTTTGTTTTCGACACAAAATCAAGGCACAAATTCATAACAATAATACATATTTAAAAAAATATACACCCTCCGATTCACACCAATGGTAACATCGACTAGCTTTTTGTGAGGAGAAAAGTGAGTCCATGTTAACATTGATGTGGATCGGAGGGAGTATACTTTTCAATCAATTAACCTTTGCTACCTGCATAATATATCAGAAAAAGTTTAATACTCTGTAATACCCAAAACCATCAATAAAGATACAATTACACTCGTTAGCCAATTGATCTGCGAAGATACATTACAGTTTTCGGCTCAATAGACTAACTGTTTAACCAACCTCAACTGAACAATGATTAATACCACCATTTCTACACAAAAAGGGTGATAAAATATCGATCAACGAACAAAGATGAAACTAACACTACACGTAACAGAGAAGCAAAACAAAAAAAACAGTAGAACACATTACTATTGGGGTACGCAGTATGCACCAAAATTACATTGTTTGAGAGTAAGTGTAGATTAAAAGAAAAATAGTTACCGTATGAACAACGAAACAGTCCAAAAAGCAAATAAAATTTGAAAAATACATTACTTGACTTAGGGACGAAGGAATTGTAGGACACATTAAAAGTAATACGCACATTGAATATTTTTTAGGTTAATACCACTGCTTGAGCATTCTTGATAAAACTCCCGTTAAATTATATACAGAAATCGAGCATCCTCCAATATGTTTTCCATAGGTCCTCCAATTGGCCCAATGACAATGTATTAGCTAATTTGGCAAGGTGAAACAAATTAAAATATAATAAAACTTAGTACATATTATTCCGTCTGATTCTTTTGAATGACCTATTTGTTCAAAATCCACATCAGAAAATTTGAAGAATGGAACGATTTTAAAGAGTCGGAGAGAGTATGCCTTAAAATAACAGTCTCACAATGATTAACAAAAATGAACATGTCCTAATTTGGTAGTCTTATAATTGATAGTATCAATAGTTTTACAACCAATACTTATAGTAACTACATACAAATCACTTACTTCTCATTCATCTATAAGAGTGATCTAGCCCCTAGTTACCTGCCTGAAATTTTCATTATTGTCCTCTTCAATAGCCAACTTTGTTCTGTTAAAGCTAAAGTTGTTAGCTGCTACTACATACTGAGCAATCTAAAAATATTGAAAACTCTTAACTCCTTTCTCTAAAGCTTAGTAGTTTCGAGCTAACTTCTTAGAAGATGCTGGTAGAGTTGTAGGGTCTATTAGATGAGCTATTTATGCAAGGTGAAACAAACTGTAAGAAAATGGCCTTATAAGAGCGTCAAATGTCGGTATCTAATAATGAGAAATAGGTTACTCTAACAGAATATGAACCCTACAAATTCAACAACCGAAAAAGTAAGATTAACTGTCAAAGAAGGTTCTTGACAAACATCGAAAGGAAGTAAAAAAGAATGTTAAGAAATCAAAAAGAAATGGTATTGCACTAATTGAACATGTGCATAGAATCTTTGTACTCCTTTGCAACCATTAATATCGGATCATTGGGACTATAATTTCTGGATTAAAAATCAAACAAAGACCCCTAATTTTCGATGTTCAGTCATTTCATAATCAACTAATTTAAATGTCTTTAGATTTCACCTTAAATCATAAGTCATAACTAGAGCTGGCAAGTCTGACCCGACCCGAACCCGAGCAAACCCGACCCGACCCGAACCCAAAAATATTGCGACCCGAAACCGACCCGACCCGACCCGACGACGACCCGTAACCCGACACGATCCGATTATCAGTGACCCGAACCCGACCCAGACCCGACCCGATATTGACCCGACCCGATACTGACCCGATTAAATTGATGACCCGATAATTATTAAGCTTAATTTTGATCAAAATGAAAGTGATTTTGTGTTTAGATTGATATGTTTGACTTAGTAATGAATTAATTAAACCAAATAATAGGTTAAAAAATAAATTAATGGTAAAAAATTATAGTAATGCGATTAAGTTACTGGACCCGATAATGACCCGACCCAAACCCGACCCGACCCGATACATCATTCGACCCGAATGACCCGACCCGATAACGACCCGAACCCAACCCGGCTCGACCCGAAAGGGTATGCTGACCCGATATGACCCGAACCCGATATGACCCGACCCGACGTGACCCGACCCGACTGACCCGATTGCCACCTCTAGTCATAACCAAACAAAACCATAGAATCCAAAACTTAAATAAGAAACAATACCAAATAATGCTGCCATCTTCATTTTAACCTGCCATCATTAATCAAGTTTATTTCTTGATTAGTTAATTTGGAGAATTTGCATAGCCTTGGCGAATATTACGGTATTATACCGTAATCGTAATAACTAATAGAGTAAATTATCAATTACACCCACGTCAAATACACATTTTTATATTTACTCCCACGTCAAATTTTTTTATTAAATTACACCCAAGTTAATAGCTCAGTTTACAAATTGCACCCAATATCGGAATCCGGCCAAATTTCCGTCAATATTCAAATTTTCTGGGTAAAATATTAAAATTTGGACGACTTTGCTCTCCTTCATTCCTTTATTAAGTTGATAGTGTTTCCTCCTCCTTCATTGCCTCTTCATCCTTCTCTTCTCTCACGCAGGAATTGTGACTCCCACTCACTCACTCACGCAGTCACAGGTTAGAGCTGAAGGAAGCATAATTAAAAAGAAAAGAAGCAGCAGGAAGGATGAGTGTTGGTTGAATGCTTTAATGAATGACATTGTTAACCAAGGTAGGTTGCTTAAACCCAGAAAATTACTAACTTGATTGCTTATTGTTATCATTTATTGTTTCTTAAGCTGGCTCCGGGATAACTCCTTCTACCGAACCAAAGGGCAGTAACAGCCCATACATTAGCACAAATCAGCACCATTAGTCAGCAACATAGTGCCACATGGGACATTGAACCCGCCTATCGTACATTCATGGGATGACATGTGAGGTAACAGAAGTGGTACAGCAGGGAACTCTAGTGAATTGTTCAATTAGGTTTTCAATTGGTTCTTCATCTTCTTCAATTGCTTGATTATGACAGATATTTGAGGCAAATATTTGAGGAAAATTGAGGGAAAATTAGGTTGAGAAGATGAAATAAGGGAAGTACCTCAAAAGTCACAAAAATCAGACTAATAGACTCGGGGGCAAAATTGTCATTTCATAATTTTTTTCGCCGGAAAATGGGGTTGGGTGCAATTTATAACCTGAGTTATTAATTTGGGTGTAATTTAAAAAAAAAATTTGACGTGGGAGTTAATGTAAAAATGTGCATTTGACGTGGGTGTAATTGATAATTTACTCTAACTAATAATATAATTATGATATGAATAATATTTCGTAGGGGATTCTAGGCCTAGATTTAAGACACTATATAAAGTGTCCCTTATTGTATGTCAGACGAACGAACGATTATCAATAATACGACAATTACCCTTTATGCAATTCCCCCTCTCCGTTTCTATTACATAGTCAAATAATTTTTGCAACAAAAATTCTCATTATAGACGGACACTATCCGTCTATACGTATAGACGGATACCATTTTTCCTCACAAAATATTCATTTGCCATAAAGTGGGAAGACACGTGGGTCTTTCCCACCTACCCATTTTATTGTAGTGCTTTTACCCGTCTGTCGCCCACCCGCTATACATAAAGACCTATTGTTTTTGCAAATTGAGTCTTTTTCCCGCTAAACACCATAAATCATTTTCGCAAATTAAGTGGATTACCATTAATCGAATCTTCCATCGTCAAACTCAGTAAGTTAAGCTAATCCCCAAATTATATCACATCTACAAAACCTCTGTATAACCTAAAACGACTTCGACGAAGAAAAAAGACAAAGAAAAAAAAAAGGAATTACCGGGTAATTAAAATAGTGGTAATCGAGAGAGATGGAGTTCATCTTTCTAATGAAACCCCCAAATTTAAAAGACGATCAGCCTTCAATTAATTCTCAAATTAAAAGACGATTAAGAGCAATTATTTGGTTACTCTGATTTTGATATGTTAATTTGATGGGTGAGATGGGATTTATCAAAATTGTTTATGAAGATATCTATGTGGTTGTTGATTAAGGAGGTAGTAGATACGGAGTAGCACAAATTGTGGTACGAAGATACGGAGTAGTGCTTTAGTGCGCAGTTTATTGAGTTAAGTGCGGGATCCGTATTTTCAAGTTTGTAAATTTTGTACCTATACTTTTGTACGTATAAAAATACTATAGATTAATCATAGCTTGACACATCATCTTTTTATGGTATAGTGGCTTTTGCTTTAATATATAAAATGATGATGATGATAGGTCTAACAATAGCAAATATCCCATTGACTTGAATTTGACATAAGAATTCAAGGCAAATATCCTATTATTTTATTTTTCTATTAATCCGCTTCCGCAAAATCGCATCATTCTCTCATGACCCTCGAAGACGCATACTAGGAACTATTACATATAGAAAATATTTTTATTAGGGAGAAGAAACCACAATGCAGTTTTCAGTTTTCGCTGTTGACAGTTTAATTCAAAGTTTGAAGTATCATCCTTGGAAACATAACCATGTACATTAACTTAAATTCGACGAACTAATTAGCCAGGAACATAGGTTGAGGGGTTAAGTGTGCAATGTGGAAAACGAGCAGTGGGACAATGGACAAGAACAGGTTAGATGACAACCAAAGATTACTCATTTGGATTGATAGAGACCTTTTGGCTTCTTGTCTCGATGTTTTTCGAGATTTGTCATTTCATTTCTGTCCGCAGCATTATTCCCATCGGATATACTCTCCCTATGAAACAAACATCAATTTAGATGACAAATAACTTCAGCCATACTATTATTTGGACTTAACAGAAGTCTAAAAAAAATATATACCGAGGGAGGTAAGTAAATGACTGAGACAAGGGAAGGGAAGTAACACCGAATAATAAAATTTCAATTTTACCTTGTCATAGTCTGTTTTACTTCTGTAAATCCTTGGCTGCTGCTTTAATATTAACCAGTTTTAAATCCGTGCAAAATTACACGGGTATGTATTTGGGCCGGTATTAATGTTTTTGGATCTATTTTTTTTTTTTTTTTGTATTGTAATTATCTAGTTGGTCTAAATCAGCGATCTACATAATTAATGTTTACACTTGTTTCAAATACGTACGTGTTCACATGCAATGGTTTAAGAGGAAATAACGTAATATACTATTGTAAATAAAATTTGCATACTTAAAAAACTTTACATCCCAAAAAAAGAAATATAATTTAATAATCAACTTTAACATAGGCAAATTATTCTAAAAATTGAAAATTTTCATGATAGTGGTTCTCGGGGATTTGACATTGATTGTTACGTATTTTCCGTAATCACCAAGTTTCTTGGAGGTATGAACACCTATATTCGTCAAGCATAAAGGCAAAGACGAATTATTTCATTAATTTCTGTAAAATATTCACATTATTTGTTATTCAATCTCGTAAGTAATGTAATTTATTCACGTAATTATGTAATTTTATTAGTAACTATGTAATTCAGTCCGATTATATGTAATTACTTTCATTTATTCCGATTTGTAATTCATTCCGTTTATATGCAATTTCTTTTATTTCTGCCGATTATCTATTTATTTCATTAACTATGTAATTCAGTCCGATTATATGTAATTACTTTTATTTATTCCGATTTGTAATTCATTCCGTTTATATGCAATTTCTTTTATTTCTGCCGATTATCTATTTATTTCATTAACTATGTAATTCAGTCCGATTATATGTAATTACTTTCATTTATTCCGATTTGTAATTCATTCCGTTTATATGCAATTTCTTTTACTTCTGCCGATTATCTATTTATTTCATTAACTATGTAATTCCGTCCGATTATATGTAATTATTTTCATTTATTTCGATTTTTAATTCATTCCGTTTATATGCAATTACTTTTACTTCTGCCGATTATCTATTTATTTCATAAAATATTTTCTATGACATAATTTGTCGCATGTTTGTCAGAGACGATTTAAAGAAATAAATTCTTTCCACGTAAACGAGACCTACCATTACCTGAATTTCCCAAAAAAAATAAAAAGAAAAATTGGATGAATGACGTGGCGCATCCTGTGTTAAATATTGTCTTTTCAATTAATATAGATAAGATTATCAACTGAAAATACAAATACACAATTTGTAAATACTTGTTTCTATGAAAATACACAATCACAACTGATGTTCTCATCAAAAGGAGGATTGATCACTACTCAGCTCCACTGAGGCATAAGTCATAACTCCTCCCCAAGTGGTTATTTACAGAATCACAGGCATCTCTAAATCACGATAAATATTAAAATTTAAAAGATACCGAGAGTTTGAACCATGACATGAGTTTGAAACTCATTAACGTCTTCAGGAATCCTTTCACGCAAAAGAACTCTACTATACATAGCAAAATATCAAACACGCTGCCATCACTAAATTCAATCATCGAATATTTGGTCTCGCAATAATACAGAAGATAAGTAGCTCATTTAGAGAATCTTACCTTTAATATCCATGAATTAAAATAACACAAAGAGGCATATCACATATGGACTTTTAGGTTATTGTCACGTGCAAATCTTTATGTAATTGATTCATTTTCCTACTTTTTTTTTGGAATTTCCTCGCGTGGAAAAATGACATGTTCTTTACTTCAAAACTGGCATGGAATAATAGAATACGGTAGATATCCTTCCCCTTGCTGCGCACAAATATCACATTTGTGGAGTAGATCCTCAATAGTAAATTCTATTCAAATAAGTGCATCCTTACCCATGAGTCATGACCATGAATTTTGAAGTGAAGGATAGTAGAAGCTAAATGGCCAAGGCCCAGGCGGAGGTTGCGAACACCCTGGCTGATGAGCGAACGACTCTTACGAAAAAGTATCATGCGGAAATGGACAAGTTTAGAGGATTTGTGTCCGGGGATGGCTCATGTCTCACTAACAAAACCACTATAAGTTGCAAATTTAGTAGAGATATATGATGATCAACATTTAGTAGTTCTTAAAATAAGTGAGCTTATCAGCGAAGTTTAAAACTAAAGACACACCACAATGCCACACATCATAAGAATTCCTGCATACATAAATTATTGACGAGGCCTGAGGGGCCTAAGGGTACGCCAAAGAGGCTCAATATTTGTGCAAAATCTAACACAAGCATTAGTAACTTCTGTTGGGATCATATAAAGGTGGGTGCTGTCGATTTGCTTAGTACACGCCGTAAAATTACAGAATTTCTTGAAGCCAACATTACCATAGTCCATATCAGTTTATCGCCTTTAGTTCCGCCCTCTCTAAGGGTGTGTTTGGATTGAGTGATTTGGAGGGAAAGGGATGTGAGGGAATTGAAAGGATGAGAAATCCATTGTTTGGTTAGCAAGATGAAGGTAGAGGGATTTGGAGGGGAGGGAAAATGGATCCCTCCATTTCCCTCCTACAAGGCATATTATTTCCCCACCAATTTAGGCAAGATTTGGAGGGAAAATCATCTCCTCCATTCTCCCTTCCCTCCCCTCCCCTCCCCTCCCCTTGCTTTCTCTTCCCTCCTTCCCCCTCCCCTTCCTTTCCCTCCTTTTTTTCTATCCAAACAAGGCCTAAGGGTGTGTTTGGATTGAGAGAATTGAAGGGAAGGGAAAGGGAGGGGTTCAGTTTCCATTGTTTGGTTACAATATATGGAAGGAGGGAAATGGGAGTGGAGGGAAATGGGAGGATTCAATTTTCCTCCTTTAGACCAAACTAGAATTTTTCCATCATTGGTAAGATTTGGAAGGAAAACTCTCTCTTGACTCTTACTTTAAGAATGATATGGCCAAATACTCCTGCAATATGGTTTCACTCTCTCCATCCTCCAATGCACTGAAATCACCTTCTTCCTCCTTTTTCCTCTACTTTATTTTTGCTATCCAAACAACTCCCCTTCATTCCCCCTCCCTTTCCTTTCCTTCCCTTTCCCTTCCCTCCATCCTCCTCCCCTCCCTTTCCCTCCCAATTTGCTATCCAAACACACCCTAAAACTAGAGCGACATATAAGGCTTGTTTGATAAAAAAAAAAAAAAATGGGGGGAAAAGGGAGGGGTGGGGGAAGGAGAAAAGGAGGGAGGGGAAGGGACGGAATTTTCCTCCAAATCTCGCTTTGTTGAATGGATTTTAATTTGCCTATTATAAGGGAAGATGAGACATTCATTTTTCCCCCCCTAAATCCCTTTACCCCTATTTTGCTAACCAAATAAAGTCCAGGCCTCGATTTCCCTTCCCTCCAAATTCTCAAATCCAAACACACCCATAAAGTGGATATTTTTTGTAGGAAAATAAATGCAGTAGCTAGAGAAGGACCAGAAATACCAAATGCGAAAGGTAGTGAAGTGGTGCGGAACCACTGCCTTGAAAACTATTATTCCGGTACGACCGTGGTGGCGATCAGCAACGACCGGTAGTTCCCCAAGGATTACACTATTGCTGTCCTTCAGAATCGCCCACTCGATACTGACGGACCTGGAACTGATCAGAACTGTACCCAGAAATTTTACAGAGAAGAGAAAGAGAAAGAAAGAAGAAGTGTGTGGAGTTGTGTGTTAATCTACTGAGGACTGGTGCCGTATTTATAAAAAAATACAGACGGTTTTAGGAGCCAAAACGATCTCCTAAAACGCAGCCTTCAACCCGGAATAGTGGGAATGAGACTCTCTCCCACTAACAGACTGGTTGACTGGATTGTCACACAAGTCCAGATGAATCTGGACAAAGACACACACGCAGGACCAAAAAGGTAAAAGTAGGCCTTTGGCCCGCCCCGCAGGGGCTCTACCCAAACCCAAACCCGAGCCCGAGCTCGAGCCGAGTCGGGCCGGCGCGCGCGCGCGTGTGTATGTTGGACCCAAACCCACAGGCCCAACAAACACAACAAAACCCACCTTGGTCCATTCTCTTATCCATACAAAGGACAAAGGGATATATAAATCCCACAAACTTGTTGTTCACCACCGATGTGGGATATACAACAAAGCAAAATGTGGGTTTGCCTTTTATCAAGGCATCAATTCCAACAATCCCCCACAGATGGCTAAGAGAAAAGGAAAGAAATTTCTGAGTAAAGGAAGGATTGGATACTTAGGTATCAATATCTTTCGATTTGAATTGACACTTTAGTGAAGTGAGGAAACAACTTACTTACAGCGAGAGAATATCTTGCGATTTGAATTCGTAACTGAGCTTCAGTCGATACCCCCCACAGCACATATCATACCTTCGAATTTGATCGTTCCGCGATTTCAGAGTGCAACGCGCTCTTTAGAGCTTGTTGAGTTTATGGATTCAAGTACCTAAGAGGGGGAGGGGGTGAATTAGGTACTATTTTAAAAAAATTATAACTTCAACTTTATTGAATTAAAGTGAGTTACAAGAACAAAAGAGATGAGAGGATACTTTGAATAATATTGAAAGATTGAACAAGTATCACTAAGAATGTTTGCTGAAGTAAGAAAGCAACGATCGTTCTGACTGTATCTATTTGTCTCAGTTTGTGAAATATGACTGCAGACCAAATGCGACAGTATGATGAACTGTTGCTTCTAAGTTTAAGCGAAACAAAACAAACAAACAAAGTATAAAGCAGCGGAAATAAAGAAAGCACTTGAACACGAGATTTTTGAATTGGTTCGGCAAGAAACTCAAGTGCCTACGTCCAATCTACCTTTTTATTACTTTCCTTTAGTGATCTACTCCGACAACTAAAAGACCCTTGTAATAAAAGACGCCAACCTACTCCGGTTGTAAAGCTAATACAAGAACTACTCCGTTCTTATGACAAGCTAACTCGCAATCTACTCCGATTGCCAAGAGTTAAAGGACTACTCCGTCCTAGAACTCAACAACTCACAATCTACTCCGGTTGTCAAGAGTTAAAGACTACTCCGTCCTAAACTCTACTAACACACTTAGAATGTTATAGGATCAAGTTTCCACTAACACATTCTTAACAAAGAATAGAGGTGGACAACTTTTACAAGATCAACAATTCTTAAGCAAGAGAGTTTAGTATAGAAAAGCAACAGTAGCCACGACTGTAACAACTTGAAGACACTTGAAGACTTTTAAAAGATTTTGCAAATAAACACGATTTTAAGCTTTAAAAACAATTTGCAAATATGAAAGAATTATTTCAGAAAGTCTTGAGGATTTAATGAAGAGGGACACGGTTTATATAGAGGAGGTGAGTGAAGGGGGTTGCTAGGGTTTTGAAGGGTCAAAGACCTCACATGTGAAGGGTAATAGCAACCACCCAAAACTTGCACAAAAAAGGAGTCTTTTGCAAAGGTAAGAATAGAGAAAGAAGGTTTGAAAGATAACCTTAAATGCTCATGCAAAATCAGAAAACAAAGGATGTGAGACAAGTCACATGATGACAAGTTAACACAAATATGGCAAAAAGCATTTCTTGTTTTCTTAAAGACCAAAGGATTGAATTTGCACAAAGAGAAAATATTTTGAATAATTCAAACCACTCTTTAAAGAATACCATCTCCTTAATAAAAAATCTGATTTTTTATCTTTGAAAATAAAAGTCACGTGAGAGCTTTTGAAAGATAAAAGGGACTTCAAGTTTTTACGAGTTGTGGCATAATCCAAACAGCTGTTTGCGTATGAAAGCAACAGTCGTCTGGACTGTTTCTATTACTCTAGTATACTCTACTTTCTTGCTTGTACATTAGATGACACTTGACTAAATACAATGGGATTAATAACAACTTCAACACTTCTTAATCCAAGCTTGATTACATCATTAATCCTGAAAAGGTAAACTAAGATAGCACAAATCAAATGGGCATGTTATCATCAACATAAGGAACCCAACAAATTCCCCCTTTGATGATGACAAGCCCCAAACGAATGTATAAGCAATGTAAACACCTTGATTCAAGATTTTTAAGCAAGCAAGATCAAATGATAGAGAAGGGACAATATTACCTTACCAAGGGCAAAAGCTAGAATCAAAGTATCATGACAGTTTTACATTGCCCCAAACAAGAATCAAGCTAAGAAGGTTAGGCAAGACATTAGTTTAATCAATAAGCAAAGAGATTCAAAGCATGAGTTTACCTTTTCCCCCTCTTGACATCATCAAAAGGATAGGGATGTCACAAGCATTAGAGTGCAGATATTTCATAAGAAAACACAAAAAGACACATGTAGTTGTAACAAGGTAACAAGGTCAACATAAACAAAGATTAAGCATAAGTTAATCAAGGTTCAACATAACTAAAGAGAGTTTAAGGTACACCACCAATTGTTCAAAATAACAAGCAAAGAAAATAAGTCTTAGAAAGGCACAACCAAGGTGGAACAAAATGAAGGGGTACGGGTAAAGGTTAATAGGCCGAGAGGAAAGGGAAAGGCTAAGGAGAGGAGGCTTGTTCACCATCCGAGCCACTACCCAAAGGATCATCATCCACATGAGCATCTTCACCAACTTCTTTCGTTGACACAAGGGTGGAAATAATATCCACCTCTCCACGGATGAGGTCCAAAGTAGAAGCAAGGGCCGAAATTGCCAAGTCCTTTTGACGAGCATCTTCCCTGAGCCACACACCTAACTCAGCCACGGCATTGAGCACTTCCCGCATACCACCCGTATTCACTTGACTTGATGACCCAACCTCCGGGCCCTTCTTAATTTTCACAGAAATTAATTCATCATTTTCAATCTTGATAAGCATCTTCCCCATTTGCCCATCACTCATAACATCACAAATATCCAACGAACCCAAGCTAGTGTTCACCAACACCCCTTGTGCCTTGAGCACAACCGATAACCACATGCCATAGGGTAGGTGAATCATACTAGAAGAAGGTCGACGAAGCTTGGTCGAAATAAGGTGAAAACGTTTGAACATTAACCCGACTAGGTTCACCTTCTTATGGGTAGCAATATGATAGATTAAGTATTGTTGGGCTATGGTGAGTTTTCCCCTATCACCCGAGGGATAAATAGACCTACAAAGCATATTGAAAATGATACGGAGAGGAGGAGGGATTTGGGTATTGCTAATTGGACCAGGGGAGACAGTTTTGGGACACACGGTTTGAGCAATACTAAGAGGTGAGGCATACGGTAAGGCAACCCAAGTTTCGGAGGGGAGTTTGTCATAGCCTCCGACTGGAATATTAAGAGCAGTAGCGAAATCAGTTGAGACAATTTAAGGGGCTTACCGTTCACCTTTGCCGTAAGAGTTTCACCCGACTTATCAACCCTAACTTGCAAAGAATCGTATCACCTCGCTCACAAACACCGGCTCACGCATCTCCAATAGCTTCTCCCAACCTTGAGCTAGAACCATATCACGGACTGAGTGAAAAGCAGGCGGCTCGAACCAAGTTTGATTATAAACCCGAGGAGAGTGAATTGCTTTGATGTTCATCAACCTTTCACAGTTTTTGTAAATTGAAGTAGGGAGGTCAATACTCTCAAGGTGATCCCAAACGATGGCCAAGTCCCATTTCGAGGTTAGGGAGACCGGATCCGAGGGAGAAAGGTATACAAGCTTTTTCTTCAATGGTTTTGATTTTTTCTGAGGAGGTTCACTTGGATTTACAATTGGAGCATCAACAGTGGGGTTGTCAACATTACTCTGCTCGATAGTTTCCGAAATTGGGGGTTATTGGGATGAGGAGGCTTTTTCCTTTATTTTGTTGTTCTTTTTCGCCGGAGTCGGGTCAGACTCGCCGGACTTAGATGGATTTTCATTTAAATCAAATTCGGTTTCATCTTCAACATCTTCAACCAATACTGTAACCGGTTCAGAGGAGGAGCTCGGAACGGTGGAACTCTTCTTCCGACCACCACGTGTGCGTCGTCCTACCATTGTGGAGATGGGAATGTCGTCGGATGATGGTGGATCAGTGGGGTTCGGTGAAGGTTGAGGGTTTAGTGTAACTGGGTTTGATGAGGGGGTCGAGTTTGAGGTTTGAGGTGGGAATGCATAGGATGTTTTGACTGGAGTCATGGTTGGAGTAGTTGATGTCGGTGGGTTGGATGTGACAGGTGGTGAGGTAACTTTTGTGGGTTTGATGGGTATGGGTGTGTTAAATGATGTTTTTACCATGGTGGGTTAGGGTAGGTGATATGAGGGAGTTGTGGATTTGGGAGATGAAGGGTTAGTGGATTGGGATATTTGGACGGGTAGTTGTAGGTGATGGGTTGAGGGAGTTTAATGGCCCATTTAATGAGGTAGGAGAGGTGGTTGGCCCGACTAAACAAATTTAATCACTCGAAATAAAAACGCAAGGTAGCATATAATAAACGTAAATTTAGATATGAGGTTGAGTGATTACCGACTTACAAATACGGTGTCAATTTTGGTCCAAACATGATGTCAATGCACTTAGAACACTTAATAACATATATCCAAATTTAATTTAATCAATTAAGGAATTTTGTAAAAGTCATACTAAAAATCACAAGCTATTAATTAACCCAATTTCTAGTCTAAATTTCTCAAAATGTTCTCTTGCAAGTGGCTTAGTAAAAATATCGGCAATTTGATTTTCGGTCTTGCAAAAGATAAGTTTAATATGTCCTTTTTCCACATGATCACGAATAAAATGGTGACGAATATCAATATGTTTGGTTTTAGAGTGTTGAATAGGATTTTTGGAGATATTTATTGCACTCGTATTATCACACATTAAAGGAATGGAGTCAAAAATAATACCAAAATCCAAGAGTTGTTGTTTTACCCAAAGGATTTGAGAACAACAATGTGCCGCACTAACGTACTCACTTTCGGCCGTAGAAAGAGCTACCGTGTTTTGTTTCTTTGAGGCCCAAGAAGTCAAGCAAGGACCCAAGAACGTTGCAATTCCGGAGGTACTCTTTCTATCTACCGTGCACCCCGCATAGTCCGCGTCCGAAAAGCCTATAAGATCAAAAGGACAATGTAAAGGGTACCATAGGTAAAGATTTTGTGTTCCAATCAAATACCGAAGAATTCGTTTAACGGCTTTGAAATGTGATTCTTTCGGATTTGCTTGGAACCTAGCACATAAACACACGCTAAAGAGAATGTCGGGACGACTTGCGGTCAAGTAAAGAAGTGAGCCTATCATACCTCTATACACCTTATCACTAACATTCTTACCGAGTTCATCCTTGTCCAATTTGGACCCGGCTACCATAGGTGTATCATGAGGCTTACCATTAGTCATCCCAAATTTCTTAAGCATTTCCTTAATATACTTTTGTTGATGGATCATGATTCCATCCTTTGATTGCTTAATTTGGAGCCCAAGGAAGAATCCTAGCTCACCCATCATGCTCATTTCAAACTCCGATTTCATTAGTTCCGAAAAATATAAGTAAAGGAGTTCATTTGTTGCACCAAATATAATGTCATCAACATATACTTGTACAACCAACAGTTCACTGGACTGTTGCTTCAAGAACAATGTTTTGTCAACGGAGCCTCTTTTAAAACCATTTTCAATAAGAAATTTAGACAATCTATCATACCAACATCTTGGTGCTTGTTTTAAACCATAAAGAGCTTTGTCTAATTTGAAAACATGGTTAGGCAAATCATTGTTCTCAAAACCCGGTGGTTGCTCTACAAAGACATCTTCTTCCAAATATCCATTTAAGAAAGCGGTTTTGACATCCATTTGGAAGAGTTTAATGCCTTTGTGAGCCGCAAAAGCTATAAGCAATCGTATGGCCTCAAGTCTAGCTACCGGTGCATAGGTTTCATCGTAATCAATACCCTCTTGTTGGTTATAACCTTGCACCACTAGTCTAGCCTTGTTCCTTACAATTTCTCCCGAGTCATCAAGCTTGTTGCGAAAGACCCACCTAGTACCAATGACGGTGCGATTAGGCGGTCTAGGGACTAAGTGCCATACCTCATTTCTTTTGAATTGATTGAGCTCATCTTACATGGCAAGCACCCAATCTGCATCGATCAAGGCGATCACACATTTGAAGGCTCAATTTGAGATAGGAAGGCATTATGGGCACAATACTCATTGAGGTGAGCGAGATTGTTGACGGATGATCTTGTTCGAATTCCCGAGTTGAGATCGCTTGTGAGATTAGTGAGTGGATGAGAGCTTTGATGTTTCCACTTCTTTGGAACAATGGTTTCTTGTTCCCCCTCAACAAAGATAAGTCACGGTGGATCGTTTCTATTGGCCTGGAAGGTTCTTCATCCTCACTTTGTTTTGGGTTACTTCAGTTACGGAGGTGGATGCAACAGATCGTTGGGTCCGTTGCTTCCAGAGAGGGATCAGAAGTACTACGTGTTCCCCGTGAGTTGATGCTCTCCTTTGAAGGTGACAGTCTACGTATCTCATTTGCAATTCAGTCTCTTGGGAGCTTCTTCATCCTTGAACACGAAGTCTTTTCGAACAAGACCAATCTCAAACTCATCATCCTCATCCTCATCCTCATCATCCATGTTTTATACCTACCCAAGCACACTAGATTCATCAAAAATGACATGGATGCTTTCTTCAATTAACAAGGTTCGTTTATTGTAAACTTTATAGGCCTTGCTATGATCGGAGTACCCAATAAATACTCCTTCATCACTACGTGGATCGAACTTACCCAAGTTGTTTTTACCATTGTTGTGAACAAAGCATTTGCTTCCAAAACATCTAAAATATGAAATGTTGGGTTTTCTTCCACGCAATGATTCATAGGGAGTTTTATTTAAAATACTCCTTATCATGACACGATTATAAATGCAGCAAGCGGTATTTACCGCTTCGGCCCAAAAGTTCTTAGGCAACTTACTAGTTAATAACATTGTTCTAGCCATTCCTTCAAGGGTTCTATTCATCCTTTCAACCACACCATTTTGTTGTGGGGTTCTAGGAGCCGAGAAGTTATGGTCTACACCATTGTCATCACAATAAGCACCAAATGATGAGTTTTCGAATTCGGTTCCATGATCGGTTCTTATTGAAACAAGTTTTAAACCAAGCTTATTTTGAATCTTTCTTAACCAAATTAGAAACTCATCAAATGTCTCATCCTTAGAGCTTAGGAAGAGTGCCCAAACAAACCTAGAGTAATCATCAACAATGACACACACATAACGACTACCACCTCTACTTCTAGATCTCATTGGTCCACACAAGTCGATATGTAAAAGTTGCAACGGTTGAGATGTACTCATAATTCTTTTGGATTTGAAGGAACTTTTAACATGTTTACCTCTAGCACGTTCATCACATACTTTATCAATGTCAAACTTTATATTAGGAATGCCTTCAACCAAATCAAGTCTTTTAAGGGTATTAAGAGTTTTTGTACTAACATGACCAAACCTTTTATGCCATAACCAAGGATCATTGTTCATTACACTCATGCAAGACATGGTGTGACCGGATAGAGAGTTCAAATTAGTTAAGTAAACATCTTTGACACGTCTTCCTTCGAGTATTAGTTCATTAGTGGTGGCATCAAAAATTCGACACATATTGGCACGAAATTCAACAACATTACCCTTATCACAAAGTTGAGAAATACTAAGGAGATTATGTTTCAAACCTTTGACAAGCCGCACATTGTCGACACAAAGTAAGGATGACTTATTAACTTTTCCAATACCAATTACTTCACCTTTCTTGTTGTCACCAAACCTTACCGTGCCACCATCATACGCTTTAAGTGAGAGGAATTGGCTTCTATCACCCGTCATGTGACGAGAGCATCCACTATCCAAGTACCAATTGCGGCCGCCTCTCACCAAGCCCTACACAAGATTAGTTTTTGAGTTTAGGAACCCAAATGAATTT
Source organism: Silene latifolia (assembly GCF_048544455.1). Taxonomy (NCBI): domain Eukaryota; kingdom Viridiplantae; phylum Streptophyta; class Magnoliopsida; order Caryophyllales; family Caryophyllaceae; genus Silene; species Silene latifolia. Next base: position 246,142,936 of record NC_133538.1, on the reverse strand, counting down.
GGGTCCCTTTTTGTGATCAACATAACTTGTGGTGTCTTTCTTAATATTCATTTCTTTTAATGTTTTGGTGTTCTTATCAATGTCATCAAATCGTTTTGTACATCCATTAAAAACATGACCATTGTCACCACAATAATTGCAAATGATGTATTCGGGAAGACCTACATACTTTCTTCCTCTAAAATCATTTTTAGGCTTCTGGATGCAACAGTCAGTCTGACTGTTCCATTTGAACCCCAAACCAGCAGATTTCTCACATTTCTCGGTTTGATTCGTGAGGAAGTTTAACACGATTTGACTTCCTTCCCATTTTTCAGTGATGTTCTTAGCATTAACAAGTTCATTGGTCAAGTCATTGACACGAGAGAGAAGATGCAAATTCTTTTCCTTTTCTCTTTTAAGTTCATCATTGTTAACACTTTCTATGGACAATCTCTTCTCAACAATGAAGTCATGGGTGTGATTGTTGAGTTTAGACACGAGATATATGATTCTTTCTTTGGACTCTTCATATTTAGATGTCATCTCGTCAAGTCTTTTGCTTAGATCAACGACTTCATCGGATCTATGGTGAGGAGAAGACCTAGAAGTGCTACATTCGGGCATACCTTTTTGAAAGAAAGTAAGCCTATCATGGAGATCTTCTATTTCATTCTTGAGACAAACAACCTCACTTTTAAGACACTCATTTTCATTTTCCAACCATTCACTTTTTCTTTTAAACTTGTCTAAATCGTGGTCGGAAAGCAACAGTCTTAGAGACTGTTTCTCTTAAGTCTACAACTTCAACTACAAGGTCATAGATCTCATTTTCAAGAGCATCTTTGTCCTTCAAAATGTCATCACGTTCCTTGGTTAGTTGGGAAACTTGCATCACCAAAGTTGTGTTGACATTTTCAAGGTCAGAGACGTCCGTGGGGGTCAGCCTAAGACGCTCTAGTTCTTTAGTCAAATGTTTGTTTAACTTGTTGACTCTTTTGACTTCATTATATGCCTCGAAGTGACAATGAACGCATCTGTTGCTTTTAGTTCATTTTTCAGATTAAAGTTCTCTTGAGCAATTTCCTCAATCTCATTTTGCATAATATCAAGCTTATTAGTTTGAGACCGACACTTATCAAAAAGTTGGTCAAGAAGCTTACATACTTTCTCTTTGGAGTAAGTTCTAGCCTTGGCCTTTAGATGATTTACCTCGTTGTCGGAATCGGAGTCGGAATCGTCGGGGTTAGCCATGAGGCATCTTAAGTGTTCAAGTTTTGAGGTTTTTGAGACTTTTTCTTTACCATGATTTTCAAGACACATTTTAGCCTCAAGTTCCTCCTCGATGAGTTCCTCATCTTCCTCGGAGTCGGACATTCCCCATATAGCACTCATGACTCTATGTTTATAGTCCTTTTTAACCTTTTCTCTTCTTTCCTTAGATTTGATTTCTTCCCACTTGGGACATTCTTTAATTTGATGAGTTTTATCACCACATTTAAAGCATCCCATGGTGGAAGTAGGTCGTCTCTTCGGAAAGCGTTTTTTCGAGTAATTATTAGTGAACTTTTTGTTACCTTGTCCATTGACCAACCCGGCTAAGTTCCTTGTGAACATAGAAAACTCGTCTTCCTCCTCATCTTCTTCATCACTTGGAGAAGATGTGAGGGCGAGACTCTTTCCCTTTGATGACTCACTAGAATGCTTATCGAGATTAAACTCGTGAGCCATTAGTGATCCCATTAGTTCATGAAGAGATAGGGTTGACAAGTCTTTAGCTTCCTCTATGGCGGTGACTTTAGGTTGCCATTTAGGGGTTAGACTACGAAGGATTTTTCGAATGATGTTCCCGGACTCGAAATTCCTTCCTAGACTTTGAAGCTCATTAATAATACAAGAAAAACGAGAAGAGAAACTATTTAAAGACTCGTCCTTTGACATTCTAAACATTTCATATTGTTGCATGAGAAGGTCAATACGGTGTTTTCTTACTTGGGACGTCCCTTCATATGCAAGTACAAGGGAATCCCAAATAGATTTTGCCGTAGGACACCCGGAGATTCGACTAACTTCCCCCTCACCAACACAACGTTGAAGAATCGACATTGCTTTGGAATTCTTTTCGGCAAGCTTGAAGTCGTTCTCATTGTAATTTCTTTCCTCTTTTGTCTTGGTGAAACCGTTAAGAATATCGGTTTCCTCAATGGCAAGAGGTCCATTTTGGATGATGTTCCAACATTGATAATCGATACTTTTGATGTATTGTTCCATTTTGAGTTTCCACCATCCAAAATTCGAACCGGTAAAGACCGGGATCTTGGAGTGTTTCTCGGAATCCATTACCCACGAATCAAACTCTAAGGCGGTTAGCCTCGATCAAGAGCATGAGGCTCGGATACCAATTGTTGAGTTTATGGATTCAAGTACCTAAGAGGGGGAGGGGGTGAATTAGGTACTATTTTAAAAAAATTATAACTTCAACTTTATTGAATTAAAGTGAGTTACAAGAACAAAAGAGATGAGAGGATACTTTGAATAATATTGAAAGATTGAACAAGTATCACTAAGAATGTTTGCTGAAGTAAGAAAGCAACGATCGTTACGATTTGTATCTATTTGTCTCGGTTTGTGAAATATGATTGACGGACCAAATGCGACAAGATGATGAACTCATGCTTCTAAGTTTAAGCGAAACAAAACAAACAAACAAAGTATAAAGCAAATGAAATAAAGAAAGCACTTGAACACGAGATTTTTGAATTGGTTCGGCAAGAAACTCAAGTGCCTACGTCCAATCTACCTTTTTATTACTTTCCTTTAGTGATCTACTCCGACAACTAAAAGACCCTTGTAATAAAAGACGCCAACCTACTCCGGTTGCAAAGCTAGTACAAGAACTACTCCGTTCTTATGACAAGCTAACTCGCAATCTACTCCGATTGCCAAGAGTTAAAGGACTACTCCGTCCTAGAACTCAACAACTCAGAACCTACTCCGGTTGTCAAGAGTTAAAGACTACTCCGTCCTAAACTCTACTAACACACTTAGAATGTTATAGGATCAAGTTTCCACTAACACATTCTTAACAAAGAATAGAGGTGGACAACTTTTACAAGATCAACAATTCTTAAGCAAGAGAGTTTAGTATAGAAAAGCAACAGTAGCCACGACTGTAACAACTTGAAGACACTTGAAGACTTTTAAAAGATTTTGCAAATAAACACGATTTTAAGCTTTAAAAACAATTTGCAAATATGAAAGAATTATTTCAGAAAGTCTTGAGGATTTAATGAAGAGGGACACGGTTTATATAGAGGAGGTGAGTGAAGGGGGTTGCTAGGGTTTTGAAGGGTCAAAGACCTCACATGTGAAGGGTAATAGCAACCACCCAAAACTTGCACCAAAAAGGAGTCTTTTGCAAAGGTAAGAATAGAGAAAGAAGGTTTGAAAGATAACCTTAAATGCTCATGAAAAATCAGAAAACAAAGGATGTGAGACAAGTCACATGATGACAAGTTAACACAAATATGGCAAAAAGCATTTCTTGTTTTCTTAAAGACCAAAGGATTGAATTTGCACAAAGAGGAAATATTTTGAATAATTCAAACCATTCTTTAAAGAATACCATCTCCTTAATAAAAAATCTGATTTTTTATCTTTGAAAATAAAAGTCACGTGAGAGCTTTTGAAAGATAAAAGGGACTTCAAGTTTTTACGAGTTGTGGCATAATCCAAACAGCTGTTTGCGTATGAAAGCAACAGTCGTCTGGACTGTTTCTATTACTCTAGTATACTCTACTTTCTTGCTTGTACATTAGATGACACTTGACTAAATACAATGGGATTAATAACAACTTCAACACTTCTTAATCCAAGCTTGATTACATCATTAATCCTGAAAAGGTAAACTAAGATAACACAAATCAAATGGGCATGTTATCATCAACATAAGGAACCCAACAGAGCTTATGCGTTACCTTGGTACTAATAGATGTGTTCACAAGACTTCTCATAGTCTTGGGATCATCACAGCTACGTAGGTGGCTCAAGTGCTTCTCAGTAGCACTTCTCACACGAGTCATTAAGGACATAAGTCCAACCTGGTGTATAATTCATCAAGTGCGTCTCAAAAGCACCACCATAAAGGGTATGAATCATATTACGCCATAGGAATAGAAACTTTGGACCTAGTCAAATATCAATCTTGACTTAAGGACCTAAGCCCCATTCCCCTCGACGTGTCAACGACTAATCTCTTAGTCAGCCCCTTAGTAAAGGGATCAGCAAGATTACTTTCGGACTTCACATAGTCCACAGTAATCACTCCGTTCTCAAGGAGTTGTTTAACTGCAGCGTGCCTTATTCGCATGTGTCTCTTTTTCGCATTATAGACAATATTCTTTGCAACACCAATAGCAGCTTTTGAGTCACACAGCATGGAGACCGGTATAAGCCATCCTCCCCATACTGGTATATCAGCCAATAGGTTTTTCAACTACTCAGCTTCTTGTCCTGCCAACTCAAGAGCTATGAACTTCGACTCCATGGTAGAGCGTGCAATACAAGTCTGTTTAGAAGACTTCCACGATATGGCACCTCCACCCATGGTGAAGACATAACCACTAGTAGAACAAATCTCATCATTACCTGCAACCCAATTTGCATCACAATATCCTTCTAACACATCAGGAAATTTACCATAATGCAAGCACAGATCAACTGTTCCTCTTAGGTATTTTAACAAGCGACGAAGAGCATTCCAATGTTCAAGGTGAGGTTTATGTGTATAACGACTCAGTCTACTAACTGCATATGCAATATCTGGTCGAGTACAGTTCATAAGAAACATCACACTACCTAGGATTTTAGCATACTCTTCTTGGGAAACATCATTGTTGCAGTTTTTACACAAATGTATACTAGAATCATAGGGTGTTCTAGCAGGCACAACATCAAAGTAGTTAAACTTTTTCAACACTTTTTCAACATAATGAGATTGACTTAGAAAGATTCCATTAGGGTTTCGGATGACCTTAACTCCTAGGATAACATCAGCTTCTCCTAAGTCCTTCATCTCAAATTGTGATGACAAAAATTCTTTGGTTCTAATTATCACCTCCAAATTATTACCAAGTATTAACATGTCATCAACATATAGGCATATAATTACACAATCAGATCCCATCATTTTTGAATAAACACATGAATCAGAATTGTTAATCACATAGCCATTACTTATCAAAGTGTTGTTAAATTTCTCATACCACTGTTTAGGTGCTTGTTTCAGTCCATAAAGTGACTTGTTCAGTTTACACACTTTACTCTCTTGACCCTCAATCACAAAACCTTTAGGTTGAGACATATAGATCTCTTCCCTTAGTTCACCATTCAAAAAAGCAGTTTTAACATCCATCTGATGTATAACAAGGTTATGAATAGCAGCTAAGGCGACAAGAGTCCTAATAGTCGAAATTTTGGTCACAGGAGAGTAAGTATCAAAATAATCAATACCCTTCTTTTGTGTAAAGCCTCTAACTACAAGTCTAGCTTTGAACCTCTCTATTGTACCGTCAGGTCTCATTTTCTTTTTAAAGATCCATTTACTTGTAATGGGTTTACTACCTTTAGGTAAATCAGTCAACTCCCAAGTCTGATTTGACACAATAGAGTCAAGTTCACTTTTAATATCATCTTTCCAAAAATTAGCATCAATGGATTTCATTGCCTCACTATAGGTTTTTGGGTCATCTTCTATTAAAAAGTCAAAACAAACTCATCACTAGCACAAACAGTGTATCCAAGTTCAGACAACATAGTTGTATCATAATCATCACCAAAGTTCTTTGGGCATCTAGGTCTTTTACTTCTTCTAGGTTCAACAGGAACATCAATAGAAGTGCTACTACTACTAGCATGTGAAGACAAATCATGAGATGCAACAGATAAACTAGAAGATGGTACAACAGTTTTCTGAAAGGGAAAAACATGCTCAAAGAATTCGGCATCTCTAGCCTACAGTTTTCTGAAAGGGAAAAACATGCTCAAAGAATTCGGCATCTCTAGCCTCAGATATAGAACGGTCACTCAAAGACATAAATCTATAAGCAGAGCTATTTTGAGCATAACCTATAAACACACAATCATAGGTCTTAGGTCCAACGGTAGGTCTCCTAAAATCAGGTAAACCCACTTTAGCTAAACACCCCCATACCCTAAGGAAGCTCGGGTTAGGAGGATAGCCCTTCCAAATCTCGTAGGGTGTCTTGTCAATTTTCTTATGAGGTACACGGTTAAGAATGTGACAAGCTGAAAGAATTGCTTCCCCCCACATATCGTCAGATAGGCCCGAACTTAAAAGCATAGCATTCATCATTTCTTTTAATGTTATATTTTTACGTTTAGCTACACCATTGGATTGGGGTAAGTAAGGTGGACTAGTCTCATGTATTAAACCGTTTGCAGCACAAAAGTCGGCTAGATAACTGGATTTATACTCACCACCTCTATCAGACCCTACCCTTTTAATTTTCCTGTCAAATTGGTTCTCAACTTCATTCTTAAAGTTTATAAAAGATTGTTCTGCTTCATCTTTAGTCTTAAGCAAATAGATACGGGTGTATCTAGAACAGTCATCTATAAACGTAACATAATAATTCTTGCCACCTCTACTTGCAACATTTTTAAAGTCAGCTAGGTCGGTGTGAATTAACTCAAGAAGACTCGTGTTCCTAGTAGTCACAGGTTTACTAGGCTTCTTTGTAAACTTAGCCTCAACACAGCTAGCACATTTAGAGAATTCTTGACTCGTCAAACTCGGAATTAAGCTCATAGTTCTAAGTTTTTTAATGTAATCCACATTCACATGACCTAACCTACCATGCCAAACATCAATAGACTCAGCGATATAAGCAGAAGAATATGCAATATTATTAATAGCAGAGTCAGTGTTTAATACAAAAAGACCCCCAGAAAGATAACCCTTACCCACAAATTCCCCATTACGCGACATTACCACCTTGTCAGCCTCAAAAACAAGTTTCAAACCAGCTTTGTTTAACAAGGCGCCAAACACAAGGTTTCGACGCAATGAGGGTACAAATAAAACATTACTGAGAGCAATTGTTTTTCTCGAGGTGAGTTTGAGAAACATCTTGCCTTTGCCTGTGATCTTTGCAGATGAAGAATTACCCATGTAGACGCATTCCCCATCAGCAACTTCCTCGAACTCAGCAAATAAACCCCTATCAAAGACAGAGGTGTCTCAAGCTCCAAAGATTCAAGACCCATTCAAAGAACATTACCCACCAGATTAGCTTCCACAACCACAGCTGCAATAACATCATCAATCCAAAGAACATTGGCCTCGGATTTCTTCTCGAAACATTGGTAGGCTTTGTGCCCAGTTTTCCACGACATAGCGGACAATAGGACCCTTAGCAGCTTTATGAATCTTAGGAACCGGTTTGGTATGCTTCCCTGGACCATTCTTCTTAGCAGGACCCTGGTTCTTACCCTAACAAACCTTGGCCTTACCCTTACCCTTATATTTCTCAGCATTAGACGGAACACCAGACTCAACCAGATTAGCTTTAACAAAGAAGAATAGAAGGAGGAATCACGAGATTGACTAGCGGGAAGGTCTTTAAAGCGATTAGCCTCCTCGGTCCTCATATGTCCTATAAGTTCTTTAAGGGACATGTCTTTCTTTTGTGCTTAAGTTGGTTTCGGTAATCAGACCAGGAGGGAGGGAATTTCTCTAGCAGAACATTAGCTACAAAGATATCATCAAGTTTCATGCCCTCATTCACAACATCAGCACATAAATTTTCATAGACATGGACTTGATCCATGATAGGTTTCTCGTCAGCCATTTGAAATCCCAACCATTTTCCCACAACATACTTCTTTTTCCCCGCATCATCAGCCCCATACTTAGTTTCTAAAGACTCCCAAATAAACTTAGCAGACTTATTCACAACAAATAAGTCGAACAAGGTGTTTGTCATATTATTCAGAATATGCCACCTAGCAGTTTTGTTGTCCTTCACAAATTTTGCAATATCCTTTTCATTGGACTTAACATCTTTAGCAGCAGGAGGGGTCGTCTCAATATCAGTAGGGGTGATAGGTTTAGGCGGGTCATTAAATAAAACATAATCAATTTCTAACTGTTCAAAATACATCAATAATTTCTGGGGCCAACGCTTATAATTGTGACCATCCAACGACTCTAGTTTCGCCAATTCAGGAACAATTTTCGAAATAACAGACATGGCTACTGCAATAATATAATAGTTTTCAAATTGTAGGAAAATAAATGCAGTAACTAGAGAAGGACCAGAAATACCAAATGTGAAAGGTAGTGACGTGGTGCGGAACCATTGCCTTGAAAACTATTATTCCGGTACGACCGTGGTGGCGATCAGCAACGACCGGTAGTTCCCCAAGGATTACACTATTGCTGCCCTTCAGAATCACCCACTCGATACTGACGGACCTGGAACTGATCAGAACTGTACCCAGAAATTTTACACAGAAGAGAAAGAGAAAGAAAGAATAAGTGTGTGGAGTTGTGTGTTAATCTACTGAGGACTGGTTCTGTATTTATAGGAAAATACAGACGGTTTTAGGAGCCAAAACGATCTCCTAAAACGCAGCCTTCAACCCGGAATAGTGGGAGTGAGACTCTCTCCCACTAACAGATTGGTTGACTAGATTGTCACACAAGTCCAGATGAATCTGGACAAAGACACACACGTAGGACCAAAAAGGTAAAAGTGGGCCTTTGGCCCGCCCCGCAGGGGCTCTACCCGAGCCCGAGCTCGAGCCGGGTCGGCCCGGCGTGCGCGCGTGTGTGTTGGACCCAAACCCACAGGCCCAACAAACACAACAAAACCCACCTTGGTCCATTCTCTTATCCATACAAAGGACAAAGGGATATATAAATCCCACAAACTTGTTGTTCACCACCGATGTGGGATACACAACAAAGCAAAATGTGGGTTTGCCTTTTATCAAGGCATCAATTCCAACATTTTTCATGACTCTTCAGAATCCTCCAACGAAAATAAGTGTCTTTAGACCACGAATATCCTTTTTATGTTTGTACTAAAGGGTATTTTGGGAATGAGAAGTTCTACCCTTAAACTAGGGGGCGTTTGGTTTGTCTAAGGGTAACCGAAAGGGATAAAGAGAAGGTTTCGAGGGAAAAGGAAAAGGATTACTCCTAATATTACGTCTTGTTTGGTTACCCTCCCAAAGGGAATAACCTAACCACCAACCACCAGCAATCTCTCAGCCACCACCCGGTGATGATTGAGCCGCATGTTTGGTATGCGGAACGATTTGTGACAGTTCGTAAGTTTATCGTCAAGTGATTGCTCAAATATTAATGTCTACCTCTTAGTTGTCATCTACGTGCCGATACGGTCATTTTGACAGTAATTAGAGTACATTTGGAGTCCGGGCCTAAAACCGTCTTCATTTTCTGATAACCGTTAAATCCCGAGTCAGAATGTTCTGGAATGTTCCGGATATTTCTATTCCGTATTTTATAATTACTTCACAATCTTTAATCTTTGGTAAACAATTTCCCGTAATATTCCTACAAGATATTAAGGAAAACCAAATTATTTCGTCCTTCCATAACTCAAACACGGAAATTTTTCTTCCGCAGGAGGAAACCACTTGGGAACAGACGCAGCAGGTGATGCGCCGCTTCCAAGAGACGCAGTGACTGCTGCGCCTCTTCCCAGGTCCTTTTCTGCGTATTTTTCGTATCTTTTTCATATCTTTCCGAGATTCACTTCCAAAGACTCTCCGAAACCCTATTCCTTCACGTGATTAGTATAAATAGGAGCCTTCGCTCCTCATATTTCTCACGCTAGTGTCCGCCCTTCTCTTCTCCCTTTGCATTCTAGACCTTTGTTCTTACTTTTTGGCGTTTACGTGCTTGAACATTCGACCACCTAAGCTCGGATCCTTCTGAGTACCAGCCTCGTTTGCACGACCGACCAATTTGACCAACTCTACATCAATAAACTTAATTAATCTAATCGTTTTCCTCTTACGAGGGCACTTTCGTCTACATTCGAGTCGAGTATCACTAATCGATAACTTAGTTCTTCTCGTTTCGTCAAACATGTAAGTCTGAGGGTGTAAATCTCTCTTTTATTTATTGTTCTTTACTTTTTGTATCATCATATTGTAAGGTTTATGTCGAAAACACTTTTTAAAACCGATTTCTAAAACCGTGTTTAAAACCTTTTTACGGATTTTCAGAAGACAAACCGTCGAGAAAGGACGCAGCAACTGCTGCGCCTCTTCGAAGGAGCGCAGTTCCTGCTGCGCCTCTTCGTGAGGCTGCCGCAGTTCCTGCTTCCTTTCTTCTTCCTTCGTCCTCTGTAATTCGTTCGTCTTTGTTTGTTTGATTTGTTTTCTTTAATTCTTCGATACAATAGTCTAATAATCTCATGTATATTGTTTATCATTCATTCACACGTATAATTCATCACTTAAATCCGACTTAAATCCCTTATAATCTTTTGCGGGTTTTTGTCATTAAATTCAATCCGGGTTGTAGAAATTCGATTCTTTCATATTGAGTTTCTGGAATTCGACCTTTGATATATTTTTCGTCTGTCTTTTGTCGTATTCGTCATTAATTTTTCGTTAATTTGTTATGTCTAACCTATTTAGTTCACCCATGTCACTAATTAATCGTTCATTCATGTAAATAATCCGTTTGCATCCGTCTCATCCATGTTTTGTTGCGTTTATGACCATTAATCACATGTAAACAACCTATTAATCACTTTCATCCGAGTAAATATATTAATTATCCCTTAAAATCACCAATTTACATTAACGATTTGCAGTTCCGGCTTTACGGCCAGAACCCACCCTTGGAACAGACGCAGCATCTGCTGCGCCTCTTCCAGAGGGCGCAATCTTGCTGCGCCTGTTCCAGGTTGAGTTCTGTCTCTGAATTCCGTTGTTGCTTGACCTAGTTTAATTAGCTCACGTATAATTGGCTATTAATCGTATTATCACCTACTGATCTGTTCGTTATATATTTCTTTTATTCTTTTTCTCAAATCATCCGTTTTAGAGGTATTTTCGACATAAATCAATTAATCCATTGTAATTTTCTATTATTGTGTTATTTATCGCATTTGTATGATTTATTTGCATGCCTTCACATGTAATTGAGCATTAAATCCTGCTTTGACCCAATTGTATGCTAAAACTATGTGTCAACCGACTTAGTCTAATTCTCACATGCTAGGATTAAAACTTGGATGTTGCATTGCATGCATATAATTGACGATATATCGAGTATAGATGATGTCCCTAATCATTAGTAGAGGCCGCTATCGAGGCGGGCGGGATTAGGTGTTCGATCAAAAGAGTTTCCTAATACGTACCCTCACCCCTTACTCCAGATCTCTGTGAACATCCGTGTTCATTGGCATCCACGAGAGTCATTCTAGACATAGAATGCTAAGGGTAACGATTGCTTAGTGTTCATGTCTCTACTTTGTGTCTTGACATGACACGAGGTATTCGAACGGTTCCAATTTCCCATAAAAATTGGTGGCGACTCCAACAAATGCAAACGCTTGTTCTCTTCCTCCCAAGAGCCCTCGTGGGCCCCCCGTTGTCCACAGTTTGACGACTCCGCTGGGGATAATACACTTACGTGTAGCCAAAAGGGTGAAACTTGAACAAGGTTAGGGAATAGTTTGTACAAGACAATTGTTGGTTTTCATAACTCGGTCTTCCTAGACCGTTTATTCGGCCTTCCTAGGCCCAACCCAACCCATTCGACCAATCGTCCCGTCTAAACGGTCCTAATTCTTATTTGGGCCTAAGGATGGATAGCGATTGACGTCATCTATACCATGATGCTTATTCTTGTTTGTATCAAGGACCTTCACTACTTGAGGAAATGGACTAGGAATCGGCCTTACTCTTGTTTGGTACGAGCCTCTCCACAGACTTCGGGTTTGATTGTTCGGTATGGCAACCCACCCTTTAAACCAAAACCCATTTAAATGCACTCAGCATCCCGTTATAATGCTTGCATGAATGTTTGTACCTTACGAGATCACCATTTCTAAACGAAACCATGACGATTTTTGTAAAAAATCAAAACCCTTTTTTAAACAGAAATTTCGAAAAAAAAGAGGCCATTGATTAGCGCAAAACCCAGTCAAAACTCTGTCCGTTTGTCGAGTCAAAATTCGGGCCCAAGCCCATTTCAAAACCTCACTTCGAGTCCACTCCTACAACTATACTATAGTTGACTAGGATATACATTTTCAAAACTTTGTCTTTTCTTCAAAGCTCACTCAACACAAGTGGCACACACCCACTTCAAGAGTCAAAACGTTTCTTCTCTTTGCAAGTGTCTTAGAATGGTCGATCGTGTTTTGATTCGTCATCGGTCTCTTATCCAGTTTTCAAGATGCCTGGAACCAGTGACACGAATCTCCACCAACTTCAAGATGATAATGATCGAATCCTAGCCGCACTAGCTCAAATCCAAGTTACTCAAGATCAAGTGTATGATCGCCTTGATATTATCGAGGGCCGGATCTATGCCGTAGAGTGGAGATTGCCTCCTCACGAAAGTGAAGTAGTAGGTGACTTCGCGAGTGAATCCAAGGACGAAAATCCTCTCATGGGAATGACTGTAGCTGAAAAAAGACTCCAATACTTAGAGGAGCAATTGATGTACCTTAAAGGAGATGACATTTATAGGGAGAACAACCGCAAGTATGAGGCCGTCAATTCCAAATTGCCAACTAACTTCAATATGACGGATATCCCTGAATTCAAGGGGCATGAAAACCCTTTGAACCACATCCGTGCCTTCAAGGATTACATGTCTATCAAAGGCACCAAACCCGAGATGTTCTTAAGGATCTTTCCTTCATCTCTAGACACCATCCCAAAGCAATGGTTCTACTCTTTAGAACACAAGAAGATCGCTATTTGGGAAGATGCCGCGATCGAGTTTGCTAAGCAATATGCGGATAATGCTGAGATCCAAGTTAACATGCGCACTCTAGAGGTTCTTACCCAAAATGACAAAGAAGGATTCACCGACTTCCTAAGTAGGTGGAGGAAGACTAGTACCCAACTAGTTGAACGCCCGGATGAGGCCACCCTTGTGGAGAACTTCGTGGACAATCTCAAACCCATCTATGCAAATCATTTGAGATACCAAAACATCAAAACTTTCAAGGACTTAACCGTACTAGGGACAAGGATAGGAGATGACATCCGTAAAGGGCTCTTGTCCAAAACGGTAGGTCGAAGATATCAAGGCTCAACAAGTCGTTCATACGGCTCCACTAGCAAGACCGATGAAGTTAACCTTCTTGAGCCATCCAAGAAAAGTACCCCACCAAGGAAGTTCACAAACCTTGGGATACTTACTCCAACGCTCTTAAGAGGCTAATGAAGCAAGGCAAACTCCAACCCATATGACCTACTCCCGAACCCGAAAAGAAATCCAAGTTCTGGGACGAGAACTCGTACTGTGAATATCATAGGAGCAAGGGGCATGACACAGAAAAATGCTACAAATTGAAAAATGTACTTCAAGACATGATTGAAGATGGTCGACTACCAATACCGCCGGGAGGTAAACCCAACAACACTCAGAACCCTCTTGGGATTCTAGTGATCACAAGTGAAGAATCTACCTTAGATTGTTCACACCTCATTTCTCCAATTGAAGATGAGATCCACGCGATTGAGAATGAAGGGTTCTACTCTACTATCTCCCCTACCATTTCCGACTTCATCACATGGGCAAGAAGTGTGGATAGACAAGTTTGGGAATTAGAAAATGTGGTAACAACTTTACATGATCTCAACGCAACACGTAAGGAGCATGTGCCACTAATCTTCTCTCAAAATGCTACTATGCAAGAAATAGTCGCCGTGGTTGATAAACTAGTCGACCAAATCATACGACTAGAAGACGAGATCATGAGAATGAGAGAACTAACTACAATCAATGGAGTATGGGCCGGTGACGATGAGGACGAGTATCTCATTGAAAACTCCCTAGTCAAAGAAATAGTCCAAAATGGCGAAGACCAAGATGTGGACCATCTAACCCGTTCGGGGCGTCCATATCAAAGCACTACTCAAAATGGTCCAACCAACATTGTCACACCAAATGATAACGAAGATGACTCCACTGATCATTTGCTCAAGCAATTTCAGAAGACAAAGGCTGATCTTTCAGTCTGGCAATTGGTAGCAAGCTCATTCCCACATCGCCAAGCTTTACTGCAAGCTTTGGCCAAACTAAATGTAGCACATAACTCCACACCCGAACATGTAGTCAACTTGGTCTTCCAAGAACCACCGAAGCTAAGTAATCCTATTACTTTCTCAGACGAAGATTTGCCACCTTTTGGCGCTAGTCACAACTTGGCTCTTTACATCACTGTCATTTGTCTAAAGAAGAACGTGCCAATGACCTTGGTAGATGATGGCTCCGCGGTTAACGTCATACCCCTCAAAACGGTATACAAATTAGGCATGAAAGAGTCGGATTGGACCCCTACCAATTAAGGAGTTCGCGCATACGATGGTACACGACGAAAGGTCGTAGGACTCGTTAATCTAACCATAGCCACAAGGCCAATTGAGCGAAAGGTTAAATTCCAAATAGTAGACATTGAAGCTTCCTTCAACATACTTCTAGGAAGACCTTGGATTCACGCTTCCAAAGCGGTCACATCCACCCTTCATCAAAAGATCAAAATCCCACTAAATGACAAAGTGGTGACGATCACTTCGTCACCCATCATGTCAATAATCGAAAAGAAGTCAAACAATCAAGTCCTTGTGGACCCAGTATATGAACTTGGGGGCTTCCAAAGCATAAATGTCATAGAAAGTGAATTGGCACCCTTATACTACGATCCCTACTCCAACTTGGTGGTCAACCACATACTCAAAGCCCAGGGATACTTCCCTGGAATGCCTTTAAATCCTATCCGAAGAAACACCTTCGCACCATAAAAGGAAGGCAACTAAAAAAGGATACCACTTGGACTAGGGTACAAACCCACCAAAGAGGAAGTTCTCGAGATGCTTGCTCAAGTTCAAAACCGTAAGTACGTAGGAGTCCAAATGCGACCCTATCTCCCTACCCTAAACGGATACTTCCTTAAGGAAGGAAGCTTAGAACTCTTTCACGGATTTCCCGAACCTTGGCACTATCTCGAGAGGAAGCTAGCCGGAATCGAGATCTTTCACGATTGCTACTTCATCCCTTCAGAAACGGTTCCTACCGTGAAAGCCCGTCAAGCACCTTGCTTAGACGAACAAGCCGTTAGTTTATTGTTTGGAGAGGATCGATTTGTTAGAGCCGCGCAAGATGAGATCATTACCATGATACTTCAAGACGATCACTTCAACCCTACCGCGTTAATCACAGAAACAAACGTGAATCAACAGAAAGGATGGAGAAAATCAATCAAGTGGACCAACAATCAAGGAAGACTCTTCAAGCTCACCACTGGAGAAGGAGAGATGTTCAAAGGAGAACCAGAAGACGATGAATTCGAGTCAGAGTCAGAGTCGGAGTCAGAGTCAGAGTCAGAGTTTAGAGAAGTCACTAGGGAGTCTCCTCCTGTCGTCATCCCCATTCCCTTTGTTTCTCCTAGCCTAGCCTCGAGTAGTAACAGTAGTTCGGGAAATGTCCTAACCACTGACTTCTTTATTTCAACTTTTCTCAAACTTTAATATGAATAAATCAGGTTCTGCTTACTCTTTGTGTTATCTTGAGTGCAATTCTGTTTACGATGATACTGAGGATGACCAAGACCCAGACTCAATTGAAATACCTCCCTACGTAGCCAAAGAAATACTACAGGAAGGGGAAGGGGGACCAGTAATAGAGGACACCGAACCCATCAATGTAGGAACCGAACTAGAACCCCAAGAACTTAGGATAGGGACTACCTTGAGCTCTACCGAAAGGGCCGATTTCATAGACCTCCTAAACGAGTTCAAAGACGTCTTCGCTTGGTCCTACAAAGACATGCCAGGGATCGACAGGGATATCGCCGAGCATAGAATTCCAATTAAGCCAGGTTTCAAGCCTGTGAAACAGAAGCTTCGTTGAATGAGAACGGAATGGGCTCTCAAGATTAAGGAATAAGTTGATAAGCAATTCAAAGCCGGGTTCATCAAAGTTTCCGAGTATTCTGACTGGGTAGCCAACATAGTACCTGTACCCAAAAAGGATGGGAGAATCCGTGTTTGTGTTGATTTTAGGGATTTAAACAAAGCAAGCTCTAAAGACGACTTCCCTCTATCACATATCGACATATTGGTGGACAATACTGCAGACCACGCATTACTATCCTTCATGGATGGGTATGCGGTTTATAACCAAATCAAGATGGCCATAGAAGACATGCATAAGACCGCCTTTGTCACTCAATGGGGAACCTATTGCTATACGGTAATGCCGTTTGGGTTAATCAACGCTGGAGCTACATATCAACGCACCACAACTACACTTTTACATGACATGATGCACAAAGAAGTTGAGGTATATGTAGACGACATGATTGTCAAATCCAAAGATAGAGAAGGGCATATTGCGAACCT
This sequence comes from Silene latifolia, assembly GCF_048544455.1. NCBI lineage: Eukaryota > Viridiplantae > Streptophyta > Magnoliopsida > Caryophyllales > Caryophyllaceae > Silene > Silene latifolia. Next base: position 246,126,307 of record NC_133538.1, on the reverse strand, counting down.
TCGCAAATTTTTCGCAAGGCTACGAAAGTACAACATGAGACTCAATCCTCAGAAGTGCACATTCGGAGTAACATCTGGCAAACTCCTGGGATACGTCGTTAGCCAACGAGGTATAGAAATAGACCCTTCCAAGATCAAGGCTCTAATCGAAATGCCACAACCTCAAACTGAAAAAGAAGTCAGAGGATTCCTGGGAAAAGTGCAATATATAAGTCGATTCATATCGAAACTCACCATGATTTGCGAGCCTATCTTCAAGAAGCTCAAGAAAACGGATCACACCATGTGGGATGGTGATTGTCAAAAGGCATTTGATCGAATCAAGGAGATATTGGCTAAACCACCAGTGCTCATGCCACCTCAACGAGATCAACCTCTTGGTTTATATCTCACAGTAACCGAAACAGCCATGGGTGCCATGCTAGCTCAAACTATAGGAAGTGAAGAAATGGCTATCTACTACCTTAGTAAGAAGTTCTTGGAGTACGAGTGCAAATACTCACAACTCGAAAAGACATGCCTCGCTCTTATGTGGGCAACGAAGAAGCTACGCCATTACATGCTTAGCTACTCTGTCAAAATATACTCCAAAATGGATCCAGTCAAATACCTCTTCGAAAAACCCGTTCTCAACGGACGTCTAACAAGATGGACTTTGATGCTCTCAGAGTTCGATCTCAAGTATGTGCCTCTGAAAGTAATAAAAGGACGCACCATCGCCGAATTCTTCGCAGAGAATCCCATCAATGATGCACAAACAATAGACACTTGGTCATTTCCAGACGAGGATATACTCCAAACTGACGTAGACTCCTGGGACCTTTACTTTGATGGAGCATTAAACTTAAGGGAATTTGGAATAGGAGTGTTGCTCATTTCTCCTGAAGGTGAGCATACACCAATCTCTGTCAAACTCGACTTCGAGGTGACAAATAACGCTGCACAATACGAAGCTTGTCTCATTGGACTACAAGCGGCAGTGAGCTTAGGCATTAAAAACCTCCGAGTACATGGAGATTCATCCCTGATCATCAACCAAGTTACGGGATCTTGGAAAATCCGAAGCGAAAGCCTAGCACCTTATCAAGCCAGAATAGACCAAGTTGCTCAATTCTTTGATCACGTGACATATATACACCTACCTCGGGAAGAAAATCAATTTGTGAATGCTCTTGCAAAACTCGCATCTTTGATTAATATGCCAGACGACATGGTGGAAATGCCTTTATGTATCGAACGACGGTCAGAGTCGGCTTATGTTCACCAAATCACCGACGAAGAGGAAATCGCACAGGAACCCTGGTTTCAAGCAATCCTAAATTTCAAGTTCAACGGTACCTATCCACCGGATATGGACAAGAGGGGACAACGTTCTATACGCCTACTAGCTTTTCAATACGTTCTCATGCAAGGAGAGTTATACAAAAGAACACCTCTTGGTGTAATCCTATGTTGCCTTGATCATTCACAGGCGCGAAAAGTGATGGAAGAAGTCCACGATAGAGAATGCGGTCCTCATATGAGTGGGCCCATGATGGCAAAGAAAATCACACGTTTGGGGTACTATTGGACCACAATGGAATCCGATTGCATCAAATACGTAAGACATTGCCACAATTGCCAAATCTTCGGGAATGTACAACATGTCCCTTCTTCATTGCTCTATACAATGACATCTCCTTGGCCATTTTCTGCCTGGGGAATCGACATAATCGGGAAGATAACTCCAGTTGGAACAGGAGGTCACTATTTCATCCTAGTGGCAATTGACTATTTCACCAAATGGGTAGAAGCGGCTTCCTACACTAGTCTCACAGCTAAAAACGTGGCAAAGTTCATACAAAACAACATCATCTGTCGATACGGTTGCCCACATGAGATCATTAGTGATAATGGATCACATTTCCAAGCTGAGACTCAACAATTGCTAGCCAAGTACAAAATTAGACATCACCACTTTTCGCCATATAGACCACATACTAATGGCGCGGTAGAGGCAGCAAACAAGAATGTTGTCACAATTCTCAAGAAAATGATTGACAACTATCGAGATTGGCCAAGCAAGATACCCTTTGCTTTGTGGGGATATCGCACATCTATTAGGATGCCCACTAGGGCCACTCTTTTCTATTTGACTTACGGCATGGAAGCTGTACAACCAGTCGAGTTAGAGATACCATCCTTGCGCATCTTACTCGAAAGTCAAATCCCAGAAGCCGACTGGAAGAGGGATAGATATGAAGAACTCATCCTCCTAGATGAACGTAGGCTACGCGCCTTGCACAATGTCCAAACATATCAAGCACGTATCAAACGCGCTTTCAACAAAAGGGTTAGGCCCAGGAATATCAAAGAAGGAGACTTAGTACTTAAATCGCTTAGAGCTCTTTTACCTGTTGACCCACGGGGAAAATTCAAACCTAATTAGGCCGGGCCATTCCTAGTCAAATCCATACTTCCAAGGGGTGCGGTTAGAATCACAGACCTAAATGGGAATGAGTTTTTCAACCCGACAAACCTTGACCAATTAAAACGGTACTATGCCTTGAATAGGAACAAAAATGCGCCTCGCGTAACCTCACGTGTCGCTCTTGTGACACTAAATAAACGGCCCCTGGCCAAGCTGAAATAAGCTAATGGCACTCTGCTCTTGCATTTTGACAAATTTGTCATCCTCATATCATCAAATAAACTAAACTGCACCTTCAGAGTAAGCAAAAGCTCATGCTTATTTTCTAAGTTCATTACAAGCTCTTGCTTAGAACAATTATTCTTTTACATTTACTCGAACTACGCGCAAGGGTTTGATTACATTTTTTAATGAATACGTAGGCAATCCTTCACAGGATACAACCCATTAATTTCAAAATGTAAATAGAAGGACATTTGCATTGCATTTGGAATTGACAAGAATAATAGATAGAAAATCACAACGGTTTCATAACCATTTAACCTTTTTATTTCATTCTTTTTTCTAATAATAATACGCCACATAATAATAAATAAAATAGGCAAGGTTTCTAAAAACCCCACCTTTTTATTACAACAATAATAATAATAATAAATAATAATAAAAACTAGGGCTATTCCTTCATCTTCCCCTTGCCCTTGTCATTCTTGTCATATTTCTTGTCACGACCTCGAGCCGGTCGCTCTTGCGCCACTTCAGACCTAATCACCAACGGCCTTTCTCGAGGCCTAGCCTTACCATTCTTGCCCATCACCATCTCCACGGCAAGAGAAGTCTTCGGTTTCTTCGAAGGACGAACAACTCGAAACCCGGCTTCTTCCTCTCCTTCGGTCAGATGCTTCTCTTTCTCCTTTTCCACCTCGCGCACCTTGTAGTCAACGGGCTCGTGCTTCCTCAATCTCTCGCGCTCTTCCGGAGTAGTAGCTTTCCTCCATCGCAGATAACAATCCGACACCCACAAGATATTAGTAGAAGAGGTCAAGAACCACATGTTTCTTTGGGCCCATTTGATGGCCCACTCCCTTCGACTGTCAATAGTTAGTGCCACATCGGTCTGCAGGATCCAAAGAAGACACTCCAGTGACAGATTTGAGGTGCCACCATGGTACAATCCACCTAATCAAGGGGCCGTCATCACTCTTCAGTTTATTCTTCCAGTAATCGCAGACTCGAGTGAAGTCCACTATGTACAACCTGGTCCTCATTACAATCGAACGAGCATGATAAGAAGGAACTTGAACTGGGGGCTCGATCAATCGAAGCCGTTCCATAAGCCAGACCTACCAAAAGCGGGTATTAGACATCGAAATAAAAAAGCAAAAAAAAAAGCAAAAAAAAAAAAAAGAAAAACGAAAAGAAAAAAAACAAAAAAGAAGAAAATGTTCTTTTACCTGCAAGATAACGGGACTTCCCAAGTACGGTAGGTCACGATTGGTTTTCCTATTATCCAAACTCAACAAGATCTCTCCTAAGCATAAACAAGCTAGGCTCCTGCGCAGCTCCATTTGCTCAACTAGGCCCAAAAGACGGGGATCACCTCTTAAGTCTTCATCAACATGCCCTTGGAGGAAATACACATGCAACAAGAAAAATCCAAATGCCCTTCGCCTAGCAACATAAGAAACGGTGGGGTCGGCCCTGTTAATAAATCGGTCAATGAAGTCCAACATTCGCACTCCTTTCGAGGTCACTAGACGGTCCACCTCAAGCCTAGTCAATCCAAGCAAGTCTATAAATTTGCTTTTATACCCTTGCGAAGTAGAAGGAATAACATGCAAGTGTTCAGGGTCCCACCCCCCAATCGCAGCAATTTTTTCAGGAAATGGGCAAATATCGCCTCCAGGGAACGCAAAAACATGATAATTCGGGTCCCAGTAATCAAGACAAGCATCCAAGAACGGTTTAACAACCTTTATGAGCTTCAAACTCAACAATGATCCAAGATTATAGGCGCCCATGTCGTGTTTCTCCATGTTGGAAAACTCGTTGGTCCACTCTTTTAGGCGAATCTCCAAAGTATTCATGATGAGTGCTTATTTTTTGAGAATTTTATGTAATAAGACGAAGAAGAGACAGAAGAATTGTGTGAATAAAAGCTCTATCGACGTCTCTATTTATACTAATTTCTCTTTCCTAAAATCTGCCAGAGCAGACACACTTGGGAACAGGCGCAGCACCTGCTGCGCCTCTTCAAAGGGACGCAGCACCTGCTGCGCCTCTTCAAAGGGACGCAGCTCATGCTGCGCCTCTTCCTCACCAAAACTTCTGTGATTTTCTGCGTTGGATCTTTCCTAATTCCGTGACGAATAATTTCCTATTCCTACGGGTGATTGTTTTGGTAAATACGTGGAAATTACCATATTTCGTGTTTCCTAATTTCGCAGACGCGCATCTCGAGGCAATATCGACATTTTCGTCATTTTATCACACTTGTACTTTTTCATTTTAGGAAATAATTTTCAATTCCATTTTCTTTCATTTCAAAGTTTATATATTTATTTCATTTATATATTTCTTTTATGTCTTTTTTTCACCATTTCATTTCTAACTTATAGAGTTCTATTTTTTTTCTTTTTTTAGGGGGTAACCCTCCCTACCGTCCGGTCATTTCCGACAATTTTTTTTGAATTTTTGCAAACTTTTTGCATTTTTTCCATTCTTTTGAGTCATTCATTTTGCGCTAATTTAGGCCGTATGTATATACAAATGTATGTTTTCCGTGATTTCTATGTAAATTTCGGCAGCATGACGGCGTAAACCGTCATCTACCAAACCTGTTCAAAGCTAACCTGCAGGTACAAGCAACACAACCCAGTAGTAAAGGCACTCAGGCCGTCATATATACAATCAAAAAGGGAAATGTACAACAAACTGGGGGCTCGAGCCCCAAGCAAAGTCCAAAAATGTTCAAAATGAAGGTCCAAAATGTACAAATGTGGTGCAAAATACAAATAGAAACAAAACAAGACTACTGCCGGTCGCCCTCCAGCTCCGCAACCCTTGCCGCGAGAACAACAATCTTGGCGTCTCGAACCTCGAGCTCCCTCAACAAGCGAGCTGTCTCCTCCCGAGACTGGGCCAACTCACGGTCCCCCTGTAAACAACAAAATTGGCTCATGTCAATCATTTCAAGCAATTACAAGGGAAATCAAAATTCAAAAATGAAATAGGCACAAGGTTCATACCTGACGACCTCGACCGCCGACAAGTGCCTCGACGGCAGTAGCTCGCAGCCGGTTGGCCACCCTCCATAACGCCACGAACCGAGAAGGCGCGACCTGCATTTTAAAAAAGAAATTCTCAATAATTGAATAAGTTCAATCAAATGTGTTCTTACACAAATATTATGCAAATTAGAGGCTCAACCTCCGAATCAGATGCTGCCAGTCGTCCAGGCCAGCATCCGTCACAGCCACGTCAAAGTCACGCAGCTCGGAGATCGTCGTCCTCCCGGTCGCGTCAGTGTACTCGAGGGTCTCGGGGGTACTCTGGGGGCTCGATGCCTGCCGCCTCAACCTCCTGCAAGGTCAAATATTTCTCATTAATCGGTGATCTTTCATCATACTTTTAAAATCAAGTAAAGAAGAAGAGTAAAGATACTCACCACTACCGGCCAGTACGCCAACCTCCCGTAGAGGAACGCCGAGTAGTCCTCTCCAGGAAGAAGGAGGGCGTCACCACCAACGCCAGCCAAGTCGGCCTCCCTCTCTGCCTTGGAAGGCTCCCTGCACATCGTCCTATGAGGATCGATGGGAACCGTCAACACGTCCCGGGAGCACTGACGAGCCAAGCGCTCGCCCAAGTACCACATAGGTGTCATCGACGTCCTCAGCAGCAGCCGGCTCGAGCTCCTAGGTCGAAGGACCTCAGCCACAAAAGGAGGCGCTCCAGCGTACTCCGCCCAAGGCCTGGGCACCCACTGGGACAAGACAAACAAGGAATCATTCTTATAATCGATTAAAAGCAATGAAGAAGCAAAATGAATATAAGTGAGATGCTCACGCTGTCCAGCTGCAGAGCGTTCACGTCCCGCCGGTAAACACCGTGAGAGGAACGGTTGCTCCTCGTCCTGCACATCACCCAATCCCTCACAACGGGATATGCCTTCTCCAGCGGCTCCGTCCTCTTGGGCGAGAGGCTCGGAAAGTAGGAGTACACCCACGCCTGCAAAACAAGATAGTTGTTGGGCCCTAAATTATCCTGCCTGACCTGATATAGGCCAGGCAACAGCCAAAGACAACTTCCAGGCTCTAGAGATCTAAAACCAGGCATTACTCCAAGATTGACAGGCATTAAGCGGAGTTGATTAAAGACAAAGCGAGAAATAACCAGCACTGAAAAGATAAAGCACCAGGCCATTGCGAGGCAACAAACAAGCGATCTCATATGTTCCCTACAAAAGAGGAAGACCAATTCCAGAAGGCAAAAATATAGGGAGCAGTCAAAGCAACGGCTAAGAAAGAAGCAACCATCTCCGGGTAAATAGGGGACATTCCCTATTTACCAGGAAAACCTAAACGGCACAAAGGGATTGAAAGCAACCACCTATAAATAGAAAGTGGGGGAAGACAAGAAGGATTATCTGAGAGACCATCACTTTTACTCATATACTTTGTATTCTTGAGCAATATATTCGCTTTGTCACGCCGGTACAACAATACTCACAGGCTATCCAAAATCATAGTAACAATCACTCCTGGCTTGGTGCCCGTGGTTTTTTCCCTTATTCCCAGGGTTTTTCCACGTATAAAATCCTTGTGTCATTATTTATTAGTTTGTTTTACATTTAATTACACCAATCAGGAAAGTTATTCGAGTTAGATCACCCTACATATAAATCCCTGGCAGGACGCTCTAGATCACTGAAAATCCTGCTAAAACAATTGGCGCCCACCGTGGGGCATCTAACTCAAAAATAATCAAAAGCCCACCATCAAAATACCACAAAAAACTAAGAGAAAATGGCAGGAGATAGCATTGAGCAACAATTAGTTATGTTGCCAAACAACAGATGTTGGAGATGGAACAACTGAAACAAAAAATGATCCAGCCGGAAGTCAAGTGGCAAAATTGAAAGAATCGAAATCCGACCTAAAGATACAAAGTTGGGAGAAAAAGCTTCAGGATCAAAATTGAAAGTCCAGTCTGGCACACCATTCTCCTCCATCATAAGGAACATTGACTTCTCCAATATTGGTACTCCAACTCCATCCAAAGCGGGAGAAGAAACGGACTCGGGAGAACTCCAAAGTCAAGAACTCCAAGATCGACTAACACAAACCATTATGATGGCTATGCTCCAAGAAATCCAAAAACTTCATGAGAGATTTGAAAAGATCCCAGGAGTTCCTACCCCAATTGAAGAAGCAAATCCAGAAAGCTATCTGATTCTCCTTCGTGGATGAAATAGCAAAAACAGACCGCGAAAGAAGTTTGTGATTCCCTCAATGAGAATCTATGATGGAACCACTGATCCACAAAACCATGTTGCCTATTACAAGCAAAGAATGCTTTGGCACATCAATTCCCGATGAACTACGTCAAGTCTGCATGTGTAAGGGATTTGGAACAACTCGAATGGACCCGCCTTGCGTGGTACATAAACTTTGCCAAATGGAAGCATCAAGTCCTTTGCTTGACCTGGTCAATTCTTTCAATCATCGGTTTGCCGGCAGCAGGGAACTAGAGAAGAGATCCAGTGACCATGCGGGGTTAAACGAAGCCTGGAGAATCAATCAGATCATACATGACAAGATTCAACAAAGAAAAAGTATCAATCCCCGATGTGATGTTGGAACAGACCATTGAAGCTTTCGAGCAAGGGCTACCCTGGACGAAAGACTTTTATGATGAAATGACCATGAAGCCCTGTCATACCTTTGAAGATGTCCAAGCATTAGCCATAGGCTATATCAGGCTGGAAGAAGACAAAGGCTACAAGACAGACAATGCTGACAACAACTCAGGATATGACAAAACCAACAGGAAAAGCTTTAACAACAAAGGAAGCAATTCCAGGCCATCTCCCTACGCAAGACCCGACGGATCGAAGTCAACTATACACATGAACAACGAGGTAACTCCTATACTTATCCTCCTGTCCAGGAATATAACTTCTCTGTTGACATTGCAGGATTGATCAAGAGACTTGACCATATGGGAGACATTGTCAAGTGGCCAAAGAAGTCAGACAACCCCAACTCAAGAAAGGATACCACCAGATGGTGTGAATTTCACATGGACATAGGTCACACAACAGAAGAATGCCTGGGATTACGGAGACAAGTGGCTTACCTGCTAAAGAAAGGATACCTGAAAGACTTGATGCAAACAAAGAACAAGGAAGATGACGGAACAAGAAGAAACACAGAAAGGCAACAACGTGACCTACCCCTGCACCACCCATTTATGAAGTCAAATTCATCAATGGAGGATCGAAATTTGTGGCCTGACCAGTTCAGCTTTGCTAAGAAAATTGCCAGGGAGTCAAAAATGAAATCTCCTTTTAAATCTATCAATTTACCTCAAATTACTTTTGACGACACTGATATGCAGGGTATTCCAGACCTCCACCATGACAGCTTGGTAATCACCATGCAAATAGGGACTGCACGTGTCATGAGAATCCTGGTAGATGGAGGCGATTGAAGAACCCGATCATGCTTGATGTCCTTAAAGCAATGAAGATTGATGAGAGCCAAATCATAAAAAAGTCTAATGTCCTAGTAGGATTCAGTGGAGAAACAAGAAACACGCTAGGAGAAATACACCTACCCACATATGTGGAAGGAGTATCTTCATATGAAAGATTTGGAGTCCTGGACTGCCTGTCATCCTACAATGCTATATTGGGAAGACCATGGATCCACAACATAAGAGCCATACCTCTACCTATCACCAAAGCATCAAAATACCAACGAGAATGGGAGTAGCAACCATTAAAGGTGAACAAAAATCTGCCCAGGAATGTTATACTGAGGCATTGAAGCCTTCCAAGACAGGTAAGTCCCTCGCCTAGCAATTACAAAGATTACCACTGTCAGACAACTCATGTGGCGAAAACCAAAATGGAGACCGATCAAGTAATTTTAGACCCCGAGTACCCGACAGGCATGTATCGGTAGGATCCGATGTCCCCGACAATATCGACCGGAATTAGTAAGTTTTCTTAAAAGTAAATCTTCATGTTTTGCCTGGTCACATTTTGATATGACCGGAATAGATGCCAATATTATTACACATAAACTAAATGTTGATGAGTCTTATAAGCCTGTCCAGCAGAAAAGAAGAAAATTTGCCGCTGAAAGACATGCCATCATCAATGAAGAAGTAGACAAACTACTGGACATGGGGATGATAAGAGAAGTCATGTACCCCAGCTGGCTAGCCAATGTAGTGGTGGTTCAAAAGAAGAATGGCAAGTGGAGAGTCTGTGTAGATTACACAGACCTCAATAAAGCCTGTCCAAAAGACCCATTTCCACTCCCACACATAGATGCAATGGTGGATGCCACAAAGAGACATGAACTCCTGACATTCATGGATGCCTCAAGTGGATTCAACCAAATCAAGATGCACCCATCCGATCAGAACATATCTTGCATTTATCACGAAAAGAGGCATATATTGCTACAATGCCTTTTGGCCTGAAAAATGCAGGGGCAACATACCAACGCCTGGTCAACACAATGTTCAAAGATCAAATAGGGGACACCATGGAAGTCTATATTGATGACATGGTAGTTAAATCAAAGAAAGCTGAAGATCATGTCGGGACTTGAAATGACCTTTAAAATCCTAGAAGATTTTAATATGAAACTCAATCCATCCAAATGCCATTTCGGGGTATCCTCAGGAAAATTCTTGGGGTACATGGTCACCAAAAGAGGAATAGAAGCTAGCCCAGAACAAATAAGAGCCATACTAGAACTAGAATCCCCAAGTCAAAAAGATATTCAAAACCGACAGACGAGTTGCGACCTGAATAGATTCATTTCCGGATCATCGAAGATGCAAGGCATTCTATGACCTACTCAGAAGAATAAAGCATTCAAATGGTTGCCCGAACATGAGTCACCTTCCAGAACTCAAAACATACCTGACTACACCTCCGTTACTTGCCAAACCGACAAAGGAGAACCCCCGACAGTCTACCTATCGACCACGAAAACAAAGAATAAGTGGAGTCCTGACCAAAGAAGTTGATGGCCAACAACATCCAGTCTACTATGTAAGCAAAAGTCTCCTAGATGCGAAACTGGTATGGCCTACTTGAAAAATATGTACTTGCTTTAGTAATGTCCTGTACTAAACTTCGACCCTATTTTGAAAGTCACCCAATCATTGTAAGAACCAACTTGCCTATCAAATCTGTCCGAGAAGGCCTGAGCCGTCGGAAGAATGGCAAAATGGTCGAAGACAAATCAAGACCTATGATATAACCTTTGAACCCGGACGGCAATTAAGTCTCGTGCACTAGCGACTTCGTGGGAATTCAAATTTCTACCCTAGAACCAGACCTCATAAAAGAGGTCAACCTTCTTGACACACAAAAAACAGACCAGGAATGGATTCTCCATGTAGATGGGGCAACAAATATGAAAGGCACTGGCCTAGGATTAGTCCTAAAATCACCACAGGGAGACCTGATTGCACAGTCGTTAGTTGTGAGTTCAAAGCCACGAATAATGAGGCTGAATATGAAGCCCGATTCTGGATTAAAGGTATGTATAGAACTCGGTGTAGCAAACCTCAAGGTAAAAACTGACTCTCTTTTAATTTCCAATCAAGTCAAAGGAGTATATGTTGCAAAAGATTCAAAGATGATACTCTATTTGGAATATGTCCAAAACCTTTGCAAAAAATTCAAAACCTTTGACATTGACCAAATACCAAGGGACTTAAATACCCAGGCGGATGCCCTAGCCACTGGGATCAAATTTCACCCCTTTGTGTTTGACAAAATACCCATCGTCCACCTGCTGGAACCAACCATAGAAAAGCCTGAACGAATTTGCCCTATTCAGGAAGATACAAATTCCTGGACTAAACCTTACTATGATTGGTTCCTACAGGATACTCCCCGCAAATAAAAACGAAGCAAGGGCCCTGAAAATCAAAGCATCCACTTATACCATTATAAATAACACCTTGTTTAAAAAGTCTCAGTGGACCTTACTTACGTTGCACGGAACCAAATGAAGCCAACCAGGTTATAGAAGACATACATAATGGCTACTGCGGAAATCATAAAGGTGGAAGAAGCCTGGCAAGCAAAATTCTCGGGACAGGCTACTTAAGCCAACCCCGAGAGCCGATCGCATAGCATACAAATTTCGAAATGTGAAGCTCACAAATCCATTCCCCTACATCCATCAACCATCGAACTACTACATTCCATCTCTACTGGCCCCCGGCCATTCATGAAATGGGGCATGGACATAGTAGGAAAGCTACCTCAAGCGCCTGGACAAAAAGTCTTTATGCTAGCAATGACTGACTACTTTTCCAAATGGATAGAGGCAGACTCTTACAGGCAAGTCAAAGAAAAAGATGTCATATCATTCATCAAAAGAAATATCATATGTAGATATGGAATACCTTCGAAATAGTCTCGTGATAATGGGACACAATTTGTGGGAAAAAGAACAGCTAATTTACGTGCACAATGGAATATCAATTTAGTCACATCTACACCAGGCTACCCTAAAGCCAACGGCCAAGCGAGAATCAAGCAACAAAGTAGTAATCGGTTGCCTGAAGAAAAAGCCGAAAAGAAGAAAAGGAAGATGGGCGGAAGAGCTCCCCTAGTTCTATGGGGCCGACAGGACCACACCCAAAACAACCACAAAGCCAAACACCATATTCCCTGGTCTATGGTCGTGAAAGCAAGATAATACCAGCTGAAATTCATGTGCCAACTACCAGAAGCAGCCTAAACACAATAGAAGAAAACAGACCCCTATTACAAGATAACCTACTCTTAACAGAGGAACTGAGAGATGCAGCCAAAGTCAGGATAGCCGCCTACCAACAGACAGTAGCCAGAAGTTACAACAAAAATGTCAATATCAGAGTATTCAAAGAAGGAGACCTGGTATTAAGGAAAGTTTTCCCCAACACCAAAGAAAAGAATGCAGGCAAACTAGCCCCTACATGGGAAGGCCCGTACTTAATTGATTCAATAGTGGGACAAGGAGCTTACAGGCTACAACTTTGGAAGGAGAAATGATCCCCAGATCTTGGAACATTCTCCACTTAAAACTATTTCATATCTGAGAAGCAGGTAAAACTACTCACCCTATATACATGTGCTAAGTTTCATACCTGCTATGTGCTAAATTACTTGCCTATCATTCTTAATTTCACCTAAAACTTTATTTCAAATCCTGAAAACTTGTTTTACGCCTTCTTTTCACTTATTATATGTTATACTTTAGGCTTAAACAAATGTTCGGATTGAGGGCCACTCCACCCAACCCGAACAAAGATTTCTAAAAATGCTCTAATTTGGCACCCGCCTGCTCCGACCCGAAAAATAAACCGAGCTCGGACATAAAAAGACAAATACAAAGGTGGAATAGACCATAGTACTTGTCAAAAAGCCCTCTGACAGTGAGGGCCATAAGCCCTCCCGACCGCAACCACCCTCATTCTTAAAAGCCCTCCCGACAGTGCAAAAAAGCCACCATTCCCCATAAACACAGGAATGAGGGCCATAAGCCCTCCCGACAGGCATTATTCTAACAAAAATATCACATGAATATACAGTACAAATTCCAAATCGAAAAACAAAGAAAGAAAATCAAGAAGGGAAAGGACATATATATTCAAACCCACCCAGAATACATCCTTCCTGTGCAAAAAGAACACACCGTTCATTCAGGCCAAGCCAACAAAAACCAAAACAAATCCTAAATCATTTGTTCAGGGAACATCCCCCCTTGAATAGGCCAAAACAACACAAACAAAAAACAAAAAATATTTCAAACTAGCCCACCTTGGACACAAAGTAGCAAAGCCAATCCCCTCATCGCCCTCTTCTTCTTCATCTCCATCCCCTTCAACATCACTATTTTTCCCTTTAGATGGAGGAGAGTCCACCTCCTCATCAAAGATGCAACTTACAAAGCTCGGATACGTGGTATTGAGATCGCCAATTCCCGATCGGGATTCCAAAAAGGCCCGACTTCAAAGAGCTCTTTCATAGCATCCACACGACCCTTGCCAAAGAAATACAGGGCAACATCTTTATACCTGGCCTGAACCTCGTCCCTCTCCACAGCCAATTCTTCATTTACTTTTAATCGCTCCGCATAGCCTGCTTTTCACCTTCAATTCCTCCCCGGCAATATCAAACTTGGCCTCAAGAGCTTTCAAGGCATCCCGAGCGATTTCACCAGCAGACTCCACCAAAGAACCGAGCCTCCCCGCCTCATTATCCTCCTTCAACGAATGATTCTCACCTTGGACACCTCCAAATCAGCTTTAAACTTGTCAAAGCATTTTTTCAAGATTTGTACCTCCCAATCCAAGGCATTTTTAGACCATGGATCGATTCCAGGTTGACAGCACTCCTCAAAGACATCATTAACATTCTAAAAACAAAAGAAAATGCCCATCTAAGCCACAAAAGAAAGAAAACACACACAAAAACCCACAACAAACAAAGACAAAAATATATACCTCCCAAGCATGGTAACCAGGTTGGCAAGATAATCCCCGGAACGATACATAGCAGCCCAAAGCACGAGCGAAGCCTCCTCTCGCTCGGTACTTAAAATAAGGATCATCAACCACAAAAGCCCGAGCCTCGAATTTGATCCTTAGCAAACTGGACCTCATCCATACGAGCCCCGACTCCCCTGACCTCATGAACTCCTCCCAAAGACTCATCCACTCTCTTCCTCTTCTCAGACGATCACTTTCATCCACAACCTTTTCAGCGATACCAACCGAGCTCCCCGCACGATTCCCGAATTTGAACAAGACTATCACTCCCCGTTGCCTCACTGCTCTTTGACTTCTCCCCGTAATTTGAGAAACCCCCGCCTTCACCAAAGACAGACCAAAACTAGCAATCCCGGCGAAGCCCCGGTAGATGCACGACGAGTTTCTAAAATCAACAATAAAAGCATGGATCCAATACAGGAAAACAGAATGACAAAACAAGCAAGAGAACTTACTCCCTGATGAAGATGCCCCTGGAACCTTAGTGCTCTTCACGGGCTTATAAGTGCTCAACTTAGCCTTCTTAAAACGAGGCATAGCAGCTTGCCCCCGACAGGCGTGCCAAGCCCTCTCCTCTTCGTGCAACGCCATAAACGCCGTTATCCGGTCACCGATCCTCAAAGATCGGGATTATTCACCCAATCATTTACTAAAAGAAAACATGGGCAAAGTAAGTAAACTCTCCAAAAATACTATTACCAAACCAAAAATTATGCGGAAAGAAAGATTACCTCCTTCAACAAATGGATAATTGAGATAGTCCAGTCGGGGGCAATTGAATCACCTTGATAAACATATAAGTTTGAGCCCGGCCTTTATCATCCCCCTGAATCAAAATTGGTGATCGGTGAGCCATCTTTGACCGACCCGAAAATTGAACCTCCCAAGAGAATGACTCTTCGGATGATAAACATTCTTAAAATCATCCAGAGTAATAACCAACTTATGCTTAGAACATAAATGCTCAATAGAATGGACAATCTTCCAAACCATTGGCATGAGTTGAAACGGAGGAACCCTAATAGCCCTAACCACCTCGGCCAAATAAAAGGAGAAAGGGAAGTTGACCACCACCCCTGAAAGCCCACTCAAAAATACAGAACCAACCCGGGCTACTCCAATTAGCCCCGATAGGACCATTCTCGGAATCCAAACCTCGGCCCATGAGGAATGAGACCCCTGCCCTTGATATAATGCTCAAAAGCAGGTTTCAGTTGATTAGCCTCATGGAAAGAGACTGCTAAAGCCTTATTAGGAGAATACTCAACCCCCTTATAAGACATGGACAGAATCTCTGGAGGAGGAACAACCTCCACCACGTCATCCTCGGGAATGACTTCGGGGACCCCCTCAACCTCGGCGAAGCCATTTCAACTTCAACAGAACTTTTTCAATCTCAAAGGAGCCTTTGAAGTCCGCGCCTTCTCCCGCCACCAGCCATATATTATTTTTTCTAAAAAGATGAAATTTTGCAAAGGAAGAATTTTTTAGAAAGAGAAAGAAGAAAGTTAGAGATTGGAATGTGAAGACATACACGAAACAAACAAGATATTTATAGCCGCAAAACCATAACGGCTAGGAAAGCAAGTGGTTAAGATCAATCATGACTCTCCTAGGGTTTTGTGAACCTACCCTATTTATGGCAAGTAACCGTTACAAGAAGTTGAAGCAAACTCAAATTCTAATCCGATAGAAAGTCCCCGCACAAATCACTTGCACGCCCAAATTTTTATCTCCTCATTCCTGGCCGGACTCCAATAAAGGAATAAGGAGATAAGGGGCAATTGTTGGGCCCTAAATTATCCCGCCTCGACCTGATAGGCCAGGCAACAGCCAAAGACAACTTCCAGGCTCTAGAGATCTAAAACCAGGCATTACTCCAAGATTGACAGCATTAAGCGAGAGTTGATTAAAGACAAAGCGAAATAACCAAAGGCTGAAAAGATAAAGCACCAGGCCATTGCAAGCAACAAACAAGCAGTCTCATATGTTCCCTACAAAAAAGGAAGACCAATTCCAGAAGGCAAAAATATAGGGAGCAGTCAAAGCAACGGCTAAGAAAGAAGCAACCATCTCCGGGTAAATAGGGGACATTCCCTATTTACCAGGAAAACCTAAACGGCACAAAGGGATTGAAAGCAACCACCTATAAATAGAAAGTGGGGGAAGACAAGAAGGATTATCTGAGAGACCATCACTTTTACTCATATACTTTGTATTCTTGAGCAATATATTCGCACATCACGCCCGGTACAACAATACTCTGTCACAAAGCTATCCAAAATCATAGTAACAATCACTCCTGGCTTGGTGCCCGTGGTTTTTCCCTTATTCCCGTGGTTTTTCCACGTATAAAATCCTTGTGTCATTATTTATTAGTTTGTTTTACATTTAATTACACCAATCGTGCAAGTTATTCGAGTTAGATCACCCTACATATAAATCCCTGGCAGACGCTCTAGATCACCAAAATCCCGCTAAAACAATTGGCGCCCACCGTGGGGCATCTAACTCAAAAATAATCAAAAGCCCACCATCAAAATACCACAAAAAACTAAGAGAAAATGGCAGGAGATAGCATTGAGCAACAATTAGTCATTGCCAAACAACAGGTTGTTGGAGATGGAACAATCAAACAAAAAATGATCCAGTCAAGTCAAGTGGCAAAATTGAAAGAATCGAATCCACCCCTAAAGATACAAATGGGGGAGAAAAAGCTTCAGGATCAAAATTGAAAGTCCACTGCACACCATTCTCCTCCATCATAAGGAACATTGACTTCTCCAATATTGGTACTCCAACTCCATCCAAAGCAGGAGGAGCCATCTCACTCCCGTCAATCATCACCAGCGCCGGGATCTTTCCCGCAAAGTAGTCTCGAACGTAGGAACTGGGCACCAAGCCCGACACTGTAGCAGCCTTCGCCGACAAGTTCCAGCCGATCAACCTCCTCGCCTCGGCCGAGTCCACCCTTATGGCAGTCTCCGGCCACTCCACCGCCTCAGCCCCACACGACAGACCAGAAATCATGCCGTAGTCCTCCAGAGTGACTCCCACCTCACCGAAAGTCATGTTAAACGTGGAAGTCGTATCCCAGAATCGGTCCAAAAAAGCGCGGACCAGGCTAAGGTTAGCCCGCAACTTCCTCTTCGCGATATCCCTCCAGGCCTGCATCAAGGCACCGAACGCTCCACGCTCGATAATGGCGCGCTCCTCCGCTGACAGTCGCTCGTAGTACTTCATCGCTGTCGTGTAACCCGAGAACGACCTGATGTTCCCGACCTCCTATTGTGATTTGAAACAAAGCCATCTTTAGTTTTGAATGAATGTTGGGTAAGATATGAACAAATGAAATGAATGAAAGAAGGTGAGTGATGAGTAATGAATTCAAAATTACCAAACTCTTCACTATTCTGTAGGACAGGTGACCCTCTACAGCCCAAAGCAAGTACCTACTCTCCCAGGTCTCAGCCCACGCGGGTGCTCCCCTCAGCTGACGACCTCCTCGTCCGATGTTGGCCCGCCTCGGGGCCTCCTCCTCCTCAATAGCCTCCTCCTTGTGGCCCTCGTCCCCAGCAGCCATCACCGCGGCGGTGAAAGCCTGCTCTAAAGCCTCCTCGACAACAGCAGCGTCTATCTCCATGGGGGTCCTTCCAGAAGTAGAAGCCTCATCACCTGCGACATTAAAGCGAATTTAAGCCGCGTCACGTGACGACGAGCCTTGGTTAAGGGATTTTCGAGCCTTTGGAAGCCCTGAAATCGCTCCTTTCTCGCCATCTTTGGCCATATTCTCACAAACCCGATCACTCATGTGGTATTTAGGGTCAAGTCAAGCCTAATTTGAAGCCTAGTTCTGGGTTCGAGTCGAAATTTCGGCAGCATTTCATTATAACGGCGCTTATGCCCTAGAAAAGTGACCTGAAAAAACCGTCACAAACCAAAATTCCGAGATGGTAGAAAGTTTACCCATCATCCAAGGTTCCCAAATATCAAGTTTCATCGCAAATGGGCAATCCTAAGGCTATTTTCGAAGCAATTTACGGTCTAGCTGTGAAACCGTCTCAATTTCACTCAAATGCTCAAAACTCAACGAAAATTCAAAACAAATACATGGTTATGTTCCTTATACTACCAATTATCCATTTCTAGTGTCAATTTTACAAGGCAAATGCATTTGGGGGAAAAGCCCCAAATTTTCAAAATAATTGGGTTGAAAACTCTAATTTTTTCGATCCAAATTGAGCAAATATAGAAGATTAATGCAAAAATGAGACACATACCTCGATTAGTCATGATTAATGCAAGCTTTTGGATCAAACCTTGGCGGAAATGGTTAAGATTTGAGAGAGTATTGTGTGATTTATGTTTCGAAACAAATGAAATGAACCCTCTGTTCATCGCGTTTTTACGCAGAAAATACACCCTTGGGAAAAGACGCAGCAGGCGCTGCACCTATTCCAAGAGACGCAGCTCTTGCTGCGCCTCTTCCTGGTGTTCCCTCCATACGAGTTTTCAAAAATTCGTTATGAGTTCGTTATTTGTGGGCCCATATTTGGTGCGCCTCTTCCCCATGCTATTTTATCTTTTTGGTCCGTTTGACGATTATCTTTCGTTCAGACCCGTATTTCTAAGCCAGCAGCAGACTATCATACGTCATTTATCGCTTCCAAGACCTTGCTTGTCACAACGATCACTTATTTCTTCACAGGTGTTTCGACATGCCTTCATTATATTTTCCCAATGAGAGTAAGCGGATAGACTTTCCCTCTCGAGACATGGAGATTAGTTCCCGATTATGTTCCCCAGCGAGAGTAAGCGGATTGATACGTGCATTTTATATAGTCTTTTTAGTCTATTTTATGCACGTAATTCTATGCTTTTATCGTGGTTATATGCTACGAAATGCCCCGAATATGCTACTTTGGTGTATTTTGTCTTAATTGCAGGAATGGACCATAAAATAGTGAAATCAAGCCATTTACCGTCCGTTTTGCATGCATTTGGAGGAAGAGTGGATTTGGAGCGGGAATTATAGCTGTCTTGGGATGCGTGAAGCTATTTCGGGAGCTAAAAGGACAAGTCAAAGCTGAACTAACGTGATTAATGAGCTGTTGAAGTTAGTTTCCACTCGATCGAGTGCTTTTCTAGTCGATCGAGTGGTTTTAGGTCTAATAAACAGTCGATCGAGCACTTTAGTCATTCGATCGACCAGTTCAATAATAGCATTTACTCGATCGAGCTCTATTCTTGGTCGATCGAGCAGTTTTTGGCTGAGTTTGCTCGATCGAGTGGTTTTATTCCACTCGATCGAGTGGATTCGCTATGGGCTGGGCTTTTTAGCTTTAATTCCGTTAATTAGGTTTAGCAAATCCTATTTTCTTATAAATAGGAAGATTAGGACGTCATTTAGACTCTCTTCGGACTCTCTCCCTTTTTCATCTGACACTGTCAGACGTTGCTTCTGCTCTCTAATTATTCTCGACACTTTGTTATCAAGTTATTTCCTCTTGTTACTTTCTTCCTGGATCTAATTCAAACATTTCTTCCTTCCTTTTCTCTTTTAATTCAATGTTTATTGTTTCTTCTTCTTCTTTATTTCTTGTTCCCTATTTAATCATGTCTAGTTAATTCTCTTAATATGTTAGGATTAGGGAAGTCGTGGTAATAATATGATAGGATTGACTTGATTAGATTAGTCTTGCGATAAGAATTGTATTAGGCAATTTAATTGTTATTAGGTCAAATGAATGCATGCGGGAGACCAATTTATCTAGTTAACCCCGACCTGGATCGAAAGATTAGAAGGGAAGGCTTGCTTAATTACAATAGGTAATACCTAATTAGGGCGAAAGCTAAGTTAGGAGACCCTAGGGCGGTTTAAGGACCGAAAGGTGACGACCATAGCTCTTCTTATCAATAGTTTAATCGACTCAGTTGACCCGATAGTGTAGCTACCACGGTAGACCGACTCCTAGCATATTCCTTTCTCTTTCTGTTAATTTCTTACATTCATTTCTCTCTTGCCTTAGCTTCATTAGTTTAGTTCAACAATCAAAACCCCCATTTCTGTGACACCCTGACAGACCGAATTAAACAAATAGATAGCAATTTAGCCTCCCTGTGGAGATCGACCCTACTTACCGCTGACTTCTGTTAGTAGTAACTTAGGTATTTATTTTTGGTACAAAACGACCGTATCACGGATAGACTTTTCCTCTCGAGACATGGAGATCAACATCGACCCCGAATTCTTCCGAAGTTTGTTTGAAGCTGAACACAAGCAAATTTCTCCCAGCAGTTCCAGACTGTGTCCTGCTGTCTTTCCTCATATCATTCAGATGCCCCCTTTTCAGGAACAAGCCTTCGTATTTTCAGACACCAAGTTATATTGAGCCCAAGAGTTTTGCCGAAGCGCCTTCAGTCCCGTTTCGTCCAGAAGTCTCAGGTATGATCTCTTCTTATGGCTGACGAGCCTCCTTACGTAGTCTAATGGACTTTAAACGACCCTCCCCGATAGTCGACAGACTATAAAATGTTCCCGACGACAGGTCCTTGGCTCAGACCCCTTGAGCCGCCTCGCGTCGCCATAGTCGTCAGGTTGTAACATTCGATTGACCTGATGGCTATACTTTGACTTTCGCCTTGTCCAAGCCTCAGTCAAAGTGGAGGCTCTGTAGATACCTCATTTCTGCACCTCTCGCAAACAACCCGGTGATGATTGGGCTGCATGTTTGGTACGCGGAACGATTTGTGACATTTCGTAAGTTTATCGTCAAGTGATTACTCAAATATTAATGTCTATCTCTTAGTTGTCATCTACGTGCCGATACGGTCGTTTTGACAGTAATTAGAGTACATTTGGAGTCCGGGCCTAAAACTGTCTTCATTTTATGATAACCGTTAAATCCCGAGTCGGAATGTTCTGGAATGTTCCGGATATTTCTATTCCGTATTTTATAATTATTTCACAATCTTTAATCTTTGGTAAACAATTTCTCGTAATATTCCTACAAGATATTAAGGAAAACCAAATTATTCCGTCCTTCCATAACTCAAACACGGAAATCTTTCTTCTGCAGGAGGAAACCACTTGGGAACAGACGCAGCAGGTGCTGCGCCTCTTCCAAGAGACGCAGTGACTGCTGCGCCTCTTCCCAGGTCCTTTTCTGCGTATTTTTCGTATCTTTTTCATATCTTTCCGAGATTCACTTCCAAAGACTCTCCGAAACCCTATTCCTTCACGTGATTAGTATAAATAGGAGCCTTCGCTCCTCATATTTCTCACGCGAGTGTCCGCCCTTCTCTTCTCCCTTTGCATTCTAGACCTTTGTTCTTACTTTTTGGCGTCTACGTGCTTGAACATTCGACCACGTAAGCTCGGATCCTTCTGAGTACCAGCCTCGTTTGCATGACCGACCAATTTGACTAACTCCACATCAATCAACTTAATTAATCTAATCGTTTTCCTCTTACGAGGGCACTTTCGTCTACATTCGAGTCGAGCATCACTAATCGATAACTTAGTTCTTCTCGTTTCGTCAAACATGTAAGTCTGAGGGTGTAAATGTCTTTTTTATTTATTGTTCTTTACTTTTTGTATCATCATATTGTAAGGTTACGTTTATGTAACACCCCCATACTCCAAGTGCCTTACCAGGACCACTCAGGTATAAGGATACTACCATCTCGGTTACCCGAGGCATGATAATCATAAGACAATGAAGTAACATACTTTATTAAATAAGTTTAAGTGATTACATAACCAAAACCAACTGTAAGCAAAATACAACTGTTCTCAATCTATAAACCAACTGAAAGGAACTGTCCTAACAAACACAAATGAAGACTAAAGACTCGACATGTGATGACTCCATCCCCACTAGATCCCACGCGTATCCAAGATATACCGCTTAAATAACCGCTCACCACCCCCGAATGGATCACCACGCTTTTTAAAACATTTAAACGGGGTCGCAGACTAATCACACAACTCAATATACATCAACAATAAGATAAACAGAATGACTTAATCACACACACACAACCACACCAATTCCAATAATCTCAATCACCGATCGTCCACTGGACCCGCCCGCCATGGGGGACCGCACCGTACCCACCAAATCCCCGCTCATCATACCGAGCGAAAACCCCGTCCCATTAATGTGCACATCCTTCGTGGCGGGTTCCACGAAGGCGAAACTAGGGCGTGAAGCCACTCCCGCAAGTGACCCCACTCAGCCGAGGACACGCCTCGAGAACCACAGACAACAATCACAATCACAATCACAATCACAACCGTCACAATACAATTACTATATAAACAATCAATCTCAACACATCAACCAATATCCCATTATGGGACTAATACTGAGTAGGAAATCCTACCTGGAAAGCACACTATCGACGGTCTCTCTCAATCAATCAAAAAGCTTCCTCTATGAAACCTCCTCCTATCATACAACATATAAATGCTACCAAATCACATACTACTCAAAAACCCCCAAATCCCTAAATTAGGGTTTAACCAAATCAAAGGAAAGACAATAAAAAGGGTACATAGATCTTACCCTCGACGCAAGGAACTCAACGGTATAACCAACGATGAGAACCGACCTTCCAAACTCCGGGAATTGCTAACAATGCGATTAAGATGGTGAACTTGCTTGCTTTCTCTCTTAAACAGTAAATTAGGTTTTGCAAAAGTGATTTAGAATAATGACGACGAAGCTTATATATCTTAATCGCCTAATTAACAAAACCCGAGAAAACTCCCCGTAAACCGGCTACTCGATCGAGTACCCAAGGTACTCGATCGAGTACCCCCCTACTCGATCGAGTATCCCAGGCTCCCAGCTACTCGATCGAGTACCCAACAGGTCAGAAACTTTTCTAAAACGCAATCTACCCTTACTCGACAGAGTAAGGCCTACTCGATAGAGTACCCCAAAGACTCATAAATACGGAGTATTACAGTCTTCCCTCCTTAAAAAGAACTTCGTCCCCGAAATTCAACCCATACATAAAAACAAACATACTAACTCGGTCAAGACGCAACAAAGCTACTAAGAACTCAAAACAAAACCCCAACTTACAGAACATGAAACCATGAACTCTTAACACCAACTCTACCAACTATTCCTACCTCCACACCTCGCTCACGATGTCGTATCAACTACATCATAAACTCTCCCGACACTAACTCCATACATAACCAACTACATAAACATCAAACGGAATGTTACATTCTACCACCCTTAAAAGGAACTTCGTCCTCGAAGTTTACTCACACTCATAACCTCATCATCCAACTGTCAACACTATCGAAGTATTCTCGCCTCATCATCCAACTGTCAACACTATCGAAGTATTCTCGCATTCCTAACATTGGACTACTACAAGCACGTCCATGACCTTTTAACACTATCAACCACAACATATACAAATCCATACCTTATGCTACACCAACACTCTACTTCCAAATATACTACCATATGTACAACCATCAAAATCTCTTTTATCGCATCCTACTCCTCTTAAGATAAATGTTACGTCCTCGTAACTCACTAATACTAAATCCTTAGTTAAATCATCTCATCATCCTCATCACCACCACATGTCAAAGATAACCGCCTATAACCTCATTTCTATAACCGTTTCTATTTCCAAGGCTTTCTTACTTAAACAGTTCTCATATTTCAATTCACTCTGCACTCCATCTAACTAATACCGCAAAACCCTTAGCATAACCAATACTCCAACTCTTCCACATTACCATAACATGACATACCTCTCTATATAGACTATATAAAACTTCTATCGCCAAAAGCATAACTCACGATCCACACGTGTTACGTACACTCACACAAGATCCTCAAGTTCTTTTCTTTCATTACCGCAAGACTCATACATAACTTAACACGACACTAATTACTCAACACCCTACACTCACTGTCTCAACAAAGGATTATGAACCACCTGCATATATCAGATCATGACTATGACTACTGATGCCTCAACTTAAAACAAGATCAAAATTACCAGTAACAACATCTCACAATCAGTGTCCCATCAACAGAATGTCACTATACCATGACAACAACGAAAACATGTACAACTCTCTTTCATATCATACTCTACCCTCATTCCAAAACTTAACTGGTAAGAAACATCAATAAACAAAACAACTGTCTATCCGTACAAACCAAACTCACAGAAGCAACATTAAACAAAACAACAATTTATGTATAATCGGTATGTACTTTCAAACTCGAATCATAATCATCCCGCCTACTCCACCACAACCGGTGACGACATCACAATACCATCACCAACAGCCACACCGCAATGCGAAAATACCCGCATCACAACACTAAGTACCGTGCCGGATCACCACCCGAGGCACCACAACCACATCGATAGTCATCACAACTTACACAAATCCCCATAAACACCGACTCAACATAACTTCTCGGACAAGAAAAACTTACTCAAATCCACTTTAATAAATCATAATGCAACATGTTATATGAATTAAACAGATAATAATCTCATGAACATTATCCTTACCATTTCACGGAATAAACAAGTATCATCCATACACATACAATTTTAACCATCCATGCCAGATCAATCACATTATTAGCTTTTTAGCCTCATTCCATCAGATTGTCGTACCCTACATATATCACAACATTCATATAACATCTTTATAACTATCACACCATACCGCTTCTCGTGAGGTCAGAACCTCACACAAACATTTATACACATCATAGACCCACAATCACATCCAACTAGTCAATCCTGATCACGTAAGTTACCACTCGATAAAGGTTACCTGTCGCCCGAGCTTAACTCATATGCTCCTCATAACATATTTTCCCATTCGCATAACCATCACCTCATGCCATACCATTAATATTCAACCACTAGCGTTCGCCTCATATAACCACATCTTATACTCCCTTACAACCATACATATCAATTCGGCCTTTGTAAAATCAACCTCTCTAGGACTGCTGTCTCTCTTATCTATCATCACCCTTAACCACTAGTGACAACACCACAATACCACCACACGCCGTATATCAAACCTCTTACACTCATATCAAAACAACACGGTTTTTCTCCTATCTTTGGTTAACATCCCCAAATAAAGAACATCAAACCCATCAACAAAATTACCTCAACATTATTCCCAATACTATCCTTAATTGTATCGTCATCTAACTTTCAACCAAAAATCTCATATCGTGTAAATACTCCACCAACTCTTACTCCCTTAATTCCTCGAAACTCATTATTAATCATGTTGTCCTGAAGCTCCCATATAACCATTAACTAACATCCTCATGATAATATCACACAATTCGATGATTCCTTACCTTTATATCACATAACTCCGGTGAAAATTTTCCTTAGCTTACTTTTTACTCTTCTTTTCTCTTCACATTCAACAATACCATTTAATAGCTCAACTCCTTATTACTTCTATCTAATTCTTTAGTGCTCCGGTTACCTTCTCATTCCGCCAAAGCTCAAATCCCATTATTTCATGTCGATATCATCTCACTCTTTCTTACCATGGATCTTTTCTTATTATGCTATCGCTCACACCTGTCACTAACCTATCCATAAAATCAACGTTCACTGTTTAAACAACTTCATTTCATGCCGTTAAATGCCCAAAGAAATCACACGTAGTTTTACCTCTTAATAAACCAAATCTCCCAAACTCACTCACTGTCTACAAATCCACCTCGCAACATGTCTCCATAAAGTTCACTATATACTACTCTTCTCAACCCCTTTAAAACGAACTTTCACTGTGTATATTCTTAACCCACACGACTCCTAACCATCTCACTCCATAATTCTTTACACATCTCAAGTTGCCACTATCCAAACCTTCCTTTCAATCTTTTCATTCTCACGTTCCTTAGACCCACATCATCCCTTACCTACTTTCACTTACTTTTAAATCACTCAATTTCGCGAATAAATCACTCACCACGTCTCACCAAAACTTGCACCATGCCTCAATCAGCTCATCAATATTCTTTTTCTTTTTCCACTTCTCAGCACAACCACATATAGCTCATCTCCTCCCACCAAACTCACACTCACCATAAGGTGCCACTCACCACCCCATAAGATTGGGTAACTTACGTATCAAGACCAACTTACATGTAAAACAATGCATAAAGAAGTAAAATAACAACTTTGAATTAAACATAATATGCAACGAATGTTAAAAGATAAGCATATGACCCAAAACAGGGTTCACTAGATCGAGTACAGGCCACTCGATCGAGTAAGGGACTTACTCGATCGAGTAGGTGAAGATCAGAAGCACGTAAAACGAATCACCAGGGCTACTCGATCGAGTAGCTAAGGTACTCGATCGAGTTCCACCTTACTCGATCGAGTACCAAGGCTACTCGATCGAGTACCCCAATTCTCAAGACTTTGTCCAGTTTTAGAAAAAACCATAACTCACTCATTTCTTGATCGTTTTGGGCGTGTGACCTATCGTTAGAATCGTAAAAGAACAAGCTATCACCTCCAATTGGAATTACATTAAAATCATTTATGCATCTCAAGTTATAACAGTTTAAAGACAACTTTGTCAAATCGACGACATAACTATTTGATTTTTACTTCCCAAACAAACTTAAACAACAACCAAGCAAACAAAACCAAATCAAAACTCATAAAACCAGTATTCATAATCATATGTTACTATTTTCAAAAGCTAAGCAACAACATTCATCATGCACATAATTTATCTAACTTGCCAATTATGACTTACCCACATGTTTTTATTCTATCACTTTTCGTAAACAAAATCACAAATACATGACATCAAGTCCCCTATTCACATGTTACTAGCATAACAACATTATAGAATAACTTCCATTATATAACATGCTTAATCAGGAACCATGTTATCATACCACGATGATTCATCTTTTTCCACTAATTCATCCATCATACCACATATTTATCCATCATATTCGTTCAACATATTCACCCAGCACATGTTCAATTCACACTCCCAACCTTCTGTACTTTTACTCAACACGACAACAACAACATGTATACTTACACATCGCTT
This sequence comes from Silene latifolia, assembly GCF_048544455.1. Taxonomy (NCBI): domain Eukaryota; kingdom Viridiplantae; phylum Streptophyta; class Magnoliopsida; order Caryophyllales; family Caryophyllaceae; genus Silene; species Silene latifolia. The sequence continues at coordinate 246,098,987 of NC_133538.1, read as the reverse complement.
TATATATACAGACAAAACACTTTTCCTTACATAATTATAACATGCCAAATTACATGTATCAATCATTATACTTTCATGCTTTACAATCAACCAACATACAATTCACGTCATCATCATCTTTCAATTCAGATCCCCCATCCTCCACATGCATGCATCCATCAATTCATACAACATACTACTACATAGATACACACAACACACAATAAGCACATAACGATCCCGACACATATCCCATGGTGACCGGTTCAAAATTGTAGGGCGAGTTCGCGACTTTAGGACGTCTCCCAAGCCTTTGCATTAGCTCCTACAACCTTTACCCCGGGTTCATTTTAATTGACTCCCTAGATTCATTAGATTCATTGGTTACAGGTTTCAGGATCGTCGCTCTGATACCATTTGTAACACCCCCATACTCCAAGTGCCTTACCAGGACCACTCAGGTATAAGGATACTACCATCTCGGTTACCCGAGGCATGATAATCATAAGACAATGAAGAAACATACTTTATTAAATAAGTTTAAGTGATTACATAACCAAAACCAAAACCAACTGTAAGCAAAATACAACTGTTCTCAATCTATAAACCAACTGAAAGGAACTGTCCTAACAAACACAGCGGAAGACTAAAGACTCTGACATGTGATGACTCCATCCCCAGCTAGATCCCACGCGTATCCAAGATATACCCGCTTAAGCAACGCTCACCACCCCGAATGGATCACCACGTTTTAAATCATTTAAACGGGTCGACTAATCACACAACTCAATATACATCAACAATAAGATAAACATGACAGCTTAATCACACACACACAACCACACCAATTCCAATAATCTCAATCACCGATCGTCCACTGGACCCATTACCGCCATGGGGGACCGCAAAATGTACCCACCAAATCCCCGCTCATCATACCGAGCGATAACCCTGTCCCATTAATGTGCACATCCCTTCTGTGGCGGGTTCCACAGAAGGCGAAATTAGGGCGTGAAGCCACTCCCGCAAGTGACCCCACTCAGCCGAGGACACGCCTCGAGAACCACAGACAACAATCACAATCACAACCGTCACAATACAATTACTATATCAACAATCAATCTCAACACATCAACCAATATCCCATTATGGGACTAATACTGAGTAGGAAATCCTACCTGGAAAGCACACTATCGACGGTCTCTCTCGTCAATCAAAAAGCTTCCTCTATGAAACCTCCTCCTATCATACAACATATAAATGCTACCAAATCACATACTACTCAAAAACCCCCAAATCCCTAAATTAGGGTTTAACCAAATCAAAGGAAAGACAATAAAAAGGGTACATAGATCTTACCCTCGACGCAAGGAACTCAACGGTATAACCAACGATGAGAACCGACCTTCCAAACTCCGGGAATTGCTAACAATGCGATTAAGATGGTGAACTTGCTTGCTTTCTCTCTTAAACAAGAAAATTAGGTTTTGCAAAAGTGATTTAGAATAATGACGACGAAGCTTATATATCTTAATCGCCTAATTAACAAAACCCAAGAAAACTCCCCAAACCTACTCGATCGAGTACCCAAGGTACTCGATCGAGTACCCCCCTACTCGATCGAGTATCCCAGCTACTCGATCGAGTACCCAACAGGTCAGAAACTTTTCTAAAACGCAATCTACCCTTACTCGACAGAGTAAGGCCTACTCGATAGAGTACCCCAAAGACTCATAAATACGGAGTATTACAGTCTTCCCTCCTTAAAAAGAACTTCGTCCCCGAAATTCAACCCATACATAAAAACAAACATACTAACTCGGTCAAGACGCAACAAAGCTACTAAGAACTCAAAACAAAACCCCAACTTACAGAACATGAAACCATGAACTCTTAACACAAACTCTACCAACTATTCCTACCTCCACACCTCGCTCACGATGTCGTATCAACTACATCATAAACTCTCCCGACACTAACTCCATACATAACCAACTACATAAACATCAAACGGAATGTTACAGTTTATGTCGAAAACACCTCTTAAAACCGATTTCTAAAACCGTTTAAAACCTTTTTTACGGATTTTCAGAAGACAAACCGTCGAGAAAGGACGCAGCAACTGCTGCGCCTCTTCGAAGGAGCGCAGTTCCTGCTGCGCTTCTTCGTGAGGCTGCCGCAGTTCCTGCTTCCTTTCTTCTTCCTTCGTCCTCTGTAATTCGTTCGTCTTTGTTTGTTTGATTTGTTTTCTTTAATTTTTCGATACAATAGTCTAATAATCTCATGTATATTGTTTATCATTCATTCACACGTATAATTCATCACTTGAATCCGACTTAAATCCCTTATAATCTCATATTTGCGGGTTTTTGTCATTAAATTCAATCCAGGTTGTAGAAATTCGATTCTTTCATATTGAGTTTCTGGAATTCGACCTTTGATATATTTTTCGTCTGTCTTTTGTCGTATTCATCATTAATTTGTCGTTAATTCGTTATGTCTAACCTATTTAGTTCACCCATGTCACTAATTAATCGTTCATTCATGTAAATAATTCGTTTGCATCCGTCTCATCCATGTTTTGTTGCGTTTATGACCATTAATCACATGTAAACAACCTATTAATCACTTTCATCCGAGTAAATACATTAATTATCACTTAAAATCACCAATTTACATTAATGATTTGCAGTTCCGGCTTCACGGCCAGAACTCACCCTTGGAACAGACGCAGCATCTGCTGCGCCTCTTCCAGAGGGCGCAGTCTTGTTGCGCCTGTTCCAGGTTGAGTTCTGTCTCTGAATTCCGTTGTTGCTTGACCTAGTTTAATTAGCTCACATATAATTGGCTATTAATCGTATTATCACCTACTGATCTGTTCGTTAAATCTTTCTTTTATTCTTTTTCTCAAATCATCCGTTTTAGAGGTATTTTCGACATAAATCAATTAATCCATTGTAATTTTCTATTATTGTGTTATTTATCGCATTTGTATGATTTATTTGCATGCCTTCACATGTAATTGAGCATTAAATCCTGCTTTGACCCAATTGTATGCTAAAACTATGTGTCAACCGACTTAGTCTAATTCTCACATGCTAGGATTAAAACTTGGATGTTGCATTGCATGCATATAATCGACGATATATCGAGTATAGATGATGTCCCTAATCATTAGTAGAGGCCGCTATCGAGGCGGGCGGGATTAGGTGTTCGATCAAAAGAGCTTCCTAATACGTACCCTCACCCCTTACTCCAGATCTCTGTGAACATCCGTGTTCATTGGCATCCACGAGAGTCATTCTAGACATAGAATGCTAAGGGTAACGATTGCTTAGTGTTCATGTCTCTACTTTGTGTCTTGACATGACACGAGATATTCGAACGGTTCCAATTTCCCATATAAATTGGTGGCGACTCCAACAAATGCAAACGCTTGTTCTCTTCCTCCCAAGCGCCCCCGTGGGCCCCCCCCCGTTGTCCACACTACCACAAACTGCCACTAGCCGACTGGCGACATCGTCCCCATCCCTCACCCCCTTCCTGACCCCGCTGACAAGTGACAACCCTCTCCTCGAACAAAATTCCCGCCACCACCCCTATAATTGCCACCTCCAAACGACCAAAAACCTCCGATAAATATCAACTTTCTAACAAAGGCAAACCCCAAAACTCCAGTTACGCAATCTGAAAGCGCCTTTCCTTGTGAAACAAAGATTCTCTAAGAATGGACACCCTTCCCCTCTTTAAGAGCCACTTTGACCAAAATATGATCGTCCATGAATACCTCTCGATCATTCTTCTTTTTAATAGCCCACTCAAAAGAGTAATTCATGTCAACCGATGCTAAAATGTAATTCTTTCCTTAGTAAGCGCGGTAGTCATAAACGAAAACATTGCTTCAGGCAAAGTTGGCCGTCGATCGGAATAAGCGTGTTCCAAACAATGTTAAAGTGTCCCAACAAAATAAGGCAATCCTTTTTCATCCCTATCAAACCTCCTCTCCTCTCTTTAAAAGCTAGATAGTGACCTCTAAATTTCTGAAACAAAACCATTGCAACAAATATAAAACTTTCCCTGTTTAACTTCTCTTTTCCAAAACCATCATCCACTCATAAAGGAGATGCCTTCCATGCCCCCACCTCTTTTACCTTTCAAATATTCCCTCCTAAAAATACAAATATAATGTCATCTATTTTTTCTCAAAGTTGCACATTCAAAAGCACAATTCTTAGCCTTTCTAATCTCTTCTTCCTCCAAGATGGCTCACGAATTCGAGGTAAGGCTCTATAATCGAATCCCCTCATGTTTCATCTAATTCATGGTATTAAATCTGAGATATGACCCAGTATCGTAACTAAGTTATAGAAGTGTTGGTCGTATTTATGGTGCAACGCCTGAGATTAAGTTTCATACCTAGTTTTAATACTATGGTCTAAATACCCAAATAGTGTTTCTAAGTTTTTCTCAGTTTTCCTGCCATAAAAATGCAGAGACCTCGAATCACCGAGATACATGTACGCATGGACTGCAATGGATGTGTGCAGAAGATCAAGAAGGCTGTCAATGGGATAAATGGCAAGTTTATAACTTAAGTCTAAAGCTATGAATTTCTTACATACAATCTAGCACCCAAACTTGTAAAAATAACAATTGTATTTGTTACCTGCAGGGATATATGATTTCTACATCGATTTCCCGCAGCAAAAGCTAACGATCATCGGAAGGGCAGATCCTGAAAGAATCATGAAAGCGATAAAGAAAGTTAGAAAAGTTGCAACATTATGTTCCCACACAGAAGCACCAGACCCAAATTCTCAGCCAATACAACCACCACCAGATGCAGGAGCTCCACCACCAGATGGAGGAGCTCCGCCTCCAGAAGGAGGAGCTCCAGGACAAGAAGCGGGACAATGTCAACCTCTAGAACAACCACAAGCACAAGAAGCTCATCCCCCTCCACCACCAGAGCAACCCACAGACCAGCCACCTCCACCTTATCAGCCGGAAAACCCACCAGGTCAAGGTCAACAGCCAGAGTCAATCCCTCCACCCAGACAACCTGACATGCAACCAATACCGCCATCACACCCTCCAATTCCTAATCACAGCCCACCAGAGTATGGTCGCAGCTATGGATATGGATATGGACAAGGAGATGGGTATGGTCAGAGTTATGGGCCCAGTTTTAGACACGAGCCACCAAGCCAACATGTTTATCACGCGCCACCGCATGATTCTGGCTATTATGAACGGCCCAGGCATGATTACCATGAACCACCGAATGTATCTGGTTACCATCAGCAGTATCAGCCCATGTACAATAACCCACAACCTCAATCTATTTATCACCACTCACCATCTCAACCTCCATACCATAACCCACCACCTCTAGTTGCTTATCATGAACCACCACAACCACCTGGAGGCCATTATTCTGAGCCACCTCCACAAACAGTTGCTTATCATGAACCATCTCCTCAAGCCATTCATCATGAGCAACCACCTCAACCAGTATACGCAACTCATAGTTACAATATGTACAGACCAGCTCAATCCATTACAGAATACCATTATGTACAATCACCACCCAGATACACCTCAAACAATCGGACTAACTACTCCGATATGGACTCATATGAGTATAGCAATATTAGTGACAGAAATGTTACTTCTGTATTCAGTGATGAAAATCCAAATGCATGTACAATAGTATAGTACTTTCTTTACAATGTTCTTCTCGTATCAGTTTTGAGGTTAAAGTTTGAAACTTTGAGTGTAAATATGTCCAAGACTACAAAAAAATTATATTTCTTTTAGATTTAAATAAAGTAATATACAGATGGAAAAAAAATGCGGTTCCTGTGTCATCTTGTAAAGGTGTAAAGACTAATTGGAAGAATATTATATTAAGGAGTAACATTAGTATCATTGCAAAGGAAAAGTCCTATAACTTAATGCTTTGGAGTTGATCCATTGAAAAGCTAATGGATATGTGACAGGAATGTAAACATACTGGTAAGAGATAATGCTGAGGCAGGAATCAGATTCTGGCGTTTTGGCCAAAGAAGAATCAATACCGATTTCTGCCTTTTCCTTAGAAAGATACTATACACACGAGCAAACTAATACACAAATATATCCCACATTTGTTTATTACTCAGCTTTTGTTTAAGCTAATCATTCTGCTAATTTATTTATCATTAGCCAAGAATATTTTCTCCACAAAAATGAATTTAGCACAATTAAAATGTGGGAATGAAAATGAGTGGGGACAAGTGATGGCATGGCAGACGAGTATTGGCTCGGTATAGGTGAAAGAAGTGAGGTAGCGTTGGGCAGCTGGAATAGCGGAGGCGAAGCCAGCTGTGCGTGGCCTCGTGAATTGTGATGGTATGGCAGATGGGTATTAGCTCGGTAGTGCTAGAGTTGGATTCTCTGCAACTCATAGAGCTTCTTAATTCTCATAAAATCCCGGCAAGTTACTTTGGTAACATTGTTGAAGAAATTTGAAGCCTTGCTAGTCATTTCAATAATATAAGATTTAGCTTTATTAAACGAAGTGGTAATGTAGTTGCTCATAGTATAGCGTATTATATGCCTCTGGATTATTCGACCCAGGTATGGGTGGATTCGTGTCCAGGCTCTTTCGCAGACACTGTATCATCCGACCTCTTGTCAGCCTCTGAACATTAATAATATGGGATTTATAAATAAAACGTGGGTGGATTGGGACAAATAAGTAAATAAGCACTTCTCCATGGGTTAATTGTTAAACTGCTACACTGATAATTGTTTCCTTTTCTGATTCTGTAACATAACATATATAGAGCAAGATACCAAGCCTTAACAAACTCTCTAGCAACCTCTAAATCACCAAGTCTCAAAAGTCAAAATTGTCGCTTCCTATTCAGAAGTTAAAGGGGATTAAAACATAAATTTAAAAAATTTAGGTGGGCGAATTGTAACTTGGGTAATGAAGCACTAAAAAAATTTGTGTATATGTGAAAGTGCGTTGAACAAAAAAGCAAGATATAAAGCACTTATGTGATAAAACCTATGTAAATATGACGGGGAGGCTTTTAAGCTTTATATTTAAGGGTACAAATACTGAAGCATTCAATGAAACAGAGCTTCATGTGTGAATGGTTTCAATTATGCTGATCAAACGTCGTCCTGACCCAAAATATATGGTAACATAATCAAATATTCAGCTACTCAGAAGCGTTTTCTACCAACAATGAACAACCACAAGTATTTGTAAAGGGCCACCTACGGTGTCACCCATATCATGAGTTCACCATGGAAACAGTAAATCAACTCTAGCATCTAGCAAGCGCCTCATAATTACAAGCAGCGCTAATGAGAACAACATGACATTTTGAAGACCTTAATTTATAGCATCATATGTCATGCCTTAGTGTAGTAACTACTACTTGTATTTTTTTTTCTCGCAAAGACTATCTTAAACCCTACTTAGTAATTTATTCCCCTCAGCCTCATTAAATTTCCTTTTAAACTTTCTATTTATTGATGAAGAGTTAAGAACGATAAACACCTAAGAGGGGGAGGGGGTGAATTAGGTGTACCCTTTAAAAATTTTCTCCCTTACTTGGTTAATGACTAACACAAGTAAGATCTATTAATACGAGTTTGAGAAACTTAATGGATTGTAAGTTCACAAACGATGCAAACAGTCTATGCAACAAGATGAGAAATCAAGTTGCACAAAGACCGAGAGCGAGATTAACGTGTAAAAGAAGAATGATAAGAGAACGTGAAAGTAAATAAACAAACAAGACGATGTTTAAAAATTGGTTCAGCTCCTACTCCGGAGCCTACGTCCAACCGTTATTTTATTGCTTGTTTAGAAATGTACTCAAACTTAACTAAATCATTACAATGAAACAACTCGCCAACCTACTCCGGTTGTAATGCTTAAAGCTACTCCGCTTCAAGACTTTCTCTTGCTCAAAGCTACTCCGCTTCAAGACTTAAGGTTCTATCTCAACGGTTTACAGAATCAGAATCTCAGTGGTTCACTTAAGACCATGGAGATTACAATTAAGACCTAAACATGGGAATCATTGAACATATTCGTTTATGCAACAGTTAAGCGAACTGATACTTGGAGATTTTACAGCTTTGAAAAACAATTGAAGACTTTTGAAAAACAGAAAACGGTTTTGCAAATGATTGAAGAACAAAGTTTTTAATGCTGAAAAGATTTGCAAAGTGTTTACAATGAATGCTCTTTCAAAGTCTTACAATAAATGAAAAATGAAGTGGCTATTTATAGAGAAAGGTAGTGTGTAAGAGAAGGATCTTAACACTACTTTAATCTAATATCCACAAGTTAGTAGCATGCATTTTCATTTAAAAATATAAAAGAACAATCAGGTTTGAAAGGCTCAAGGTGGCTGCATTTTTCCAAAGCAAAGGAGTGTTTCCCATACAGTATGGGAACTCACAATTTTGCTACAAATGGAAAAAGCATAAGACCTATTTTTAGCATGAAAAACAACTTGCACAAATGGGATTATCATCTTTTAAATTATTGTGCAAGCATATTCCTTTTGTTCTTTTTGTTCTTCAGTTTGAAATAATGTTTGTTTTAAACATAGAAAAGCTTTTTTAAAGAATTTCAAACACTTGTGAATTTCCCCGAAAATTCTCCATTCGTTAGTACCAGAAACCATGGTGCAACAGTCTCAGGAACTGTTGCACAATTTTGCCATAACTTATGCGTAAAAGAAATATGTTGAACTACCTCGTTTACAACATTTGTTCTAGACTATGGGCATGCTTGACTTGTCCTTCATCTTGATCATCTTGAACTTCTTTGAACAATCATGGGATGCTTCAATTTGCTAAACATTTACTAAGAGGCAAACAATTAAATCATAATGAAACTTGGCATCATCAACCAAGTGTGTTCTAACAAATTCCCCCTTTGATGATGACAAATTTTAAATATGTGTGAAGTTCCCCCTAAGCCCATGGTGAGTCGGTCTTTGAACCAAATAGTAAGGACATCATTTAAACATGATCAAGGTGAGTGGGGGTCAACATGCTTGGCCTAAGTAGAACATCTAATCATTATAGCTAAGACAAATTCACGGTGAACGTTAGCCGAAGAGTTGTTAGTTAACACATAAACACATAATTTAACTACTTCTCCCTCTTGACATCATCAAGAGAAGGACAGAAACATGTTCAAGTAGTACATAATTAAACCAAAGACAAATGTTCAAAATAAAAGAAAAGAAACAGCCCATAGTTTGCATAAGAATTAAGAACAAAGAGCCAAAAGGATAGGAAGGCAAGGGTAGGTAAGGATGCCTCATTCATCATCGGACACATGACCACCAAGAGCTTGCACACGCTCAATAAGATCTTCATTCAAGGTTTTGAGCTCAGCAACATCTTCCTTAAGAGTCTCATTGTCCACAACCAATTTGGACACCATGTTCATAAGCTTGTCCAAGTTACCGAGAACAACACCCATTTCAACAGTTGAACCAACTGTTGCACCAGTTTTACCTCTACCCGAGAACTTGCGGGTCAATTTCCCATTGTTGATGGCCAAAGTCATTTGAGAAAGCAAACCCATGGTCATGTCATCACTGAGTTTTTCAATACCGGGGCTACCTTTCATGACTATCTTCTGTTTCATGAAGACAATGGACAACCACATACCGTATGGAATCACGTTTTCTTGTCAAATTTTCCCTTTTGGAGGTCGGGGGCAATCTCATTGATACGGTGGAAGATTAGTTGGGGAAGGTTGATGGGACGACGTTTGATAATGTGGTGAATAAGGAGCATCTCAAGGAGAGAACATCGTCCTCTACTGTTATTGCTTGGTAAGATGGCTCGGTGAACAAGGTTAAAGGTGAAACGATGGGGGGCTTGAAGTTCATGGGCATATATATTGGTGGTGCCACTGTCATTGTCGGGTCGAAGGGTTCTCATAACCTCACTAGTCATAGCTTCATCAATATCACCCCAAATGGTCTTAGGAAAGATGGTAAGACCCACGGCTTCAACCTCAAGGTAAGAGGCAAGTTGGTCAATGGTCAAGGCAAAGGGTTTTTGGTTTATAAATGCCGAGAGATTTCCTGATGCAACATCAACCTTGACTGTTGCATAGAACTGAATTAACTCCGACATGTAAACCGGAGAATGTTTGTCGAGGAGATTAAACCAACCCTGACCAAAAATAGCAGCTTTGAAGAATGCAAAAGCCGGAGAAGAATCATACCATGTTTTCTTGTAACGTCTCCCACTGTGGAAGCAATATGTAAGCATGCCGTGACATAGCTTGAGGGTGTCATCCGGAAGGTCGAGAGAGTTGAGATGAGCAAGGACCTCGTTTTTGAATGCCTCATCGTGAGTGGTGACCATCAACTCCGTGCATGTATTGAGAGGAATTTTATCCTCAATAACATCATCATCTTCCTTTGGAAGGACCACCTCCCTCTTCCGTGGGTACCTCGGCCTTTTAGCCGTTTGTGGTTTTGGTTCCTTCTTTCTTTTGAGACCGGCCTTAGATTTTGCCTTTGATTTGGTGGGGGTTTCAGTGATAATATCATCATCATCACCAAATAGTTCAGTGATTTTGATTTGGGATTTTGTTTTGGGTTTTTCGGGAAAGAGAGGTTCAAATTCATCAGCAACAGTGTCTTCATTGGCGGATTCATTGATGTTTTCAATGTTGGGAATGGTCTCTTCTCCATGAAGAACTTCCTTTTCAGAAGTTTGATTTGGGGAATCAATTTTTTCACCTCTTTTTTTTCTCTCTGTTTCCTTTTCTTTTTCGATTTCACTCTCTTTCTCTCTTTCCTCATCTTTTTCACTTATTTTTTCATCTTTTTCATTTTTCTCTTCAACATCTTTCTCATTCACTTTTTCAGATTCTTTTTCTTTTTCTTTGTCAACAATATCACCAACAACCTCAGTTTCCTTTTCTTCTTCAACAATAGTACCAACAATCACATCATCATCAATTTCTTTGTCTTTTTGGATGTTGCTTGCTATTTGTTTGAGCGTGGGCTCGTCTTCCTCGGAATCAACATCAACATTTGAGTCCAACATCAAGGAGATTGGTGGACTTCGTTTTAATCCACCACGACCTCCTCTACCACGACCTCTTCCTTTGACAGCCATGGATTTCTTTCGTGCAACATTTGGTTTGACTGTTGGTGGCTTGGAAGGAGACGGGGTGGGTTTGTCGGATTTTTCAATACTTGCAGCGGATTGTGTGGCCATTTTTTGTTGGGCAATATATTTGGGGTTGAATGTATTTCTAAGGTTTTGAATTTCTCTTCTAGTTGATATTTTGGGAGCCATTTTGTGGGTGATGATTTTGACGGTTTTGGAAGATGAAAGAGGTTGAGAGAACTTTTGAATTTTGAAGTGAGTTGTGGGTAAATGGGAAAGTGGGGTTATTACATGGGGGTTTTGTTTGATGGACGGTTGGAGTGTTAAGGAGGGAGTGGTTAAAGGTTGAGGTGGAGTGTTAAATGAGGGTAATGATGGGATAGAGGGCGGCTTGGTGTAGGATGTGTTAGATGGGACATAAAGTAGTGCAAAACTCAATGCAAAATAATTCAAATGCAAAATGTGGAGTTCCAATGCAATTTTTTCGGTACACTTGTTATATGGCAATTTAGACATTTTTAAACTTGAGAACATATATATATCATTTCATCTCTAGTCAATCATATGGGAAAGATAATTTTAATTTATGTCACATGTCGCCTAACAAACCAATTTCCAACCGAAGTTTTACGAATTGTTCCCTTTCTAACGGTTTTGTAAAAATGTCCGCAATTTGATTTTACGTTCTACAAAAGGTTAGACATATATTTCCTTTTTCCACTTGATCACGTAGAAAGTGATGCCTTATGTCGATGTGTTTTGTCCTAGAATGTTGTATTGGATTTTTCGAGATGTTAATGGCACTTGTATTATCACAAAATATAGGAGTAGTTTCGACAATAAGACCGTAATCACGCAATTATTGTCGTACCCAAAGAATTTGAGCACAATAAAGAGCGGCACTTACATACTCACTTTCGGCCGTGGATAGAGCAACGGTATTTTGCTTCTTGGATGCCCATGAGATAAGGCACGGTCCTAAGAAGGTGGCAATACCCGAGGTACTTTTTCTATCCAACGAACTCCCGGCATAATCCGTATCCGAAAATCCTTCAAGATCAATGTCATAATGAGTTGGGTACCAAAGGTATAAACCTTGCGTTCCAATCAAATACCTAAAAATCCGTTTGATGGCTTTGAAGTGTGATTCTTTAGGATTTGATTGGAAACGAACACACACACACACACTAAATTGTATGTCGGGTCGACTAGCGGTTAAATAAAGCAATGAACCGATCATACCTCGATATACCCTTTCACTAACACTCTTACCATTTTCGTCTTTGTCAAGATTAAGCTTGGCAATCATAGGTGTAGGCATAGGATTCGAGCTAGTTAACCCAAACTTACTTATCATTTCCTTTAAGTACTTTTGTTGGTGAATCATGGTTCCTTTTTCATCTTGCTTAATTTGAAGACCAAGGAAGAATCCAAGTTCTCCCATCATGCTCATTTCAAATTCAGAAGTCATAAGATCCGATGAGTACTTGTAAAGAATATTGTTAGTTGCACCGAAAATAATGTCATCGACATATACTTGCACAAGCAACAGTCGTTCCTCTGATTGTGACTTGATAAACAATGTCTTATCAACCGAACCACGTACAAAACCATTTTTTAATAGGAATTTGGAAAGCCTATCATACCAGGCTCGGGGAGCCTGTTTTAAACCATAAAGTGCTTTGTCAAGTTTAAATACGTGATTAGAGAACTCATTGTTTAAAAAGCTCGGGGGTTGTTCGACAAAAACTTCTTCTTCAAGATAGCCATTTAAGAAAGCGGTTTTAACATCCATTTGAAAAAGTTTTATGCCAACATGAGATGCAAAAGCTACGAGCATTCGTATGGCCTCAAGCCTAGCTACCGGTGCAAAGGTTTCATCGTAATCAATCCCTTCTTGTTGATTAAACCCTTGTACCACTAGTCTAGCTTTATTCCTTACGATTTCTCCAACATCATCAAGCTTATTGCGATAGACCCATCTCGTACCAATTACAGTACGTTGAGATGGTCTAGGGACCAGATGCCATACCTTGTTTCTCTCAAATTGCTCCAATTCTTCTTGCATAGCCGTGACCCAATATTCATCGGATAGCGCCATTGTGATATTTGTGGGTTCAATTTGTGATATGAATGCTTCAAAAGCACAGTGATTTTGGAGAGATGATCTGGTTTTCATTCCAGAGGTAAGGTCACTGGTTAAATTTGATAGAGGATGGGAACCTTGATGCTTCCATTTCTTTGGAACAAGGGTGTTAGAGGCCTCATGTGTTTCGGTTGGTTCTGATGCAACAATGTCAGTGACTGTTGCATGGGGAATATTGTGTGAGGGTGTTTGTGGATTTATTTCAATTTGGTTAGTGGTTGGTTCACTGCACTCCTCATTCCCCCTGGATGAGCTAGCTTTATTTTGAGATGAAGGAGGGTTAATTCCCCCTGAATTTTGGCCAGCCTCCTCATGCAACAGTGGCTCCAACTGTTGCTCAGCTTCTTCCACTACTTGATCCATGTCATGGCGTATCATTCCAATTTCGAAGTCATCGTCTTCCTCGTCATCTTCTTCATCATTAACCTGAGTGTTTGAAACAAAGAGACTAGATTCGTCAAATATTACATGAACGCTTTCTTCCATATTGGACCTTTTTAACCCAAATTAAGAATTCATCAAAAGTTTGATCTTTAGAACTTAAGAAGAGAAGCCAAACAAATCTTGTAAAATCATCAACAATTACACAAATATAGCGACTTCCACCTTTACTAACAATAAGCATGGGTCCACATAAGTCTATGTGAATGAGTTCAAGAGGCAAGGAAGTGCTAACAATCTTTTTGGATTTAAAGGAGCATTTTACTTGTTTACCTTCAACACAATCGTCACAAAGTGATTTGAATTCAAATTTGATGTTAGGAATGCCATCAACTAAATCAAGTTTCTTAAGGGTATTAAGTGTTTTAGCATTTACATGACCAAGTCGTTTATGCCAAAGCCAAGGGTCATTCTTTTGGACACTCATGCATGATAGTGTTTGACTTGACAATGAGTATAAGTTAGTCATGTAGACATCTTTGACACATTTACCTTCAAGAATGAGTTTCTTAGTTTTTCCATCAATTATTCTACATTCACTAGCAAGAAATTCAACGATATTACCTCGATCACACAATTGTGATATGCTTAGAAGATTGTGTTTCAAACCTTTGACAAGCAACACTTTGTCGATACATAGTGACTTTGACTTACCAATTTTTCCAATACCAATGATTTCACCTCGTTTGTTGTCACCAAAAGTCACCATGCCACCATCGTAGGCTTCTAGCGAAAGGAATTGGTTTTCATCTCCCGTCATGTGACGAGAGCATCCACTGTCTAAGTACCAATTGCTGCTGCCTTTCGCTAATGCCTATAAGAAATCAAACAGTTAGTTTAGGAACCCAAACTTGTTTGGGTTCCTCCTTGACAACAACTTTCTTGGCTTCTTTCTTTCTAGCACAAACATGTTTAGCCACTTTAGTACTTTTTTCTAGGTCAAGGACTCTCTTTTCACAACCATTGAACTCGTGACCAGTTTTACCACAGTAATTGCAGATAATGTACTCAGGAAGGCCAGCATACTTTCTTCTTCGAAAATCAGTTACGCTTGGGTCTTGGTTTCGAGTGCAACAGTGCGTAGAACTGTTGCATTTGAAACCAAGTCCGAAGATTTTTTGCACGGTTTTTATATTCTTGAGATTGTTTTAGAAGAAACTCCAAGACATTCTGACTTCCTTCCCATTTCAAATAGAACATCTTAGCCTCATCTAGCTCTTTGGTTAGTTTGTCAATTTTAGCAAGATGATTAAGATTTAGTTGACCTACTTTGTCGAACGCATGTTTAGCATGTCTCACCTCATCACTAAGCAATAAGCCAATTTGCTCAAGTTGCTTGTTATCTCTTTTGCACAAGGTGAGGTCAGCTAACAGAGAGTCACGTTCTTTAGTTAGTGAAGACACATGTTTTGTGAGAGTCTCAATTTCCTTCATAGACTCAGATGCAACAGTTGCATCATCTATTGCATGGATTTGTTCAGCCTTTTTCAGAGTTTCAATTTGAACAAGGAGATCATCATTTAAATTTTGCACTCGATCTAAAGCACTTTTAACATGACTTGACTCATCATTTAGCATTTCAGAAATTTTGACAAGATCTTCTTTTTCATTTTGACATGTTGCAAGATCAATCAAAAGTTGGTCACGTTCTTTGGTTAGTGAGGACACAGCTTTGTCAAGGAACTCTTCTCCCTTGTTAGACACAGATGCAACATTGCACTGATCTGTTGCATGTATTTCATCAACCTTTTTAGCAAGAAACAGATTATAACACCCTTCAATCTAGCCTTAATTAAATACGTAAATTCTACGGAAAAACTGGTAGGATATGTTTGTAAATGGTTCAACTAGTCCAAAAACCTGCAATTTCAAAATTTTTTTCTAACTTAAACCATTCACAACCAATCCAACTCAAGAAGAGTGTCAAAAACCCTGCAACAGCTGATAAACTAATTTACATACATAACTAAAGACGCGGAAATATAAGGATACAAACCAAAAATAGAAAAGGGAGACATATGTCCCTTCAAATAATATACAAACTAAAAGTGTAAAAGGTTTACTAATAGAATAGCCAAAACTAGGTCCAAAGTTCCTTGCTCACTAGCTCGTCTGTGACCCCCAACAAAGCATCAACAACCTGTCAATCGCATTTTATACAAACACGAAAGCCACAATTCAGTGGGGAGTAACTTCGAGTCCTCCCAGCCACGAATCGTCAAAATTAATGCAACATGTAGTAAAACATGTAAACAAGATGATAAAGAATTCAATTATCAATTATTCTAACATATGAGCCCTAAACTGACCAAACTAAACTAACATGTGAAACATTTAACAAATTGTAATCCAAACTCTATCAACCATAGCCGGCTTGCATCTCACCTTCTATGATTCATAGAATCATCAAACAAGAAAGGGCAATATATCAAAGACAGGCATAAGTTCTTAGTACCGTCAATAGTCACTTTGTAACTCGAGTCTATACCACGAGGTAGGGAAGGTAATCGAACCGGTATCTTGGCTCAGCGGTTACTATTAAGAAAACATGGCCAAGAGACAACACAACCCTAGCCTAAAATCTGCGGAGACCTAGACATGCGGATACACACCACCGCACCCAAGACCCACAACTTTTTTAAAACAAAGTGAAGTGAGTACCCTAAGGACACCACCGAAGGGTTGGCTAGTACTTAAGCTGACCACATACTATCAAAATAAGTAACGAGGTCATGCCCCAACTTGGATATAAATCCACTAGTCAGGAACACAAAGGCTATCAAGCGGTGAACATATACTCGTCAGAGACTATAAAGACCTATCTATGATGAAGGCCGAAATACTCACCTAGGACCTAGTCCCACTAGTCCCACTTGAATACTTTAGCCCACACCACACACGACTCACCACACAAGTCAATTAAGACACCCACTTAACCATAAGAGGGCAAAAAGTCCCACTTACCAACATGAATTCTAACATTCTATCATGTGAAAGGCTATATAATATTGTCTATTCAAATGGATAAACCAACAGTTCCTCAATAAGTATTCAATACTAATTTCCAATCCTAGCAATTATAACAATATTTAAGGCTTTAGGGGAAACTAGGGCCATTACAACAAAATAAGAAGCTATTAAATTCAATAAGCTATACATGTGAACTAAAGCTTGATAAATGGCCTAAAACAAGAAAAAGGCCGATTATCTAAATCATTCAACCGAATTTTTACCCGCAACCCCACCTGCGGCACAGTACGGGTCAAATTGCGGTGACCAATCACTCAATTAATCGACATCGCATCGATCAAAGGGACTAAGGCTCGATTTTGGCACAATCAACAAAACATTACATTTATCGCTAAAAAAATTCATTTTGAGCCTATGAATTACAATTTCATTTTGTAAACTATCGTAACATGTGATAACTATTAATATAAGCACAATTTTACCATTAACATATTTTTTTATTACTAGAATGATTCAATTCAAATTACTACCCATTTGTTACTTATACTAATCATAACATTAATCAACCTAAAATGATGAACAAAGCTTGGAAAACCGCGAAACAAGCAACGGACCGACCCGGGCCAACCGTGGGCTAGCCGTGGGCCTGCCACGGGCCTGCCACGGCCTGCCGGCCTGCTGCCCCACCCTTAATCCTCTTTTTTTTTTCATTTTTGTTTAGTAAAAGACCGTCTGAACATTAATTAATCGTCCCCAATTCAACTTTGTTAATTTAAACTAACAAAAGGCATAATTTAAGCTAACAATTGACATGCATGCAACCATTCTAAACATGTGAAAACTAATTCTCAAACAAAAATTCACCAAACATACAAAAATCAAAAACATGTGACGATCTTTCGTCGAGTAACTCGAAATATGTTACTTTAAGCTAGAAAAAGAGCAATTAGCACCTCAAACCCAAACCCTAACTAGCAACTATCCGCTATCTTCAATAATATACGAGTCCCCAAACTCGTCTTCCAATCCTTCACCTAAATAAACAATTAAAACACAATAATAAGCATATAAACCGAAAATTCCGAAATTTGGTCTTAAAACAACTTAATGAAAACTGAAATTAGAACATACTAAGTCGTAGATCTCGGCGAGGGGATTCCGGAAAGGTAAATTATGCGAAAAACGGACTAGTAACGAAGAAATTGTGTCGAAAATAAGCTTGGAATGATGAAAATGGTGTTTTTTAGAAAAGTAGAAGATGAAGGTAGAGGTAAACCAGAAAAAAAGAAAGAAAAGGGAGGGGGAAGCCGTGTAAGGGAGAAGGAAAGGAGAAAAAGGAAGTGCGGGATTTTTAGTCGGGATTTTTACGAGTCGGGTTTGACTTGTTTCAATAATAATTAAATCCGTAAGTCAAATGCAAATTCCGTCAAGACCAAAGTCTTTAAACACGAGATTACAATAAAATTGAGTATTCATACGACCCATTTCCAAATTCGTTTACCCAACGTTCAAACGAATTGTCATTTTCCCCCCGATACGCCCTTATTTCGAAATAAAAGATTTTACACGGTTTAAACTATTTTTAAACATTTCAAAACTATCAAAATAAATACTTTTCTTCAAAATATAATAAAATTATATTTCTTTGAATTATTTTTACTTTAAATACATTATTGTCAAATTTTACTTGATTAATTAATTATTTTAGAAATATTTTAACGATCCGAAATTACGGGGCGTTACAATCACCCCTCATTTTAAAAAGTTTCGTCCTCGAAACTCAGAAGGAGAAATTATAGTTATAAGAAAATATAGGTATCTTTCCAATGAAACAGTGATACTCTTGTTGATCAGACAAGAACATCCACATTCATATCAAGATACAAAAATATTTCTACACCAATAAATGAGAAAACCCATTATTGGGACGTCTCCAACAACGAGATTTAACATTCACTAATGTTAAAATCATTGAAAATCATAAAAGCATTTTCAAAATTTTAGTTTAAAGTTCTATAATAAGAATAATATCTTTACTAATTATGATTAAATACGGCTTAGTACCGCGGAAAAGAAGTAAGAAAAAGGAATCATTACACAAAACAAGAAAGGTTCACTCAATTTTCCAACCACAGAGTCATCTTACTAGGTCCTCCGAACATCAACAGGGCAACAATCAGAGGTCACACTAGTCCAAAGAGCCATCTGTACCACTCATCGACAAGTCTATGCATAAGCTAATCCTTGAGACAATCCTATCCTCTACAATATTCCAATTCCAATAGAAAGATTCCTCAAAGGGTTCAATATAAGGTCCAAATTTACAATAACATTCCAAAACAACTTTCATAAGCCTAAGGTTAAGGCTTCCAACAAAGTTATATTCGTATCCAACTAGTGTCAACTATGGTTCCTCAAACATTCTACAAGGTTTTCATTTCAAAACAAGGTAGTAACATACCAATCCCAAAATCCGAAAAATCAATAGGATCTCACGTTCCTTTATCCTTTTATTTATTAAGGATTGCCAAAAGCGGAACTACACTCAACTACAACACTGTCCCATCATCTCAAGTACTCAATGCGACCTCAAGGTCTATCAAACTATAGGTTTAACAAATTCTTCTCAATACTAAGTCTCTCTCAACTCAAAAACTCTCAAGAGCCAATTAATACCAAATCACATCACCAATCCATTCTGGTCATCTACATCCCCAAGGAGTATTCTTTCAAATTTGATATCCTAAACTTACTTACTATCAAATTCTCAAGGAACAAGGTCATAATTGTAACAACACTATATCACCTTAGAGTTCCTAAAACCATTAATTGAAATTATGTTCCTTAGCCTAACAATTGGTGTCAACCATACCATTACCTCAATAGTAATCAATATCGCTCACTAAGACCAACTAATAATCCCACCTTTAACATATCTCACACGGTAACATATACATTATCAAACCCTCATCTCCAAAGTGATTATGAAAGCCCAACCCAAACTCGGCTACTTAGTCAAACCTATATCCTCAAATCACATCTCACAAACTCTGTAAACATGGTCAACAGGGTACCAACTATACTAAGGAGGTAAGGAGTGATAACGGAATAGAGAAACAGTAAAACATTTCTGAAGGGTGCATGCATCTGACAAGTTAGGAAACTAAGGAGTCAGACCGTAAAGATAACGGTTGACAAAAATAAGAGGTATTCGAGTTAAGAAGATATCTCGGGAAAGAAGAAGTTACGTAAAATTTAGCATAAAAACAGGGTTCAAAGATCGTTAAAGAGAAGGAAAGGAGAAATGAAGCGAAGATAATGGAAGGGTTACTGCTTACCAAACACTCATCAAAGCTTATTATCGATATGATAAGGTTACATCACTAAGGTGCTCAATAAAGCCCCAAAAGTCTACCAAATTATAAGACTAACAAGGATTCCACAATGGTAGATATTCCTCAACTCAATTGGTTCTAAGAGCCAAAATCAATTCACCTCACAAATTCATTTAATACCACCCATGTCCCAAAATATCTCCTTTACAATTCTCGTAATTGAACTTCACTTACTATGTCATCCCCAAGTACCATAGCTTGTCTACTCTATCATCTCACCACTTAATACTTCTAGTCTCCGATACCATAAATTGGAATCACATCCTTGAACTCATGAACTACATCGAACAATATTCCACCAAAATTCCCAAATCCAGATATGATTAATAAGGTCAACCATGTGTTCTCAAATTTCGAAAGGTCAACAAGGCTACTCTATACTAGATTTGGTCAACTAAAAAGGTTTAACAAACTAACTAATTCCAAAGTACGATACCAAACCATTAAGCAACGTCAATGTCCTATTGTATTCCTTTCAAGGCCTACAAGGATTAGGGCTAACTATCATTCCTTTAATTCTCCATAAGAAACATCGAGACTCTCAAATGAAGTAGCTCAGGTTCATTCCATCTTATGTGCTAAGGTAGTACCTCATACTCAATCATCTATAACAAACAAGCTCTCAATAGACATAAATCCAAAGATGTTCCTAAACTCACTAGGCTCTCATATCATGCACAACTAACAAGTCTAACCAAAGGATCCCAAGTTATATTCTCCTATACCACTCAAACCTTAACCAATCAATTTCTCAACTCTTTCACACCCTCCAAAGTTACATTCTCTCAAAACCGGGTTCTCTTGAACAAGGGGACTATCCTGTGGAATACAAGGAAGGTGTCCACATGGACTTTATTATAAGAAGAAAACGAACCCAAGATGAATCGGGAGAAAGAATTGAAAGGTAGTTACCAAGGCGAGAGAAGAGGAGTTTGAAAGACGAATAAACAACGAGATTGGAAAATTAAGGTAAGATTGCATTATCTACATCTATTGGAGAGCCATCTTACAAAAGAGAAAATCAATTAGTACCTAACAATTAGCAATCACAAACAGACTACCACATAAAATCCTAAATCTACCCATCCTACCCATCTCTCAAGTTTATTATTTAAAGGTCAAGTGATTTTAAGTGGGGTGCACAAACGTGCGTCGGGAGAAATAAGCTCTGATACCAACTATAACACCCTTCAATCTAGCCTTAATTAAATACGTAAATTCTACAGAAAAACTGGTAGGATATGTTTGTAAATGGTTCAACTAGTCCAAAAACCTGCAATTTCAAAAAATTTTTCTAACTTAAACCATTCACAACCAATCCAACTCAAGAAGAGTGTCAAAAACCCTGCAACAGCTGATAAACTAATTTACATACATAACTAAAGACGCGGAAATATAAGGATACAAACCAAAAATAGAAAAGGGAGACATATGTCCCTTCAAATAATATACAAACTAAAAGTGTAAAAGGTTTACTAATAGAATAGCCAAAACTAGGTCCAAGGTTCCTTGCTCACTAGCTCGTCTGTGACCCCCAACAAAGCATCAACAACCTGTCAATCGCATTTTATACAAACACGAAAGCCACAATTCAGTGGGGAGTAACTTCGAGTCCTCCCAGCCACGAATCGTCAAAATTAATGCAACATGTAGTAAAACATGTAAACAAGATGATAAATAATTCAATTATCAATTATTCTAACATATGAGCCCTAAACTGACCAAACTAAACTAACATGTGAAACATTTAACAAATTGTAATCCAAACTCTATCAACCATAGCCGGCTTGCATCTCACCTTCTATGATTCATAGAATCATCAAACAAGAAAGGGCAATATATCAAAGACAGGCATAAGTTCTTAGTACCGTCAATAGTCACTTTGTAACTCGAGTCTATACCACGAGGTAGGGAAGGTAATCGAACCGGTATCTTGGCTCAGCGGTTACTATTAAGAAAACATGGCCAAGAGACAACACAACCCTAGCCTAAAATCTGCGCAGACCTAGACATGCGGATACACACCACCGCACCCAAGACCCACAACTTTTTTTAAAACAAAGTGAAGTGAGTACCCTAAGGACACCACCGAAGGGTTGGCTAGTACTTAAGCGACCTCATACTATCAAAATAAGTAACGAGGTCATGCCCCAACTTGGATATAAATCCACTAGTCAGGAACACAAAGGCTATCAAGCAGTGAACATATACTCGTCAGAGACTATAAAGACCTATCTATGATGAAGGCCGAAATACTCACCTAGGACCTAGTCCCAGCTAGTCCCAGCTTGAATACTTTAGCCCACACCACACACGACTCACCACACAAGTCAATTAAGACACCCACTTAACCATAAGAGGGCAAAAAGTCCCACTTACCAACATGAATTCTAACATTCTATCATGTGAAAGGCTATATAATATTGTCTATTCAGCAGATAAACCAACAGTTCCTCAATAAGTATTCAATACTAATTTCCAATACTAGCAATTATAACAATATTTAAGGCTTTAGGGGAAACTAGGGCCATTACAACAAAATAAGAAGCTATTAAATTCAATAAGCTATACATGTGAACTAAAGCTTGATAAATGGCCTAAAACAAGAAAAAGGCCGATTATCTAAATCATTCAACCGAATTTTTACCCGCAACCCCAGCCTGCGGCAGTGCACGGTCAAATTGCGGCTGACCAATCACTCAATTAACTGACATCGCATCAGTCAAAGGGACTAAGGCTCAGTTTTCGGCACAATCAACAAAACATTACATTTATCGCTAAAAAAATTCATTTTGAGCCTATGAATTACAATTTCATTTTGTAAACTATCGTAACATGTGATAACTATTAATATAAGCACAATTTTACCATTAACATATTTTTTTATTACTAGAATGATTCAATTCAAATTACTACCCATTTGTTACTTATACTAATCATAACATTAATCAACCTAAAATGATGAACAAAGCTTGGAAAACCGCGAAACAAGCAACGGACCGACCAGACCAACCGTGGGCTAGCCGTGGGCCTGCCACGGGCCTGCCACGGCCTGCCGGCCTGCTGCCCCACCCTTAATCCTCTTTTTTTTTTCATTTTTGTTTAGTAAAAGACCGTCTGAACATTAATTAATCGTCCCCAATTCAACTTTGTTAATTTAAACTAACAAAAGGCATAATTTAAGCTAACAATTGACATGCATGCAACCATTCTAAACATGTGAAAACTAATTCTCAAACAAAAATTCACCAAACATACAAAAATCAAAAACATGTGACGATCTTTCGTCGAGTAACTCGAAATATGTTACCTTAAGCTAGAAAAAGAGCAATTAGCACCTCAAACCCAAACCCTAACTAGCAACTATCCTCTATCTTCAATAATATACGAGTCCCCAAACTCGTCTTCCAATCCTTCACCTAAATAAACAATTAAAACACAATAATAAGCATATAAACCGAAAATTCCGAAATTTGGTCTTAAAACAACTTAATGAAAACTGAAATTAGAACATACTAAGTCGTAGATCTCGGCGAGGGGATTCCGGAAAGGTAAATTATGCGAAAAACGGACTAGTAACGAAGAAATTGTGTCGAAAATAAGCTTGGAATGATGAAAATGGTGTTTTTTAGAAAAGTAGAAGATGAAGGTAGAGGTAAACCAGAAAAAAAGAAAGAAAAGGGAGGGGGAAGCCGTGTAAGGGAGAAGGAAAGGAGAAAAAGGAAGTGCGGGATTTTTAGTCGGGATTTTTACGAGTCGGGTTTGACTTGTTTCAATAATAATTAAATCCGTAAGTCAAATGCAAATTCCGTCAAGACCAAAGTCTTTAAACACGAGATTACAATAAAATTGAGTATTCATACGACCCATTTCCAAATTCGTTTACCCAACGTTCAAACGAATTGTCATTTTCCCCCCGATACGCCCTTATTTCGAAATAAAAGATTTTACACGGTTTAAACTATTTTTAAACATTTCAAAACTATCAAAATAAATACTTTTCTTCAAAATATAATAAAATTATATTTCTTTGAATTATTTTTACTTTAAATACATTATTGTCAAATTTTACTTGATTAATTAATTATTTTAGAAATATTTTAACGATCCGAAATTACGGGGCGTTACACAGATTCTGTTTTCGGAGCTTTTTAATCTCCTTTTCAAGACTCGATGATGAACTAGGTTGATCTACCTCATTTAGACATTCTTTTAAACCAACATTTTCTTCGGCTATGTCCTCAATTTCAGTTTGCATAGCCTCTAATTTATTGCTTTGGATACGACACTTATCAATGAATTGGTCTAGAAGATGACAGATCTTGTCTTAGAGAAAGATCGAACCTTTTTCTTGAGCTTATTTACCTCAATGTCAGAATCTGAATCTGAGTCCACGGAGTGAGCCATAAGACATTTAACACTTTCTTTCTTTGTTGACTTTGGAACATCATTGCTTGACTGGGACGAGATGCTAAGTTTGGCATCCAATTCTTCCTCAAGGACATCGTCCTCGTCAGAATCAGACATTCCCCAAATGGCAGTCATTACTTTGCTTTTGTATTCTCTTTTAGCAAACTCACGCTTTTCCTTAGACTTAATGTCATTCCACTTTAGGCATTCTTTGATTTGGTGACCTTTGTCACCACATTTGAAGCAACCAACAGTGGAAGTAGACTTTCTCTTGGGAAAGTGTCGTTTGCTAGTATAGTTATTAGGCCTTTGTGAGTTTCGACCATTTATCATGCCAACAATGTTTTTAGTGAACATTGCAAACTCGTCATCTTCATCCTCCTCATCACTTGAGAGAGCATAAAGAGCAAGTCCTTTCCCTTTAGAGCTTTCACCGGATCGCTTCATGAGAGTTAACTCATGAGCCATGAGTGAGCCCATAAGTTCATCAAGGGATAGCAAAGAAAGGTCTTTAGCTTCCTCAATAGCCGTAACTTTCGGTTGCCATTTCTCAGATAGGCTACGAAGGATTTTACGTACTACATCCTCGGATTCAAAGTTTCTACCTAGACTCTTGAGGTCATTAACAATACTAGAGAAACGAGAAGATAAACTATTAATTGACTCATCTTTTCCCATGTTGAACATCTCGTATTGTTGCATGAGAAGATCAACACGGTACTTTTTGACTTGTGACGTTCCCTCATAGGCAAGATTTAGGGTGTCCCAAATTTCCTTTGTTGAGTCACAACCGGATATCCGGTTGATCTCTTGTTCACCGATGCCATATTGAAGGATGGACATGGCTTTAGAGTTTTTCTCGACTTTTCTATAATCGGCCTCAACATACTTGTCCTCACTTTTGATAGACTTAGTGCCATCGGCATTAGTCACCTCAATCTTGAAGGGACCATTTTGAATGATCAACCAACATTCATAGTCCGTACTTTTAACATAGTGCTCCATGCGATGTTTCCACCAGGCATAGTTTTCACCCTTGAAGATGGGATACTTAGTGTGTTTTGAATCGTCCATAACTATGGGATCAACTCCTTGGTTTTAACCAATATCAAGAGCACGAGGCTCTGATACCAATTGAAGAGTTAAGAACGATAAACACCTAAGAGGGGGAGGGGGTGAATTAGGTGTACCCTTTAAAAATTTTCTCTCTTACTTGGTTAATGACTAACACAAGTAAGATCTATTATGTACGAGTTTGAGAAACTTAATGGATTGTAAGTTCACAAACGGTACAAAGCAGTCTATGCAACAGTATGAGAGGCTGTTGCACAGCACTGAGAGCGAGATTAACGTGTAAAAGAAGAATGATAAGAGAACGTGAAAGTAAATAAACAAACAAGACGATGTTTAAAAATTGGTTCAGCTCCTACTCCGGAGCCTACGTCCAACCGTTATTTTATTGCTTGTTTAGAAATTTACTCAAACTTAACTAAACCATTACAATGAAACAACTCGCCAACCTACTCCGGTTGCAATGCTTAAAGCTACTCCGCTTCAAGACTTTCTCATGCTCAATGCTACTCCGCTTCAAGACTTAAGGTTCTATCTCAACGGTTTACAGTCGAAATCTCGGTGGTTCACTTAAGAACATGGAGATTACAATTAAGACCTAAACACGAGAATCATTGAACATATTCGTTTATGCAACAGATTAAGCGAACGATACTTGGAGATTTTACTGACTTTGAAAAACAATTGAAGACTTTTGAAAAAGCAGAAACGGTTTTGCAAATGATTGAAGAACAAAGCTTTTAATGCTGAAAAGATTTGCAAAGTGTTTACAATGAATGCTCTTTCAAAGTCTTACAATAAATGAAAAATGAAGTGGCTATTTATAGAGAAAGGTAGTGTGTAAGAGAAGGATCTTAACACTACTTTAATCTAATATCCACAAGTTAGTAGCATGCATTTTCATTTAAAAATATAAAAGAACAATCAGGTTTGAAAGGCTCAAGGTGGCTGCATTTTTCCAAAGCAAAGGAGTGTTTCCCATAAAGTATGGGAACTCACAATTTTGCTACAAATGGAAAAAGCATAAGACCTATTTTTAGCATGAAAAACAACTTGCACAAATGGGATTTATCATCTTTTAAATTATTGTGCAAGCATATTCCTTTTGTTCTTTTTGTTCTTCAGTTTGAAATAATGTTTGTTTTAAACATAGAAAAGCTTTTGTTCCGGGTGTGATTACGGAGCAGGATTTGTTACCACGTAAGCTTGTAGAATGATGACTTTGTTTGACTCTTCCTTTCGGCCTCTCCTGAAACAATGAACAAACTGAGGGCTCGGCTTGGTACCGAGCGAACTCACTCCGACGCTCAAGTCAGTAAACTTAAAGGGATTAAGTTGTGTGTTCCTTGGCAAAGTATATTGTAGAGAGATAAGGGAGTTTATACCAGATTAGTGTGTTTAACTGATTATTTTCGGATCCTTTTCTCAATGAGGGTTGAGGAGTATTTATAGACTTTCACCTTTTGTCACGTAGTGGCCAATGGCCAAGTGGCAGAGCAGGTGGAAAGACTGTTCTACCCTCGGCCGAGAGACCCATGACAGGCCGGCGGGCCCGGTTGACTCCATGGCGAGGGGTCTTGGATGTGAGTACGCGGATGTGTATCCCGGCTGGCTAGTTGCCTGGCCGAGACCCAAGTGACAGGCCGACTGGCTGCGTCGGTTAGGCTGTCCAAGGTGTTGACTTGCTGTGGATATCTTTGACCTTGCTCAATATGTTGACTCGGTCAGCGGGTGCAGAATATGCCCCATCAATTTGCCCCCAGCGTAGTCTATGCCGTGGTATAGACCTTCAATGAGTGTTGAGCGTATTCTGCGCAAGTAGTCCATTTCTGCCCCGGCTTCTTCTTCCTCGGCTTGGTTCTGCTTAGGCCGTACCGTATCCCCCCTCCACATGGATGTGTAAAGGGCATCAAATGTGGAAAAGAAAATGGCGATGGCCGAGACTGAGGTTGTGAGTGCCGTGTGCTTTTGATTGCCCCCAGCCGGTGCTGCCAAGCTCGGTTAAACAGCGGGCCGTTTGGCAAGTAGATACCAAGGATCGTGTTGAAGAAGTTTTGAAACTGTTTGTCGATTGACATTCCATGGCTGCATGCTTGACACGTGGCTCGGCGTTGATTGGTTGACGCCTCATGGGCTTTGCTCTGATTGGTCGGATTGAGTGGGCTTTGCTCTATAAATAGGGCAGTTACCCCCTCATTTTGGCCTTCCAAATTTCATTTTCTCAAAAAATTTCCTCTCGTTTAGTTTTTCTTTCGCAGAGTTCCTTTCTCTTTCTAATTTCTCGAAGCGTTACTCGGTGTAACATTTCCTTCCAAGGTAATCAAACAAATTCTTCAATCTTTTTTCTTGTTAAATATTCGTTGTCATGTCTTCTGTTGATGCCGGACCTAGTAATCCTGCGCCGGGAGGCTCCCCGTCGCGTGTTGATGAAGAGGAGGCACTGGCCGCCATCCCGATAAGGTCCGGGGGCCCTAGGTCTCCTTATCCTGAGGTTGACGATCAGTATTTGGAGGATTTCTCGGATGATGATGGTGATGATGCTGACGATGATGATGATGATGTGGAAAGGACTCATTCCGATGAGGAGAGGCCGCATCTCTTGGATCACGGCGACGCCTGTAAGATCAGTCCTGATCGTGCTTGGACAAACAAGTTCACCAGTTGCTCCGGTTCTGATCTTTTCGAGGATCATTACTCCTTCGGCAGGGAATATAAAATGGTTATCCCTAAGGAGGGTCTAGCAGTCTGTTGCCCTCCCAAGGGCTGTATCGGCGTGTACATCAGACACCTGGAGTATGGGCTCCGGTTTCCTCTGAATGGATACGTTGCGGCCATGATTAAAGCCATGAATGTCGCCGTGGCTCAACTGCATCTGTTGGCCATTAGGACTATAGTTGGCTTTGTGTGGCTCTGTCTCTTTAAAAAGGAGGTCCCAACGGTTAATTTGTTCCGCCGGCTTCATCATCTTCGGCCGTCAACCCCCGGTGGCACGGGGTGGTACAGCGTGCAGACAGAGCCGGGTTATATCACCGTCTCTAAGCTTACTTCCTGCAAGGACTGGAAGGCGCGGTGGGTGTACGTCGAGGTTCCGGAGGATTATCCACTGCCCCGGTCCTTCCAGCACCGTGTCAATTTGCGGTGTGAGAGTCGGGGGGAGCGTGAGAAATATGTCTCCCGGAATAAGCTTAAGATGGACGCCTTTAGGGTTCATCTTAATGAGGACGAAAGGCGAGCAATGAAGCTGTTTGAGGTTGAGAAGGATGGGACGCCGAAGGGATGGATGCCCCCGACGCAGATCATTCTTCAGGATGAGCTGCTCTGCCACGTCGGCCTCATACCGGCCCTTGAACAGGGTGAGTGGGGTCGGTGTGAGGCCCATCTCTGCTTTTAATGTTTCTGTTTTTGAACTTTGATTTATTTCTTTTACTTAACTCTTGCTTTGTTTCCTTTGCAGACCGCTTTGGCCCGGAACTGTCTGTTGACGTCCTCGAGAGGTTGGGACTTGACAAGGACGGGAAAGTTGTTGATTTGCATCCTAAGGCCGCGACTCGTGATCGCAGACCGGCCCCAAACGACCTTATGGATCGCGCTTGAAGGTTTTGGATGCGGGGCGGCTCAGAGGAAGATCGCCGGTAACGTGCCGCGCCGAAAGCCAAAAGCAACGTCTTCGGCGGCGGCGCGTCAACTTCGATTCAACCTTCAATCCTGCGGTCAAAAGGAGAAGGTGGTGGTCGTTGTCGGCGTCGAAGATGAGGTCACCGTGGCGAGGAATCTCCTCTCTTACGTAAGAGAAAAGAGACGTCTGCTTTGCCGCTGCCTGCCATCGCTACCGAGGCCGCAAAGAAATGGGTCCTCCAGCCAAGAAGGCCAAGCCCGGTACGGATCTAACCCGTGGCTCGATTTAGCCGGTTCATTAGGCGTTCCCGATGACAGCTCTCGTATGTCGATAAATGTTGACATGGATGCTTTGTCCGAATTTTTGTAGATCAACCGCCGCCGTCTACCGGTCCCTCGAATGGCTATTAGAGAAGCGGCTGTGCGGACGGGTGATAATAATCTTTGCCGTCGTCTCCTCCTCCCCGAAGCCTTCCCCCGCCAATATTAGGAAGATGCTGGCGAAGTGGGCTGACGTGGCCGGTGCTCACATTATGGAGCAAGAAAAGGTCATGGCTGAAGCTGCCCCTATGCTTGAACGGCTTAGGCTTGAGCTTGATGCTTCTAAGCAAGAGGCCGAGAAGGCGAAGAAGGACTTCCAAGCCGCCGAAAATGATTTCCTCGCTGAGCGAAAGCTCAGGGAGGATGCTGAGAAGGCGGTCCTAGCCGAGAGGGCCAAGGTTGAGGCTGCGGAGGCTGACGCCGCTAAGCTGCGGGAGGAGCTGGCCAAGCTTCAGCCTGCTTTCGACTTCACTGTTAAGAAGAGGGAAGAATGGAAGTCTCTGTATCTGGCTCAGTCGAAGGCGCATCGGAACACGAGGGCCATCCTCGACCAGAGGGAGAAGGACATTGAGACGCTCCAAACTGACGTCATCCCTAACATGTGCGCCCAATACCGGGACCAGGCCGAAGAAGCTGCCAGGGAAGTAATCAGAGAGCTCTTTCCTGACGGCTCTTTCCCGTGGCAAAAATTTGAACAGCTGCTTGATGATAAGGTGGCTGCTGCGGAGGCAAAGGCTGCGGAGGAGGCAGAGGCGAAGAGGGCCACTAAGGAGGCTGCGGAGAAGGCGGCCCGTGCTGAAAAGGTGAAGGCGGCCAGGGAGGAAGCTGAGAGGGCAAAGCGGTGGTCGAAGCGCCAAGTCGGCTCTGGTCGCCCACATCAAGACGATCTTTCTTGCGACGTCGCCGGTGGCGAGCGATATGAATGCATAGGGAGACGGGCGGTCGTCACCAGATTCACCCGGCATCTCGGATAGCTTTAGCTGTTCGGGGGCCAACTATTGAGCCTTTCTTCCCTGCCATATTTTGGCACTTCATGTCTTTATGTCTGTACCCTTTTGCTGTACCATTCTCCTTTTTTTGAACTTTGGTAGGTAGTGTTTAAGCTATCCCTATGGGGACGGCCGTCGACTTCTTTCTTTGTATTACCTGTGAACATTTTTAATAAGAGTTGGTTTATTTTGCCTCCGGCTTGGCCGAGGTCTTTATCTCATTTTCATCTAAGTTGTCTTCTTACGTTATTAATTGAGCGCTTCTTTTCTATTTTCACCATCGGCCTAGCCGGGGCAGTTAGAATGCGTAACTCAACTGTACTTAACGTTTTTTAAACATGTTGGCGTGTCGGTCGCTTCCTCCACCGCCCGAGGCGGTCAGATTTGCGCTTCCCAACCGCCGTTGTGAACATGTTAGCGTATCGGTCGTTGTGTCCCCGTCACTCTCGGTCTGGCCGAGGCAATCGGGGGTTGGCGCGACAAATAAGTCGTATCGTAGACGTGTTGATCGCTTCCTCTTTCACTCTCGGCCTAGCCGAGCGTCCGATTTGCGTTTCTCAACCGTACTTATACGTTCCTAAGCATGTTGGATCAACTCTTTGTAGGGCAAGTCGCGTTTCCCCGTCGCTCCGCTTTGGCCGAGGTGATCGAGTTTACGTTTTGACTAACTTGTAAAATATCTTGGTATGACTATGGGAGGGACACTTCATTTTGATAGGAAACTTGGAACATTCTTCATTAGATATAATCAAGCGTTGGGGTGCCCACAACGGTCTCGGACACCTCCGCCGCTATACGAAGTACTTTCTAGGATTGTCGGTGTTCCAGTGGCTCATTAGAGGCACTCCCTCCATGTCTGTCGGCCCGGCAGTATGTACCCGGCCTCATTTCCTCAACCACTTTGTAGGGTCCTTCCAGTTGGCCGTCATTTTGCCATGGATGTTTCCTTTGTTGGTGGCGGCCGACTTTCTTAGGACTAGATCTCCTACTCTTAGGTCCCTTTTGTGGACCCTACGGTTGTATGCTCTCCTCATTCGGTTTTGATACACTGCCAGGTTAAGCCGTGCCGTGTCTCTCGGCTTTCTTCGACCAGTCTAGGAGGCTTTCGAGCCTTCCTAATTTTCGATCCCAGGTTAAAGGTTGCCGTTCTGAATGTCGACCTGCTTGCTTCAATTGCGGGACGGCGGCTTGGACCCATAGACTAAGTGGAATGGACTGTACCCCGTTGCTTCTTTCTCCGTGGTTCTAAGGGACCACAGGACGCCGGGTATTTCATCAGCCCACCTTCCCTTTAGATCTTCAACCTTCTTCTTCAGCCCGTTTAGGATCGTTTTATTAGCTGCTTCCGCCTGCCCGTTGCTCTGAGGGTGGCAGACGGAGGAGTATGAAAACTTGATACCGAGCTCTTCTAGCCAGTTCATCACCATGTCACTCCAAAACTCTCGGCCGTGGTCAAATACCATGACTTGGGGTAACCCAAAACGAGTTATGATGTTCTCCCAGATTACCTTTCTCACGGCCGCCGTGGTCTTGGCAGTACCGCGACCGCCGACCCATTTGGTGAAGTAATCAACGGCGACGATTAGGTACTTCCTTCCTCCGGAGGCCGTCGGAAATGGCCCTAATAAATCCATCCCCCATTGTGCAAATGGTAGGGGGCTAAGTACTGGTTGTAAGTCTCGGGAAGGTGCGTGTATCACCGGAGCATGCATCTGACAATTTTTACACTTCTTGGTCTTAGCTCTGGAATCCTCAAGCATGGTAGGCCAGAAGTAGCCGGCTCGGAGAGCTTTGTGGGCTAGTGTTCTTGCCCCCATGTGATGTCCACAGATGCCTTCGTGAATCTCTGTCAGTATGAGCTCTGCGTCGGCTGGGCCGACACATTTCAGAAGTGGCCTTATTACGGACCTTCTATACCATTCTCCTTCAAACACCAAGTACCTTGCGGCGATCCTTCTTATCTTCTGGGAGAGACTGCGGTCGTCCGGTAACTCATTTGTAAGTTTGAATTTCATTATCGGAGTCATCCACGTCGTCTCGGCTTCTATGTCGCCCACCATGCCGACGGTCTCAGTGATGCTTTTAGCATTCCTGATATCCACCAGCACGGTCCGGCTGACATTCTTGATGCTTGAACTGGCAAGTTTTGAGAGAGCGTCGGCTCGATTGTTCTCAGACCTGGGGACGCATTGGATTTGGAAAGCTTTTAATTTAGCGGTGTCAGCTTTTACCCTTTCCAGGTATCTTACCATCCCGTCGTCTCGAGCCTCATACTCTCCTCTGATTTGGTTAGTCACCAATAGTGAGTCTGTCTTCAACACAATATGTTCCGCTCCGGCAGCTCTAGCTAGCGCGACTCCAGTTATCACCGCCTCGTATTCGGATTCGTTGTTTGAGGCCGAGAATGTAAACTTCAAGGCATACTCAAACTCGTCCCCGTTTGGGCTGATGATAAGGATGCCGGCTCCTGAGCTGTTCGCCGTGGAGGACCCGTCGGTGTATACATCCCATACCCCGGGGTTTGGTTCTTCTTGATATGTGCACTCGGCCAGGAAGTCGCGCAAGTGCCCCCCTTTATCGAGGGCCTCGGCTTGTATTGAATTCGAAGCCGGATAGCTCTCTTGCCCATTTGATGAGCCTGCCTGATTGTTCAAATTTTTCCAATGCTTTCTCCAATGGTTGGTCGGTTAAGACCGTCACGGATGTGCGTCGAAGTAAGGTTTCGATTTCCTTGCGGCAATGACGACAATGAAAGGCCTTTTTCAATCGGTGGGTAATTTCTTTCGGCGGCAACACCGTATGGTGACAAAGTAGATTGGGTGTTCTTTGTTTGTCTTCTTCTCGATGATAACGACCGACCGTGGCCGAGGTAACTGCTATGTATAGATATAGCGTCTCCCCCAAAGATCGGCCGGGGACGGTCGGGAGAGTTATAAGATGAGCTTTCGGTTTCTGAAAGGCGTGCTCGTTCCTCCCCCCAGCTGAAGTCTTTATTCCCCTTCAACACTTTGAAGAATGGGGTGCTCTTGTCGGCTGACCGAGAGATAAAACGGGCGAGAGCCGCCATCCTCCCGGTCGAGATCATAACCTCTTTTCGATTTCTCGGTTCCCTAGGTCCAGTGTTGCTTGGACTTTCTCGGATTGGCATCAATTCCCTCGGCGCCGACAAGTACGCCGAGGAACTTACCTGCCCGGACACCGAAGTTGCATTTCATTGGGTTAAGTTTCATCTTGTATTTCCTTAGTGAACAAAATGTTTCGCTCAAGTCGGCCAAGTGCTAGCTGTCAGACTTGCTTTTTACAATAGCATCGTCGACGTAAGCTTCGATGTTTCGCCCTTTTTTTATCTTGAAACACTTTGTCCACCAGCCTAGTGTAAGTTGCGCCAGCGTTTTTCAAACCAAACGGCATCATTTTATACATGTATGTGCCGTGTATGGTGATGAATGCGCACTTAGGCATGTCTTCTTCGGCCATGAATACCTGATGGTACCCTGAGAAGGCGTCGAGCAGGCTCAGCATAGTGTAGCCTGCCGTTGCGTCTATTAAACTATCTATTCGAGGCAAGGGATAGCAATCTTTAGGTCATGCTTTATTAAGATTTGTAAAATCAACACACATCCTCCACCCCCCTGATGACTTCTTTACCATTACAACGTTTGCTAGCCACTCAGGGTAAGTACAAGGCATGATAAAGCCCGCCTCTAATAGTTTGTCACTACAAAAAAAACTAAAACAGGCGACCGAAATTTGGCGACTGATATATTTAGTCGCCAAATTGGCGACTGATTTTCAAATTGGCGACTGAAATCAGTCGCCAATTTGGCGACTGTCTTTTTTAAAAAGGGAATCAAACTTGGCGACCGAGATTTTAATTTTGGCGACTGATTGATGTGTAGTCGCCAATTTGGCGACTGAATTTCAGTCGCCAAATTGAATTTCAGTCGCCAATTTTTTTAGTAGAAACCAGGCTGTCATTTTTTAAAAAGCGAATCAATTTGGCGACCGAGTTTTAAAATTTGGCGACTACACATATATCAGTCGCCAAATTTGGCGACTGCAGTTCGGTCGCCAAAGGGCTAATCAGTCGCCAATTTTTTTTATAGAAAACAGGAACTCCTCTCTCCTGCTTTACTCTTTCGAAACAAAAAAAAAAAAAAGAAGGGGAAGCAGCGGGCGATTGGCGACGACAACAACCACAAAAACAAACCACCACCACTTCCACCACTTCCACCACTTCCACCACCGTGACCACCATTCTCATTGCCTCCATCACTCTTTAATTAGGTGAGTTTTTTTTTGTTTAATTTCAGTTTAATTAGTTTAATTTGTTAGATTAATTTGTAGTTAGTTTGATTAATTTGTGGTTAGTTTGTTAGATTTATTTGTAGTTAGTATGTTAGATTAATTTGTAGTTAGATTTAGTTTAATTTGTGTTTGAATTAAAAGGGAATGATTAAGGGGGTTTGTGTTTAGGTTTAGGGTTATGGGTGGGGGTTTGGTCGGCCGTGGGTGGCGGTGGGGGAAGTGTGGCGGTGGGGGAAGGGTGGCGGTGGTCCGTCTCATTATTATTATTATTAGTATTAGTATTAGTATTATTATTATTAGTAGTATTAGTATTAGTATTATTATTATTATTGTTATTATTATTAGTATTAGTATTATTATTATTATTAGTATTATTATTATTATTGTTATTATTATTATCGTTATTATTATTATTATTATTATTATTATTATTATTATTACTAATTAAACCGCCTTATTATTATTAATGTTAAGCTAAGTGAAACCGTCCTTTGCATTAATGGAATTAGCTAAGTGGAACCGTCTTTTGGATTAAGAGAAATTATCTATTAGCTAAGTAGAACCTTCTTTAGGACTTGATTTTGATAAATTTAGTTTGATAATTCATGTGATTGATGAATTGAGGTAGAATAACCTTGTTATTTTTGTTTTTCTTTTCTCTTTTCAGGGTTGTCACCGCTGCTGCTAGGCACCACCGCACGCGTCTAGATATTTTGCTTCTTGTTTTCTTTTCATTTTTGCTTTTACTTGATTAGGTAACCTCCTCTTACCAGTTACTTTTTAAATTTACTAATTTTAGTTCAAATTATGTTACGGACTTTAGGATAGAAGCCTTTACTATGTGGTTGAATTGGGCTATTGATTGACTTAATTAATTTAGTACTTGATTGTGTTGTTGTTTGATTTGATGTTGACTTAGTACCCGTTCAAGAATTACTCATTAGGAGTAATTCTTGAATAGTCCCCATTTTGGGATCGTCTTTGTACGTTCAAGTCATTTAGGTAGTAAACACGTACTTGTGATTTATTAATGAGGAATGAGTTTGGTGGCGATCCCTTTAATGTTCTCCGAATACATGTATATGTGTATTTGGAGAATCAAGGGAATTGCTTTGCCAATTTTTTCCTCATTAATAAATTACAAGTGTGTTTGCTAGTGACTTGAACCGTACATTGACGGGTTTAGGTTGGAGTGATAAGGACCCCATTCGAAGATGGATTACTTATTGACAATATTTATATATTGTTTTCATATGTTTATTGTATAATGTGGAGTATAATGTTTAAATTTTGTATTTAATATTATTGTTATTTTTTAAAAATGTTTAAATTTCTTTGGGGTCTTCTTTAGATTAAAATGAAGAGATTGGAACGTTCATGGATGTATGAAGGAAGATTAGACCATTCCAATAAGAAAAGACGTCCTACCGCTAGATTTATAAAGGGTGTTAGCGAGTTTATTGAATTTGCTAAACAACAAGATGAATATGACTTGGTAGACAAAAAACTTAGGTGCCCTTGTGCCAAATGCAAAAACCTGAAATACCAACTTGACATTGTAGTAGAAGAACATCTCATTATAAACGGGTTTAAGCCAAATTATTACAATTGGATTTCACATGGAGAAGCATATTCTCCAATTCATGAACAAACTCACACCCAACAAATACAAAATGATGAGAACCCATATAGAGAGATGGTTGTTGATGCTATGGATTCCACTATTTTTAATAGTGATGACCATACAACTATTTCTGAAGAACAACCGCCACACCCACAAGCAAAAGCCTTTCTTGACATGTTAAAAGCCTCCGAAAAAACCCTTGTATGAAGGAAGCAGAATGACATTGTTACAAGCCGCTTCTAGGCTAATTACCTTAAAATGTGAGTTCAATATGCCATTTGTTGTTGTTGATGGCATTGCCTCGTTCCTTGAGGAATCTTTTCCCGATGATAATATCATGACCCGAAGTTTCTATACTACCAAAAAGTAGTTAAAGGTCTTGATTACCGCATGAAAAGATTGATGCATGTCCCGAAGGATGTATGCTATTTTGGAAAGATGATGCTTTGCTTGACAAATGTAAAGATTGTGGGGCGGATAGATATGAGACTAGTGAAGGAGATACTGATTTTGGTGTTGAAAAAAGGCAACGGTAGTAAGAGGGCCAAAAGAGTAAGAAACCAATAGCAT
Organism: Silene latifolia; assembly: GCF_048544455.1. Taxonomy (NCBI): domain Eukaryota; kingdom Viridiplantae; phylum Streptophyta; class Magnoliopsida; order Caryophyllales; family Caryophyllaceae; genus Silene; species Silene latifolia. The sequence goes on along the minus strand of NC_133538.1, from coordinate 246,061,985 downwards.
GTAACCAATTGTTTTACTTTCCTCTCGCACCAAGACTTCAAAGAATCTATGCCACCAAAAACATTGCCGAACAAATGAGATGGCACAAAGAAAACCCACGTGCTCCGGGGAAGATGAGTCATCCTAGTGATGGGGAAGAATGGAAACGATTTGATCAGATGTATCCTGATTTTGCCAAGGAACCCCGCAATGTACGACTTGGCTTGTGTACGGATGGATTTGATCCTTTCGGTAATTTTGGGAGGAAGTATTCTTGTTGGCCCGTTATGGTCACACCATACAACTTACCACCTTGGTTATGTATGAAAAGACCATTTATCTTCTTGTCACTTATTGTTCCGGACCAAAAAGCCCGAAACGTAATTTGGATGTTTATTTACAACCATTGGTGGAGGAGTTGAAATATTTGTGGGAAGTTGGGGTGGAAACTTATGATGTGTCTAAAAACAAAATTTTCAACTTAAAGCTTCCCTTTTGTGGACAATAAATGATTTTCCTGCCTATGGTATGCTATCTGGGTGGTCTACACAAGGACAAAAAGCATGTCCTTGTTGCATGGAGGAAAGTAAAGCATTTTGGCTTCCCAATAGCAAGAAAATAAGCTGGTTTGATTGTCATAGATGCTTCTTACGAGAGGGAAATCCACTTAGGAGGAACAAGAAAGCTTTCATAAAAGGTAAATAGGTGCTTGATGCCCCTCCGAAACGAGTGCCTGGGGATGAGATATGGAAGACGGTATGTGATTTACCATCCCCTATTGATGGTACCGAGGAAGAATTTAAAGAATTGAAAAAGCAGAAAAACGGTTGGTTTAAAAGAAGCATTCTTTGGGACCTTCCTTATTGGAAGACAATGTTGATAAGACATAATTTGGATGTAATGCACATAGAAAAGAATTTCTTTGAGCAACTAATTGACATGATCATGGATGTAGAAGGTGAAAAATGTGATAGCATTGCTTCTAGAAAAGATTTGCAGAAATTTTGTAATCGTCCCAAATTACACATTCGCGGCGACGGGTCTAAGCCAACATCCATTTTCACTCTCGACAAAGCTAAGAGAAAAGTATTGTGTGAGTGGTTACAAAATTTGAAGTTTCCTGATGGGTATGCATCAGATTTTAGTCGATGTGTTGATCTTAAGAAGCTGAAGTTGCAAGGCTTGAAAAGTCATGATTGTCATGTATTCATGGAGCGATTATTACCCGTTGCTTTGAAACACCTCGTGCCGACAAACGTTTGGAATGCAGTTGTTGAGATTAGTCAATTCTTCCGAGATTTATGTGCCTCTTCAATATGTGTTGATGACATGATTCGTCTAGAAGAGCAAATACCACAGATATTGTGTAAGCTTGAAATGATCTTTCCTCCTGCATTTTTTAACTCCATGGAGCATCTACCGGTTCATTTGCCATATGAAGCCAAAGTTGGGGGACCCGTCCAATATAGGTGGATGTATCCATTTGAAAGGTAATTAAGATAACGTATCTACTTTTAAATTAAAATTAATAATAATAACTAATCTATTTATTATATGTTAACTTTATTATTAATAAAACTCATCATTAACTTTTATAGGTTTCTTAATCATTTGAAGAAAAAAATTGGTAATAAAGCTAGGGTGGAAGGTTCTATATGCAATGCTTATTTAACGGAAGAGATTGCAAACTTTTGTTCTCTTTACTTTGAAAAACATATAGAAACCAAAGCAAAAAACTTGAATGTTGAGAAACCGGATGAAGTAGACGGAAGTTTACGAGAATTTTTCAAACTCAAGATGATGAAGGGTGTTCATCAAAGGGGCAAACACGATATTTGGATGATAAAGAGTATAATCGTGCCCACCTTTACGTGCTATCTAATTGTGACCTCTTGGAGCCATACGAAACACAGTTTGTTAATGATTTCATTCAGAGGAATCCTAATATAAGTAAGGATGATGTTTGGGACAAACATGAGGACCAATTTCCATCATGGTTTCAAAAACATGTAATTGAGTTGAATATTCAAGATGATTTGATAAGAAGTTTGGCTTTTGGTCCTTCAAAAATGGTAAGAACGTGGAATCGATACTCGGTTAATGGGTTTAATTTTCAAACATTCAACCACGGTAAAGGTAAGGCTAGGTGCAATTGGGGGGTTACTATTTCTTCTCTTGATGACAACGAATACTATGGTATAGTTGAAGATATCTTTGAAATTAGTTATAGTGGACGTGACCGAGCTTATAAAACTGTCTTATTCAAGGTTGACTGGAAGGATAATTACTGTAGGTTTGGAATGAGAGTACATGAACAATACAAGCTTGTAGAAGTGAATCGTACTAGAACATACTCTAAGTATGATCCATTTATACTTGCACATCAGGCTCATCAAGTGTATTTTGCTACTTATCCAAGCACAACAAATGATAGAAATCAAAATGCGTGGTGTGCAATCTTTAAGACAAAGGCACGGTCACAAGTTGATACAACTTTTTTCCAAGAAGAAAACGTTTCAAATGAAACGCTTTTGTCTCCACCCGATGAAATCAACTATGAGCATGAGAATAAAGATGGTGAAGACATGGAAGAGGAAGAATTTTATGATGTGGAAGAGAGACTGCCGGGGGAGGATGAGGCGGAGGAGGAGGAGGAGAGAAGGGAAGAAGAGGAGGAGAGGAGGGGGGAAGATGAGGTGAGGAGGAGAAGGGAGGAGGAGAAAAGGAGGAAGGACGAGGGGTTTGGAGATGAAGATGATTATGATGATGATGATGACGATGAGGAAGAGGATGAGGATGAGGACGAGGGTTTGAAGATGAAGATGATTAAATTGGTATAATTTTGTATTCCTCAAGAGTAAATTATTAAAATTTACAAGTCTGTATAATTTTCATTTATCATTATTTGTGTTAATTTTTATTTGTATTCTCGGATGGCCGGAGCGGTCGAGGTAGGAAGCGTGGAGGCGGCTCGGGAGGAGGACGAGTGCGCGTCCGGAGGAGGAGGAGGAGGAGTTTGTGCGGGAGGATCCGATCTGCGGACAGAGACGGTGAGGTGAGGAGGCGACGCTGACGACCCACCACGGGTGCCGATACGGTACACTTCGGATCATAAGATGATTCTTGAGCCGGCGGGATTATGGTAAGTTTTATTCTTTATTAGTCTACTATTTTGTTTTTTTTTATTTTTTTTTTAAAATAATAATTGTTTGTAATTTTACATGTTCAAAATAAATGCAGGTTTATGGACGATTGCGTGGTACGAGGTGTCACGAAAAGCACGAAGACTAATTTCGTGGGTCCAATTCCGACATCGTGGACACAAGCTTCTCCTGCACAAAGAGATGCGTGGTTCAATAACTTTCGGGTATATATTTTCAGTATTTCTTTGTTTTAATAACCAAGGTTATACTTTTATAAATACTAATATGAAATTTTGTCGCTTTTTTTTTGTAGCAAGCATATGCTTGGTCACCGTCTCAAGAACGGAATGTCCGTATCAGGTACGAGGAAGTCGGTACTCGACGATATCGGGACGTGATTTGGAAGGTAGTTAGGCGCCCAAAGGAACCAGAGAACATGAAAGGTAATTAATTAACTTGTTTTGTTATTTGTATTAATTAGTATATACTCTCTTATATTATAAATAATATCAGTAACTTATTAGTTATGATTTCATATGTGTAATTGCAGGTGACAAGTATGAAGGCTTAATAAAGCATACCAAAACTCCCGCTTTTCAGAAGAAGTCTAAGCAAGCATCCCTCAACAAAAGAGGAGGAAAGGAAGACGCCGTGAACGAGCCTACTCATTACGCGGGTTCACGATCGTTCTGGAATCGTATGTTGGGGGTAAGTTTGTCTATTATTTGACACTTTTTTTTTGTTTTCAATGCAACATGTTTATTTTATGTTAGATTTTTTGTTGATTTTCTAACATGTATGTTTTTTTTTTCATTCGAGAGAGGAAAGAAGAAGTCACGGCCGATTGCGGCGACGGTAGAATCAAGCTTTGGACACGCATTCCAGGGTTGACCACAAAGGGGTTAGAACTTGGACTAAGCCAAAAGACAAGCAATTATATGTAAGTTTCCGTAACACTTAATTTTTGTTAATTTACTCTCTTTTAAAATGTCGTATATAAGGTGGTTACCATATTAACTTACAACCATTTGTTTAATATTGTAGGAAGCATTTGAACAAGAAAAAGCCGCCAATCCAGAAACTCCGGATAATGACATATGGTTTAAGTTGGTGGATGGCTTCAAGAAAGGGAACGTGTATGGTACCGGAAGTTCAACACCGGCTTTCTATGAGAAAACGCGTAGGAGATCGACTTGAACAATTCCCGGAACACGTATCAACCGGGAATTATTAGTCAACTTCAAGGTCAAATAAGAGAGCGTGATGAACGTGATGCCAAACGTGATGAAGAATTGCGCCAAATGAAGGAAAGAATGGCAATGTTTGAGACTTGGTGGCAAGGTTGTAACCCCGGAACTCGACCCAACTACGATCCAAATGATCCGCATGGTCCACATGGGGGGAGTGGAGCCGGTGTTGGCTTCCAAGTAGGATGATTTTAGCATGTAAGCTTGTAAAACTTGAACTTTAGACTTGAACATTAGAATCGCTTAGCATGTAAAACTTTCATTTTCAATATATGAAATGAAGTTTGAGAAAATGGGAGGTGTTGGGTTGAAATGTATGGTGTTGTGTGTGTTGAAATTTGGGATGTATGGTGTTGTGGAACATCGTTTTTTATGCAGGTCGTAAATATTTGGCTAGCAATGAAAACGAGAAAAACCACCAAAACATACGATGGTTTTGGCGATTTTTGTAAAATGGCGATCGAAATAGCGATCGCCAAATTAGGCGATGATTTGTAAGATGGTCGCCATTTTGGCGGCGATTTGTAATGTGGTCGCCATTTTGGCGATCAATTGCGATCGCTAAATTCCAATTCGATCGCCAAATTTGGTCGACCAAATAAGCGTCGTCACCCAAAAAGGCGGCGAATTGGCATTTGGCGTATCGAATTGATCGCCAAAATGGCGACTACCTTTAATCGATCGCCAATTTGGCGACTACCCTATCGATCGCCATTTTTGATATTTGGCGGCGATTTGGCGATCGCCAAATTTGGCGACCGACTTTAGTCGCCAAAGCTAGAAAAGGCGACTAAGGTCCGCGACCTTTGGCGGCCCGATTGATCGCCAAATTAATTTTGGCGATCGATTTCGATCGCAAAATCGTCGCTGTTTTAATTCTTTTTGTAGTGTGTCTACCTCGGCCTTGATGGCCTCATCTTTCTCGGCCGAGGAGTTCCTCATCTTACGCTGACAGGCGGCGTTGGAGAGCACGTTCGGCTTGTGAACGATCACCTCTCGGCTCACGCCGGCATCTCGGCGGGCTGAGTGCGCGAAGACGTCTTTGTTCTTTCTCGGCGGTCTAGGAGGTCGGCTCGAACTTTGGCTCCGGGCCGACACCGACGATTCTGATGCGCCCGGGTCAATTTCTACTTGTTCGGTCTCGGCCCCCTCGACCATGCGCCGACGTTGTTGGTGCTCATCGGATCACCCTCATGTCGTAAGGATGGGCTCTTCCCCTTTCTCGATTTCTTTGCCACTTTGAGGGATTGCATGTTACACCCTGGCGGATATTTGGACATTGACAATTTCGTCTCTCTCGTCCTTTGAGACGAGCTTTTGTGCCTCCCCCGGTCCGAGACATACATCAATGTCGGGCCGGATGGACATTACGGCGTCGGCCTCGCTCAAAGTAACCCGACCTATCGAAACATTGTAGGCGGACGAACCATCGATGACCACGAACTCAGATAAAACATTCTTGGCCGCATCGTCCTGGCCGAACATCACCGGCAACCTGATTGACCCCAGGGTACCAGGCCGGCCCCAGAGAAGTCTGTATAGTGGGTTGGTGCGGGGCTCGGGTCCTCAATCTTGAGGCACCGAGATTGAGGAAGCATTCCCGAACATGATGTTCGTGTAGCGCTGTATCAATTAGGCACCTCTTAACCAAGTGGTTGGATATGTCCGGTGGACCACCAGTGGTCGTTGTGCGGGGCTACGACTCCTTCGTAGTCTATCCTTCCGATGGTTATATCGGGGACGGTGGAAGCAGGGATCGCTGTGGTGGGCACAAAGTTGATGGCTTGGTAAAGCTCATTTAGGTGCCGTTTGTGCCCATTAGCCGATCCTCCGTTCTCGTTTCCTCCGGTAACCACCGGATCACTCCCATCCTCGGAATACGATTTCTGTTCGCCCCGTCGGAGCTCGTTTCGGGGCCCCACTACGTACTTCTGCCGAGGCCCCGTTCCGAGCACTCCTCGATGGCGTTCTTGATCGGATGCCGACGTCGTCGGTCTTATGGCCGGGCTGGCCGTGGTAATCGCAAAATTGGTTTGCGTCGCCCTCCGCCCTCGTCTTGGGGGTCTTGCCCACTTCGCCCTTCATTCTTGCTCGGGGCATAGACCTCGACCAGGTGATTTGACCGGGGGGTGAGACCGTGATACCTCTTACGGGTGTATGGTCCCGAACTCCCCCCGGCGCCCGCCGAGCTCATTTCTGTTAGATCTTTCGGTAGTGACCGACATCGTCACGGCGACCTTCGTCGATATTCTCCCTCTCCTCCTTTCTTGGTGCCCAGCTTCACTGTGGCCTACCCAAGTCTTGTGGTAATCCTCCACCTTTACGGCTTGGTCCGCCATCCTTCCGCGGAGTCTAGGTTGAGGACCTCGCACTTGATCGGCTCATTTTTGAGGTCGCCTTTTGGGAGGCCTTTCATCAGTGCGAAGGCCGCCAGTTCGGTGTTCAGCTCACGGATCTGCTGAGCTTTTGCGTCGAACCTCTTCACATAGCTTCGTAGAGACTCGTCCTCCCCCTGTCGGAGAGTGAGGAGATCCGATGTCTCAACGACCCTTCTCCTGTTGCAGGCGTACTGGGCTATGAAGTTATCCCTTAGGTCGGCGTAGCAGTATACCGAACCATTAGGCAGCCCCTTGTACCAACTCTGGGCCATCCCATGCAGGGTTGTTGGGAAGACTCGGCACCATACCTCGTCAGGCTGCTCCCATACCGACATGTAAGACTCGAAAGCCTCGGCGTGGTCGGTTGGGTCACTATCCCCTTTGTATGATAGGGACGGCAGCTTCAGTTTTGTCGGCACGGAGACTCCGAGGACGTAGGCACTGAGGGGCTGTCTGACCACGTGCCGAATGACACGTGGCGATCGGCTCCTCGCATTCCTAGTCCGGCTTCTCTCCCCGTGGCGGGAAGGGCTTCTTGTTGTCCGACTTTGGAGAGTCGGGCTTCTTTCTTCACTTCTCCGGGGGTGGCCTCGTTGGCCGTGGCGACGCGTGTCCTCCCGCGAGGTGGGAAAGACTTTGGTCCGCCATCGACACCACGGGCGCCGCCGGCGTCTTCGCATGTCCAGCTCCTTGTATTGCTCCGGTCAAGTTGATCGGAGTAACTTTATGGGCCCTGGTCACTGCGGGTGTCTTTGCCGTCACCGTCGTTGCGGCGGGGTGATCGGCGTATTACCCATCGTGTCCAGGAATAGCTTCGATTTGGCGCATCGACCACATGTCCCATGACAAGTGACTTGGCGTGACGGCGGTGTTCACGGTAGTATGGGCATCCCGTCGCCGGTTGGATGACTCGGCCGTGGGGGACTCGCCCGATTTCGTAATTAGGGACTGCGTCATCTTGGTAGAATTCGGTTTCTACACTCACAAATTCTTTTGTTTTGACATTCTCTTAGCTTGTTGGGTGGGTTTTTGTTTTGTAAGGGATTTGACTAGCTTTTAGTATGCCTCCCCACGAGACGGCGCGCCAATTGTTCCGGGTGTGATTACGGAGCAGGATTTGTTACCACGTAAGCTTGTAGAATGATGACTTTGCTTGACTCTTCCTTTTGGCCTCTCCTGAAACAATGAACAAACTGAGGGCTCGGCTTGGTACCGAGCGAACTCACTCCGACGCTCAAGTCGATAAACTTAAAGGGATTAAGTTGTGTGTTCCTTGGCAAAGTATATTGTAGAGAGATAAGGGAGTTTATACCAGATTAGTGTGTTTAACTGATTATTTTCGGATCCTTTCCTCAATGAGGGTTGAGGAGTATTTATAGACTTTCACCTTTTGTCACGTAGTGGCCAAGTGGCCAAGTGGCAGAGCAGGTGGAAAGACTGTTCTACCCTCGGCCGAGAGACCCATGACAGGCCGGTGGGCCCGGTTGACTCCATGCCGAGGGGTCTTGGATGTGAGTACGCGGATGTGTATCCCGGTGGCTAGTTACTGGCCGAGACCCAAGTAATGACAAGTAGACTTGCGTCGGTTAAATTTGTCGTGTAGTCGAGAATATCCCCATCAGCTTTTTTAAAGAATAGACATGTTCGCACAGGGATGAAAAACCACACAAGTGATCTCATAATTATACAGTCTAATAGCCCTCAAAACAAAGTTTACTACTCCCTCCTATTCACTAAGTTCTTCCACATTACTTTTTGGGTAGAATTTAGTAGTATGGTAAAAGCAGTTGAGCATGGTTGAAGAACACTTGCATGTTCCATTCTCATGTATCAAAATTCAAAAAATCAAACAAATATACACATTGTCATCTACTTGGTAATGTGTTACAGAACTACGCAGGACTCTTGTAGCACCATAAGCAGGACAAAGAATGCTCACAACAATAGCAGTCAATTCGGAAGAGCAATCAAGAGAAACTCACCTCCAGTTTGTAGCTCCAGTCCTCTTGTTGTTTCTTGATTCGACGAGGCTGACTTAGTGGCAGAAGAAATCCATCACTAGGAATGTTAAACTTCAAATCCGTCCCCTAATGAAGAAAAATTTTCCCGAATGAGGGTTTTATCAAGAAACCTTGTTCAAGGAACACATCAATAGATGCAGGATCAACTACGCTTTGAATTCTTGCAGCAGATATGGCAGCTGAGGCTCTATTGGCGAATTTGTATGGTCTACATCCAAAGATATAGATCTCTTTAGGTTCCATCATACGCAGGTCGATAACATCCTCCCTATACCGAAATAAACAAGAGGGTGTTTCATTGCAAAAACACAACTTGCAGGCTTCTTGCTTCTGTCTGTTATCCACAGTCCATACTGCAAAGTGCAACATATCGCTTGCCAACGGCAGAAGAGAAGACAAATTTACCCATCCTACCCCATCAGCAGCTATATGTGACATTTTGACTACACCATAAACCTTGAAGAATGGTAGTGTATTGCATCCCCAACACTCCGACATTCTGACACGATTGGGCGCATACAGAGATACAAAAATCAGAATCAGGTGTAACTATAAGAATCTATCTATAGGAGATTGTTAAGCGATTGATTATTACGAACAATAAATTTGACAAACAAATACAGATCGAATCGACTCTTACTTTCCTAATAGAATAATTCGACCCTTATTCTTGTGCCTGGGTTATACCGAATTTTTCTACTGAGATAAGACGGTCCCCTCTGTCTTTGGCACTCAAAGATCAGGGACGTAATATAGAAATATTGTGTGTAGTTTGTTAAACGTTTGTTGATCTCAGAAGAATTTTCTATATCTGCTTCTTCTCTTTCTCTTTGTTTATATAGAGAGGAAAACAGGGAAGGGAGGGAAGTTATTCTGATACGTTGAATTGGTTTCCTTTGAAATTAATTAATTATCTTTTCAGAGTAGACACGGAATTAAGTTCCGTTTCCCGCGATATTTGATTAATTCCCGTCATAGTCATTCGTCCGAATGCTAAACCGTAATTCCGTAAATAATTATGCAAGTATACTCTCCGTATTTTCCCGAACTTGCAATTTATTATTCAGAAATTACCCACTAACGAACCAACCTTAATTACGCAAAATGAAACCGGTAATTACTCTTAAATCACCAACAGAGATGACACATACAGAAAAGTAGAAATACTATTCAATTGTCTTCCCATACTCAAAGTTCTCATAATGCTGTTGCAACATGCAAGTGAACCAATAACAAAATACTCAACCTGTGTCAGTCACTACTCTTCCATACTCAAAGTTCTCATAATGCTTTTGCAACATGCAAGTGAACTTTCTTTCTTCTGAAACCCACCAAAAATCCGTCAAAAGCAACTACGCCTATGAATTCATTTCAATTATTCAACTACCAAATGTAGCTCACTTTCGAAGTTTTTGGTTTATTAGCGTTATTAAGCAAACTATTTAGATAATTAGCGTTGAGTTGAAATTATTTACGTTTCTAGTGTCCACGTCATCACTTTATTTTTTTTCGCAGATTTTCAACAAAGCCGCTATACTTCTTAGCGGCTTTATCAACTTTTTAAAAAAAAAAAAGCAAACACCATAAGCCGCTATACTTCTTAGCGGCTTTACATGAGGAAATTGGAAAAAAAATGCTGAAGCAATCCAGTAGCTACTGGACTCCAGAAATGCGAAAAAACATACAAAGCCGCTGAGGTTCTTAGCGGCTTTGTGTAATTTTCACAAAAAAAAAAGAAAAACCCCTATAAGCCGCTGAGGAGTATAGCGGCTTTCCTAAGTTTTTGAAAAAAATAAAAGCTGTAACTACAGCTACCTCCCACCCACGATTTGGGACCAAATACAATAACAGAAACCTGCAAATAAAGCTCCAAACTCAGCATGAACAATCACACACACACATGATTGAACTTCCGAAAACATGTTTCATTTGATTGAAAACGTAAAATAAAAGATAGTGCATACAAAGTACTTATAAGGTAGCAAATCTAAAGTTCAAACAAAGTAGCTAAAAGTGTTTTACATTGTTAACAATTCCAACTAATTTTACTTTGAAATCAAACTAATCGTAGGCCAATCTCGAGCGTGGCCTCTTTCCTTTTTGTCTTGAAGTTGAACCGCTCGGTGTCGCCTCCTCTTGGATAGGGGTAAGTTGAACCGCTCGGTGTCGTAAGTCATATCTTCGAGGTTCATTGTGTGGAGGGCTTGGATTATCGGCCTCGGTAGGTAGGATTAGATGCCCGTGTCCGTGCGATGCAAGCACTCGAGTGACATTGATCGCATTTCTTTCAACATGTTTACATGTGATAGTGGCACACCATCCAGATCTCACCAAGCATAGTTGTGGCACGTTCATAGTTGTATACATGACCTTGACTCTACAAAATTGAACAAATAACAAATTAAACAAAGGTTGTTAAAAATAATTAAATAGCAAACTTGTAAAGGTTGGTAAAAATAATTAAATAGCAAACAAATAAAATTATTGAAAGAATTACTTACAAGTAACATATTGTCCACGCATTTGGATAGAAATTGTGTCTCTTCTCATATAAATCCTTGTTTTGTGTATCGGCACTAAGCGGGCTAATGACTAGACGAGTGATTTTACGATACCATTCTAGGTATGGATCATTGTAGTCAAGATAACCCTTGTAGGGAAGACCCGAGGGAGTCAATCTTGATTTGCGGTTGTTCCACTTGTCAATGCTCAATCTATGCAATTCCTCATAATCAGTCGCATTTCCCCGTCGATCTATCTTGTGCAACTTCTTAGAAGTCTTGCACGAATTGGGTATGGTTGGATGCCAACCAAATTGCCTAACGACCCTCTCCGCATAATGCCACTCAACCGCCTCAAAGCAAATGAGTGGTGCATTTACAATCCATTCATAAGGGTCTTCGGTACAAATGTCGGGGAGAAGGGCAAGGACTTCCCTAGAGTATGGTTCCCAAGTAAACATGGAGTCGGTCATAGTATCAAGAGCATGCCTAAATGTGACTAATCCAAGCAAGTGATCCGTATAAGAACGGTCTACTCTTAGCCACCTACAACCTAGAGGGTCAACACCCGGGACTACTTGTGAACCAATAGGGTTCTCTTCCCCCTCTATTTGAGGTAACATAATGGTTGGACGACCAATAGATATATGCTCCCAAGACCAAAGTTGCATTAGGAGAAGACAACCACCTATCTCAATGCTTCCTATCTTAGAAGCCGTACACAAATGTCTATACAAGTAAGCAAGTGTCGCACTCCCCCAACTATATTCATTCAATCTATCCAAATTGATCAAAAGGGGGAAGTATAACAATTGTACTCTATTCCCACTTTTATCCGGAAAGAGCACCGTACCAATCTAGTGTCTTAGTAACTTTGTCCGACCATTTCAACCCACCTAACAACCTATCCCTTGTCAATTTTCTTCTCTCAACAAAATACTTGTTAACTCGGGTAAAAGTGGCTTTTACAAGGGCTTGAATTGGGAGAAATCTTACCCCCTTCAAAACACCATTGAAACATTCACTCATATTTGTTGTTTTCAAACCATATCTCTTCCCACCATCGTGAGCAAGAGACCACTTGCTTGGAGGGATGCTATCTAACAACGCTCTAGCATTCGCATTGATCAAACCTATTTTCTCCATACCTAAGTCAAATTTTCTAATTTGATGTTATTTACGATCTCAGAAAGTTGATTTTAAATCGGAATCTTTGAACATCTTGTTGATATTTGATGCATGATGTCTAATACAATACCTATGAAAAGCGTATGGCTCTTCCCAACCACTTCCCGGTTGACTCATTGACTTCAAAATACCCCCTTGGCGATCGGACAAGACACAAAGACCTCTACGATTTGTCACATAATGTCTTATGCAAGCCAAAAACCAACTCCAATTCTCATAGTTCTCCCTCTCAACAATGGCAAACGCTAACGGAAAGAGTTGTTCATTTGCATCAACTCCCATTGCAATCAACATAGTCCCACTATATTTACCATAAAGATGAGTGCCATCTATGGTAATTATTGGCCTACAATGTGGGAAGCCTTTGATAGAGGGACCAAATGACCAAAAAACTTTATCAAATTGTTGGACATTGGGATCATTAGTGGGCTTATTGACAAAATGGACGGCGGTTCCCGGATTAACCTCTTTTAAAGCATCTAAGTAACGGGGAAGATAAGCATAAGACTCCTCCCAATCTCCATAAAGATCCGCCATTGCTCTTTGTTTTGCCATCCAAGTCTTCCAATAAGAGATCTTGAAGTTGAACTCCTTTGTTATGGATGCCCTTAACAAACTCACCTTAGCCCCCCAATCTTCTTTCACAAGATGCTTAATAGCATTGCTAATAAACTCACCCCTTAAATTTGGATGATCAAGAGATGGTTTCCGAACCACACAAGAAGCTTCATGTGGCCCTTCGTATGACACAATCGTGAAAACATCCATATGGATGTTTTTTTTAGTGGCTCTCAAATACCAACTACAAGGTGACGGTTGTCTATTACATTTATAAGTCACGGTGTGAGGTCTTGATTCGGCAATTTTATAAACTTGGTTTCTAGCCACGTTGTAGGTTGTCACAACTTGTCGCAAAAGCTCTTTGCTTGCAAAATCTTGCCCCTTACTAAATTCCTCACCACTCTTAAATGGAGCCACACATGACTTATACCAACTACCAACTATTTTCATGCCCAACATCTAAAACTCCAAGTTCGATAAATTGGGTGTTAGTACATGGTTGAGAAACAAGGTCTACCATATCATCCTCACTCAACAAAAGCAATGCATCCTCCTCTTCAATCCCATTTTCAATCTCATCTCCAAAAATATTACCATCTATGGCCACTTCGTCAACATGATTACTTGACAAAGACACATGCCAATTAGGATCCTCAACTTGACTAAGCATATTTGTGAATGATAAATTAGGATCTTCTACAATAGGCTTTAACTCGATAAACAAATCCATGGAACCGGCTTTTGATTGACACACAATTGCCCACAAAGCTTTCAAACTACGATCATTATTCAAGGATACTACTTTGTAACCTCTTACACTTGGAAATTTCATTTTGATATTTAGCTCAAATTTTGATCTATCAACCTCTAAAGACTCATAAATTTCATTCTTGAGCTCATTAAAACTAATATTACTACTAACAAGAACAAAGGTTTCACAACCACCCTTATAGCTAATATCTTCACCATTTACCACAACTTCACCATTCCACCAACAAGTCAAAGGGTAATTATTCACCTCCATTGTAAATAATCAAACTAAATACTAAGCACAACAATCAATCTACTAATTTCAACAATTACAAACTAAATAAAACGAAATTACTAATTAAAAACTAGATAAAACGAAATTACTAATCAAAATAAATCGAAATTTGTAAACAAAAGTTGGGGATTAATTGCTACTCAATGCACGAAACTAGTACATTAGGGATGAATTAATACCTTTAGATGAATATAGGATGAACTAGGTTGATGGATAGCAAATGATTAAAAGAAATTAGGACGAATTTGGATGACAATTTGGGGTTTTCGCAACTTAGGGTTTCGAAAATAAAATTGGGGATTTTCTGGGTTTGTGTAAATAAGAGAGTGATTGTGTTTACTCGGGTTTTTTTTTTTTATATAAGAGGCAAAGCCGCCATCTTTCTCAGCGGCTTTACTCGATTTCAGTTTTTTTTTTTACGCACTTTGCTAAGCCGCTAAGAACCTCAGCGGCTTTGTATGTTTTTTCGCATTTCTGGAGTCCAGTAGCTACTGGATTGCTTCAGCATTTTTTTTCCAATTTCCTCATGTAAAGCCGCTAAGAAGTATAGCGGCTTATGGTGTTTGCTTTTTTTTTTTTAAAAGTTGATAAAGCCGCTAAGAAGTATAGCGGCTTTGTTGAAAATCTGCGGAAAAAAATAAAGTGATGACGTGGACACTAGAAACGTAAATAATTTCAACTCAACGCTAATTATCTAAATAGTTTGCTTAATAACGCTAATAAACCAAAAACTTCCTCACTTTCCGGGTAATCATTCCATCCTACCGAAGGACACCCACTTCATGCAGTGTAATCAATGGAAAGGTGCCCACTTTCCTCTTCCTTAGGAAACAAATTTATTTGTCTGATAATTCGACATAATATACGAGAAATTCAGTTTGTCCCATGTCCAAAATCACAATCTAAACCGTAAACATAATTTCATCAACACCCTTAACCCAAGTTAAGTGTACTTTGAGGACCCAAACTATACATATACCTAGCTATAAGGACCTGAAATTTAAAAGACAAGCTTTAAGGACCTAATGTCCTATTGCCGTTAACTTCTCATCTGATGTTCGTTAACTTCTCACCCTAATTGCCATAGATATTTTGTTTGCATGTTACCATATTTTAGATGCTAATTGTTGATAAATAAATAAATAAATAAATAAATAAAAACCTCCGTAGCAACTATTTATTTTGTAATTAAAGAAATATCTTAATTAAAGGTAAATAAATTATTAGGATGAATGGAATACGAATAACATTTCAACCATGCACTAATGACTCATTGCTTTACCGAAAATAGCGAGTCAAAATACTACCCCGTTGAACACTTGTAAGAATTGACTTGACTCAAATAATTCGACTCAAAACAGCCTAACTCGAATATGACAAAGCGCCAAATTGACCCAATCCCAACTAAACTTGGCACGAACCCTGCTAATCTAGCAATGACTCCACCCTAAACCACCCCATGAATAATGATTTTTGCAAATGATTTAATGATTAACCTGATCGGAAATGTCTCGAAAGATCCCGTATTTTTAGGGTCAAGAGTCAAGACCCAAAAATCTTACCTAGCGACCTCATTCGACTTAAACCCGAAATAACCCGTTAATTTGGTGGTTGAGGGCCGACCCAAACGGGTGAACCCGACCAAAAGGAGGACCCGTCCTGAACAGGCTAACAATTACGAACAACAAACTAGATTTCAAAATTATACTCCGTATTACTTATTTTTAAGGGAGTAATGATTTGGCTAACAAGAATAAAAGATTGGAAGATTCTTTAATTATACTCCATATTACTTGAAATTAGTTGATTTGTAAAAGAAAGAAGTCTGACTTGGGGAATTATGACGACAGAAAAGTGAGTGAGGGAAGGAGGTTAAGACGAACATGTAATGTTGTAAAGTAAACTCTGGAAAAAAATCGAAAATTTTAGCTAACAAATTCGAAATTTTCAATGTCCAGTGAGGACGAGTGCCCCTACTAGCTCCCCTGAATTCGCCACTAGGGTGGAGTCATTTCTAGACTTGACGCTATTTTGAGTCGAATTATTTGAGCTGAGTCAATTCTTACAAGTGTTCAACGAGGTAGTATTTCGGTACAGAAATAAGTGATATACTCATATTATTTCATGGTTGAAAAAGACAGAAAAATAATTACAAAATGTTATTCCCTTTTTCCTAATAATTTGTTTACCTTTAATTAAAATATTTCTCAGAAAAATTGTAAAACGTAAACAAATAATTATTACGGAGGGAGTGTATTTTTTCTCAACAATGAGCAAGTAAAATATTTGTAACATGCAAAGAAATTAAATACTTCTAGCAATTAGGAGGAGAAGGTTAACGAACATTGGATGAGAACTTGACAAGTTAACGGCAATAGGACAATAGGTCCTTAAAGCTTGTCTTTTAAATTTCAGGTCCTTATAAGTTATAACTAGGTATATATATAGTTTGGGTCCTTATAATTCACTTAACTCCCCTTAACCCCGAATCATTTTGAGACAAAGGTCAAAGGTTTAATGATGTTGTACCTAAGTCCCTAACCCCATACTTAAATCCTCTTAACAATTAACACCAATATCATAATAACAAGCCTTAATCCCAAAATGATTTGGGGTCGGTGATGAGCTCCTATTTCTACCACATTTTGGCATCATTTTGAGCTCATTTGGTAGCACTTGGTAGCGGTTTTTGAAGTTTTTGACGTTTTTTTGCCAATTTCATATGTTTCACCATTTAGCCTAATTTCAAGTGAAGATTAGGAAGCCGAAAGATCGAGAGAAATGTCCAAGGAAGAGCCAAGAACAAGCTTGAAGAAATGCACCAAGAAAGCCTTCCAAAGGATCAAAGGAAGAACGAAAGGAAGACGCACTCCAGCAGCAAAACCGCACGGTGCGAGTTTCCAGACACCAGAACTCGCACCGTGCGAATTTTCTGGGTTTGATGGCGTTTGTTAGCGTTTGTGTTACGGGCCTTCCCTTTTATTAAGCCCACTAATTACTAGGTTACGGGAGAATATAAATAGAATGTTTGCAGTTAGGTTAAGCATCTTTTGTTCACTTTAATTAATCAAGGTTGTAATTTGGGAATATTTTCATCTTTTGAATTGGGTTTTAGATCTAATTATGGAGAACTAATCTCCTATCTTAATCCGACTCAAGGCTTAATCTTTGGTTGTAAGATCCTTTAATCCTTCTTTAATTTTAATTATCATTGTTAATCCTTTTGTGTTTATTGTTTGAATTTTGGAATCCTTGTTTATATTGAGTAATTAAGTGTGATTTCCTTGTTGCTTAATTAATCAAGTTCCTTAATTTATTGTTGTTGGGATTATTAAGTGTGATTTCCTTGTAATCTCATCTTTGTAACACCTTGTTATTATGCTAATGAATGTGATTTCTTCTTGGCTTAATTAGCAAGTAAAGGATTAACTTGTAATTAGGCATTAATTGTGATTTCATTGTGTCTAATTGATACCCGTCGTTGTGAGTACCAAAGATAAAATTTATAATTCCTATTAAGACTAACCTAGGCTAGTGGTAACAGGGTCGAACCACAAGGAGGCAGATGTAAATTTTAGTTGATTTAAGTTCAGTCTGAGGTAACTATTGTGGGGGTTGAATTGAATTGGTCTACAGCTAAAAGTGAACAAAGATGATAAACTAAATAAACGATTTAAACAGATAAAAGAAGGGTACTAGGATGGTCGGTTCATTATAGCTTCGGCGGCAGCAAACTAAGTCGGTCTGAATCAAACACAGGTAAGGCGGGAGATAAAGAGGTCCTCTCGGTCTACTCTTAACAAATAGCATCTTTCGATCTCGCTATAGGTCCCTAATGTCACTAATACTAACTTTCGTCCTGAAAAGTGACTAACGGTCTAAACTATACCTATCTCTCGATCTTAGCACAGTTTAGTCGATTTAATTGATGGTCAAATAACTTTCCCTATCTTTCGATCTAATGGGTCGGTCACAAAATAGGTATCTAACTGGTCGCATGCATTCGATTCGTTAAACACAAGATTAAATTCAATTAAAACGAAAATAAAACCCTACGAGGTCGATCGATCGATCGACAATGTCAGTCGATCGACCAACACGCGAGACAGTCCGTGTAAAATCTATTGCCGCCTATGCCATAAATCGCCTACATCCTAGCACTAAAGAATTAGCTACTCATGATGAAAGTGATAACAACAATAAAACTAATAACGATTACTGAATTCATGCTTAAAGTAAATAACAAACAACGATAATACGATAATTGGCTTTCGGGATACTAACTAGCAAATCTATACTAATGATGAAAGTAAAACAATAAACTGGAATTAGGGCGGAAGAATACCGAGATTTCAGAGGAAAGATTAAGAACAAGAACAGAATTCCAATGCTAAAACGATGATCCAAACCCTAATTACTCGATGAATCAAACTGAAAGTTACTGTGTGAAATTGTCGTAAAAACTTGGATGATCAAACTGAATGTTTTATGTTACGTTATATAGCAAATAACGTAACATCTTATTTCCTAAACCTAGCATCATGGGCTTGCGCTTTCTCGGTCTTCTAATTCTCGTCTGGAATAGCAATCGTCGATCGATCGATAAGGCTGGTCGATCGATCGCTCCTCGACAAACAATAGCTTCGGAACCGAACATTGGTCGATCGATCAAGGTGATGGTCGATCGACTAATGGAGCTGCTACTTGACTTCTTGAAACTCGTGGACTTGTCTTTTGGGCCTTGGATTGCGCACCAAGCTCGTTCCTTAAGTGATTCCTTTACGTCATTTGCAATGCGGTTTACTCGGGGGCCGGATTTGGCTTGATTTCCGTTGAATTCTTCACATTTACGCAATGATGTACAAAATACGGAAGTAGACGGAAATAGGGAGAAATGTAGCACAAACTACAAGAATGAGCTATGAAATGCGTGTAAAATGGGATGTAAAACATCATATAAATAACACGCATCAAACTTCCCCAAACCAAACCCTTGCTTGTCCCCAAGCAAGAACTAGACTCGATCTAATGACCTAATGGAACGAGTTCAATCTCAGAGCGAAATGCAAACTATTAAGCCTAAACCAATTTAATGCACAACCAACAATCAACTAGTAACGTGAATCATGCAAACGAGTTATGAGGTCGTTAAAGACTGCTGAGCCGTCAACTGTAGAGACTTATCAAATTGGACTCTCGCGGGTCGCTCAAATCACTCATTAAGCACAGGTGATATATATGTAAGATAGAAAGAATTAATTTTGTAGTGACTCTCACCTAACTACGACCTATGAAAACATGCCAGCAATAAAGTATGAAAATGACCTCTACGACCGTGCATACGCATTCCAACCAAACAGATGACCAATGACACATGCCGAGGTATATATGGGATATGTGAGGTATGGGTAATAAGAGGCAAAACATTTTATGGTAAAGTGGAGGTACAGGTGATCAAGCTAGTACCAAAACGGAACCAGGTGGCAACATCCAGCTTCTTGCTCATAATCAAGCGAAACGGTGCTATAGCAAGCACAAAACTCACAATCTCCAAACTATCAAATTAATAAACTCCCCATAGGATATCAATGAAACATGGGAGCAAAAATCGCCAAAAGATAAGGATTAAATTATGCGAATTGACTTCTTCCTCGAATCTCGATCGATCGACCATATTTGGCGATCGATCGATCCGCTTAAAACAAAGATATGAGAACCTCTTTTTTCATTTCTTTTTCGAATCATTTTTTTCATTTTTTCTTCCTTTTTCTTTTGTTTCTTTCTTTCCTTTTTCATTTTCCAATCATCATCTCAACAAAGCAAATGCCACCAAAAACGAGTAACAATCCCAAGAACACGGACTACTAGCTTGACGAGGACAAAGCTAAATGTAGGATGTAGTAATGGGACAAAAAGGCTATTTTTGGCAGTGTGAAGCTCATGGGTAAAATGAGAAAAGGCAACCTCTACCACATGTGTCAACAAACCACAAACCGAATGCATATAGGTATTAAGTAGATCAAATTCATATTCATGCAAATTAAGGAAACATGTCTCATAAGGAGTACTACTCACATTCCTAATTAAACCGGTCATGAATGTCACCAGTTATAGGCTCTAATTCTCGAAATATGATGTAGTTTGCCAAAAATCAAAGTCAAGTCTCAAGTTCAAAAAAGAATGTAACGAAAACTCGTAGATATGCATATACGATTCTACTAATAACATGTTAATCTAGCAAGGCTCGGGCAAAACAAGTGCAAATGCAAAATCATCATAGAAATACTACCGTTCCGCTAACCTATATGCTAAAATAAACGTGCATTTTATGGAATTTTTTGAAATTTTTCAATTTTTTTTTTTTTTTTTTTTTTTTAATTTTTCTGTATATATAAGAGAAATGAAATAAACAATGCAAAACAAAATTGAACGTGAATGCAAGCAAATGATATGCGACGCAAAAACCCTTCCCCAAACCAAATCGCACAATGTCCCCATTGTGCAAAATCATGTAATGAAGGAAAGAGAAATGGGAATTTACGAGAAAATAAACAAGCAAGACACAAAGGAAAGATATGGAACTCACAAGACTTTAAGCGCAAAGGAAACCTCCCAAACCAGCGTGAGCTAGGAGGTTTCGAGGCTAACGATCTTACTACCAATAAGAGTGCACGAAAGACAGAAAATACCACGCATAAGACTGAGAAAACAATTTTTTGAAGCGGTAAAATTGTGCACAAATGAGAAAATAGAAGAGATAAATAATTTGACGGAAAATAAAGTGGAGTAGAAAACTCCCTAAGTCCGCAAATTGACCAAACACAAAGAGGGGAGAGGTCGTGAATGTGTGCAATGATGTCTACGGTCGATCGACCTATAAGGGCGATCGATCGACTAGATGAACAGAAACGAAAGCTCCTGGAAAGCGCAACTCGGTCGATCGACCATGATGGCGGTCGATCGATCAAAGTCTTCTTTGTACTCCTTATTTCTTCGTTTTTGCTCAATGATTTGAGCTAACAAGCTCTAAACACCTGCAAGTACACAATAATATGCTCCCAAAATTTCGCAAAACCCAGAAAAAAGTCTAAAGTACTTGAAAATCCTAAGCAAACAAAATAAAAGCGAAGTTTTCGCGCACACAAAAAAAACAATAAAAATGTCTTAACAAAGCAAATAAAATGAAGTTTATAACGAGATCGATCAACTAATAGTTGATCAAGAAGGACCACGGTATGGCCCACTTCGTCGGCTTCTGGCTACTAGAGGTAGCCTCAATGGTGCTCATCTCATCACCGCACCCTTCTTAGCTTCGACAAATCGGAGGGCTCAACGGCTCAACTTTGTCGGCTCCCAATCAAGAATTTCGTTGGGTTCAACGGAATCCAAGTCAGACCGTCTCACCTTGGTTGGCTCATCTTCCACTTCCTCATCAGTCCCATAGCTTAGGCATCCAAGGCCTCCTCTTTGAATGATAGGCTTCTTTACAGCTGGCACAACTTGTAGCACTTCCTTCCCCAAACCAGCTCCTGCAATATCTAAAACAACAGATTCTTCCTCCTTCTTGTTACCAATCTGGGGCGGAGGGGTTAACACAGCATTAGTGATAGGGACAGGCAATTCAGGAAGCACAAAGTACGATTTCTTTTCAGAGACCGTATTACAAGTAACAGGCCACATGGGATCCTTCTTTTTAGCAAGTTGGGCAAAAATGATAGAATGTTTCCCAACTTTGAAGGTCAAAGTTCCGAGCCTACGTCAATAATCGCACCGGCGGTGTGCGAAAACGCCTTCCTAGGATGATCGGTATATGGGCATCCTCAGGCATGTCAAGGACAACAAAGTCAACAGGGAAGAAAAACTTCCCTATTTGGACGGGTATGTCCTCTAGGACTCCTATAGGCTCGACCGCAGATCGGTCAGCCATCTGAACTGTCATGTCTGTGTTAGTAAACCGGGTCAACTTAAGCCTCTTAGCTAAACTCAAGGGCATGACGCTTATGCTAGCCCCTAGGTCACACAATGCCTTCTCAATTGAGAAGGTACCTATTTTGCAAGGAACAGAAAAGCTACCCGGGTCCTCTAACTTATGGGGCGCAGTGTGAGACAGATAGGAGCAAGACTCCTTGTTGAGTGCGACAGTGTGCACTGTTTCAAGTGACCGCTTTTTGGACAACAGTTGTTTCATAAATTTAGTATAAGCGGGCACTTGGTTAACTAACTCAAGGAAGGGGCCTTGTACATTCAGACTACGGATAACTTTCTCAAACTTACTGAAAGATACCTGTTCCTTCGTCGGCACGAGTCTCTCCGAATATGGGGCTGTGAGGAATACCTTAGCCCTCTCCTCCAATTCACGCGCGCCGGCGTCCTTGGACTTAGGCTGAAAGTCCGTCACCTTCTCTTTGTTGAAGCTAGACCCCTCCTCAGACCGTCTCAAATGAGAACCATTAACCGTCATTGGGTCGAACTTCGGGACCCGGATCGACCCATCGACACTCGGGTCTTGTCCTAAAATCTTCGGGACCGTAGTACCCCGAAACAAGTGGTCTCGTAGGTTATTTGGCATTAAAGGACGAAACTCTTGAAGATCGCGGCGATCTCGGTCGATCGACCACTCTCCTCGATCGATCGACCGAGATGTACGATTCGAGCTCCCGTAACCCGTGCTTGATCGATCGACAAGGTATATCGATCGATCGATCGAAATACCCGACGTCTTTTCCTTTGATTTGTTCGTTGAAGCTTTCTCTTGACTTGTTTCCGGCTCATCTTTTTCAACAGCGTCCTCGACCATGGCAAGACCATCAAGGGTGGACCCGCTCCTCAAGGTGATGGCATTTAGGGTCTCCTTTTGTTCCGGTTGAGTAGGTAAGTGTCCGGGAGCTCGAGTGTTACTTTTGCTAGCCAGTTGAGCAATTTGGCTCTCTAGTAACTTCATCCCGGCCTCTCTTGCTTAGGACTCCTTTAGCAACGGTTCTTAAGCTCGAAAATTCAGAATTCTGCGATTGTTCTTTGGCTGTGGCACATAAGGAGGTTTCTGATATTATTGTTGCTTTTGATGAGGGGGTATATAGGGTTGTTGATGCGGCGGAGCTTGAGTTGGGTTAAGGACATTTTGGCTCCTCTAACTCAAGTTCGGGTGGGTGTTCGGCTCATAGTAGGTGTTGGTCTGCCTATAGTGTTGAAAGGCAGCACAAGATTCAAAGGGACTAGGGCAGTTTTTCGAGACAATGCCCTCACCTCCACACCTTTCACAGACGAAGGGACCGTCTGACACAACATTGACTTGGTACATCCCACCTTTGGAAGCTCCTCCTAGCTCATACTTGTCAAATCTCGCGGTAAGAGCCTCAAGCGCAGCGGAGAGAGGAGGATTCGAGCTCTCCTCCGGTTCCCTCTAGAATTCCCATACTCGGCCTTGTGGGTAGCTAGATCGTCAATGATCTTCCACCCCTTGGTTGCTCCCAAATTTTCAAAGAAATCTCCGTTGGCTCGGCATCCAAAATGGCCCTCTGATCGTCGTACAACCCATTGTAGAAATGATTGCACAAACTCCATTTTTCGAACCCATGGTGCGGTATGGTTCGCACCAACTTCTTAAATCGGACCCATGCTTCGTGGAAATTCTCATCCGGCCCTTGTTTAAAGCCCGTGATTTGAGCTCTAATAGCGATCGTCCTTGAAGCGGAGAAGTACTTCTTGTAGAACGCCAATGCCAATGTATTCCAATCGGTGATCCCTTGAACGGCTCGGTCCGATCTCTATACCACTCCCTTGCAAGATCGCGAAGGAGAAGATGAACATAGTCTCCTTGATCTGTCTTGGGTCACGCCACCGGTGGGGGTATGGAACAATGATGAGTCAATAAAGGTCTCCATATGATTAGTCTGCATCTTCATTTGCAGCTCCCCCAAATTGGTTTCTCTCAACCATAGTGATGTAGGCAGGCTTTGGTTCGAACTTCCTGGCATCACCTGGTAGCTCGAACCCCTTATATAAGTTATCGGTGTCGGCTCGAATAACTAGCTATACTTGCTTCCTCGGCCATGACCGGAATTTCCGAGAAAGTAACTGTCTCGGTGAAGAAGTGGAAACAGCGAAGATGGTGGATTATCTTGAACGTTCGTTCTCGTGATAGCTTGACGAATACTCGGCTCTTCCTCTCGTCGGTAGTATCCTTTGTGTTCATCTCAACTCGCGCAAGGATCTTTCAAGCTCGGGGTTCAACGGTACTAATTCTCCACCCGGTGACTGCGCGCATAAGAAGAAACTACAAAAAGAATATAAGAAAAGTTTAAGGAACGGATGTCCCTTAAACTAAGAAAGACTAAAAATAAAAACAACTAAAATTAGGACTATTGCCTCCCCGACAACGGCGCCAAAATTTGATACCCGTCGTTGTGAGTACCAAAGATAAAATTTATAATTCCTATTAAGACTAACCTAGGCTAGTGGTAACGGGTCGAACCACAAGGAGGCGGATATAAATTTTAGTTGATTTAAGTTCAATCTGAGGTAACTATTGTGGGGGTTGAATTGAATTGGTCTACAGCTAAAAGTGAACAAAGATGATAAACTAAATAAACGATTTAAACAGAAAAAAGAAGGGTACTAGGATGGTCGGTTCATTATAGCTTCGGCGACAAAACTAAGTCGGTCTGAATCAAACACAGGTAAGGCGGGAGATAAAGAGGTCCTCTCGGTCTACTCTTAACAAATAGCATCTTTCGATCTCGCTATAGGTCCCTAATGTCACTAATACTAACTTTCGTCATGAAAAGTGACTAACGGTCTAAACTATACCTATCTCTCGATCTTAGCACAGTTTAGTCGATTTAATTGATGGTCAAATAACTTTCCCTATCTTTCGATCTAATGGGTCGGTCACAAAATAGGTATCTAACTGGTCGCATGCATTCGATTCGTTAAACACAAGATTAAATTCAATTAAAACGAAAATAAAACCCTACGAGGTCGGTCGATCGACGACAATGTCGATCGATCGACCAACATGCGAGACGATCCGTGTAAAATCTATTGCCGCCTATGCCATAAATCGCCTACATCCTAGCACTAAAGAATTAGCTACTCATGATGAAAGTGATAACAACAATAAAACTAATAACGATTACTGAATTCATGCTTAAAGTAAATAACAAACAGCGATAATACGATAATTGGCTTTCGGGATACTAACTAGCAAATCTATACTAATGATGAAAGTAAAACAATAAACTGGAATTAGGGCAGAAGGAATACCGAGATTTCAGAGGAAAGATTAAGAACAAGAACAGAATTCCAATGCTAAAACGATGATCCAAACCCTAATTACTCGACTGAATCAAACTGAAAGTTACTGTGTGAAATTGTCGTAAAAACTTGGATGATCAAACTGAATGTTTTATGTTACGTTATATAGCAAATAACGTAACATCTTATTTCCTAAACCTAGCATCATGGGCTTGCGCTTTCTCGGTCTTCTAATTCTCGTCTGGAATAGCAATCTTGTAACACCCCGTAATTTTAAACCGTTATTACTTTGCGAAAGTAATTTATTAATCAAGTAAAATTTGATATTAACGTATTTGAAGTAATAATAATTCAAAGAAATATAATTTTATTATATTTTGAAGTAAAGTATTTATTTTGATAGTTTCGAAATGTTTAAAAATAGTTTAAACCGTGTAAAAACTTGTTATTTCGAAATAAGGGCATATCGGGGAAAAATGACAACTCTTTTGAAAATTGGGTAAACGATTTTGGAAATGAGTCGTATGAGTATTCAATTTTCTTGTAATCTCGTGTTTAAGAACTTTGGTCTTGTCGGAATTTGCAATTGACAAGCGGTTCTAATTATTATCGAAACGAGCCAAAACCGACTCGTAAAATCCCGTCACCCCGCTCCCTTCTTTTTCCTTTCCCGCGGCACCCCCTCCCTATTCTCCTTTCTTTCTGATTTTTCTGCCAACTACACCTTCCTTTTACATTCTGAAGTCTTCTAATTAAAGAAACACCATTTTTATGCAAAATCTAAGCTTTTCTAAGCTATTTTCGCCATAACTCACTCGTTTTTAGTCGGATTTTCGCATAATTTATATTTCCGGAATCCTCTCGTCGAGATCTACAACCTAGTATGTTTTAATTTCAGTTTTCTTGAAGTTGTTTTAAGACGAATTTTGGCAAATTTCGGTATTTATACTTATTTATTGTGTTTTTATTGTTTATTTAGGTGAAGAATTGGAGGACGAGTTTGGGGACTCATATATTGTCGAAGATAGCGGCTAGTTGCTTGTTAGGGTTTGGTTTTTAAGGTGCTAATTGCTCATTTTCTAGCTTAAGGTAACATATTTCGAGTTACTCGACGAATAATCGTCACATTCTTTGGTTTTTGTATGTTTTTGTGATTTTTGGTTGAGTAGTAAATTTTCACATGTTTAAAATGGGTTGCATGCATGTCTTTTGTTAGTTTAAGATAACATGTTAGTATTAGGAACGATTAATTATGTTTCGATTTGTTAAACGAACAAAAACGGAAAAATGGAGGTGTAGGGGTGGCGGCGGAAGAGCCACGGCTGGCCACGGCTGGCCCGGGTCAGCCCGTTGCTTGTTTCGCGGTTTTTCATGCTTTGTTCATCGTTTTAGGTTCATTAATGTTATAGTTAGTATAAGATACATATGAGTACACTTAGGAAATGAATCATATTAGTAGTAAAAATTATGTTAATGGTAAAAATTATGTTTATATTGGTAGTTGCACATGTTAGGGTAGATTATAAAATGAAATTGTAATGATTAGGCTCAAAATGAATTTTATAGCGATAATTGTAATGTTTTGATGATTGTCTTAAAACCGAGCCTTAGTCCCTTTGATCGATTCGATGTCGATTAATTGAGTGATTGGTCACCGCAATTTAACCCGTACTGTCCGCAGGTGGGGTTGCGGGTAAAATTTCGGTTGGATGAAATTTTATATGAATTGGATAATCGGCCTTTTTCTTGTTTTAGGCCATTTATCAAGTTTTTAAGTTCACATGTATAGTTGGTTGAATTTAATAGTGTCTTATATTGTAGAAATGGCCCTAGATTCCCTGAAGCCTTTAATATTGTTAATATTGCTAGAAATGGTATTGGTATTAAATACTTTCTTGCGGTTTGTTGTGTTTGTCATAGATAGGTCTTTATAGTCTCTGACGAGTATATGTTCACTGCTTAATAGCCTTTGTGTTCCTGACTAGTGGGTTTATATCCAAGTTGGGGCATGACCTCGTTACTTATTTTGATAGTAAGTGGTCAGCTTAAGTACTAGCCAACCCTTTGGTGGACTCCTTAGGGTACTCACTTTGTTTTAGAAAAATTGTGGGTCTTGGGTGCGGTGGTGTGTATCCGCATGTCTAGGTCTCTTGTGATTTTAGGCTAGGGTTGTGTTGTGTCTTGGCCATGTTTTATTAATATTAATCTGAGCCAAGATACCGGTTCGATTACCTTCCCTACCTCGTGGTATAGACTCGAGTTACAGAGTGACTATTGACGGTACTAAGAACTTATGCCTGTCTTTGATATATTGCCCTTTCTTGTATGGTGATTTTATGAATTGTAACAGGTGAGATGTAAGCCGGTTACAATTGATAAAGTTTGGATTACTATTTGTTATATGTTTCACATGATAGTTTATTTCGGTCAGTTAGGGGGTCATAGGTTGGAATACTTGATAATTAAATTGTTTATCATGTTGTTTACATGTTTTATTACATGTTATATTAAATATGACGTTTCGTGGCTGGGAGGACTCGAAGTTACTCCCCACTGAATTGTGGCTTTCGTGTTTGTATAAAATGCGATTGATAGGTTGAAGATTTAGGTGGGGTCACAGACGAGCTAGTGAGCATAAGGAACCTTGGACCTAGTTTGGCTATTTTTAGTAGTAAACCTTTTAACTTTTGGTTTTGTATATATTTTGAAGGGACATATGTCTCCCTTTTCTATTTTGGTTTGTATCATTATATTCCCGTGTCTTTAGCGTGGTTATGTAAATTAGTTTATTAGCTCTTGCAGGTATTGGCACTCTTAAATTTGGAGATGTTTGTGAATGGTTTAGGAAAAGTTTTAAAAATTACAGGTTTTGTCTAGTTGAACCAATTACAAACATATCCTACCAGTTTTTCTGTAGATTTTGCGTGTTTAATTATCGCGTTATTTAAGGGTGTCACAGTTGGTATCAGAGCATATTTGCTCCCGACGCACGTTTGTGCACCCCACCTAAAATCACTTGACCTTTAAATAATAAACTTGAGAGATGGGTAGGATGGGTAGAGTTAGGATTTTATGTGCTAGTCTGTTTGTGATTGCTAATTGTTAGGTTTGTTGATTGTTAGTTATTAATTTTGGTGCCGTTAAAGATTGGTTATGCCAAATGAAGAATGCTTCCACTTTCTCGATATTTCTTTCAGTATTCCGTGTATCTTACCTTAACCTTCCCATCTCGTTGTTTATTCATCTTTCAAATTCCTCTTCTCTCGCCTTGGTAACTACTCTTCAATTGTTTCTCCCGATTCATCCTCAGTTCGTTTTCTTCCTATAAAAAAAGTCCATGTGGACACCTTCCTTTTATTCCGCAGGATAGTCCCCTTGTTCAAGAGAACCCGATTTTGAGAGAATGTAACTTTGGAGGGCGTGAACGAGTTGAGAAATTGATTGTTTAAGGTTTGAGTTGTATAGGATAATATAACTTGGGATCCTTTGGTTAGTCTTGTTAGTTGTGCTTGATATGGGAGCCTAGTGAGTTGAGAAACACCTTGGGATTTATGACTATTGAGAGCTTGTTTGTTATAGATGATTGAGCATGGGTACTACCTTAGTACATAAGATGGAATGAACCTGAGCTACTTCATTTGAGAGTCTTGATGTTTCTTGTGGAAAATTTAAGGAATGATAGTTAGCCCTAATCCTTGTAGGCCTTGAAAGGAATACAATAGGACATTGACGTTGCTTAATGGATTGGTATCGTACTTTGGAATTAGTTAGTTTGTTAAACCTTTTGAGTTGACCAAAACTAGTATAGAGTAGCCCTTGTTGACCTTTCGAAATTTGAGAACACGTGGTTGACCTTTCTAATCATATCTGAATTTGGGAATTTTGGTGGAATGTTGTTCAATGTAGTTCGTAAGTTCAAAGATGTGATTCTAATTTATGGTATCGGAGACTAGAAGTATTAAGTCGTGAGATGAGGGAGTAAACAAGCCATGGTACTTGGGGATGACATAGTAAGTGAAGTTCGATGATGAGAATGGTAAAGGAGATACTTTGGGACATGGATGGTAACAAATGAATTTGTCATGAGTGAAGAATGCAAGGGAGCTTTTGATATGCTCAAGGAGAAGCTTATTTCGGCACCTATAATTCAACCTCCCAATTGGAATGAACCGTTTGAGATAATGTCGGATGCAAGCAATTATGCCCTTGGCGCGGTACTTGGCCAAAGGGTAGGAAGAGCACCTCATGTTATTCAATATGCATCGACAATGATGAATGAGGCTCAAAGGAACTATACAACTACCGAGAAAGAATTTCTTGCGGTGGTGTTTGCCTTAGAGAAATTCCGATCTTATATCCTTGGAGCCAAAGTCATCATCTTCACGGATCATGCCGCCTTGAGGCACCTTGTCTCTAAGAAAGAATCCAAGCCCCGTTTGATGAGATGGGTACTACTCTTGAGTGAGTTTGACGTTGAACTCAAGGACAAGAAAGGCTCCACCAACACGGTGGCGGATCATCTTAGTAGAATCATCCAAGAAGACTCCTTGGTACCACAAAGTTCAATAAAGGAGACCTTCCCGGATGAAGCCCTTCTTGCCTTGATGTCTACTGAACCTTGGTATGCACATATCGTGAATTACT
The DNA here is from genome assembly GCF_048544455.1 of Silene latifolia. NCBI lineage: Eukaryota > Viridiplantae > Streptophyta > Magnoliopsida > Caryophyllales > Caryophyllaceae > Silene > Silene latifolia. Next base: position 246,032,025 of record NC_133538.1, on the reverse strand, counting down.
TGGTCTTGGACAAATTTCCACCGGGGTTGACTCGACATCAAAGAGACAAAATCAAGAGTGATTCCAAGTACTATGTGTGGGAGGATCCTTATTTGTGGAAATTTTGTGACGATCAAGTGATAAGGAGGTGCGTGCCGGACACCGAAATCATGTCAATTCTTCGGTTTAGCCACGAGTATGCTTGTGGGGGTCATTTTGGAGCCAAGAAAACGGCTAGAAAGGTGTTGGAAAGCGGTTTCTTTTGGCCCACACTCTTCCGTGATGCCCATGCCATAGTCAAGACTTGTGATAGATGTCAAAGACTTGGCAATATCTCAAGGAAAGGAGAAATGCCCAAACCCCAATGCTCTATTGCGAAATCTTTGATGTGTGGGGTATTGACTTTATGGGGCCATTTCCCGCATCTTATGGTAACATCTACATACTCTTGGCGGTGGATTATGTCTCTAAATGGGTGGAAGCCAAAGCCACCAAGACCGACGATGCCAAGGTGGTTGGAGAGTTCCTCAAGACTAATATTTTCTCTCGGTTTGGGTTCCCCAAAGCATTGATAAGTGACCGTGGCACGCATTTTTGTAACAAAGCTATTGGTGCCCTTCTCAAAACGTATGGGGTGATTCACAAGGTATCAACGGCATATCACCCTCAAACCAACGGCCAAGCCGAGGTTTCCAATAGGGAGATAAAGGCCATCCTTGAGAAAATGGTAAATCCCGATCGCAAATATTGGAGCTCGAGATTGGATGATGCCTTGTGGGCCTACCGCACGGCTTACAAGACACCGATTGGGATGTCCCCGTACCGACTACTTTTTGGGAAGCCTTGTCATCTACCCGTAGAGATTGAACATAGGGCCTATTGGGCGATTAAATCCTTCAATTTGCAAATGGATGAAGCGGGACTCCATGTAATACTCCGTATTTATAAGTCTTGGGGTACTCTATCGAGTAGGCCTTACTCTGTCGAGTAAGGGTATGTTGCGAAATAAAATAGTTTCTGACCTGTTGGGTACTCGATCGAGTAGCTGGGGTACTCGATCGAGTAGGGGGGTACTCGATCGAGTACCTTGGGTACTCGATCGAGTGTCCGGTTTTACGGGGGAGTTTTCTCGGGTTTTGTTAATTACGCGATTAAGGTATTTAAACATATTCGTCATTGTTTTAAATCACTTTTTACAAAACCTAAAGCATGTTTAAGAGAGAAAGCAACTAGTCTTCTTCCTAATCGCGTTCTTGACAATTCCCGGAGTTCAGACGGTCAGTTCGTATCGTAGTTCGTGTCGTTGGATTCCTTGCGTCGAGGGTAAGCTTTTAATATAATTTCTATAATGTTTCGTTAAGATTGGTGAAACCCTAATTTAGGAATTGGGGGTTTTTATGAGTAGTATTTGAATGGTAGCATCTATGTGTTGTATGATAGGAGGAGAATTCGTAGAGGAGCCGTTTTGATACAGCTGTAGATACCGTCTGCGTGTTGTGCTTTCCAGGTAGGATTTCCTACTCAGTATTAGTCCCATAATGGGATATTGGTGATGTGCTGTAGTTAGTTGCTTGATATGATGATTGTGTTTGTAATGGTGTTTGTGGTTGTGTTGTTGATGGTTCTCGAGATGCGTTCTCGGCTGAGTGGGGTCACTTGCGGGAGTGATCTCACGCCCTAGTTTCGCCCTTCGTGGAACCCGCCACGAAAGGGGATGTGCACATTAATGGGACAGGGTTATCGCTCGTTTGATGAGCGGGGCTTAGGTGGGAACGGCTGCGGTCCCCCACTGGCAGGGCTGGTCCAGTGGACGGTCAGTATTGATATGATGGGAGTTGATGGTGTGTGTGTGTGTGTGTGTGTGTGTGACAAATTCAGTCTGTTTGTCTTATTGTTGTTATCTATATTGATTGTGTGATTAGTCTTGACCCGACCCGGTGTTGTTTTCTAAAACTGCGGTGATCCATTCGGGGATGGTGAGCGGATATTGAGCGGTATTGAGATGAGTCTTGGGATAGCTGGGATGGCCACGAATGATGATAGAGTCTTCCGCTTGAAGTTTAGCATTTATTTACATTTCGTTTGAGAAAGATAGTTTGGAATAATGTATTGTACTTTGGTTTGGTTTTGAGGATTGTATTCATTCATTAAACTATTTATAATAAATGTTGTTTCTGTTTTGTCTATTTGATTATCATACCTCGGGCGTAGAGATGGTGATGTCTTCATACCCGAGTGGTCCTGGTAAGGCACTTGGAGTATGGGGGTGTTACAAATGGTATCAGAGCGACGATCCTGAAACCTGTAACCAATGAATCTAATGAATCTAGGGAGTCAATTAAAATGAACCCGGGGTAAAGGTTGTAGGAGCTAATGCAAAGACTTGGGAGACGTCCTAAAGTCGCGAACTCGCCCTACAATTTTGAACCGGTCACCATGGGATATGTGTCGGGATCGTTATGTGCTTATTGTGTCTTTGTGTGTATTTATGTAGTAGTATGTTGTATGAATTGATGGATGAAAGATGATAATAACGTGAATTGTATGTTGGTTGATTGTAAAGCATGAAAGTATAATTATTGATACATGTAATTTGACATGTTATAATTACGCAAGGAAAAGTGTTTTGTCTATATATATATATAAAGCGATGTGTAAGTATACATGTTGTTGTTGTCGTGTTGAGTAAAAGTACAGAAGGTTAGGAGTATGAATTGAACATGTGCTGGGTGAATATGTTGAACGTATATGGTGGATAAATATGTGGTATGATGGATGAATTAGTGGAAAAGATGAATCATCGTGGTAGTAACATTTGAATAGGGGACTTGATGTCATGTATTTGTGATTTTGTTTACGAAAAGTGATAGAATAAAAACATGTGGGTAAGACATAATTGGCAAGTTAGATAAGCTAAGTGCATGATGAATGTTGTTGTTTGGCTTTTGAAAATAGTAACATATGATTATGAATACTGGTTTTATGAGTTTTGGGTTGTTTTCGTTTAACTTGGTTGTTGTTTAAGTTGTTTGGAAGTAAAAATCAAATAATTATGTCGTCGATTCACAAAGTTGTCTTTAAACTGTTATCACTTGAGATGCGTAAATGATTTTAATGTGATTCCAATTGGAGGTGATAGCTTGTTCTTTTACGATTCTAACGATAGGTCACACACCCAAAACGACCAAGAAATGAGTGAGTTATGGCTGTTTTCTGAAAACTGGATATCTTGAGAATTGGGGTACTCGATCGAGTATCCTTGGTACTCGATCGAGTAAGGGGGCACTCGATCGAGTACCGTAGCTACTCGATCGAGTAGCCCTGGTGATTTGTTTTACGTGCTTCTGATCTTCACCTACTCGATCGAGTAAGTCCCTTACTCGATCGAGTGGCCTGTACTCGATCTAGTGACCCCTATTTTGGGTCATATGTTTATCTTTTGACTTCGTTGCATATTATGTTTAATTCAAAGGCGTTATTTTGCTTCTTTATGCATTGTTTTACATGTATGTTGGTCGTGACGCGTAAGTTACCCAATTTTGTGGTGTAAAGAGTGGCACCTATGATGAGTATGAGTTCGGTGGGGAGGACATGATTTATATGTGTTGGGATTAGTAAGACTTAATTGAGGCATAGAGCATGTTGTGTGAGACGAGATGAGTGACATGATTGTATGTTGAGTAATGACAATGTAAGTGAATGTGGGCAAGGCATGATGTAAGTTTAAGGAACGTGAGAATGAAAAGATTGAAAGAAAGGATGTGGATAGTAGCAACCTGAGATGTATAATAAATTATGGAGGGAGATGGCTAGAAATAGTGTTGAGTAAGAACATATGTAATGAAAGGTCGTTTGGAAATAGTGGTATATAGCGAACTTAATGGGACATGTCGCGACGTGGATTTGCAGGTAGTGACTGAGTTTGGAAATTTGTGTTATCGAGAGACGAAACTACTGTGTGATTTCCTTGGGTAATTAACGGTATTAAATGAATTATGATTTCTAGAGATGTAAAAAGGGAGATGCAATTGTTTGAACATTAAACGTTGATTCTATGGATAGATTAGTGGCAAGTGTGAGTGATAGCATAATAAGAGAAGATCCATGGTAAGAAAGAGTGGGATGATGTCGGTAGAAAATAATGGAATTTGAGTTTTGGAGCAACGAAAGGGTAACTGGATTTCTAAAGAGTTAGCTAGAAAGAATAAGGAGTTGAACTATTAATTGGTATTATAGAGTGTAAAGAGAAAAGAAGGATAAAAGTAAGCTGAGGAAAATACTCACCGGAGTTATGTGATATAAAGGTAAGTGATGGGGCATATTCTGCACCGCTGACCAAGTCAACATATTGAGCAAGGTCAAAGATGTCCACAGCAAGTCAACGACCTAGACAGCCTAGCCGATGAGAATCATCAGCCGGTCAGCCCGGGTCTCGGCATGACAACCTTCCAGCCGGGACACATACCCGCGTACTCACATCCAAGTCCCCTCGGCGGTGAGTCAGCAGGGCCCGCCGGCCCGCCATAGAAACCTCGGCCGAGGGGTAGATCAGTCTTTCCACCTGCTAGCCACTTGGCCACTTGGCCACTACGTGACAAAAGGTGAAGTCTATAAATACTCAACCTTCATTGAGGATGGGATCCAATCCAGAAATACACAACTTAACCTAAATACACTATTCATCCGGTATAATCTTCCTTATCTCTCTACAATATATTCCTAGCCAATTAGCATACAACATATACATTTAAGTTTACTGACTTGGGCGTCGGAGTGAGTACGCTTGGCACAAAGCCAAGCCCTCAGTTCGTTCATTGTTGCAGGAGAGGCCGAGAGGAACGAATAAGACCAAAGGAGAATCTAACTCAAGACATCATTCTACAAGCCACGGGTGGTAACGATACTTGCTCTGGAATTACACCCGGAACAATTGGCGCCGTCTGTGGGAAAAGACACTAGAAGCTAGTCACATTCATTCCCAAAAAAAAAAAAAAAAAAAAAACCCACCCAAAAAGCTAAGAAGATGTCAAAAGAGCAAGAGGTGTTCGTAACCGACGAGCCCCTCCACCCAGATGATACCTTCAACAATTCTGGAGTCATACAGCCCTCCGCCGGCGGAGTAATCCAACCAGAGTTCGGGATGCCAATAACACCAGATGCGACGCTGCCCGCCAACCAAGTCACCCTCATGGGACATGTGGTCGACGTGGCATTGCTAAAGCAAATCCTGGACCTCATCGGTAGGACGTCGGCTCACACCGTCACACCGACAAGAGCGGCGGGACCCGTCCGGAGACCAGGGCCCGAACGTAACTCGAGAGACTTGAACGGAGCACCGGAAGAGGTTGGCCTGTTGAAACACCGAGGAGCCTGAATGCTGGTGATGGACATAAGTCCCGACCGCACTCGCGGGGGACGAGCGTCACCGCAGCGACCACGAGGCCCACTCCGGAGGAATGAAAGAAGTCCGACCCATCGTAGTCGGAGAAGAAGAAGCCCGACTCGCCGAGTCGGGGAAGGAGTCCCTCCCGCTACGAGGAGAGGAGTCGGGCTAGGAATGCGAGGAGCCGATCGCCACGTGTCGTCCGTGTGATCGACAGCCCCTCGCGCCTACGTCCTAGAAGTCCAGGTGCCAACTAAGCTCAAGTTGCCACCCATATCATACAAAGGAGAGGGTGATCCAACCGACCACGCTGAGGCTTTCGAGTCTCACATGTCAGTATGGGAGCAGCCCGATGAAGTATGGTGCCGAGTCTTCCCAACGACATTGCATGGGATGGCTCAAAGTTGGTACAAAGGGCTCCCCGACGGCTCGGTGTACTACTACGCCGACCTAAGGGACGCCTTTCTAGCCCAGTACTCTTGCAACAAGAGAAGGGCCGTGGAGACATCGGACCTCCTAACTATCAAACAAGAAGGGGGCGAGTCTCTACGAAGCTACATGAAGAGGTTCGACGGAAAGGTCCAACAGTTCGGGAGATTAATCCCGAATCGCGGCCTTGCGCCGATGAAAGGCCTCCCAAGAGGAGATTTGAAAAATGAGCTCATCAAGTGCGGAGGCACGGGCTTGGACGCCGCCGAGAAAATGGCGAAATGGCCATCAAAGTAGAAGACTATCACAAGACGTGGTTAGGCCCCAACGAGGCCGAGCACTCAGAAAAGAAGAGCCGTCGGGAGGACAGCCCCGATGAAAGACGCCGTGACAAAAATAGGCCACGGTCGACAAATGCCGGAGACGGGACCCGACGGGCGCGGGGGAGTTCGGGGGCGTACTACAAAAACGGTACAACGATCACACCCCCTAGTCGTGTCGGCCGCCGAGGTATTCGCTGCGAGCAAGAGCGAAGGTCGAAGTGGGAAAGGCCCCTAGGCCGAGAAGCGGTGACACGAGCCAAGATCTTTGTAAGTACCACGGCCACACCGGACACTTAACCAACGATCGCCGACATCCGAAGGACGCCATTGAAGAGGCGATCCGGAAGGGGAGCCTCGGCAAATATGTTGCCAAAGGCCGGAAACCGAATGCGGCGGGTCAAATAAAGAAATCCGTCTTGAACGGATAGGAGTAATCCATGCCATCACCGAGAGCAACGGGAATGGTGGGTCCGCTCATGGGCACAAGCAGCACCTGAATGAATCGTGCCAAACCATCAACTTTGTGCCCAACACAGCCACCCCCGCTTCCAACATCCCCGATATGACCATTGGGAAGAAGGACTACGAGGGAGTCGTCGCTCTTCACAGCGACCCACTTACGGTCCACTTAGACATAGCCAACCACTTGGTAAAGAGGTGTCTGATTGACACGGGCGCCTACACAAACATTATGTACATAGAGTGCTTTCTCAGCCTCGGTCTGAAAATTGAAGATTTGAGACCACGCACCAACCCGCCGTACGACTTTTTCTGGGTCGGCCTACCCCAGGGTCGGTCGGGATGCCGGTGAGGTTCGGCGAGGCTAACTGACCCAGAATGTTATGTCTGAATTTACAGTCATCGACGGCGCATCTGCCCACAACGTGCTCATAGGCCGGGTCACTTTGAGTGAGACCGACGCCGTAATTTCCATCCGGGCCTTGACATTGATATACGTCTCGGACCGGGGGGAAGCGCATAAGCTCGCCTCAAAAAACGAGAAGGAACCCGGCGTATGGGAGATACACGCCAACGGCCCTTCCACAACGGATAGCTCGAAAGCCAAAGATCGTTATTTCTAGCCCCAATGGGGACGTGTTTGAGCACGCCGTGAAATTTACCTCCTTGATCTCAAACAATGAATCCAAGTACGAGGCAGTGATAACCGGAGTCAGGCTAGCCAGAAGCGCCGGGGCAGAACACGTCGTGGTAAAAACAGATTCGCTCCTATTGACCAGTCAGATCAAAGGAGAGTACAAGGCTCGGGACTATAGGACGACAAGGTATCTAGAGAGGGTGAGAGCCGGTGCTTCAAAACTAAAATCCTTCCAGATACAGCATACTCCCAGGCCCGAGAACGACCAAACCATCAGCATGGTCGAAGGAGCGAGAGACAGAGGAGGTGGAAATTGACCCAGTCGCACCGTGACCATCGGTGCCAACAACTGGAACCAAAATTCAGAACCGAACTCCTGGCTCGCTAAGAAAAAAACAAGGACGTCTTCCCCTACTCGGCGGCCGAGATGCCGGGCGTAAGCGGAAGTAATCATTCACAAGCTGAACGTACTCCCCACCGCTCGCCCTGTCAAGCAAAGGATGAGGAACTCCTCCGTCGAGAAAGATGAGGCCATCAAAGCCGAGGTAGATAAACTACTTACGGCGGGCTTTATTATACCTTGCACCTACCCGGAGTGGTTAGCCAATGTTGTGATGGTAAAGAAGTCATCGGGGGCATGGAGAATGTGTGTAGACTTTACCCAACTTAATAAAGCATGCCCCAAAGATTGTTACCCTCTGCCACGGATAGACAGCTTAATCGATGCCACGGCAGGATACACCATGCTGAGCCTGCTAGACGCCTTCTCGGGATATCACCAGGTTTTCATGGCTGAGGAAGACATGCGCATTCATCACCGCTAACGGCACGTACATGTACAAAATGATGCCGTTCGGTTTGAAAAACGCCGGCGCAACGTATACAAGGCTGGTGGACAAAGTGTTCCAAAATCAAAAAGGGCGAAACATTGAGGCCTACGTCGACGATGCTATTGTAAAAAGCAAGTCCGACAGCGAACACCTCGCCGATTTACACGAAACATTTTGTTCACTAAGGAAATACAAGATGAAGCTCAACCCAATGAAATGCAACTTCGGTGTCCGGGCAGGTAAATTCCTCGGTGTACTTGTCAGTGCCCGAGGCATCGATGCAAATCCAGACAAAGTCCAGGCAATCTTAGACCTACCGGAGCCAAGGAACCGAAAAGAGGTTATGATGCTGACCGGAAGAATGGCGGCTCTCGCCCGTTTCATCTCTCGGTCAGCCGACAAGAGCACCCCATTCTTCAAAGTTTTGAAAGGGAATAAAGACTTGGTGGGGAGGAACAGAGCACGGCTTTCAAGCAACTGAAAGCCCATCTTCAGACTCTCCCAACTCTGTCCAGGCCGATGCTGGGGGAGACGCTATACCTATACATAGCAGTTACCTCGGCCACGGTCAGCGCCGTGATCATCAGGGAAGAGGACAAACAAAGAAGACCAATCTACTTTGTCAGCCATACGCTGTTGCCCGCCGAGAGAAATTACCCACTAATTGAAAAAGCAGCCTTCGCCGTCGTCGTTGCCACAAGGAAGTTAAAACCCTACTTCGACGCACACCCCGTGACGGTCCTAACCGATCAGCCACTCGAGAAAGCTTTGGAAAGATTCGAACAATCCGGCAGGCTCATCAAATGGGCAGTGGAACTCTCTGGTTTCGGCATTCAGTACAAACCAAGGCCTTCGATAAAGGGGCAAGCACTTGCAGACTTCCTGGCCGAATGCACATATCAAGAAGAGCCAAACCCAGGCATATGGGAGGTCTACACCGACGGCTCCTCCACGACGAACAGCTCAGGAGCCGGCATCCTCATCATCAGCCCAAACGGGGACGAGTTCGAGTACGCCTTGAAATTCACCTTCTCGGCCTCGAACAACGAATCCGAATACGAGGCGGTGATAACCGGGGTCGAGCTAGCTAGGGCTCGCGGAGCGAGCACATTGTGTTGAAGACAGACTCACAGTTGGTTACTAACCAAATCAGAGGAGAGTTCGAGGCTCGGGACGACGGAATGGTAAGGTACCTAGAAAGGGTAAAGGCCGACATAGCAAAATTGAAGTCTTTCCGAATCCAATGCGTTCCCGGATCCGAGAACAACCGGCCGACGCTCTCTCCAAACTTGCCACTCAACCATCAAGAACGTTAGCCGAACCGTCTTTGGTAGATATCCGAATGCGAAGAGCATCAACGAGACCGACGGCATGGTGGGCAACGTAGAGGCCGAGACAACATGGATGACTCCGATAATGAAACATAAACTTACAGGTGAATTACGGGAGGGCCGCAATCCTCGGCCAAAATGAAACGGATCGCCGCCCGTACTTAGTGTTCGAAGGAGAACGTACGGAAGGTCCGTAATAAGACCACTTTTGAAGTATGTCGGCCCGCCGACCGACGCAGCTATCTTGACAGAGATTCACGAAGGCATCTGTGGACACCACATAGGGGCAAGAACGCTAGCCCACAAAGCTCTACGAGCCGGCTACTTCGGCCCACCATGCTCCAAGATTCCGAACAAAGACCAAGAAGTGCACGAATGTCGGATGCATGCCCCGTGTACACGCTCCCTCCGGGGACCTACAACCGGTGCTCGGCCCTCTTCCCTTCGCACGGTGGGGGATGGACATGCTAGGACCATTCCCAACAGACCTCCCGGAGGAAGGAAGTTCTTGATCGTCGCTGTTGATTACTTCACCAAATGGGTTGAAGTCAGAAAGATGCGGCGAAGACCACAAATGGCCGTCGAAAGGTAATCTGGGAAAATGTTATAACTCGTTTCGGACTACCCCAAGTTATAGTATTTGACCACGGCCGAGAGTTCTGGAGTGACCTGATAATGAGTTGGTTAGAAGAGCTTGGTATCAAATTTGCATACTCCTCCGTCTGCCACCCACAGAGCAACGGACAGGCGGAGGCGGCCAACAAAACGATCCTCAACGGTTTGAAGAAGACGGTCGAAGACCTTAAAGGAAGATGGGCCGATGAACTACCCGGCGTCCTATGGTCCCTTCGAACCACGGAGAAAGAAGCAACGGGGTACACCCCTTTCCACCTAGTCTACGGCTCCGAAGCAGTCCTACCGATTGAAGCAACGGTGCCAACATTCAGAACGGCTACCTTCACCCAGATTGAAAACGAGGATGGCACAAAGCTTCCTTAGACCTGGTCGAAGAAAGCCGAGATACTGACGCGCCTCGACTTGGCGATATATCAAAGCCTATGAAAAGAGCCTACAACAGAAGAGTCCACAAGAGGGATTTAAAAGTGGGAGACCTAGTCCTAAGGAAGTCGGCTGCCACCAACAAAGGAAATATTCATGGTAAACTGACGGCCAACTGGGAGGGTCCCTACAAGGTGATTGAAGAGATGAGACCGGCACATACTGGGATGGGACATGGGAGGTGTGCCTTTGATGAGCCATTGGAACACCGACAACTTGAGGAAATACTTTGTGTAGCGGCGGAGGTGTCCAAATCCATTGTGGACACCCCAACGCATGATCATAGCAAACGAATGAATCACCCAACTTTTCCATTGAAGTGTTTGTCACTCAAAGAGAAGAATCGCTCCGAGCCATTAACCCGATTACCTCGGCCTCGGTAGAGAGCGACGGGACACAATGACCGGTACACTAGAAGAATGCTATCGAGCCATAAACCCGATTACCTCGGCCCTAGCCGAGAGCGACGGGGACACAATGACCGATACGCGCTATCGAGCCGTAACCCGATTACCTCGGCCAAAGCCGAGAGCGACGGGGGACACAACGACCGATATGCTTTAAGAAACGTATACTCGGTGCGGTTGATACGCGAGTCTAGCGGTCAATATGCCTACGATTCACGAATGCTATCGAGCCATAACCCCGATTACCTCGGCCCTAGCCGAGAGCGACGGACACAATGACCGATAAGCGCTATCGAGCCGTAACCCGATTACCTCGGCCAAAGGCGAGAGCGATGGGGACACAACGGCCGATATGCTAGAAGAAACGTATACTCAGTGCAGTTGAGACGCGACTCTGGCGGTCAATATGCCTACAGTTACGGCCCTAAACGAGAGCGACGGGGACACAATGACCGGCCCGCTAAAGGAAATGCTAAAGACGTTAACACGGTTGTGATGCGCGTACTAACCGCCCGGCCATGCCGACGGTAAAAAACAAAGGCACACAATTAAAACAACGCAAGAAGACAAGTGAGGAATAATATGATCAAAGCCCCGGCCAGAGCCGAGGACCCAAAAGATTAAACTCCATTAAAAAACTAACAACTGCAAGAAGAGTACAAGCGACGGCCGTCCCCATAAGGATAGCCTAAAACTCTACCTACCAAAGTTTTACAAGAAGCAAGGAAATAAGGAAACAAAAGGGTACAGACTTAGGATTTGAAGCGCCAAAAGATGGCAGGGAGAGAAGGCTCAATAATTGGCCCCCGAACAGCTAAAGCTATCCGAGACGCAGGGGAGTCCGGTGACGACCGCCCGTCTCCCTATGCTGTTGATTCCCTCCATCAGCCAGCAGCAGCAGCCTCCTCGTTGGGCGCTCGGACGAGGGCTCGACATTTTCAAGCACCTCAGCTACCTGAGCCACCTTCGCCGCCTCCGTCTTCTCTACAGCCGCTGCCTCCGCAGCCTCAGCCATCTCGTCCAAGAGCTTCTCAAATTTATCCCACGGAAAGGAACCATCGGGGACGACCCTTTTTATCGCCTCCCTGGTCGCCTCCTCGGCCCGGTCCGGAATGGGCGCACATTTTTGGGAGAAGTTCATCTTGGAGCATGGCAATGTCTTTCTCCCTTTGAGCGATGACGGCTGCGCGTCCTTAAGCGCCTCCGCCTGATTGTGGAACTGATTCTTCCACTTTTCCCCCTCGGCAATCGCGGCTTTATGAGCGTCCTTGTACCTATCCCGCTCCTCCATCATCTTGGCGGTGGCGCCATCGCTTCCTCAACTTTGGCCCTCTCGGCCCCCCCCGGCTTCTCAACCTCCTCCGCGCGCTTCTTGGCAGAAGAAATCCGATTTAAACTTCGCGGCCTCCCCCTTTTGCGGCGAGAGAGGTCAAGCCTAAGTTTCGCCATCGGCGGCGCGCAGCTTGGCCCATGGTTTTCTCCTGCTCCGCGATATAGGAGCCGGCTTGTTGGGTCCACTTCGCCGGCCTCTTATACATTCTCGGACCCTCCGCCACAAGCTCGAAGCGAGAGATGCTCGGCGGAGGAGTCAACAATGACATTTCCGTCACCCGCCGTCTCGATAGCCCTCTCGGTCGCTTCCCGTTGCCGTTCAATCGAACGGCGGCCGCCGAGGAAGGATCTGCAAAAATTTGCACAAAGCATCCATGTCACCGTGCATTGACACATCGAAAAGCTTGGTCGTGGGGATGTCCAAATGAACCACCAAATCCGAACCACAAGTTAGATCCGTACCAGTTTGGGCCCTTTTTGTTCGAGGGCCGGATGGATCGGTTTTCTCCCAAAGAACAACGGAAGAAGACGGTGGCTCTTTCCTCTTCTCCCCAACAACGGTAGAAGCAAGCGGCGGCTCCTTAGCAATGGTCACCGACCCCGTAATATCAACGACCTCCACAGTTCCCTCGAACCACCGGGTCGAAGAGGGAGCAGCACACGACGCCGCCGCCGCCGTAGTCGCACCCTCTTCGTTCTCTTTGGCACGCCTCCGAGAACCCTTGCTCGAGCCGCCACCGGATCCACCCCTTTTAGTCGCTTATCCATGAGCTCGGTGGGAGACGGTCTGCGATCGCGCAATTCAGCCGTAGGATGCCGCACAACTACCTTCCCGTCCTTATCAAGGCCTAACCGCTTCAAGGTACTCTCGGACAGACCCTGGCCAAACCGGTCTGCAAAAAGAAAACCAAACAAGAATTACACGACAGGAATAGAACATAGCTCTAAAAACAGGAGCATGACAGGCAAAAATAGGCCTCACACCGACCCCACTCACCCTGGCTGAGGGCCGGTATGAGGCCGACGTGACCGAGCAGCTCATCTCGAAGAATAATCTGAGTCGGGGCACCATCCCTTCTCGGATCGAGCACAAAGCATCGCCCGCTCCTCATCCTCAGTAAGAGGAACCTTCGAAGCGTCCATTTTCACCTTACCCCGGGAGGTACACTCCTCATACTCTTCCCGGTTCTCACACCGCAAGTAAACAGGGCTCTGGAAAGACCGGGGCAATGGGTAATCCTCCGGCACTTGGACATAAACCCACCGCCGTTGCCAGTCTTTACAGAAGTAAGCTTGTTCACGGAGGCATAGCCAGCTCCGTCAGACGCTGTACCACCCCACCTTATTAGCAATTGACGGTCGGAGACTGTGAAGTCGGCGGAATAAGTTGACTGTCGGGATCTCCCCCTTAAAGAGACAAAGCCACACAAAGCCAACTATCGTCCTCATGGCCAGCGGATGTAGTTGGGCCACCGCGACGTTCATAGCTCTGATAATGTCCACGACGTATCTATTCAGAGGAAACCGCAGCCCATACTCCAGATTCCTGATGTACACGCCGGTGTGACCCGGTGGAGGGCAACAGACCGCCTGACCCTCTTTAGGAATAACGATCCTATACCCCTCACCGAACGAGAAATGGCCTCCGAAAAATGTCTCGCCGGAACAACGGCCGAACTTATGGAACCAACCACGTTCAAGACCAGTCGTACAGGGCTCGCCATGATCTGGGACAGACAGCCTCCCACCATCGGAAGGGGTCCCCTCATCCTCATCAGCATCCTCACCCTCATCCCCCGTCCCCCGCACTGGTGGGTGGGTCGATGCGGAGAAGGAGACCTAGGGCCCCCAAACCTTATCGGAATGGCATCTAGTATCTCCTCCCCATCAAGACGCAATGGGTAATCATCCGGCGCAGAAGTGCTAGTCCCGGCGCCAGTAGCAAACATAATAGCAACAATTATTCAACAAAATAAAAAGAAGTTTGTTTGTTTACCTCGAAGAAAAACACTCGCTTAATAACAACTCCGAATGTTAGAAGACAGAAGCCCTTACAAGTTTAGAGAAGAAAAATTTTGGAGAATGAAATTGGTGACCAATTTCACGGAGCAACTGCCCTATTTATAGGGAAAAGCCCATGAGGCAAGACCAATCGAGAATGACCCATGAAGCGTCAACCAATCAAAGATGCGGACACGTGTTGGACATGCAACCACGGAATGTCAATCGTTGCAACGATTGTGTCAATCAATGCAACGATGACCAAACGTCTTCAACACGCCTATTCAAAACTCTCCGCCTATTCACCTTCCTCAACAAATTCCCATGCACCTTTTTCTCCGCCGGCCACATGATCGACCAAGCTAGACACCGCCGGCCGGGGGCAATCAAAAGTAACCGGCAGTCTCAACCCCGGTCTCGGCCAGCGTCCCTTTCTTTTCCACATCGGATGCCCAATACACATCCATGTGAAGGGGGGATATGGTACGGCCTAAGAAAGACTAGGCAGAGCGGAAGAAGCCGCCGCAGAAAAAGCCGATGAAGGAAAAATTTCTACAAACTACTTGCGCAGAATATACGCTCAGACGTACATCGAAGCCCATACCACGGCATAGACTACGCTGGGGGCAAATTGATGGGGCATATTTTGCACCGCTGACCAAGTCAACATATTGAGCAAGGTCAAAGATGTCCACAAAGAAGTCAACGACCTGAGACACCCTAGCCGATGAGAATCATCACCGGTCGGCCGGGTCTCGGCATGACAACCTTCCCGCCGGGACACATACCCGCGTACTCACATCCAAGTCCCCTCGGCGGTGAGTCAGCAGGGCCCGCCGGCCCGCCATAGAAACCTCGGCCGAGGGGTAGATCAGTCTTTCCACCTGCTAGCCACTTGGCCACTTGGCCACTACGTGACAAAAGGTGAAGTCTATAAATACTCAACCTTCATTGAGGATGGGATCCAATCCAGAAATACACAACTTAACCTAAATACACTATTCATCCGGTATAATCTTCCTTATCTCTCTACAATATATTCCTAGCCAATTAGCATACAACATATACATTTAAGTTTACTGACTTGGGCGTCGGAGTGAGTACGCTTGGCACAAAGCCAAGCCCTCAGTTCGTTCATTGTTGCAGGAGAGGCCGAGAGGAACGAATAAGACCAAAGGAGAATCTAACTCAAGACATCATTCTACAAGCCACGGGTGGTAACGATACTTGCTCTGGAATTACACCCGGAACAGTAAGGAATCATCGAAATGTGTGATATTATCATGAGGATGTTAGTTAATGGTTATATGGGAGCTTCAGGACAACATGTTTAATAATGAGTTTCGAGAAATTAAGGAAAGTAAGAAGTTAGTAGAATATCTGCATGATATGAGATTTTGGTGGGGAAATGGATGATGATTCAATTAAGGAAAATATTGGGAAGAATGTTGAGGTAATTTTGTCATGGATTCGATGTTCGTTGTTTGGGATGTTAACCAAAGATAGAAAAGAAATCATGATGTTTAGAGATGAGTGAAGAGGTTTGATGTCCGGACAGTGGTAGTGTTATGGTCTTTGACTAGTGGTTAAGGGTAAGGGTATATTAGAAATGTGGCAATTCTAAAGAGGCTGATTTTGTAAAGACTGAATTGATAAAAGTATGGTTGTCAGGAAGTATAAGACATAGTCTTAGGAGGTGGTTTCTCACAATGAGTGTTAGTTTGTATGGTTATGTATGACGAAAGGTCTTTGGAGATGCGAATGGAAGAATGTGATGAGGGGCATGCGAGTTAAGCTCGGACAACAGGTAACCTTTGTTGAGTGGTAACTTACGTGGTCAGGATTGACTAGTTGGTTGTGATTACGGGTCTATGATATGTGTAAATGTTTGTGTGAGGTTCTGACCTCACAAGAAGTGGTATGGTGTGATAATTATAAAGCTGTTTTATGAATGTTCTGTAATATATATGTTGGACACGGTAGTTTAATTGAATGATATCCAAAAAGGTAATAATTTGATTAATTTGACATGGCTAGTTATAATTTTATGTGTATTAATAACACATGTGTTTTTTAAGTGAAATGATAGAGATGATGTTCATGAGATGCTTATCTGTTTATTCATATAATATGTTGCGTTGTGATTGAGTAAAGTGGATTTGAGTAAGTTTTCTTGTCCGAAAGGTTATTTCCGAGTCAGCATTTATGGAATTGTATGTAGTTGTGATGTCTATCGATGTGGTTGTGGTGCCTCGGGTGGTGATCCGGGCTCGATATTTAGTGTTGTGATGCGGGTATTTTCGCACTACGGTGTGGCTGTTGGTGGCGGTGTTGTGATGCCGTCACCGGTTGTGGTGGAGTAGGCGGGATGATTATGATAATCTGAGTTTTCGAAAGTGCATACCATTATACATAGATTGTTGTTTTGTTCGCTGTTGTTCTTTCTGAGTTTTGGTTGAACATGTAGACAGTTGTCTTGCTTTTTGATGTTTTCTTTACCAGTTTAAGTTTGAGAATCAGGGTAGAGTATGGTATGAAATAGAGTTGTATATGTTTTCGTTGTTGTCATGGTATAGTGATATTCTGTTGATGAGACGCGGTTGTGAGAAGGTTTTACAGTAATTTTGATCTTGTTCTAGATAAGGCTTTAGTGGACATGGTAATGGCAAGTGATTCATAAAATATGTGTGGTAATGACCTGAAAGATGCAGGTGGTTCATAATCCTTTGTTGAGGCAGTGAGTGTAGGGTGTTGGGGGAAATAGTGTCATGTTAAGTTGTGTATGAATTTTGCGGTAATGAAGGAAAGAACTTGAGGATCTAGTGTGAGTATACGTAACAAGTGTGGATCGTGAGTTATGCTTTTGGTGGTAAGAGTTTTATGTAGTTTATATAGAGAGGTGTGTCATGTTGCGGTAATAGGAAACAAGTGAAGTTTTGGGTTAAATTAAGGATTTTGTGGTATAGGTTAGGTGGTGTGACGAGAGAAGTGAAGTATGAGAACTGTTGAAGGAAGAAAGCCTTGAGAAATAGGAGTGGTTATGGAAATGAGGTTATAGGCGGTTATCTTTGACATATGGTGGTGATGAGGATAATGAGATAATATAGCTAAGGGTTTAGTATTAGTGAGTTACGAGGACGTAACATTTGTCTTAAGAGGAGTAGGATGCAATAAAAGAGAGTTTCATGGTGGTGCATGCGGTAATATAATTGGAAGTAGAGTGTTAGCGTAGCGTAAAGGAGGGATTTGTTTTGTGGACAATACTTATAAAAGGCCATGGCCGTGCTTGTAGTAGTGTAATGCTTCGAGAGGTGTGAATATTTTATATAGTGTTGTGATTGAAGGATGATGTTAGAGTCTGAGTAAACTTCGAGGACGAAGTTCCTTTTAAGGGAGGTAGAATGTAACATTCCGTTTGATGTCTAGGAGTGTCTTGGTATTGGATTTGATAGTGGATGATATTATGGAGCTAGCAGCGTTAGAGGATGGTAGTTGGTTATGTATGGAGTTGGTGTCGTGAGGGATATATATGTGGTAGATACGATATCGTGAGTCATGTTGTGGAAGTAAACATAGTTGGTGGAGTGGGTGTTAAGAGTTCATGTTCTATGTTCGGTCAAGTTCTTGAGTTCTTAGCTAAGTTGTTGTGTGTCTTGGTCGAGTTAGTATGGTTGTTTCTATGTATGGGTTGAACTTCGGGGACGAAGTTCTTTTTAAGGAGGGAAGACTGTAATACTCCGTATTTATAAGTCTTGGGGTACTCTATCGAGTAGGCCTTACTCTGTCGAGTAAGGGTATGTTGCGAAATAAAATAGTTTCGACTGTTGGGTACTCGATCGAGTAGTCAGGGTACTCGATCGAGTAGGGGGTACTCGATCGAGTACCTTGGGTACTCGATCGAGTGTCCCATTTTACTGGGAGTTTTCTCGGGTTTTGTTAATTACGCGATTAAGGTATTTAAACATATTCGTCATTGTTTTAAATCACTTTTTACAAAACCTAAAGCATGTTTAAGAGAGAAAGCAACTAGTCTTCTTCCTAATCGCGTTCTTGACAATTCCGAGTTCGACGGTCGGTTCGTATCGTAGTTCGTGTCGTTGGATTCCTTGCGTCGAGGGTAAGCTTTTAATATAATTTCTATAATGTTTCGTTAAGATTGGTGAAACCCTAATTTAGGAATTGGGGGTTTTTATGAGTAGTATTTGAATGGTAGCATCTATGTGTTGTATGATAGGAGGAGAATTCGTAGAGGAGCCGTTTTGATACAAATGTAGATACCGTCTGCGTGTTGTGCTTTCCAGGTAGGATTTCCTACTCAGTATTAGTCCCATAATGGGATATTGGTGATGTGTTGTAGTTAGTTGCTTGATATGATGATTGTGTTTGTAATGGTGTTTGTGGTTGTGTTGTTGATGGTTCTCGAGATGCGTTCTCGGTGAGTGGGGGGTCACTTGCGGGAGTGATCTCACGCCCTAGTTTCGCCCTTCGTGGAACCCGCCACGAAAGGGGATGTGCACATTAATGGGACAGGGTTATCGCACGTTTGATGAGCGGGGCTTAGGTGGGAACGGCTGCGGTCCCCCATCGCGCGTAGTCCGGTGGACGGTCGATATTGATATGATGGGAGTTGATGGTGTGTGTGTGTGTGTGTGTGTGATTCATTCAGGTATGTCTGTTTGTCTTATTGTTGTTATCTATATTGATTGTGTGATTAATCGACCCGGTGTTGTTTTCTAAAACTGCGGTGATCCATTCGGGGATGGTGAGCGAGATATTGAGCGGTATTGAGATGAGTCTGGATAGCTGGGACGCCACGACATGATGATAGAGTCTTCCGCTGTAGTTTAGCATTTATTTACATTTCGATTGAGAAACAGATAGTTTGGAATAATGTATTGTACTTTGGTTTGGTTTTGAGGATTGTATTCATTCATTAAACTATTTATAATAAATGTTGTTTCTGTTTTGTCTATTTGATTATCATACCTCGGGCGACCGAGATGGTGATGTCTTCATACCTGAGTGGTCCTGGTAAGGCACTTGGAGTATGGGGGTGTTACACTCCATAGGAAGCTTCGACTTCATGAATTGGAAGAGATTAGGAATGAGGCTTATGAGAATGCATCAATCTACAAGGCTAGGACAAGGGCATGGCATGATAATATGATTGCAAGAAGAGTTTTTCAATTGGGAGAGAAAGTCTTGCTTTTTCAAAATAGGCTTAGACTTTTCTCCGGGAAATTGAGGTCTCGATGGATGGGACCATATGAAGTGGTGAAAGTTTTTCAACATGGAGCAATAGAAATCAAGTGTTTGAAGACCGGGAAAGTCTTGAAAGTGAATGGTCAACGACTTAAGCATTATTATGAAGGCATTGAAGCGGGTGAAGTGGAAACACTACACCTTGTTGATCCCATTTACGAGGCTTAATGGAAAGTGCAACTTTGTCGAGCCATCGACGTTAAATAAACGGCAAAAGTTTGTAAATATTTCTTTCCCTTGCATATTTAAATTCCGCATTGCATTGTTTATGTTGCATTTGTCATATTTAAATTAATTGCATCCTTTAATTCTTGCATAATAAATTAAATCATTTGCATTTTCACTAATGTTTTTGGCATATTAGAATGGTTTAATGTGTGTTTTAGTAATAGGATACCAACCCAAGGGCATATGTGAAGAAAGGAAGGAAGAATGATGGGTAAAAGAATTGTCTAGAATGAAGAATTTTGCAACGAAAAAGTCGCTTCCAGCAGCAAAGTCGCACCGTGCGACTTTTCAGAGGGTATAATTCGCACGGTGCGAGTTTATGATGAATGCCACATTTCAGCTTCTTTTTCCACGACTCACTCATTTGTTCTTCCCCAATTCTCCTAATTCTACCTCTCTCTTCCTCACTAACCCTAAACCCCTAAAATCACCAATCAAAATCCTTCTCAAATCACCCAAATCAAGCATTCACCTTCAAGTTTAATCAACTTTTATCTCCCAACATCAATTTGGGTAAGGTGAATTGCAGAAAAACCGAAAAAACCAACATCATTTCGAGCTAGGGTTTGAACGAATTGAAGAAATTGAAAATTTTGGGTTGCAAGTTGGATTAAAGGGACGAATTTGAGCATTTGTGGGTAGCATTCTTCACCCAACGACACAAACAAGGATCAAAGGGAGGTATAACACCTTATTCTTCTCCTTGTCATTTCTAGTTAACTAAAATTCGAATTTGAGTGCTTCAAATTCGAAATTTTGTTGTTTATTTGTGTTGCAATCGTCCTTAAACGATCCTTGAATTTGTGAGGTGTTTTTACTTCATCAAATAGCTAATTAGCACATCATTTTTTGTAGTGCATATTAGGTGTTTGATCATTTGCCTCACCCAAATCTTTCCTCAAAAACTTGTGTTTTTCTGAAGTTAATTAATTTAGAATGGGGAAAGGCAAAGAAACTGCGGCTTCCTCCTCAAAAGGATCCAAGGGAGCCGCGGAGCATGTTGAAAAGGAGTATTCGGGTAAGAAGGGCCTCCGAGACACGGCCCTCTCAAATTGGATGAAATTTGCTTCGGTGTCAACTATTGTGCAAACCAAATTCTTGGACCAAAACATTCTCTCTAAATTGGGAATGCTTGATTTGACACGAATGCTATTGGAAAAGGTTAGCCTTGAGGCCTACACTCACATGGCCGCATACACCCGAAGGGGTGTTACTCTTGAGTTTTTGTCTTCATTGGAAAAAGTGAAAGTGGGAAGGGACAAGGTCCCGGGGATCAAATTTTGGGCTTGTCGCCTTGCCCATACCTTAACATATGATGAGGTTCGAGATACCCTCCATATCACCAAAGCCCCCGTCAAAGAAAAACTTGATAAACCATTGATGTGTGCTTTTTGGAACGATATTACGGGTGATGTACGTCACGGGAACTCAAAGAATACCACCATCCCCAACCCGGTCTTACGCCTCCTAAGCCGTCATATAAATACAAATTTCTTGGTCATGACCGAACCAACCAAAATGCAATACCAACAAATTCAATGTCTTTGGTCAATGACCCGGAAGGGAGGGGAGTCTTGGATTGGGTGGACTTATTTGTGAGTGGGTGCCTTGAACTACAAAAGAACCCCAAAGGAACCATTTTTATTGGGGGCATGATCGAATTAATTGTGCAAAAGACGGGTGTACCATTTCCACCCGATGCTTTCGAACTTGAGGGTAGTGGTCGCATAGACCTCCATTACTTGAAGCACTCAAAAATGATTGAGGTGGTTGACAAGACCGCCCCCTTGGTCATTTGGTGCATGGGTGGGCAAAACTCCAAGCATTATATGTATTTACCCCGTCCCTCCGACTCACCCTTGGGTTGGGGGAGTGCAAAGGATTTCTACATGCCCCCCGATGATGCTTTTGTGTACCTTTGGGTTGATAGAGCCCAAGTAGTTGAGCCGGAAGAGGATGAGGGAGGAGAGCAACCGCAAGTGGGGGGGGGGCTTTGACTTTTGGTGACATGCCTCATAATGATGCACCATTTGATGAACCCATGCCTAATGCCCCCTTTGATGAGCCACATTTCACTCCTCCCCAAATGCCACAACAACAACCACAATATCCTTTTTCGGGCCCTCAATTCGACTACCCGGCCTTCAACACATGGCAAACCAACATTACCAACCGTGTCTCAAACATTGAGTCTACCCTCTCCCAAATACAACTAACGGAGAATGCTCGGTGGGGAATCACCGAAAACCGCTACCACCATTATCAAGAAGATTTGGAAGAGTTGCGTTATACTTCAAATGCAACTTTTGATATGGTGGCCGCGATGAATGCTCAATTCATGCAACAATTCCCCACCCAATATCAAGGGTATGATGAGGCTAGGGTTGAGGAAACAAAAGCCGAAAGGGCTAGGATGAGAACAAGAAGAGGAGGACCTCCGGACTTTGGAGGTGCCTCAAGCTCACACTCTTGAGTGTGTTTAGGGTGTTCACCTCACACTTTGGGGACAAAGTGAAGATTTAAGTGTGGGCTGGGCATGAGTTGGTATCATGTATATATTGTTATATATTCAATTCCATGCATTGTACTTCATTTCAAAAAAAAAAAAAAAAAAAAAAAAAAAGAGAGAGAGAAAAAGAAAAGAAAAAGAAAACCCCGGCTAGGATGAAAACCCGAAAGGGCATCCTAGGCAAAAATGGGAAAGTGGCCGAGGTCGGAGTGAAAACCCGAAAGGGCGCTCCGGGCAAAATGAAGAAAAGAGTGCGAGCCACGAGAGTAGAGGTGAGGAAAAGAGCTAAACCGAAAACCCGAAAGGGCGGTTTAGGCAAAATGAGAGAAGTAGAAAAAAAAAATTGAAAAATCATGTGACCTCTTTGAAGCCTTGAAATCATGTCACATACTTGACTATTTCCATTGGAGTTGGTGACATAAGTGGTGGAGCTCTAGAAGGCCGGAAGGGTAGGATAGTGATATGCCAAGACTAGGAGGGGGATTTGGAAGCTTACTTTGTTACTAGTGCTTGGCATACTTGAAGTATGGGATTGTGTTGACTTGTATTATGCATTGTTGGAGAGTTGTTTTTGGTTGATGCGTTGTTGAGTTGTTGAGTTGTTGTGAATTGTTGAAGAATTGAGGTGTTTGAGGTTGCCAAATTGATTGAAAGGAGAGGCTTTAGTGACCATGGTAGCCTTGTAATACCAAGTGGAGTGATAAGGGGGAGTAATAAGGAGGAAGTGTTGAGTTTTGGGAAGGATGTATGGATGAATTGGTGGACTTAGGACCATCTTAGTTGAGGGATGACATAAGGAGGGGGCGTGAGAGAAGAGAGGTTCGAATTGGTGGAATTTGGGTCACTCACTCACTTATTGGAGCTATGAAGGAAAGTGACCATGAGCTTAGAAGAGGGATGACATAAGAAGGAAGAAGTGAGGTGAAGAGAGGGGGGATTAGGAGTGCCCATACTTCTTGGCCTAGGTGGTGATTAGGTTTATTCTAGTTTGCTCGGGACGAGCAAAGGGCTAAGTGTGGGATGTTTGATGAGCTCCTATTTCTACCACATTTTGGCATCATTTTGAGCTTATTTGGTAGCACTTGGTAGCGGTTTTTGACGTTTTTGACGTTATTTAGCCAATTCCATATGTTTCACCATTTAGCCTAATTTCAAGTGAAGATTAGGAAGCCGAAAGATCGAGATAAATGTCCAAGGAAGAGCCAAGAACAAGCTTGAAGAAATGCACCAAGAAAGCCTTCCAAAGGATCAAAGGAAGAACGAAAGGAAGACGCACTCCAGCAGCAAAACCGCACGGTGCGAGTTTCCAGACACCAGAACTCGCACCATGCGAATTTTCTGGGTTTGATGGCGTTTGTTAGCGTTTGTGTTACGGGCCTTCCCTTTTATTAAGCCCACTAATTACTAGGTTACGGGAGATTATAAATAGAATGTTTGCTGTTAGGTTAAGCATCTTTTGTTCACTTTAATTAACCAAGGTTGTAATTTGGGAATATTTTCATCTTTTGAATTGGGTTTTAGATCTAATTATGGAGAACTAATCTCCTATCTTAATCCGACTCAAGGCTTAATCTTTGGTTGTAAGATCCTTTAATCCTTCTTTAATTTTAATTATCATTGTTAATCCTTTTGTGTTTATTGTTTGAATTTTGGAATCCTTGTTTATATTGAGTAATTAAGTGTGATTTCCTTGTTGCTTAATTAATCAAGTTCCTTAATTTATTGTTGTTGGGATTATTAAGTGTGATTTCCTTGTAATCTCATCTTTGAAACACCTTGTTATTATGCTAATGAATGTGATTTCTTCTTGGCTTAATTAGCAAGGATTAACTTGTAATTAGGCATTAATTGTGATTTCATTGTGTCTAATTACCCCTATTGAATCTCTTGTGCTCATATCTTCTTGTTAATTTGTCCAATGTATGTGATTTCTACTTGGTAGAATTGATAAGTTGGGTTATTTGATTAAGTGTGATTTCCTTGTCATTTGGCCATTATTAAGGAGATTTAGAAGATTTATCTTCACAATAGGGTGATAATATATAATTGAAGGATTGATTGAAGGGTTTTGTCAACTAAAGTGCCAAACTTTGAGTCGGGTTAAGTCTCTCTTAATATTGATTAATTTCCGTCTTAAACTCTTGATTGTTTACTTGTCTTGCACTCTTGTTTGAAATTGCCTTGCTTTTGTTACAATTAAAACCAAACCAACCCCCCCCCCCCCTTTATATTTGTTGTTATTGTTGTCACAAGTGTTCTAATTGCTCTTTAATTTCACTATCGCAAAACCCACCTTCTCTTGGGTTCGACCCCTTGCTTGCTATTTTACTAGTTTATAATTAGTGCTAATTAGTGTGTTTAGTGGTATATAAATTGTTAATTTGGCCGTCTTTTAGTGCGACATTTTAGGCGTGTCAGTCGGCTAATATGAATCATCCTTAAGAACCGTCCATGGTGAAAGCACCTCAAAATGCGAAAAAATAGATAAGAAAAATTGAAAAATAAAAGGAGATCCAGTAAACTTATAGTTTTAAAATCGAAATCCGGATTTCTTTTATAAAAAAATAGAATTTAAATCGAGAATAAAGATTAAAACGATTTTGAAAATCGAAATAAAACTTAAGGGTCCGGAATACCTTAAAAGTCCGTATTAATACTCCCTATATAAGAAAGTTGTGGTGTAATAAATCCAGAACACAGATACATGATCAACAAAAATGCACACACATACATGATCAACAAAAATGTCACAATTAAAGCAAAACCATACTATCCACACTCAGATTACCCTAAATTCCTAAAACCCTACTTAAACCCTGACAAATCAATTACCCCAATAAAAAGTAAAAGTATACAAATAACAGCAAATACTTCATCATGACAGATGACATGATAAATTAATTACTGCAGGGTAAGTTAAAGGGTAGTAATAAGAGCATCTGCAACAATGTGGCTCCTCATATTTTCTCTTTCCTTCTCTTATTCGTCCACCTTATTTTCCACTAACTTTTTCATTTACTCTCCCCATTTCATAACTACATTTATGCAACAATGAAACTCCCCAATTCACACACAAACATTTGGGAACCTCCCCAAAAGTAACACAAATTGTCTTGTTTTTTTTTTTTTTGGGACCTTCCCTAAAAACAGTGGTGCCTCAAATAATGGGGAGGTTGGCGCAACAATGAGGATGCCCATATAAGAAGAGAGGGTGCATATGGGGAGCTATTTTCCCACCTTTGCGGATGCTCTAAAGAATAAAGAAAAAAAAGTTACCATGAATTAATGGGAAACAAATAAAGAAAGGGCTAATTTGATTGATTGATATAGACGTGATGAAATGCGAACTTGGGCCAAATGTGCTCAGGTTCACTTTGAAATTATGCGTAGATAAGCAGGGTTATCGAGTTTTTTTTTTTTTTTTTTTTGTGTGTGTTGATAAGGAGTATTCCTACCGATAGATGGGGTAATCTCTTTCGGGTACTGAAGACAATTTAATGGGACCCCTCCCAAGTTTGGCTTGCGTTTGTAAATCTCTCGAATTGTTCCTGTCTATTTAACTAAAAGGGGTTGGATATGCACAAATATACTATCCTACAACCAGTTGTATAAGACCATTCCCAAGCAGAAGGTCACGCTAATTGGGTCGCCAATGTTTAAGTCCTTAATCCTACCTTATTTATCTCGACCCACTTTCACCCTCTCAAGCAGAAGGTCACGACCTAGGTCACCAACCCAATCATTTTTCATTTTCAATCATTTCCTACATTCTCTACCCCACCAAAACTTCTTTCTTACTTTTTCAATAATTATTTACAAATAAATTATAAATTAATTAATTTTAATTTTCTTATTTTCTAAATACCTTAATAAAGTAATAATATTAACTACTAAAATATAAAAGGAAAAATAGCAAAAAAGAAAAAAAGAAAAGAAAAAGAAAAATATCAAAAAAAATAATAATTGAAAAATAGAAAAAGGAAACAAAGAGAACTGTTATACGGAGTACATGGTAACCCCCACACACCCTCACTCACCAAGAACACAAATAAACTCATTTCCAATTCCCAAATCAATTTCATTCCTTTTATTTTCCAAATCGACATCAACACAGATCTACACCAACATCTACCAATTCCTCTCCATTCTTTTACCCAGATCGACATCAACAATTGATAAATCATCAATGTCTGTTACTCAGATCGACCACCGTCAACCATCATCTCCTTCCTTCTCCGTCGACGTTATGATCATTGATCGTCACCACCACCCGTGAACATCATCGATCTGCCGTAATAACATCAGTATAGTCGACCATTACAGCTTAATTGAGGTAAATAATTTAATTAACTTTACTGTGATTACTAAACCATTAGTTGTGTATTTAATGTCTTTTGTGAAACTGGGTCAAAATATTACAAAATTGAGTTCATTCTATAGATAATTAAAAAATATAGTCGGATTTTGTATGCGTATATTTTTTTGGTTCTTACTTTAGTTACCATTCTTGTTTTAGTTCTTGAGATCTTCTTCTTTTATCTTTGGCAGAAAAGAGGGAAAAAGTCTGATGGATGGCAGTATGGCGGGCGATCAACATCTCCCAGCATTTGATTTCTGGTTTTTTTTTTTAATTCCAACCAATCAGAAGGTGACAACAAAGAGGTCACCAACTGGGTCACCATGCTCTATTCAAGGTCACAAGCTGACCTTCACTTGTTCAAGGTCACCTTAATTATGTTCTTAATCCTTATTTAATGTATCATTAGCATGACCCAACAAGGTCACGACCCGGTTGGTGACCTTGCTTGGGCATGGTCTAATAGTATTGTACAACCGCTTCAAAGTTATTGAGCTCTCACAAATAGTTATTGAGTTATTTTACAAGTTATTGAGCTAATTTACGAAGTTATTGAGTATAATAATTATTTTGTTAAGCTCAACAACTTTGTACGATAGCTCGATAATTTTATTAATAGAACTCGACAACTTTGTAACAAAGTTCCAGAAGACTGAAGAAGTTGTATAAACAAACAGTTGTATAATACATTAACTGTTGGATATGGACTATATAACTCATGAACAACTATCAGTGTTCTCTTTTTTTTAAAAAAAAATTATTAGTGATTGTTATCGATTATTTGTTGATAATAGCAATTATAGTGATGTTTATTTTCTTATTCGTATTAATAGTACATTTTTATATAATTCATAGACTATACATCTGAGGTAGTACCTCTTATTGTTTATTTTCTGAGTTTTATTTTAAAGTTTATGAGTTCTACTTTAGTATAAAGTTTTTGAGCACATTTACTAAAATATTACACTAAAAAAATATAATATTGCTCAAAAACTATATTTATAAATAGTAATATGCTCAGAAAAATGTGTATATGCTAAAAAACTACAAGGTCTGAGGTACTACCTCAGATGCGTAATCTTTTTTTCTCCATTTTTATACGCATAGCAAAAAACGACTTTTGTTTAAATGTTCATGTTCAAATGGTAAGATCATTTTTAATAGCCCCAACAAAGTTATTCGTTTATCCTTTATGTGTGGCTTTATTATAATTACTATTTTGTAATAGTGATATATTAGAGTATCTTCAATGGTAAGCTAATTGTTACTAAATTTGATAAAACTTACTCGACCCGATAAGGTTGGACTCGAGACTCGAAAATGGCCCGAAATGCATGACCCGATAGATTCGAAATGACCCAATTAACCCTAAATGACTTAATTAAGGCAAAATTAGGACCAAAAATGACCAAAATAACCCAAAATGACCTGATTCAATCTGCCCAATCCGAAGTTGACCCGACCCAAATGACTTATTTGTCAGGTCTAGTTGTTATTTGTTATTAACCTCCCTCTAATTTGATTTTCTCACTTCTCTAATATATGTGAGGACTATTTTAATAAAGTAAGAAGATTAAAATGAAGTGGAGGTTAGTACACTAACTTACCTTTGCCATGTCATTTTTTTAAGCTACAATAATTTCAAGCTACAATTATTACAATAGTTTAGCCAACTTACTACTAGCTTGATTGAGCCACTTAACATACTCTATTTATTTTTTCAATTTCCAAGTTTCCAACAAAAAATTAAAACTTTACTAATGGGATCACTATTATCGTATTGGTTATATTCTTGTCATGGGTCCATTTAACCAAGTAGGAGTTACTTAGCTCAAAAATTTTGTGGGTTCATTTGAGCAAGGTTAGTTTACATGGACAACTCTAATGATTGAGCTACTAACTCAAGTCCGTAAACCAAACCATTGGAGATGTTGTTTCCAAGAAAATTACAATTACGATAAAATATTTTCTCAATGGACCGGCGACAGAAGATTGTACTTCCTCCGTCCCGGTCATTTGTTGTCCTTTTTCAAATTGGGGGTGTCTCAGTTGTTGTCCTTTCTATTTTAGGAATGTATTTGATGAGCAATTTGATCATTAACACTCAATTTGTTCCATTTGTCATCTAATAATTGGCTCTCTCCCCTTTCCTTAGTTTTTGTGCCAAAACCAAAGTACAACAATTAACTAGAACGGATGAAGTATACTACTTCATAATCCAATTTTTTATAGCTAGTTTCAAACAACCAACGTATTTTTACAATCTTCATTTCCTCTAGCATTAATAAAATCATAAGTTCCCTCAAAAAAAAAAAAAAAAATCATAAGTGGCCAGGAATATTGTACTGCGCATATGCAAATCTAGGGAATACAGCCAATGAAATTTCACTTCTCTAAACCATGCAGCTTGGTTGGTGTTGGACCACTTGTGGTCCAAAATAGTAGTTATATAGGAGCATATACCACTTTTAACCCATTAACAAAGGGAATAACATGGGTTCTAATGGGCCATCCCCCACTTGCAAGCCCTTTTACCCAAAGCCCAATTGGACTCAAACTCAACTCTCAATGAGAAACAAAATTCCGGTAAAAAATCGTTCTTATGTAAGACCGTCATATGACCATGTTACTGATCCTATTATCAAATACGAGTAGGTCGTAGCTGGTATAGAGCTGGCAAGTCTGACCCGACCCGAACCCGAGCAAACCCGACCCGACCCGAAAATATTGTGACCCAAAACCGACCCGACCCGATGGCGACCCGTAACCCGGCACGGCCCGATTATCAGTGACCCGAACCCGACCCAGACCCGACCCGATATTGACCCGATCCGTTACTGACCCGATTAAATTGATGACTCGACAATTATTAAGCTTAATTTTGATCAAAATGAAAGTGATTTTGTGTTTAGATTGATATGTTTAACTTAATAATGAATTAATTAAACCAAATAATAGGTTAAAACTAAATTTAATAGTAAAAAATTATAGTAATGGGATTAAGTTACCGGACCCGATAATGACCCGACCCAAACCCGACCCGACCCGACACATCATTTGACCCGAAATGACCCGATCCGATAACGACCCGAACCCGACCCGACTCGACCCGAAAGGGTATACTGACCCGATATGACCCGAACCCGATATGACCCGACCCGATGTGACCCAACCCAAACCCGACCCGACTGACCCGATTGCCACCTCTAAGCTGGTATAACACAATGTAAGATTTAGTTGTAAATATACAACGGTCTTAGCGTTTTTGTCGGAAACAAAAAGATAGCATGAGGAATGTTAAAAGCATGACTTATGAGTGGAGACAGGAAACAAAAAGTGAGGCAGAAGACAGCACACACAACCTTAATAAAGACAAATCTGACAACTCAAGAGCTCAATCTTACACTTAAACCATTTAACTCTAATGAACAAATCCTTTGTTTCACTTGACATTAACAGCTTTGTATCACCTAACATGCTTCCTCTACAAGTTAATTTACAGCTTGGCAAATCAACAGAAACAAACAAATTGGATAATTCAATTGTGTAACAGAAATCATAAATTTTTTTTAAAAAAAAAAAAAAAAAAAAAGGAACAGTACTTTTTGTCATTTACTACCAAAAATTTGCTTACACAAGAATGAAGAAATCAAGGGATGTACACTGAGATGCAGATTTTCGCGGTTTCATGCAAGAATGCAAATTTAAGAAAAATGATGAATAATTAAGAACTATACTTGAGCTTATTTTGAAAGAATCTATCCTATTGATGCTTGTGATCAACAGACTTTTTCCCTCGCCGTCAGGCAGGGAGCATATGTCCACCGGTATGATGCTATAGAGATGTGGACAATCCATTAGGTGTTGAGATAGAGGTCAATGATGAAGTGTCAAGCTCCGGGCATGGCTCGGGGAAGACACTCTTTGAAGACCCGATGACATTGGAACAAGACCATGTAGTAGTCGAGATTGAATTGAGAGATAAGGTGATATCTGAGAGTGAGAACTGGAAAGGGGATTCCTTGATGCCGGAGAAGCTACCAGCAACTGTTATGTTGACCCCAACCACATGTTTTAATGTGATTTTATCCAAAACCGGGAGGGCACTTTTGTCATAGTCTTCATCGGGATGACTGGCCCATTGACCACTAGCGTTGAAGGCGGTGTGGGTATTTTCCATCACTATGTGAGAGACGTTTATGTTCTCGATGTAGCCACCTCGCCCTACGGCAGTTCTAAAGTCAACGCCTGATAATGAGTTGATTATATGAAGATGCTCGACTAGAACATGAGAAATGCCGCCAGACATTTGGCTGCCGAAGGCTATCGCTGAACCTGTAGATGCTTGAAGTTGGACTTGTGTAATGTGTACATAAGTAGTAGGCCTACCATAGGCAATGCCATGTTCATCCCACCCGCTTTTTAGGGATATGGCATCGTAACCAGTGCTTATGTTGC
The DNA here is from genome assembly GCF_048544455.1 of Silene latifolia. Classification (NCBI taxonomy): domain Eukaryota; kingdom Viridiplantae; phylum Streptophyta; class Magnoliopsida; order Caryophyllales; family Caryophyllaceae; genus Silene; species Silene latifolia. The sequence continues at coordinate 246,001,041 of NC_133538.1, read as the reverse complement.
TGTTCTCTATGCAAATGTGATCTGAAGAGTCTGGATTCACAGTTTGGCATCACATCAGAAAACAAAGACGTGAAAAACGGCAATGACCTAAACGAAAATATGATTAACATGAAGAGAAGAAGTTGATGAAGAGGTTAAAATGTACTTCGTATGTATTTAACATATAAGACAATTTCATTCGTTCAATATGTTCTTTTCGTGTAAACAATCCCATTTAATCTGGATTTGAGATGGGAGGGAACGGAATATGATTTTGAAACACCTGCATTCCTAGACTCTCAAAGCCTTCATGATGATGTATAGGCTTAAAGAGTTAAAGCAACAAAGCCAATTATTTATCACCAGGACCAATTAGACTTGCAAAAGTTCCGGATTCAAACCAATTTCTAACCAACCCCTGAGTCCCAAACTCGTTGAAACTTTATACACGCTATCAGTAGCTTGTTACGATGTAACCAGTGGACAAACAATCACGAACTCTGTACTGACTACAGATTGCTTGCTACGACATAACCAGTGGAAAAGCAGCTAATTCACAAAGGATTGCATTAGATGATCTTTATGTCAAAAACTAACAGGTGAGAAGTACAAGAACGTAGTCAAATTGACGCCGAAGAACTTCTAAGATTTAGATAGGAACCCACAAATGAAAAAGAAATTATTTTTGTCTATGCACTTTATTGTATTTCCAAGTGTACGAATCAGAATAGCAAGGTTCATGGATTATAACAAAAGATCACAGAATTACAAGGGTCAAAAGTCAGAAGCTAACCTGGGACTATGCCGACTGTGTGAGGAGATGATGCTGGAGCAAGAGCTGAAATGTTTTGTACTAGTATATGACTGCATTAGATTGAGGTACAGAGTATTTAAATACGAGGTCATAAATAAGTACTCTGTAATTAAGAAAAAAATTGTTGGTTTTAGACCAAACGTACCTGGAATAGACAGGATGTATATTATATGCAGGTGCATTCAAAAATGTCAAGTTTGAGACGACGACTCCAACAGAATCCACAATCTCTACAAGATGCGGACGACTGTGGTTTAATGTATGTGAGAGATAGGCATCCCACCAAATTGATCCTTGGCCATCAATAGTTCCGTTGTTGCCTAGACACAAAAATTATAGTCAGAAAGGATTCCAGAATAAGTAAATCACATAAATGAAAAACGTAGAATATGTGCATAAGCAATCACCTGTTATTACGACGTCATGCAAGCTATATGCATTTATCAAGCTCCGATATCGACTTCCTGGAACCTCAAATCCACGCCCATAGGATGGCAAAGGATTGGCAACTCCCCAATGGGATGGATTCTGCACAGTTTACAGCTAATAATTATGACATGCTTGTAAAATATGAGCGTGTCAAATGGAATAACAATAGGCCTTCCTTTCGTAGATGGCTACAAAAAGAGTCAAGGGGGGTTGGACCATTAATTTTGTCTTCCATGTAGTTGATCATTATCTCCGATTTTATATAGAATCTCAGAATGAGATCCTATTTCGGAATCAAGCAAAATTGCTCACTGGGCTCTCTATGCTTCCTGCATTGTGATGTACCAGGAGTGGCGATGCATTTTACGAAGCAATTTTCATAACGGGTCATGTGGATTGTGGAACACTGGGGTAAGGTTCCGTACAGGCATACATCTAACACTCTTACCCCATCACAAGCTCCCCCAATGAGCACTGAGGAATAATGTAGTTACAGTTATATATAGGCAAAGCTCAGAATGGCATCTCCAACCAGACAGCCAAATAGCTTCTAGTTGAACTAGTACATGCTGAAATTGAACTTTGAGCAAGTAAATGACTAATGTGGTCAATCCCCTCTCATGACAAGTCTAATTGAGAATGAACATAGCAACTACTCAAAGCCATAGTACTGAGAAGAAAGACATCCAGCTGCATGATGTTAAATAATGCAAGTTGAACCTGAGATCCAAGGATAACGGCATCCTTCTCCAAAAAAAGCGTGAGGTGGTTTGTAAGATTGAAACTCCCGGTAAGCCACTTCCCAGGTGGCACATACAGTTGGGCACCACCCTTGTCCGCAAATGAGTTGAGATAGAAAATGGCATTTTGAAAGGCACCGGTATTCACAAATTTTCCATCACCAACGGCACCAAACTCCACAATTGATACACTGTGAGGTCTAGGGTCCAGTTTCGGCTTGTATGTGCATTGTTCCTCATTCTCTTCCCCAATAACTTCAACTGCATTGCCAAGGGCCAACAGCAAAAGCAATGCCACCTAGAACAGACAGGTAACATCAGTTAAATATACAAAAAAAGAAGCAATAAACAGCTACTCCCTCCGTACCACACCAAAGGTAACGTAGGGAAAATTAGAGTATTTAAGAAAAAGTGGAAAAAGTAAGGGTAAAGAGGGAATAAATAGGTGGGGTATGTAATTGGGTGTTTAATTGTGGGTTGGTAGGTGGGGTATGTAATGGCATTTTGTGTAAATATCAAATGGTTATAAGGATAATTTGGTAATGTTGTGGGCCAAATAAGGAATGTTACCTTTGGTGTGGTACGTCCGTTTATAGTAAGTGTTACCTTTGGTGTAGTACGGAGGGAGTATTTTATATAGGGTGGCCATAACCTAACTCAAAATATATAGTGCCACTCGTTTTATTTACACTCCCACAAAACGAGTGGCACAAGCGTTCTAACCTTTGACGTTATCATTCCCCTAAGAAAACGGAAAAATATAAAATGAACAGGAAAATTCAACTATTCAAAGTTGCTTGATCAAAAACCTTGGATCTTTGAGCAAGAAATGGACAGAAAACTAAAACTGGAAGAGAGACAGAAATTTGGTAAGCTTAGATGCCTAGGAAATTCAAAAAGACACTTCATTAAGTGTCTAATTTTAGGAATTCAATAAATTTAGTAGTTTGAATTTGAATACTATTTAAAGACAAGACCAACAGCAGACTGTGATCTATAAGTCATTTCATACTGCACATTTTCAGAAATTCAATTATGAAAAATATAATTAGCAGAAAAACAGTCAAATACAGGAAAAATAACAGCAGATTTCAATCAATAATATTTTACAGAAGAATTATGAAAGAATTGAGCAAAATTATGTATAAACAACAAGAATTGAATCAAATTAAATGCAATGATCTACTCAAAATTATCAAAATCAAGAAATCCCAGATCATGAAAACTACTGATCAACACTATAACACCAACAAATTGTAAATTCTACAAATTTGCAACATCTAAAAAAACAAAAACAAAAACAAATACTTCACTTACTAGCATGATGATATGGAGTGTCACAAATTCTGCAAAAAATAAATGAATGTGCAGTGGAGAAGAGAGAGAAGGATAGAGAGATAAAGAGAGAGAGTGTGAAACAACCTCCCTAAAACAGACAACTACAGACACACACCCTATGACCTAACAACACAAGCAATTTATTTTATTTTATTTATTTATTTTGCAATTTAAATAAAATATTACTAAAAAATACAAAAACCCTTCAAAAAAATAAATTAAAAAATACCCGGATTATAATCCTAAAAACCCAGATCAAATCTTTTTTTAAAGAAATAGAATTGTCACTTTTTTTTAATTTTTAAATGTTTTTCTATGGTTTTTGGGATTTTAAGTAATAATGTTGATAAAAATAATAATGTAAAACGACAAAATTATTATAATTCTACTTTGATAAGAGAAGATTAAAGAGAGAAAACAATATAAGAGAAAGTGAGTATTGTTGTTGTATATATTTTCATCCATGTACATGTGATACATATATATAGATTACAAAATGATACTCTTGGTGAAAGGTAATAAATAGTTCCAAAGGATAAGGAGACGGAAATTCAATGGTTGGGAATAGATACAATGGTTGGGGATGTAGGGGTATCATGGTCATCCACTATACATATTTTATAACACTCCCCTTGGATGACCATTCCTTAAAATAACATAATGTCCGGTGATGCGCATGGAATCTTTGCGCCGTTAAAACCTTACCAGGAAAACCCAATGGGAAAAACCATGGTGAAGGAAAAAAGACAAATAAAAAACTCCCCCCGACAAGTATATCACCGAAGATCTTTGAAACGACGCAATCCAAGTTGATGAAGCAACTTCTTAAATGTTGCGATAGGAAGAGCTTTAGTAAATAGATCGGCTAAATTTTCACTTGAGCGAATTTGTTGAACATTAATATCGCCACTCTTTTGAAGATCATGAGTGAAGAAGAATTTTGGTGATATGTGCTTTGTTCTGTCACCTTTGATATAACCTTCCTTTAGTTGTGCAATACATGCTGCATTGTCTTCATATAAAACTCGCGTGGTGCTTCTTTCGAAAGGACAAACCGCAATCTTCTCGTATATCTTTGAATTACGTATCTTAGCCATACACATTCACGGCTTGCCTCGTGAATTGCTAAAATCTCAGAATGATTAGAAGAAGTAGCCGTTATAGTTTGTTTCATAGAGCGCCAAGAAATGGCGATACCACCACGGTAAACACATATCCATTTGTGATCGGGCATTATGAGGATCGATAAATAACCCGCATCCGCAAAACCAACTAGATTTTCTCTGGACATGTTAGGGAAAAACAAACCCATATCCTTCGTATCTTGAAGATAACGAAGTACATGTTTAATCCCATTCCAATGCCTTCGGGTTGGACAAGAACTAAACCTGGCTAATAAATTAACGGAAAATGATATATCAGGTCTAGTATGACTTGCAATATACATCAGTGCGCCAATTGCACTTAAATAAGGTACTTCAGGACCAAGAATCTCTTCATTATTTTCTCTAGGGCGAAATGGATCTTTATCAATATCAAGTGATCGTACTACCATTGGAGTACTCAAAGGATGTGCTTTATCCATAAAAAATTTGTTAAGTACCTTTTCCGTGTATGTTGCTTGGTGTAAGAGAATTCCATTATTTAAATGCTCAATTTGTAAACCCAAACAAAATTTGGTTTTCCCGAGATCCTTCATCTCAAACTCTTTCTTTAAATATTCCACTTTATCCTTTGAAATTTTTTCGGTGTTCCAATGATATTTAAATCATCAACATACACCGCTATTATAACAAATCCTGATCCAAATTTCTTTATAAAAATGCAGGGGGTAATAGGATCATTCTTGTATCCTTCCTTTGTCAAGTACTCACTGAGGCGGTTATACCACATACGCCCAGATTGTTTTAATCCATAAAGAGATCTATTCAACTTGATAGAGAAATGTTCCCTAGAACTTGATGAGGTTGCTTCGCAAATCGAAAACCTTCTCGGGAGTTTCATATATATATCATTATCCAGTGGACCATACAGATAAGCTCTGACTACGTCCATTAGGCGTAAGTCAAGACCTTCTTTCACTGCCAGACTGATTAAAAATCTAAAAGTAGTTGCATCCACCACAGGAGAATATGTCTCTTCATAATCAATACCGGGTCTTTGTAAAAATCCTTGTGCAACTAATCGAGCTTTATATCTCACAATTTCACCATTTTCATTTCTCTTTCGCACAAAGACCCATTTGTGTCCCACTGGCTTTACACCTTCTGTTGGGGCTGGTGTCCTTAACAGTTAGTGCAAGGACTTATAAATCTCTAAAAGAATCAAAGGGCATACTTTTGGTATTATTATCAGTTGATCCACGTTTATCAATAACGGTTGGCTTGCTAGAAAAGTTTGACGTTATTGTCATACAGATGGCGGTGATCAACTGGTCCCTAAAAGTCACACCTATAGGATACGTTTGAGAGATGTGACAAAGATGAAAATACATCATGTTGATGCCAATTTTGACTAACCAGTTAGTCCGAGTTATTGACTAGTAATTAGTCAAACGTGATGTTGAGATATTTTATTTAATACGGATTAAATAAAATGGGCTAAGGCGAATTTGAGGAGTTAATTCGTAAATTGAATGTAAACGATTTATATTCGATTAATGTATATTGAATAAATTAATTATACAATATCGTCTTTGTCGGACATGTATTAATACTTCAACTAACCCGTGTTATTAGTTGATATTTTAATAGCCGATAACCGATGACGATTTATAATAAAAACCGCGTTATATACATTTTAGCGAGACGAGTCGGATCACGAGTTAAATGAGGAGAAAGTGGAAAGCCCACTCCCTCCTCTAGTGACCCGCGGACCGAGGCAACAAAAGGAGAGCCTTCTCTCCTTTTGAAACCTAATTCATTTTTACAACAAAATTAGGGTTTTGGAGATCATTTCTCTCTCAAACCTAGATCTCACATCCGTAAAAACTCACATCAAGTTCTCTCAATATTGCAAGGCAATTAGAGAACACATTTCTAGCACAAGGGCATATTCTCAGACGTTCTTGGGTGCAACAATTAGGAGGAGGTCTACTTTGATCTCTCATTGCCGAATTGCACTAGGACCGAAGGTTAATCCTTGCGCTTAATCGTTTTTCATTGTATTTCGTTTATGACCATATTTCACATGTTAAATTTACGTTATAGTCCTAAATTTAAAGGGTCTTATACGGATATTGCCCTACAAGTGGTATCAGAGCGAGGCCACGTAAATTTTCATTGTGATTTTTCATAAAACGATTTTGAAACGATTGTTTTTGTCTCAAAACCGTGTCACGTCACTTGTATTACACGGCTGTTTTTGTTTCTTTTTCGTTTTGTTCTTTTGCACATTGTTATTTTATACGGAGATTATAACAATATGTCAAGTTTTGTCAGATTGTAAATTTGTTTTGATGCGGTTTTGATCAAAATTGAGATGTTTTTGTTTCGTCAAAACTGTTTTCACGAGGGTTTCATGTTTTCAGAATGTTTTGCCCTCGATCGAGCATGTTTCTACTCGATCGAGCCCTTCCTTGTTGTTTTGCTCGATCGAGTAATTGCGGTACTCGATCGACCTCTGTTAAAACCCCACCGTTCGATCGAGAAGTCCTCGTACTCGATCAAGCAGATTCTTGATAAAAGCCCTCGATCGACCTCCGATCATCGTCGATCGAGTACTTTCTCGATTAGCATACCTCTCGATCGACTAGCGCTTTAGTCGATCGAGCCCTTTGTTCCTCGATCGAGCACTTTTGTCCCTGGATCGAGGGATTTTTGTTCGCGACTTTGAAAATTTATTCTTTTTGTTTTAAATTTTCTTTTGGCCTTAATATGTACTTTATACGGATATTGTACACTCGCTATGATTGTGAAACGGTTCACACACGTACCATTGAGTTATTTTAAAGCGTATTTAAAGTAACGGATTGTAATAGATTAAAATAAACTGATAGAAGCGGTTTTATCACATAAATTTTAATCGTTAAAAAGGTGGTTTGGATAAATTTAACATAATTACGGAATTATGTCACGAATAAATTTGTTTTAGTTGATGCATTTTATTTATCGTTAATTTTGAATGTTTTTGAATGCTTTTATTACGTATTTATTTATTTTACAAACAGTTGTAACTTAGTGTGGCCTTAGTAGAACGTGTTACCGTAATGATGGAACACGGTCTTGGTTGTATTTTGAGATCTCGTATCTCCGTTTTGGATTTTTCACTTGTAATTACAGTTTTTTTTTGTATTTAGAATGTAAATAGGTTTATATTTGTAAATTTTAAATTGTAATTTTGAGAAGACCAAAGATGGAGATCGGATGTTCACTCCCGCTGCAAGGTCAAAGATGGAACATCAAGACAAGCTTTTCGGGTCCAACGGTGGATTCCAAAGTTGTATCATGTTCTTTTTACTAGGATAGGCCACACTAGGAATTTTATTTGCGTATTGCATTCTTTTATTTATTTTTCGTAACGATAATTTGCATCATATTCCGCCTAATACGAAACCACCTAATAATTGCATGAAAACTGACTCATATAGAGGTCACGCGTTAGTTTTCTATGACATTCATATGTCACACGATTTTAAGCCATCACCTAAATTAATTCATTCACGCAGACGCTAGTTATTTGTTCACTTAAAATGAATTAAAATTAAGTTGATGGGATCTTCCTCGTATAAACAAAATTGAGAACGGTCTTTATAGGTCAAACTCCAATGAGTCCCTTCTTCGTCGGTAGGCATAATATGACCCCTTCTACGTCGGGTAAGTTGGAACCGATTGACCTATTTTATCTCAACACTATGGTCACTCGTACGATCCTGTGATCATGGTGGACTATAGATAGGATTTACAGAAATCTATCAACCAAGAGTTCTTACGGAAGAATTAGCTAAACAGTTGGCTTATCAATTTACGGAAATTGAGTCTTGGGATCACTTGTATTATTCTTGAGGGAGATCAATTATGCAAGTGCAATGAGTCTAAAATGAATTTTAAATAGACTTAAATCACCTCGATGAGTTGCTTATTTCGGTTTTGTTTTTCTTTCTTTTTCAAAGGTAGAACACGATCAATTAAACTACTATAACGAAATGGCTGGTCCTACTAACGACCCTATGCCAAGTGCCACATTGGACCGTGAGTCCTGGCTTCGGATCTTCATGAATCAGATGAATCGCTACTCGACCAAGAATGATGGATCAAACTTCGCGGACCGGGAGGCGGCATTACGGAATCTTGCCGTTCGACGGAAAGCTCAAATATCTAATTGAGTCCATCCCGCCAAACCCAGGTCCCATGGCTAGAGCTAATGAGATCGCCAAGTTTAACGATTTCTGTATGGAAGCGGGTGCGATTAAAAACGTACTCATTTTTGCAATGGAACCCAATTTGCAGAAACGCTTCATAGCCCATGGTGCAAACAAGATTTTCACCACGCTCACTAAGGAATTCTCGAAAGCACCGAGAATCGTGACCTATGAGCATACCACTCGCTTCTTTGATGCGAGACTCCAGAAGGGCCAACCAGTTAGCCCACACATTCTCAGCATGATTGAGAATGTCGAGAAGCTGGAGACGCTTGATTGTAAAATCAGCGAGAACATTGTGATTGACCGCATGCTTCATTCACTCCACGATGGTTTTGCGCTCTTTAGAGCGAATTACTATATGAATGATTTGAAGAAAAGCCCCCATGAATCGCACTCCCTTCTCGTACGGGGCACCGAGAAGGACATGAAGTTCAGTGGGAGCATGAAACAGGATGTTCTCGTTGTGTCAAACAAGGGCAAGGGTAAGGGCAAAGTTCAGCCAGGCCTAGCAGTAGGCAAACCGAAGTTTAAGAAGTCGGGTTCAGGTAAGAGTGGGCCTGGTGAGTCGAGCACCTCATCAGGCGCGACAAAGAGCAAGAATGAAAACATGGAATGCCATCATTGCCACAAGACTGGGCATTGGAGGCGTACATGTCCTGTTTATCATGAGGACTTAAAGGCAGGTCGCGTTAAACCTGTTGGTATGTCTTCATCCTCTTCTACTTTTATTCATATGATTGAGATTAACCACGCAAGTTACGGAACTTGGGTACTTGATACTGGTTGTGGTTCTCATCTGTGTAATCATGTGCAGGGGCTCCGAAACATCGAACCCCTCGTAAAGGGTGAGGTGGACCTGCGTGTCGGGAATGGAGCACGAGTGGCTGCCGTCTCGAGGGGAACATACGTGATCCAGCTTCCTAGCGGATTTGAGTTATTTTTATATAACTGCTATTATGTACCCAGTCTTTCGAAAAACATTATTTCAGTTTCTGCACTTGACAAACTTGGATTTTCATTTGTAATAGAGAATAATACTTGCATTTTCTCATTACACGATATGATTTATGGCAAGGCAGTCTCCATGAACGGAATTTATGTTTTAGATCAGACCACCGAAATATTACATGTAATGAATAAAAGGTTAAAGGTTGGTGACAAAGATCAAACGTATCTATGGCACTGCCGTATGGGACACATTAATGAGAACGCGTAAAACACTCATCAAGAATGGAGCTATCTCGGCCTTTGATTTTCAATCATTTGGCACGTGTGAATCATGTCTCATCGGTAAGATGACTCGAATTTCCTTCAAAGGTGTTGGAATGCGCGCTGCTGACCTATTAGGACTCATACACACGGATGTATGTGGACCTATGTCAATCACCGCACGAGAAGGCTATAGGTATTTCATCACTTTCACGGACGATTTAAGTAGATATGGCTATGTCTACTTAATGAAGCACAAAAGTGAATCCTTTGAGAAATTCAAAGAATACCAGAATAGGGTACAGAACCTCTTTGGGTAGAAAGATTAAAACACTACGTTCGGATCGTGGTGGCGAGTATCTTTCTCACGAGTTTGATCAACACCTTAAAGACGTGGGATTGCCTTACGATTAACTCCACCGGAACACCTCAGTTGAATGGTGTGTCCGAACGGAGAAATCGAACTCTACTTGATATGGTTCGATCCATGATGAGTCACACCGTGTTGCCCGACTCATTGTGGGGTTATGCTCTTTGTCACCCGCTCTAATACTTAATCAAGTCCGTCTAAAGTCTGTGACAAGACTCCATATGAACTATGGAAAGGAACGGTCCCTAACTTGTCCTTTATACGGGTTTGGGGCTGCGAGGCTTATGTCAAGTGGAGACACGAGGATAAGCTCGGCCCGCGATCGGTCAAGACATACTTTATAGGTTATCCTAAAGGAACACTTGGTCATTACTTCTATTCGCCAACCGAACAACGTGTTTTTGTTGCGGCTAGTGCGACATTCTTAGAGAAGGAATTTCTCGAGAATGCAAAGAGTGATAGAACCTTCGAACTGTCGGAGATTCCAGAACCAAACACCGAGCAAATATTGGAGGAACCAATTCCTTCAATCCCTACATGCGGTGAATATTCCCGAGGAACCTAGGAGGTCGGGAAGAGTCTCTATTCCTCCGGACAGATACATAGGTATGGTCGAGGAACATGACATAGATGACATTCTACTCTTAACGAGTAGTGAACCCGCAACCTATAAAGGTGCCATGACCAGTTCTGACTCAAAGCTATGGCTTGAGGCCATGCAATCCGAGATGGACTCCATGTTTGAGAACAACATATGGGATCTTGTTGACTTACCTGCCAAGGTTCGTCCCCTTCAATGCAAATGGCTTTACAAGATAAAGCATTCAGTGGAAGGTCAACAAGATATCTATAAAGCACGACTAGTTGCTAAAGGTTTCACCCAAGTGCCAGGTTTGCACTACGATGAGATTTTTGCACCCGTAGTCATGCTGCGTTCCATTCGGATTATCTTAGCGATTGCCGCTTTTCATGACTATGAAATTTGGCAAATGGACGTGAAAACCGCCTTCTTAAACGGCTTTTTGGAGGAAGAGTTGTACATGGTACAACCCGAAGGTTTCATCGATCCACAACATCCTAAGAAAGTGTGCAAGCTTAAGCGTTCCATTTATGGACTTAAGCAAGCATCTCGGAGTTGGAATCATCGCTTCGACCAAGTGATAAAAGAAAATGGATTCATTCGATCAGTCGAGGAACCATGTCTTTATATCAAGTCGAGTGGGAGCAAGATTGTCTTCCTAATATTGTATGTTGACGACATACTCCTGATTGGGAATGACATACCTCTCTTAACTTCGGTGAAAGTATGGTTGAAAAACCATTTCCAGATGAAAGATCTGGGTGAGGCACAAAGAATTTTGGGCATCCGTATCTATCGAGATAGATCACGTCGGATGTTATCTCTCGGCCAGAGTCTTACATAGACAAAATCCTAGAGAGATTCAGCATGACTAACTCCAAAAAGGGGTTTCTTCCTATGGCTCCAGGGGTGCATTTGAGCAAGTCTCAGGCACCAGAGACACCGGAAGAGAAAGAGCGCATGACACGGATTCCTTATGCCTCGGCTATAGGATCAATCATGTATGCCATGATATGCACACGTCCGGACGTGGCATATGCATTGAGTATGACAAGTCGATTCCAACAAAGATCCAGGTGAATCACATTGGCTGGTTGTCAAGAACATTCTTAAGTACCTACGGAGGACTAAAGATTGGGGATTGACTTATGGAGGCCCTCAAAAGCTATGCGCAACCTAAGTGTGAGATGCTAGCTTCCAAACGGATCGAGATGACTCTAAATCTCGATCTGATTCGTTTTTACTCTTAATGGCGCCGCAGATCACCGGAAGAGTTCCAAACAAACTGTTACAGCAGATTCTACGACTGAGTCCGAGTACTATGCCGCGTCTGAAGCTACAAAGGAAGTGATATGGATGCGTCAATTCTTACATGGACTATCTATAGTGCCTAGTTCGAATGACCCGATCACCATCTATTGCGACAATAGTGGTGCCATCTTCCAAGCTAAGGAGCCAAAGTCTAGCAACAAGTCTAGACATGTACAACGGAAAGCTCATCTAATCCGAGATTACGTGGAGCAAAAGGAAGTAGTGATAGAAAAGATTGCTACAGATGATAACATAGCAGATCCTCTCACTAAACCATTACGACAAGATAAGCATGAAGGGCACGTTAATTCCATGGGAATTAAACGTGTTCCTAAGTTGTAGTACTCTTTTATGGATTAGATTCATTCCCTTATGTACTCTATACGACATCATCGTTTTGATATTTATATATTTTGTTTTTCATGTGGAATTTGTACGACAATTTTGAACACCACAAAGTGAACTGAACAAACATTATATTTTTGGTCCTTAATTGCCCACATGAGCTGATAACTCTAGCAATTATTTTGTGACGTTGGTTGATGGTGGGTTCAACAAGCCATAAGTCAAACGGTTGAATGACCAATCACAGAGGCGAGTTATACGGATATCTCGTAGGACACCATTGTGACATCGACGTGGAGTCCTAAATGTTTTATAACATTCGGTGCCCGGTCGTGGATAGGACCTCCATGGTGATCCTAAGAGTCGATTCTTTTGACTATCGATTGTTTCTTGAGACTACTACATTTTGGGTGACTTTGGTTTCTTTCTCACGGTCATCCGTAACAGGGGCCAAGTAGATTTTTTCTGGGTCATTTCATGCTGTGCTTAGATCGGAAGGAGTCGAGTTGAAGGAAATATTCAGCCTTTATCGGGTACTCGATATTTCTCGGGGCCACTCGAGGAGTCAGAATCGAAATGCATGGCCATGCTCGGATACGGATTCGTTTTATCGCTTAAGTTACTCTCTAGTCGGGAAACCACTCTTGATCTGGATCGATTGTAGAATACGACCTTTGCGGATCCGGATCTGCAAATTGTTTTACATTGAGTGGGAGAAATTTTAAATGAATATGAGAATCGATTATCGCACATACACTTGTACGGACAAGTGGGAGTTTGTTGGAGCTGTGTCCTCCAGTTAGTGCGGATAACATCATTGCACATACACTTGTACGGATATTGCCCTACACCTTCAGGTGTACGGACTACTGGTCCAAAAACTTCTCTCTTTTCAAGAGATTTCAATTCTGATTCAATTGCTTCTTTCCATTTTGGCCAATCATCTCTTTGTCTACATTGATCAATAGACTTGGGTTCATGATCCTCTTCATTTTTCATAACATCTAACGCAACATTGCATGCAAAAATATTGTCGACGTCGATTTGATTTCGGTTCCAAATAATACCAGACATGATATAATTTATTGAGATCTCTTCATTTTCGTGTACACTGAGTTTCTTCCTAACTAAATTTTCAATCATGTCCATAGTCTCTTCAGGAGATTTGTGTAAATTTACATCCTCGAACGGGCCACCTTCATTCTTTGCTCCTTTTCTTTTTCGAGGATTTTTATCCTTGGAACCAATTGGTCTTCCACGCTTCTGGCGTGCACAAGATTCATTACCAATTCTAGTTTGTCCTTCTGGGATCTTAATTTGAAATGGAGCATTTACAGCTGGAATATGTGACTTAGTCACTCTTTTTGGGTCAGTAAAAGCATCTGGCAGTTGATTAGCTAAGCTTTGTAAATGAATTATCTTTTGAACTTCAAGTTCACATTGTTTAGTACGAGGATCAAGATGAGATAGTGATAATTCATTCCATTTAATTTCCTTTTCCAACTGTTTGTCTTCTCCCCTAAACATGGGAAAACCGACTCGTTAAAATGACAATCTCAAAACGAGCCTTAAATAAATCCCCCCGTGGTTGGTTCAAGATATTTAATTATTGAAGGAGATTCAAATCCAACATATATTCCCAACCTTCTTTGGGGACCCATCTTTGTGCGTTGTGGTGGAGCTATTGGTACATAAACCGCACAACCAAAAACTCTAAGATGGGAAATATTTGGTTCCTGACCATGAACCAATTGAGACGGGGAGAACTTATGATAACTCGTTGGTCTGATGCGAATAAGTGATTCTGCATGTAGTATAGCATGTCCCCAGGCAGAAATTGGGAGTTTAGACCTCATCAGTAATGGTCTAGCAATTAGTTGAAGTCGTTTGATTAAAGATTCAGCTAGACCGTTTTGTGTATGAACATGGGCTACAGGATGTTCAACATTTATCCCAATCGACATGCAATAATCATTAAAAGTTTGAGAAGTAAATTCACCAGCATTATCAAGACGAATATTCTTGATAGGTGTATCAGGAAAGTGTGCTCGTAATTTTATTAATTGAGCAAGTAATCTCGCAAACGCCAGGTTTCGAGTTGATAACAAGCATACATGGGACCATCTAGTCGATGCATCGATTAAAACCATAAAATATCTAAATGGTCCACTTGATGGATGTATTGGTCCACAAATATCCCCTTGTATACGTTCCAGAAAACTAATTGATTCAAAATTTATCTTAACTGGTGAAGGACGAATTATAAGTTTCCCTTGTGAACAAGCAGCACAGGGAAAATTATTAGGTAGAAACTTCCGGTTCTTCAAAGAATGTCCACATGAATTTTGCACTATCCTTCTCATCATTGTTGAACCGGGATGGCCTAACCGGTCGTGCCAAATTATAGAGTTATCGCTAAACTTCTGGTTTAAAATAGCATTGACTTCAATCGTATTAATTTTCGTGTAGTACAAGCCAGTAGAGAACGTAGGCAACTTTTCTATTACGTGTTTCATGCCTTGGGTTATACTCGTGATTTGAAGGAATTCATTATTCCCTTCACTTATTGTCTCAATATGATATCCATTTCGGCGAATATCTTTAAAGCTTAACAAGTTTCTTTGAGACTTAGGAGAGTATAATGCATCAACAACTTCAATTTTAGTTCCCCAAGGTAATAATATACCGCTTCTTCCTAGCCTTCAATAATGTTTGTACTACCCGATATAGTACTCACACTAGTCTTTTTCATCGTCAAATGAGAAAAATATTTCATATTCTTAAGTATTGTATGGGTAGTTGACCAAAGAATACATAATTCTTCATCATTTATTCCCATTCGAATTCGTGGGGTATTCATTTTCTTCAAGGAAATAAAATATGCGTCACTAAAACAAACATAAATATAATAAGAATGATAAATATAGATTTAAATAAAAATACCATATTGAGTAATACATATAAACTATACATAGGATCCTTTAAATTCTAAACACACCATATAAATGATAAAACAAGCATAAAACGTCCTAACACGAATTGATATAGATAATTTGATAGTCTTAAAAGTTCATAATTATTATCTAATTCCCTTCGGGGTCGGAAGAAATCATCCACTTCTAGGTGAGTTGTATCGCTCAATCAAAGTCACCTTCGCCATCTTCAATCACCATATTTGTTTCGGTATTCTTTCTTTTCTGCTTTACTGATTGAAGATAAAGATCAACAAGGTGTTTGGGTGTGCGACAAACGCGTGACCAATGCCCTTTTGCACCACAACGATAACATATATTGGTCACAGTTTCGCTTTTATCTTTCTCACCCGTATGATCTTTTCGGTTCCCACTGCAGTGAGAATGTGTCTTTTTGAAATAACCTCCACGACCTCCATTACGACCACCAAATCTACGTCCACGTCCACGCCCACGGCCTCGCCATTGTCCACGGCCACGGCCTTGACCACATCGCTCGGCATGGTCTCTATAATTCCCCTTTTCATTATAGGACATAATGTTTGCTTCTCGCAATGGGGTAGAACCAAAGAGGGACGTGATTCATGATTTTTCATCAAAAGCTCATTATTTTGCTCAGCCACCAACAAACAAGATATTAATTCAGAATATTTCTTAAAGCCCTTTTCACGATATTGTGTCTGCAGGACAATATTATTAGCGTGAAAAGTAGAATATGTTTTTTCTAACATATCCATATCTGTGACTTTCTCGCCACATAACTTCAATTGAGAAGTAATTTTGAACATGGTCAATTATATTCACCGACAGATTTGAAATCTTGCAATCTCAAATGCATCCAATCATAGCGAGCGTTTGGCAATATGACGGTTTTCTGGTGATCATACCTTTCCTTTAGATTGCTCCAAAGGATTTGTGGGTCTTTAATAGTTAAATATTCGTTTTTAAGACCCTCGTGGAGGTGACGGCGAAGAAATATCATAGCATTAGCCTTATCTTGACATGTTGTTTTATTTCCATCTTTTATCGTCTCACCAAGCCCTTTTGCATCTAGGTGTATTTCAGCATCTAACACCCAAGGTAAATAATTCTTTCCCGAAATTTCAAGGGCCGCAAATTCAAGTTTTGCAAGGTTTGACATGATTTTCACTATTAACAATATAATAATTTAAATTAGGTCATGAAAATTATCATGAAATAAAAAAAATAACAAAACAAAACAAAAATAAAATAAAATAAAAGTTTTCTTGAGTAATCTATACACAAAGTGCATAGTAGACACCAGTGTTAGCGGTATATACAAAGTATACAGTAGACCAAATATATTAAATTAATTATGTATGAATGAATATAGTATATAGATGTGTAACATGAAAATCAACAAATTTATCAAACAAATTGTGTAATATGCAAATGGAGTCTCATAATGCAAGTTATCATTATCTTTAATATCAATTATTTATTATTGAAGAGTTTAACTACGGTTATATGTATGATTATGTACATGCAAAGATTATGTGAACAAAAGAATTCATATATACAAGTGAATGTGTAAAAACTTGGGTCATAATCACAATAATATAAATTTAGTATAGATAGAAAACTTACAAATTGATTTGGTAGATTTGTTAAGCAAGGATCGAAAATCGAAATCAAAGGCGAAAAACTATAAGTTCGCAACAAACCTAAATTTGATGATTGTCCCAAATGTGTTATTGATCTTGAATAGAGAATCGTGCTGATAACGTATTATAATTCTACTTTGATAAGAGAAGATTAAAGAGAGAAAACAATATAAGAGAAAGTGAGTATTGTTGTTGTATATATTTTCATCCATGTACATGTGATACATATATATAGATTACAAAGATACCTCTTGGTGAAAGGTAACAATGGTTCCTAAAGGATAAGGAGATGGAAAGTTATAATGGTTGGGAGTAGATACAATGGTTGGGGATGTAGGGGTATCATGGTCATCCACTATACATATTTTATAACAAAAATAATAGATGGGGTAATCAAGTGTGACGGGTGAATTGAGAAGATGAAGGGAAAATGCCAGCTTTTTATTAGCATAAATAAATACACCCTCCTATTTTGAATAACTGTCCTATTTGTTATTTTTGTCTATTCACATAATTGTCCCATTTACCATATTTGGACATGATTAATGACGTTTTTACCCTTTGCTATTTTCTTTATTTACAACCCATACCACCCCTAAACAATCATATTCAATACTTTTCCTTATTTAACTCTTATATTCTTACCCTTATACAATACTTTTCATTATTTTAACTTCATTCCTTAATTTTTGTGCTATTGTCCAAATGGGAGAGTTATTCGGAATAGGAGGGAGTATGTTTATTTGGTGAAAACATAAATAAATATGTTGAAATAAATAAAGAAATAATTAGAGTAAATAATACGGAGTAATAATAAAACCAAATTAATGTTAGTAGTAATTATATAGTTGTAAAAAAACGCTTGTAGCCGACAAAATTCAAAGTAACGGGCCTGAGTATTTGATGCAGAGTGAGTAGAGAGTGAAGAGTGAAAAGGAGGGAAGGGAGAAGAACAAAATGGAGTTAAGGTACAATTTAACTACAGTTATTTGTCTGTTAAAAATGTTATGAAATGAATATTAAAAGTGTGTTGATTAGCATAGGAAGGTGAAAGATCATGTGATTTGTGCCCATTTTTCAACTTTAATAATACTCCATGTAAGCTCAATTCTAACCACTCTATTCTTGACATGTGTAAATTCTAATAGTGATATGTTTTGAGGAAGGATAATGATAGGACGTCACTTTGTGGCGTCGAGATTGGGTCCTCACTTATTATATGTGAGAGGGTGGCGTCGAAATTGGGCATCACCTGGTGGCGCCAACTCATTTTCCTTTGAGGAAAAACTAGTGTTGGGAAGATGGTTTCTCACTAGGTTATGACCCATGAGAGAACATTTTTTCGGTATTTCTTGTATGTGTTTTTTAATAGTAATGGTAACATATAGGAAGTTTCATTTCATGTAAGGAGTTTTTTTAACTATTGAGCTATAAATTAAGGAGCTTCTTATATAAAATTGGTTTCTAAACTAAGAAACAAGTTTTATCTCATGAAAAGAGAAAAAAAGTGGACTCACAAATAAAGTATGAAACTTTTACAATTGAAGAGAAATAAAAAGTTTCTTATGTGATTATGTGTCAATGGAAAAATGTTGTATGAAACTACATTAATTGTTATTGCCATGTTGTTATTGATTGTAATAAAAAGTGATTATTTTATTTCACTAGGGCCAGTTCTTTTGGGCTGAATAGAGTTGAGCTAAACTGAATTGAGCTGAAGTGAGTTAAATGAATTAGAACTAAACTGAAATTTGTTGAGATGAATAGAGCAGGACTTAGCCGAGTTGAATTGAGTTGAGCTGGACTAAAATGAGTTGGAGTAGGCTGAATGAGAGTTGAATTTAAGTCGAAATGAAGAGGGTCTTACTCTGTGTATGTTTTCATAATGAGCGATTGAACGTACTCGTTTTATGGTATTGCGATTATTTTTATTAGTAAACAATTTTATATTATATTGTGCCCAATTTTTGTCACGCTTACTTCAAATTAAAATGATCTTTAAATAATTGATTAGGGTTTCTATTTTTTTTTTACAAAGGTTGAGATAGATATTGGTAGTGTTTTTATCTATATTACACAAATAGTTACACAGTTACACTAGACCGACATTTGGCCTAGAACAACCTTTTTTATGTTATGTACGGACCTTATTTCATGATATGAAAAATAGGCACTTTATTCATCCCAATTATTTGTTTATCTTTAATTAAAATATATCTTACAATAAATATAAAAGATAAACAAATGACCTAGACGGAAACAAAGAGTATGATATATTATACAACTATATTTCACACCAATAACCGTTTACTAATAGGGACCTAAACTTCAAGTTGATATGTTTTTTTGTTTGATGTTGAGCAGCAGTATCCCCTACCGACAGTTGGGGCAATCTCCTTCAGGGTACTGAAGGCAATTTAATGGGTTGACCCCTCCCAAGTTTGGCTTTTTCATTCGCAAGAGTTAGAAATCGAACCTTTGACCACTTGTTTAAGATATGAGAGCCCCTACCACTCACACCAGCCAACTTTGCTAACTTCAAGTTGATATGTAATGTTTGCGTTTATGTGTATCGCATAGTCGCATGGCATTCCACGGTCTTATTTATGGTTTATCACAGGTGTTCACGAATATACTGTCAACCACGAGGTTGAATAGGAATAAACTAAACAACAATAATAATCCAACCAAAATAGACATTCTTCAAATTCTCATCATTTCATTCGTACAACTCACCTACATCACTGGCAGTAGCACAACCCCCTTAACATCGTGCTATGCTCAACTGGAAGTAGTACTTGCGTACCATGCTCACCTGGCAGTAGTAATTACTTACTATGCATAACTATCTCTGGCAGTAGTAATTACTTACTATGCACATCTGGCAGTAACACCCTCCGTGTTATGCTCAACTAAACAATATCGCTCCATACCAAATATAACCCACAGTAAATAATCAATAACAATCCAGTCATACGACACATATTCTCTGTCTCCAATACTCATTCATAATTCAATATACATTCAATAATAATAAAATACGAGTTGAGTAGGAAATTTCTACCTGACAAGCGAATCCAATTAGTGCAATCTACCAAAAGTATCCTTCAATAAACCCGTTCAACAAGTCCGTCACCTATAGATAAATAATATTTATAACCTAACTATTAATTATTCAATTTATTATATTAATTTAATCAATTATAATTTAATTATATTAATTATTTCCCATGTAAATTATTACGTAATAATCCGTCTTAATAATTTAAACAAGTCAACCCAATACCCCAACTCCGAAGAACACGTAAAAACAACCCAAACCACCAATGACAAAACATGTGAAAACAAACCCACATACACACGGCAAAACCGTGTCAACCACTCTTCCTTACCCGCCTTTTCCCGACACCACCAACCACCAATGACACCACCACACATAACCGCCACTAGCCTATACCACGATGCATCCCGACATCCTCCTACCACCAGGTAAACCGTCCCCTACAACCCTCAATCACACGCCCTAAACAGTCCCCCTAAACCCGACACAAACAACAACATAAACAACACCTTCACCATTAACCACCTTCACGACCACCAGTGGCCACCTCCTGCTACCCAACCACTCCCCTGACATCGGCGACACAGCCCCCACATGACCACCAGAACCCTGCCCTAGCAACACCACCCCGACACCCTCACAACAACAATACTCTCGACACAACAACAACTCAACCCCTTATCACCACCAGCAGCCACCTATGGCCACCACCGTTGTCTCCTCTGACCCACGGTGGTCCCATATGCGGCACCCTACCCTCAGTCATAGTCATGGTCACGGCTAGTCGAAGAGGTCCTACCTATAAGGAATAACAACAATCGCGACTTTCCGGCAGCAACCGCACCGAGCACCACCTCCGACCACCCTATTCCACCCAAAAAGGTCGACTAACCACCTTGATACCAAACCTAGCCAACCCGGGTCAAGGTGAGTCCAAATAAGGGTTTTAATTCCGTTTAAACATATGATACATACCCTTCAAACCACCCTCGAAAATACCCTTTGAACACCCCTTTCCCATTGGCCAATGGTGATCAACGGTGGATCCGGTCGACCTCTGGTATCCCACGGTCAAGGTCATGGTCTCGGGTCAGTTAGCGGTTGTCATGTCTTTATGTGAAAATAAGCTTTCTTATTAGATCATGCTATCTATTTATAGTAATAAGGTAGGTCTTATAGAGCGATATTAGGAAACTACCATATTATATTATGTACTATTACTATTACTATTATTACTATTATTATTATTATTATTATTATTATTATTATTATTATTATTATTATTATTATTATTATTATTATTATTATTATTATTATTATCATTATTATTATTATTAATTATTATTATTATTATTATTATTATTATTATTATTAATATTATTATTATTATTATTAATATTATTATTATTATTATTATTATTATTATTATTATATACTATTATTATTATTATATCAAATACTACATGAGTACTATGAGCCCAACATACCCATAAACGACCCATCTCACGGTCCAATATCCAATTCCCGACTCACTTGTTATTTTATTATTAATTATCGTCTTATTTGCAATTATTAATATAAAATTAATTATTTGAATTACATAATTTATTCTTATAAATACTTATCAAATTACAGGGTATTACATTCTTCCCTCCTTAAAATGAACTTCGAACCGAAGTTCACCCAAAAATGCTACAAAAGCCTCATGAAACCATCAACACTTCTGAATGCCATTTCACCTCATTATCATTGCAACACAATTAACTCACTTAATTATTATCAAACCATATCATACTTATCAAAATGTATCACAAAATAAACTTAAAACATGAAGTGTCACATTCTACCCTCTTAAAAATAAACTTCGTCCCGAAGTTTAATAACACAATTAAAGCTCTACTCACTTATACCGTGCATTACATTGCTCAAGTAAGGACAACAACTAAAACAAATAATTCAAATAAAAGCATTAAGATTGAGAACACCAACACCATAATATAACATCGTAAAATTTCAAAACGCCACAACCTCCGAGATTTTACAATCCTACCCTCCTTAAAATTAAGGTTACGTCCTCGTAACCTTGACCATAACAAATGTACTACACTGTATAAATACCAATTAGATAAGGATAACAAAGTTTAAAGATTATAACAAAATTTATCACAAGCCTCTATTAGCACTATTATAGAACAACGGTTACTCATTTTGACATAAATCATAGCACACCTCGCAACCCCCCTTTTCCAACTTCGAGTTACGCGTCTAAAATTAACCCTACAATCAAAACAAGGTGTAGTCAACTGTATCCTATCTTACCTCTTGCTCCCTCTATTGTCACCCCTACCTCTCAACTATCATAGGTTAAGAATTGACAAAACAATTATATTGAACTTTTGGTAAAACTCGCGTTTTCAGAAATCAAAGTCAAGATGTAACCATTAAATAACCGTTACATTACTCTTTGAGTATTTATACTTTTCAGAAAATATAGGGATTTTTCAAAACATGAGAAAAATAATCGAATTCAAATCTCGAAAAACCATTTTATAAAGATTTTTACATTTCAGTTGGTTCAAATAGAAACCGATCAGCAACTTGTCAAAAACTTGGGTCAACTTGTAAAAATCACTATTAAATGTCAAAATTTTATTTTACAACGTGGATTATCAATTTGAAAACATCTATGAATCTTTTAAACAGTGGAGTTGGAATTATGAGAAAATTGTAAGTACAAATTAAATGAGAAATTTTACAAAATCGTTTGTCGAAAACTTAACTGTACAGGAACATTCCGACCACTATCCATTAAAATATTTATTTATCTCAAACCGTAAAACTTTTAAACATGAGAACAACGACATTGGAAGGCTAACTCACTGGGTTATCACTCATAAAAATTTCAACCTTAGACGATAAAGTGAGATCAAATGGCAGCTAGATCAAATAGAGATAAAAATCTGACAGAATAAGGTTCAGCTCTAGGTTCCTTTTTACTAGGTCATAAGCCCTCGTTAACACCCTCCTATACATGTATCAACAGAATTTGGTCATCATACTTCCCACACGACTAGCATCTATCCTAAAGCATTCCTATCTCAAGTTTAATTATTTCATAATATTGTAAATAGCATGGTTTCGGGATTCACATATCCGCATATCACTAGACATGATACTATCACAAAACATCCAACCACACTATAAATATTGATTCACAATAAATTTCATGCTCAGAATCAAAACAATTCATCATCAAATCCTTATTTCATCCATTAAACAATATTAATTCTCATCTCATGGCCAAGCCAACAATCATTCATAATACTTACCGTAATATTTCCCTGTAACAATTTAGTAACTTTATATCAAATATTCTCTAAAATATACCTCATTATAACTACCCCATACTATCAAGTATTTTCTCAGGGTTCCCGATTCAAAGCTGAGAGGGCCATGGTACGAATTAAGAGCGCCTTCTTAACCGCACTAAGAGGATCACCTAACAGTTCCTACCCGGGGTTCATTTTATTAGATACATCCTAAATTCATTATTGTTCATTAGTTAGGCCTGAGGATCATTTTTCTCTGATACCACTTTGTAACACCCCCATTTATTCAGGAGCCTTTAGCAAGAAATCCCAAGTAAATGAGAGCGTTACCATCTCTGTTTCCCGAGGTAGTGAATAACAAAGTACAACAAACCAAAGTACTTTAAATAATAAAATACGAGTTAAGTAGGAAATTCCTACCTAACAAGCAAATCCAATTAGTGCAATCTACCAAAAGTATCCTTCAATAAACCCGTTCAACAAGTCCGTAACCTATAGATAAATAATATTTATAACTTAACTATTATATTCAATTTATTATATTAATTTAATCAATTATAATTTAATTATATTAATTATTTCCCGTGTAAATTATTACGTAAAAATCCGTCTTAATAATTTAAACAAGCCAACCCAATACGCCAACACCTAAGAACACGTGAAAACAACCCAAACCACTAATGACAAAACACGTGAAAAGAAACCCACATACACAACCGAGTCAACCACTCTTCCTTACCCGCCTTTTCCCGACACCACCGACCACCAATGACACCACCACAACCAACCGCCACTAGCCTACACCACAACGCCTCCCGACATCCTCCTACCACCAGCTAAACCGTCCCCTGCAACCCTCAATCACACGCCCTAAACAGTCCCCCAAAACCCGACACAAACAACAACATAAACAACACCTTAACCCTTAACAACTCTCACGGCCACCAGTGGCCACCAACTGCTGTCCAACCACTCTCTTGACACCGGCGACACAGCTGCCACACGACCACCAGAACCCTGCCCTAGCAACACCACCACGACACCCTCACATCAATAATACTCTCGACAAAACAACTCAACCCCTTATCACCACCAGCAGCCGCCTATGGCCACCATCGTGGGCTCCTATAACCTACGTAGGTCCCACATGTGGCACCCACCCTCGGGTCATGGTCACGGCCAGTCGAAGAGGTCCTACTTATAAGGAATAACAACAATCGCGACTTTTCGGCAGCAACCGCACCGAGCACCACCTCCGACCACGCTATTCCACCCAAAAAGGTCGACTAACCACCCTGGTGATGCGTGTCCTAAATATGATGTTTTACACCCTATTTTACACGCATTTCAGAGCTCAATTATGTAGTTTATGCTACTATTTTCCCCATTTCGTCTACTTTCGTATTTTTATGTAATATTGCAGATTTATGCGGAAATGACTAGAAATTGAGCTAAATCTGTCCCCGAGTACCTTGCATTGCATTTGACGTGAAGTATTTACTCAAGAAACGAACTTGGTGCGCATTTCGAGGCTTGAAAGACAATTTTATGAAGAATTAGAAGCGGATTACCAGCTATAGTGGTCGATCGACTGCTGCCCATGGTCGATCGACCAGAGCACGACTTACAGTAGCTCCTGTTCAGCGATGTCTAGTCGATCGACTGCCTTGCATGGTCGATCGACCAGACCGTTGATTCTGACGCAAATTAAAAGGACGAGAAGTTAGAAGCCCAGTGTATATTAGGTTTAGGAATAAGTGTTACGTGATATTCCTATATAACGTAACCTTAGTTTTTCAGAATAATTATCAAGTTTTTATCAAGTCTTTCATCATTAAAATTTATTAGGGTTCATACATTAGCTTAGAATATTTTTCCGTCAATAAAAGTTTATTTTCCGCTTCCGGTCTTGATCTTTCTTTCCTGTTTCATACGGTATTTCTCTGTTCCATTATTCAGTATTCGCGGCTTTATTTCATTCATAGATTAGAAAGTGCTAGAGTAGTATTCCCAAAGCCAATTATCGTTTCATGTTATTTGTTTGTTTAGTTAATTTAATCATGAATTTAGTAGCTTTATTCGTAAATCCTATTGTTGTTTTTGTCATAATCATGAGTAGCTAAACCCCATGTGCTAGGATGTAGGGAATCTGTAGTATAGGCGGCATTAGAGTAGTAGACCTGGAATCGCGCCACGGTCGATCGACTGGGTTCCCTGGTCGATCGACTGGCTAGGTGAGATCAGCTTCGTTTTAATTAATTAAATTGCTATATTTGACGAATCGATTGCACGCGACTAGTTGAATGTTTAGGAATTGACCGACCCAATAAAGATCAAAAGATAGGGGAGGGAAATAGACTACCTAATTGAAACGACTAAATTAATAAGATCGAGAGATACGTTAATTTAGACTTTTAAATCACTTTTCAGGACGAAAGTTAGCATTAGTGATATTAGGGACCTGTAGCGAGATCGAAAGATGCTACCTGTTAAGAAAGGACCGAAAGGACTTCTTATTTGCCCGTCTCACGTGTTTGTTTTAGACCTACTTAGTATAATGCCGCCGAAACTATAGTGAACCAACCATCTTAGCACCCTTTCAATATTTGTTTTCACCTACCTCTTTTATTAGCTCGTTTATTTTAGTTTTGTTGCCATTAGTATAGACCAACTCAAAACAAACCCCCACTCACTTGTTACCTTAGACTAGAATTAGACAACTATAAATTACATTCGCCTCTCTGTGGTTCGACCCTGACTGCCACTATCTATAGTAGTATTTTGGAATTCTAAATATTACTTTTGACACCTTACGACGGGTATCAAATTTTGGCGCCGTTGCCGGGGAGGCAATCGTTTAAATTTTTAGTTGTTTTTATTTTAGTCTTTTCTCAGTTTAAGGGACATCTGTTCCTTAAACTATTCTCATATTCTTCTTGTAGTTTCATCTTATGCGCAGGTCTCAACAAGGCGAATTACTTCCCCTTGATCTCAAGCTTGAGAGGGCTTTGCGCTTGAAGAGGAGATTATTTCAAGAACAACAGCTAGAGGAAGAGCCTGGTTCTCATTCTAGTTTCTACGAGAACGAGCTTTTTGAGAAGGATCCCTCTTCGTCACCTATTTCTACTTCCTCAGCTGAGACCATCACATCTCCAGACATGGCTGAAGAAGCGAGTATAGCCAGTCACTCTGAGCCGACAACTGAGAATCTCTATAAGGGATTCGCATTACCGGGGACGGATAGAAAATTCGAGCCGAAACCATCTTATATCAACTTGGTTGAGAGGAATCAATTCGGGGGAGCTGCAAATGAAGATGCAGCCAAACACATGGAGACATTCATTGACTCATCATTGTTCCATACCCCCACCAACTGGTGTGACCCAGACTGTGAAGGAGACTATGTTCATATTCTCTCTTTGTGATGCTGCAAAGGAGTGGTACCGAGACCTGGATCGAGCTGCTAACGGGATCACTGATTGGAAGTCGCTAGCCCTAGCATTCTACAAGAAATATTTCTCTGCCTCGAAGACCAATGCCATTAGAGCTCAGATCACGAGCTTTAAATAGGGTCCTGATGAGAATTTTCATGAGGCGTGGGTCCGTTTCAAGAAACTGGCGCGAACTATTCCGCACCATGGGTTCGAGAAATAGAGCCTATGCAACCAATTTTATAATGGGCTTTATGACGATCAGAGGGCTATCTTGGATGCGGCAGCTAATGGCAGATTCCAGGAGAATGTTGGAGAAACTAAGGGGTGGAAAATTATTGATGATTTGGCCACCCATAAAGCTGAGTATGGAAATTCCACGGGAAATCAAAGGAGAGCTGCTGAATCCCCTTCTGTAGCTGCATTAGAGCCTCTTACGGCGAGATTTGATAAGTACGAGTTGGGAGGAGCTTCAAAACGAGGGATCTATCAAGTGAATGCTGTGTCAGACGGTCCTTTTGTCTGCAAAAGATGTGGAGCTGAGGGACATGTTTCAGATTTTTGTCTTAATCCCTATGAGTCTTGTGCTGCTTTTCAACATTATAGGCAGACAAATACTTATTTTGAGCCGAATGTCCATCCAAACTTGAGGTGGAGTAGCCAAAATGTCCAAAATACGACTCCACCCCCGCAGCAGCAACAGCAAAGTTATGTGCCCCCTCATAAGCAACAACAGTATCAAAAGCCTTCGTATGTCCCGCAGCAGCAGCAGTAGTCCCATGGCTCCGATTTTGCCGAGTTGAAGAATTTGTTGCTGAACGAGTCTCAAGCTAGAGAGGCCGGGATAAAAATGTTGGAGAGCCAAATTGCTCAATTGGCAAGCAAGAGTGCAACTCGAACTCCGGGGCAGTTACCGTCTCAGCCGGATAAAAAAAAGACCCTAAATGCTATCACCTTGGGGAGTGGGTCTACCCTTGATGGGCCCGCTATGGTTGAGGATGTCACTAAAAAAGATGAGGCGGAACCGAGCAAGAAAAAGGCCGTTGTGAACAGTAGCAAGAAAAAGACGATCAGCAGGTATGTCAGTCGATCGACTGACATACCCGGTCAATCGACTGAAACGCGAAACAAAACAGCTTCTGGTCCTGTAAAAGTCAGTCGATCGACTGACCAACATGGTCGATCGACTGACAACGCTGCTGATATTGAACCTTTTCATCCTCCAATGCCTAATAACTTGAGGGACCACTTATTTCGGGGTACGACGACTCCGGAATTATTGAGGCAAGACTCAAATGCTGATGGGTCAGTACCGGTTCCAAAGTATGACCCAATAACGATTAATGGCTCATTTTTGAGATGGTCTGAAGAAGGTTCAAGCTTCAACAAGGAGAAGGTAGTGGATTTTCAGCCTAAATCCACCGATGCCGGTGTTGGAGATGTAGAGGAGAGGGCTAAGTTTCTTCTTACAGCCCCCTATCCGGAGAGATTGGTGCCGACGAAGGAACAGGTATCGTTTAACAAATTTGAAAATGTTATTCGTAGCTTAAATGTCTAAGTTCCTTTTCTTGAATTAGTTAATTAAGTGCCTGCTTACATGAAATTTATGAAGCAACTTTTGTCTAAAAAGAAGTCACTTGAAACTGTGCAATCTGTCACACTAACTGAGGAGTCATGTTCTTATTTGACCCATACTGCACCTCACAAGCTAGAAGACCCAGGTAGCTTTTCAGTCCCATGTAGTATTGGCACTTTTTCTATTGAGAAGGCCTTGTGTGACCTAGGAGCCATTATTAGTGTAATGCCTTTGAGTCTTGCTAGGAATTTGAAATTGACTAGGTTTGCAGTCACTAACATGACAGTACAGATGGCTGATCGATCTGCGGTCCAGCCTATAGGAGTCTTAGAGGACATTCCTGTGCAAATAGGAAAGTTCTTTTTCCCTGTTGACTTCGTTGTGTTAGATATGCCCGAGGATGCTCACATTCCTATCATTTTGGGTAGACCATTCCTCCACACTACTGGTGCAGTTATAGATGTTGGCTCAGGGACATTGACTTTTAAGGTAGGGAAACATTCCATTGTCTTTGCCCAGACAGCTAAGAAGAGGGACCCTATGTGGCCAGTCACTTGTAATACGGTTTCTGAAAAGAAATCTTATTTTGTGTTTTCTGACATGCTACCCCTATGCCTATTCCTGTTGTAACACCTCCGCCCCATATTGGGAGCAAATTGGAGGAAGAATCTTCTGTTTTGACTATTGCAGGAGCTGGTTTGGGGAAGCAGGAGCCGCACGTTGCTCCAGCTGTGAAGGAGCCAATCGTTCAAAGAGGCGGCTTAGGATGTCTTAGCTATGGCACTGATGAGGAGCCTGATGAGGAGCCAGTCAAAGTGATGGAGTCCGATTTGGATTTTAACGAGTCAGATGAAGTTATTGATTGGGGAGATGCTGAAGCTGTTGATCCGTCGAGTTCTGTGGATGTTGAAGTTGATAGGAGTGCAGCTGAGGAGATGAGTACTGTAGAGGCTACTTCTTGTAGCCAGGAGCCAAGCAAGTGGGCCATTCCGTGGCCATTCTTGATCAACTATTAGTTGATCAAGACTTAATAAAACATTTATTGCTTTTTAAGACTATTTACCGTTTTTTGTGTGCGCGAGACTTCGCATTTTTAATAAGTTTGCTTAGGATTTTAAATACTTTAGACTGTTACTTTGGGTTTTGTGCAATTTTGGGCGCGTTATTATGTGTATTTGCAGGTTTATAGACAATGTTGGCTCAATTTATTGAGCTAATTCAAGAAAATCGAAACTTACAAAGAGTTTTCCAATGATCGATCGCCCCTATGGTCGATCGACCGAGCCGCGACTTCCAGAGCTTCTGTTCTGTTCACTCGGTCGATCGATCCGGGTGATGTGGTCGATCGACCATGTTCGCTCGACTGTTTTCGATCATTCCCCTGCTGTGTTTGGTCGATTTGCGGAGTTGAGGGAGTCTTTTCTCCACTTTATTCTCCGACTCATTTCTGTTTTCTTCCGTTTCTTTATTTTACACATAATTTTGCGTTTAATAAATTGTTTTCTCGGATTACGCGCGGTATTTTCTGTCTTTTCGTTACCTATGGTAGCATCTGCACACTCATTGAAACCTCTAGCTCGCGCCGGTTTGGGGAGGTTTCCTTTTGCTGCGCTTAAAGTCTTGTGAGTTTCCGAGTCCTACCTTCATGTCTTATTTAGTTAATATAACGCAAATTCCCGTTTCCCTTTTATTTCACTATATGATTTTGCACAATGGGGACATTGTGTGATTGGTTTGGGGAAGGGTTTTGCATTGCATTCATATGTTTTATTGCATTTTTGTTTCACGTTTATTTCAGTTTGCATTGTTTATTTCATTTCCTATATATATACAGAAAATTCAAAAAATAAAATTTAAAAAATTTAAAAAATTTCAAAAAATATCACGTTTACTTTAGCATATAGGTCGAGTCGGAACGGTAGTATTTCAATGATGACATTGCATTTTCAGCTGTTTATGCCTAAGCCTTGCTAATTGACATGTTATTGGTAGAATCATATGCATAGTCTACGAGTTTTCGTTAAATTTTTGCTGAACTTAAGACTTTACTTTGATTTTTGGCAAACTACATCATTTTCTGAGGTTTAGAGCTTATAAACTGGTGACATCTATGACCAGTTTATCTAGGATTGTGAGTAGTACTCATTATGAGACATGTTACATCAATATGCATAACTATGAACCTAATCTGCTTAATACCTGTATGCATTCGGATTCGTGGTTAGTTGACACATGTGGAATAGGTCACCCCTTTATTCATTTTGCCCATAAGCTCCACACTGCCAGAAATAGCCTTTTTGTCCCGATAACTACATCCTACACTTAGCCTGCCCTTGTCAAGCTAGTAGTTTATGTTGTTGGGATTGTTACTTTATTTTTGGTAGCTAATGCTCATTTTGAGATGATGTTTGGAAGATGAAAAAGGAAGGAAAGAAGAAAAAAAAAGAACTTGAAAAAAGAGAAGAAAAATGATCCGAAAAAGAGAAAAGAGAAGATGAGTGCTGTACTGTAGAGGGCGGTCGATCGACTGGCCATCTTGGTCGATTGACTGAAGCCCGAGAAAAAAAAATAAAATCACGTGTTGCAATCGTTATGAGTTGGTGATTTAATATTCCCATGCTTTATTATCATCATTTGGGGAACTACAATTATATCGGAGATTGTGAGATTTGTGTTTGTTATTAGCACCGTTTCGATTGAAAAATCTTGAGCAAGAAGTTGGATGTTGTTATAATTTAGTTCCCTTAGTTACAAGCTTGGCTTTTAAATTTATTTTTATCCAAATTTATCTTAGCCCTTCTTACCCATACCTCACATATCCATATTTACCTCGGCATGTGTCATGGTCATTTGTTTGGTTGGAATGCATATGTACGGTTGTAGAGATTATTTTCATATTAGATTGGAGGCATGTTCTTATAAGTCGTAGTTAGGTGAGTGTCATTACAAAATGAATTCTTTCTATCTTTACATTTTATTCACCTGTGCTTATATGTGATATGAGCGACCCGTGAGAGTCCGATTTGATAAGTCTCTATAGTTGACAGTTCAGCAGTTTTTAACGACTTTATAACTCGTTTGCATGATTTATGTTGCTCAATCGAGTGGTAAAACTGCTCGATCGAGTACTTTGACTTCAAATCAGCTCGAGTCCTCGCCTGAATGCCTCGTAATCCGTGCCATGACGCTTCCCAATGCAGTATCTCACTCTAGAAAATCCCGTCTCCTCTAAATGCATGCAAAAAGGACGAAAAAGAGTACGATTCCACTACTTTCGCGTTCATTTCTACAAAATGGACAAAACGAACCAAAGTAGCCAATTCGGGGCAAAATACTATAAAAACAGTATAAAAAGGCACAGAAATACGTGCTGAAATAGGCTAAAAAGACAATATAAAAAGCACGTATCAAATCTCCCCGAACCGAACCTTTACTCGTCCTCGAGTAAACTAAAATGCAACTAATGGAACGGAAATGATAACTCAAAGATAGCTTAACTTGTCTACTTGAACCAATTTAATGCAACAAAATCTAACAGCTAAAGCTAAGCAGTCAATACGCAAACGAGTTATGAGCTGTTCAGAAATATAGTCAACCTATCGACCTTGCAAGACCAACAAAATCGGACTCTCTCGTGGTCACTCTTCTCTCATGAAGCAAAGGGTGAAAGTATATGTATAAGAGAGAAAGAGAAAACAGTCACTCACCTAGACTGCGACCTACATATCATGCATGCAACAAAAATGAAAGACAATTCAAGTACTAATGCACACACTCCAACCGATAATGTCCG
Organism: Silene latifolia; assembly: GCF_048544455.1. NCBI lineage: Eukaryota > Viridiplantae > Streptophyta > Magnoliopsida > Caryophyllales > Caryophyllaceae > Silene > Silene latifolia. Next base: position 245,968,777 of record NC_133538.1, on the reverse strand, counting down.
TCACAGCCGAGCGCTTACAAATAAATTGGGAATAGTGAGGTTCAGGTGAGAAAGGGCAAACATGTTATGGAAATGTGGAGGTAAAAGCGTCAAGCTAGTTCCTAACAGGACCATAATAAAAACCATCCGAATCTCAACTGACTGAAAGACTAAGTACAAGTGCCCTTCATTTGGCACAAAACTCACTAAACTCAAACACAATCTCCTCAAAAATATAGAATAAGAGTGGAGGAGTCAGACGGTCACAAACTTTCCTTTTTCAAACACCGTCTGAAATAACTAATTGAGACAAATCAATTTTTTTCAAACTTTCTTTCCTTTCTCCTGTTCACGTTCAGCTTTTTTTTTTTTTCATTTTCTTTTTTTTCTCACTTTCACGTCTTTCTCTTTTTTTTCTTCTTTTTCAATTCTTTTTTTCTTTTTCCTCCTTCCTCTATTTTCCAACAACTCCAACACAGAAATACGGGCCAAAATGCAACCGGAAAACTCATACCCAAAAGAACATACTAACTAGCTTGACTAGGCAGGCTTAATTTGGAATGTAGCTAATGGGTCAAAAAGGCAAATTTGGCTAATGTGGAGCTAAATGGGTGAAAAATATAAAGAAAGGGAAATTTGCAAGCACCTCCCTACATATGACACCAACCACAAACCCGAATATGTGCATTTGACGAGAAATTGAATGTCATAAAAGTGCAAAAAAGATGAACATGCTATGCAAGGAGTACTACTCTCAATTCCTAATGAACCGGTCATGAATGTCACCAGTTATAAGGCTCTAAAACTCAGAATTTTCAAGTAGTTTGCCAATTTATCGTGTCAAGTCTAAAATAAATATATTTGAACGAAACTCGTAGACTATGCGTATGACAAAGCTAATAACTATCAAAAGAAGTGCAAGGCTCAAGCAAAAAGACAAGTTATAGTGCATTATCATCACGGAAATCTACCGTTCCGACTCAACCTATATGCAAAAATAAACGTGAATATAGCTATTTTTTTTGGATTTTTGATTTTTTTAATGAAATAAACAACAATGCAAGCTGAGAAATAAACGTGAATGCAAAAACAAATGCAAATGCAGACTCAAAAGGATGCAATACCCTCCCCAAACCAAAACGGACAACGCCCTCGTTGTCCTCCAGCATACACCAGCAGATATATACAGGGGAACGGGAATATACAACCAAAAGAAAATAAAAACAATAAATAAAAGGAGACAAAAATAAAAGAGTAAGAGATACATACAAAATACGAACTTCCCAAACCAAATTTAAAATCGGGAAGTTAGTAGACCAGTAGCTACTCGTCGTCGTCGTCGCCGTCACTGTCACGGACGTCCTCCACCCTGAACTCCGGGTCTCTCTCCTCCTCTGCTCCTCAGCACGAGCTCTCTCCACTGCCACCTCTGGGTCCTCGTCCTCCTCCTCCTCAGACACCGGGTACCCCTTAGGTGGGTACCGGAAGAAGGAAGGGTGTGGCCAACCCTCTGGAATCGGTCGGTGTCGCCGCAAGTGGTACTCGTACAGAGGGTGTAAAGCAAGAGCCAAGTCCCTCTCCATATGAGCCTGACGCTCTGCAACCTCAAACAACAAACCGTAAATGGCGCCCCTTGGTCCAGGACCGCGGGCGCCACAAAGGGAGGAGGTATGAAAGTAGCCGGTAGGTCCGGCTGAGTCTGTGTCTGCTCAGTAGGAGTGGGAGTAGGAGTGGTAGTAGTAGTGGGAGTAGGGGTCGGTACGGGAGCAGCCGTGGAAGGCTGGGTGCTCCCTGAAGGTGTAGACCCCTCTCCGATCTCAAGACGCCGCTTCTTGGCGGCGGGTGCAGTGGGAGGTGGTCGGCGTGGAAGGTGAAGGTCAGGCAGTGGTGGCAGGCGGGCGCCCCTAGCAACAGTAGGAAGGGGCTCTAGACGGGGGAGAGTCTCACAAGGTAAGTCTACAGACAGGAAGCCGTCTATCTTCCATGTCTGGTAGTTTGGGGTTAGCCAATGCTGAGAAAGCATGGCATCCAGACTCAGTAGCCTCTCTCCCTGGAGGTACTGCAAGTCACGAGGCCAAACGGGGATGAGGGAACGAGCAAGAATGGTGGCTATGCTACCGCAGGCAATGGTTGCCGTCTCCTTCTTCCCCTGGCTCTGAAGGTACTGGGCGGTCAAGTAAGCTATGTTGAGGGTAAAAGGACCCTCACAGTCAATGTTCAGGTAACCGCCCAGGATGGAGAGCTCGGTGTTTGTGATGTTGTTCGGCTCCTTTCGGCCGAAAATAGTGCTCCCCATCAGTCTAAGGAAACAACGGACATCGGGGAGGTGGACCTGTTGGAGCTTTCGCTCCTTAAAAGTGGTGTGGGCCAGGGTCCTCCAAAGCTGACGGAAGACCCTCCTAGGGGCGGCAATCGCGCCCGTAGAGGTAAGGCCAAGTAACCTACCAAACTCCCGTAAGGTCATCGGAAAGGTCCGGTTAAACAACTGGAAGGACACTGAAGAACTAGAGGGGTCAGCATCGTGTGCCCCTGAGGAGAAGGTAAAGGAGCTGAGAAACTCGAGGCTCAGCTCCAGAAAAGTGCGGCCGCCCATAGTGATGAACCCGGCCATCCCCGTGCCCCGTAGTAAGTCACAAACCGACTCGTAAATACCGAGTCTCACAAGTGCCGATTTCTCTAGAAATCGGGAAAGAACATGCACACAGCTTAGCAGGTCATAAAATTTCTTACGATGTAAAGCGTTAATAAAATGTACCTGCGGATAATCTGGGTGAGAGTCGAGGGAAGTGTCCCCTCGACCGTGATCGTGCTGTAGTAGAAGAACAAGGTGACGAAAATGCGATAGAAGTAGAGGTGGCCGGGCGCGCAGAACGAGACTCCTCTCGACCCCGGCCTCGGAACCCGAAGTAGTAGCCCGTGCGGTGGACGGAGTGAGGGACCAGGGTCGCTCTGGCAGCATTGCTGCGTGGCAGGGCGAGTCCACCACAGAGTAAAAGTAGTGGGCGGTGTAGGAGTAGTGGCGCTTATGGCCACCATCAAGAGGAACTAGCAAGTAGTGCTAGCGAAGTGGTGGTGACCGTAGAAGAAGTGGCAACTGAATCGAGCTAGCAGCAGAGCTAATCGGAGCAAAAACCGATCGGCGGCACTGAAACTAGGAACACTGGGGCTGCGGTAGTCACTAAAGTGGAGACAGTGGCAACAGCAGGGGCCACTGTCTCAGACAGAGACGGACTAGAGGACGAACTAGTAGAGGGTAAAGAGCTAGAATCCATCCTGTATACAAAGGGTAAGGGGTATGATAAGAAACAACGGCTAAAAGTGGCTAAAATCAGCACGAAAAACCAGCAGAAACAACATGTGAAACCCCTACCAGTCGAAAATTTCGACTTACAGCACACAATTCCCAACAATCCTCCAAAATTTCGAGTTACAGTAGGCAAATAGCGATAGGGAACGGGGATATCAGTTAAAAACAGTAGCAAGTAACAACAACTAAGGTTAATTAAATCTTGGCAAAGATATGAACCCGTCGACAATGATCGAAAATTTCGATCGAAACAAAATTTCTAATCGCGAAAATCGTGTAATAATCGAAATAAACATGCAACATTCAGCGAGGAAAGGGGCTATATCATCAAGCAAGACAAATAAGGGCCAATAAAGACAAGTAAAGTCGAAAAAAATTCGACTGTCCCAACAAATTCGAAACCCTAATTCCAATTCACCTCAAAAAATTGCAAAAATAATGAAATCAAAATGCAATGAAGGTAGAGGAATCACTTACTTGATGAATACAACCTACAGAATCGATTTTTGTTCGAAAAAATCGCAAACCCTAGCCCTTCTTTAAAACCGTGAAAACGAGCACAATCAAGGGGGAAATTAAGGGGTTTTGAAAGATTAATTAGCAAGCAATAGATTGTAGGAGGCGGATTTGATGATTGAGCAAGAAAAAAAGGGGATTTGGGGGAGTTTTTGTCGCAAATAGGGAAGGGGTTAGTCGAAAATTAGGAGAGAATGAAATAGAAAGCAAAAGAATAGAGTTTAGAGTAAAACTCCCTGCGTCCTGTGCATTTTCACTCGATCGAGTGGTTTTAAATCACTCGATCGAGGACTTTTGATTACCCAGTTGCTTGATCGAGTAGATTTCTACTCGATCGAGAAGTCCCACTTATTGCTTTACTCGATCGACTAAAGGAAACACTCGATCGACCATTTTTTCACTCGATCGAGTACAAAAACTACTCGATCGAGCTCTTTTCTCGCGTAAGTTCTTGAATTTCGTCAATTCTTCCCTTGGAATGCGTAAAACTTCCCCAAACCTGCATAAAAACACGTGCAAAAATATCCCAACATACCAAATACGCATATAAACAGTCTATAGTCTTAAATCTACGCTAAAAACAGTCTATAAACTAATTGTCCTAATAAAAAGCATTAAAACAAATTCAACGGGTAATTCAAAAATTATCTATTACAAAGTGTTACACGGGGCAGTTCCCCGCTTAATTCCCAATGCAATTCAGTAGCCTCTTGAAGGGCTCCTGACTGGAGGACGTCATCTCAGCAACGTTGATTGTCCTCTTCAGCTTCCATGAGCATGAATTATCATTTGAAACGGTAGGGGGGGAGTAGTTCACATCCACATAGGCGCGAACTTTCCTCGTCCTTGCTCCTCTATCACCATCTTTAGCATCCTTACTTCCAATTTGATTGATAGCAGTTGCACAACACCCTTTGACAGCTCCTTCATTGCTTTCATCTGTACCTGCAGCAAGGAAAACAGACGAACTTTCCTCCTTTTTGCTCCCAGTCTGAGGCGGAGGGGTAACAATTGCAGCATAATACTCCAAATTTTCAACTGGAGTGTCAATAATAGGGTCAATAGAAGAGAGATCATTGTAAGGCTGAGCTTGCATGGGAGCCCTTCGGGACTTAGACTGATGAAAAATCAGCTCCTCATCCCCTACCTGAAAGGTCAAAGTCTTCCCCCCGACGTCGATAACTGCACGAGCAGTAGACAAAAATGGTCTCCCTAAAATAATAGGGGTGTGTGCATCTTCGGGGATGTCTAAGACAACGAAATCAACGGAAATAAAGAATCTCCCGATTCTCACAGGTACGTCTTCTACTATACCTAGTGGCCGTGATATACTATGGTCGGCCATCTGGACTGTCATGTTGGTGCAACTCAGCTTTGTCAAACCAAGTCTCTTAGCCACAGACAGCGGTAAGACACTTACGCTAGCGCCTAGATCGCATAGCGCATTATCAACCAAATAGTTACCGATATGACACGGAATTGAAAAACTACCCGGGTCTGACTGCTTAGGAGGTAACTGATGCGTGTCTTTTATATGATGTTTTACATCCCATTTTACACACATTTCAGAGCTCATTCATGTAGTTTATGCTACATTTCTCCCTATTTCCGTCTACTTCCGTATTTTTGTACATTATTGCAGAAATGTGAAGAATCCAGCGGAATTCAAGGCCCAAAAGACAAATCCACGAGATTATAGAAGTCAAGTAGCAGCTCAAGCAGTCGATCGACCACTACCATCAGTCGATCGACCAACCATCGGGTTCCAGAAGCTACTATTCATTGCTATTCAGTCGATCGACCAGTCCTAGCAGTCGATCGACCAAACTGCTATTACAAACGAGAATTAAAAGACCGTGAATCTTGAAGCCTAAAGTTATGTTAGGTTTAGGAAATAAAGTTACGTTAGTTGCTATATAACGTAACCTAGAAACATCAGTTTGGACATCAAGTTTTTACATTAAGTTTTACATACGATTCTTTAGAAATAATTAGGGTTTGGGAAACTATTTCGCATTGGATTTTCGTTGTGACTTCAATCATTCCGTTACGATCCTTCTGCAATTTCGGTATTCACTTGCTCTATTTTCAGTTCATCTTTATTGCATTGTTAGTATAGGAATTGTTAGTTAGTCTCCCGAAACCGATTTATCTTTATTGTTAATTGTTTGTTCATTCGTTTTAAGCATGAAACTTTCTGCCTATTTCGTTAATTTCATTGTTGTTATCAACGTTAGTATGAGTAGCTAAATCAATTGTGCTAGGATGTAGACGAATTATAGCGTAGGCGGCGTAGTATTGTTTTGGACTGATTTCGCGTGTCAGTCGATCGACCGCCATACCTGGTCGATCGACTGACCACGTGAGGTTACCTTTCGTTTTAATTGATTTTAATGTTGTATTTAACGAATCGAATGCATGCGACCAGTTAGATGCTTAATTTATAACTGACCCATTAGATCGAAAGATAGGGACAGTTGTTAGACCACCAATTAAAATGACTAGACTATGCTGAGATCGAAAGATAGGTATAGTTTAGACCGTTAGTCACTTTTCAGGACGAGAGTCAGTATTGGTGATATTAGGGACATATAGCGAGATCGAAAGATGCTATCTGTTAAGAGTGGACCGAGAGGACCTCTTGTTTTCCCGCCTCACTTGTGTTTGATTCAGACCGATTTATTATGCTGCCGCCGAAGCTGTAATGAACCGACCATCCTAGTACCCCTTCTTTATCTGTTTAATTCGTGTTTTTAGTTTATTGTCTTTATTTACTCTTAGCTATAGACCAATTGAACTCAACCCATACACTCGTTACCTTAGATTAGAATTAGACAGCTAGAAATTACGTCTGCCTCCTTGTGGTTCGACCCTGTTACCACTAGCCTAGGTTAGCCTTAATAGGAAATTATAAATCTTATTTTTGGTACTCACAACGACGGGTATCAAATTATGGCGCCGTTGCCGGGGAGGCAATAGTTCTAATTTTTAGTTGTTTTATTCTTTCTTAGTTTAAGGGACATCCGTTCCTTAAACTTTTCTTATATTCTTTTTGTAGTTTCTTCTTATGCGCAGGTCACAGGGTGGCGAACTAGTACCATTAAATCCTGAGATCGAGAAATCCTTGCGCGAGTTGAGACGATCACAAAGCGTATTACCAACAGAGGAAGAGCTGAGTACTCTGTCAAGCCACTACGAGAACGCTCTGTTCGAAGGAGATCCACCTACATCTCCTGCCTCTACTTCTTCAGCCGAGACAGTTACTTCTCCAGAAATCCCGCTTATGGTCAAGAAGCAACCATTGCTAGTCACTCGAGCCAACACTGCGAATCTCTACAAAGGATTCGAACTACCTTGGGAGGCGAGAAAATTCGAGCCAAAGCCTTCCTATATTAACCTGGTTGAGAGAAACTACCGATGAGCTGCAAATGAAGATGCAGCGAAGCACATGGAGATTTTTATTGATTATTGCTGCTCTATACCCCCGCCGGCCGGTGAGACCCAAGATCAGATCAAGGAGACCATGTTCATTTTCTCTCTTCGTGATGCTGCAAGAGAGTAGTATAGAGATCTGGAGCGAGCCCACATGGGATCACCGACTGGAATTCCTTAGCCCTAGCATTCTAAAAAAAGTACTTCTCTACCTCGAAGACGAATGCCATTAGAGCTCAGATCACGAGCTTTAAACAAGGGCCAGATGAGAACTTCCATGAAGCATGGGTCCGTTTCAAGAAACTGGTGCGAACCATACCGCACCATTGGTTCGAAAAATGGAGCTTGTGCAATCAGTTAAATAATGGACTGTATGACAATCAGAGGGCCATATTGGATGCTGCAGCCAATGGCCGATTTGCTGAGAACATGGGAGAGACTAAGGGGTGGAAGATTATCGATGATTTGGCCACTCATAAGGCCGAATATGGGAATTCGAGAGGAAACCAGAGGAGAGCTACTGAATCTTCCTCTGTTGCTGCACTAGAAGCCCTCACTGCAAGGTTTGACAAATATGAATTAGGAGGAGCTTCTAAAGGTGGCATGTACCAAGTAAATGCTGTTTCAGACGGTCCTTTCGTCTGTAGAAGATGTGGAGCTGAGGGACATGTCTCGAGAATTGTCCCAGATCCTTTCGAGTCTTGTCTTTGCCTTCAACACTATAGGCAGAGAAACACGTACTATGAGCCGAATGTTCACCCCAACTTGAGGTGGAGTAGCCAGAATGTCCTAAATCCGACTCAACCTCCACAACAGCAGCAACAAGCTTATGTGCCCCCTCATCATAAGCAACAACAATACCAAAAACCCCCTTATGTCCCGCAGCAGCAACAACAATCCCATGGTTCTGATTTTGCTTGAGTTTAAGAACTTGTTCTTTGAAGGAGTCCCAAGCTAGAGAGGCCGGGATGAAGCTACTAGAGAGCCAAATTGCTCAGTTGGCTAGTAAGAGTACCACTCGAGCTCCCGGACACTTACCGACTCAAACTGACCAGAAAGAGACCCTAAACGCCATTACTTTGAGGAGTGGGTCTACCCTGGAGGGGCCTGCTATGGTCGAGGATGCCCCTGAAAATAATGAGACGGAACCGAGTCAAAACAAAGCTGTAACGAATAATTCAAAGAAAAAGGTGTCTACCAGGTATATCAGTCGATCGACTGATATGTGGGTTACAGGAGCTTCTGGAACTGTACATCTCAGTCGATCGACTGAGCAAGGTGGTCGATCGACTGAGACCCCTGCTGATATTGAGAAATTTCGTCCTTCAATGCCCGATAATTTGAGAGACCAATTGTTCCGGGGTTCGACAACTCCGAAAGTATTGGGGAAAGACCCGAGTGCTGATGGGTCCGTCCCGATTCCGAAGTTCGATCCGATGACGGTTAATGGCTCACATTTGAGACGGTCTGAGGAGGGTTCGAGCTTCAATAAGGAGAAGGTGGTGGACTTTCAGCCTAAGTCCACGGATACCGGCACGCGCGATTTAGAGGAGAGGGCTAAGGTACTTCTCTCAGCCCCATATCCAGAGCGACTAGTGCCGACAAAGGAACATGTATCTTTTAATAAATTTGAAAAGGTTATTCGTAGTTTGAATGTACAAGTTCCTTTCCTTGAGTTGGTCAATCAAGTGCCTGCCTACACTAAATTCATGAAACAACTCTTTTATAAGAAAACGTCACTTGATAATGTGCATACTGTCGCGTTAACCAAAGAGTCATGCTCTTATTTGTCTCATACTGCACCCCATAAGCTAGAGGACCCGGGTAGCTTTTCTGTTCCTTGCAATATAGGTACCTTCTCTATTGAGAAGGCATTATGTGACTTAGGAGCTAGTATAAGTGTCATGCCTTTGAGTCTAGCTAGGAAGCTCAAATTGACTAGGTTCGCAGCGATGATATGACAAGATGATGGCTGACCGATTTGCGGTCCAGCCAGTAGGAGTCTTGGAGGACATCCCTGTCCAAATAGGGTAGTTCTTCTTCCCCGTCGACTTCGTGGTACTTAACATGCCTGAGGATGCCCATATTCCCATTATTTTGGGTAGGCCATTTCGCACACCGCCGGTGCGATCATAGATGCCGGTCTAGGAACCATGACTTTTAAAGTGGGCAAGCATTCTATTGTTTTTGCTCAGCCATCTAAGAAAAAGGACCCCATGTGGCCTGTGACTTGTAATACGGTTTCTGACAAGAAATCGTACTTTGTGCTTCCTGATTTACCTATCTCTATTCCTGTTGTAACCCCTCCGCCCCAGATTGGGAGCAAATTGGAGGAAGATTTGTCTATTTCTGATATTGCAGGAGCTGGTTTGGGGAAGGAAGAACAGCAAGTTGCTCCAACTGTAAAGAAGCCGATCATTCAAAGAGGAAGTCTTGGTTGCCTTAGCTATGGCATTGATGAGGAAGTTGATGACGAACCGGTCAAGGCACGGAAGTCCGACTTGGACTTTGATGAACAAGAAGAGGTCATTGACTGGGGCGACGATGAAAGTGTTGATCCGTTGAGCCATACGGACGTGGAAGCTAAGAAGGGTGCAGCTGCTAAGATAAGCACCGTTGAGGCTACCTCTAGTAGCCAGAAGCCGACAAAGTGGGCCATTCCGTGGCCGTTCTTGATCAACTACTAGTTGATCACATGTTTTCCAAACATTTTATTTGCTTTTGTTAGACACTTTTTATTGCTTTTGTGTGCGCGAAACTTCGAATTTTATTTTGCTTGCTTAGGATTTTATGCGTTTGAGACTTTGCTTTGGGTTCTTGCGCAATTTTGGGCGCGTATTATTGTGCATTTGTAGGTTTTTTAGACCTCTTTAGCTCCTGTAATTGAGCAAATACGAAGAAATAAGGAGTACAAAGAAGATTTTTTCGATCGATCAGCTACATTGGTCGATCGATCGAGTTGCACTTTCCAGAGCTACGTTTCTCGACACATTGGTCGATCGACTGCCGTTCTTAGTCGATCGACCAAGGACGCTGCTGTCCCTATTCACGACCTCTCCCCTGCTGTGTTTGGTCGATATGTGGACTTAAGGGAGTTTTCTACTCCACTTTATTTTCCGTCCAATTATTTATTTCTTCTAATTTTCTCATTTGTGCACATATTTACCGCTTCAAAATTGTCTTCTCGATTTTATGCGTGGGTTTTATTTGTCTTTCGGTACTTATTAGTAGCACTCTGCGCACTCTTGAAACCTCCTAGCTCACGCTGGTTTGGGGAGGTTTCCTTTGCTGCGTTTAAAGTCTTGTAAGTTCCCGATTTCCACTTCATGTCATTTTTATTTATTTTCCCGCAAATTCCCATTTCTCTTTTCTTCATTACATGATTTTGCACAATGGGGACATTGTGCGATTTGGTTTGGGGAAGGGTTTTGCGTCGCATATCATTTGCTTGCATTCACGTTTACATTCTGTTTTGCATTGTTCATTTCATTTTATACGAAATTCAAAAAAATTGAAAAATTTCAAAAATTTCCATAAAATGCACGTTTATTTTAGCATATAGGTCGAGTCGGAACGGTAGTATTTCAAGGATGATATTGCATTTTGCACCTGTTTTGCCTGAGCCTTGCTTGATTAACATGTTATTAGTAGAATCGTTAATGCATATCTACGAGTTTTCGTTAATTATTTGCTGGACTTAAGACTTGACTTTGAAAATTGGCAAGCTACATCATATTTCTGAGATTTAGAGCCTATAACTGGTGACATCTATGACCAGTTTATTTAGGAATGTGAGTAGTACTCCTTATGAGGCATGTCACATAAATGTGCATAAATATGAACTTAATCTGCTTAATACCTGTACGCATTCGGTCTGTGGTTAGTTGACACATGTGGTAGAGGTTTCCCTTTTCTCGTTTCACCCATGAACCCCACACTGCCAAAAACAGCCTTTTTATCCCATTACTACATCCTACATTTAGCCTGCCCTTGTCAAGCTAGTAGTCTGTGTTCTTGGGATTGTTACTTAGTTTTTGGTAGCATATGCTCATGTTTGAGATATTGTTGGAAAGATGAAAAGGAGGAAAGAAAGAAATAGAAAAGAAAAAAAAAAGATGAAAAAAATGATTCGAAAAGAAAAAAAAAGAGTTCTGTACTGTTCATGCGGTCGATCGACTACCCTTTTTGGTCGATCGACTGAGGTTCGAGAAAAAGAGAAAGAATCAAATCGCATAATTCAAAATCCTTATCTTTTGGCGATTTTTGCTCCCATGTATTATTCATATTTTGTGGGGAGTTAGTTGATTACTTTTATACCTGGAGATTGTGAGATTTGTGCTTGCTATAGCACCGTTCCATTTGTTTTTGAGCAAGAAGTTGGATGTTGCCATATGGTTCCGTTTGGGTACTAGCTTGATCACCTGTACCTCCACTTTTCCATAAACGTTTTGCCTCTTCTTACCCATACCTCACATATCCACATATATACCTCGGCATATGTCATGGTCTCTTGTTGGTTGGAATGCGTATGTACGGTTGTAGAGATTGCTTTCATATTAGATCATGGGCATGTTCTTATAGGTCGTAGTTAGGTGAGAGTCTTTACAAAACCAATTCTTTCTATCTTTACGTTATTCGCCTGTGCTTGTTTGAGTGATATGAGCAACCCGTGAGAGTCCAATTTGATGAGTCCCTACAGTTGATGGTTCAGTAGTTTTAACGGCTCCATAACTCGTTTACATGATTCATTTGCTAATTGATTGTTGGTTGTGCATTAAATTGGTTTAGGCTTTACATGTTGTAATTCGCTCTGAGATTGAACTCGTTCCATTAGGTCATTAGATCGAGTCTAATTCTTGCTTGGGGACAAGCAAGGGTTTGGTTTGGGGAAGTTTGATGCGTGTCTTTTATATGATGTTTTACATCCCATTTTACACGCATTTCAGAGCTCATTCATGTAGTTTATGCTACATTTCTCCCTATTTCCGTCTACTTAGTATTTTTGTACATTATTGCGTAAATGTGAAGAATCCAAATGAAATCGAGCTAAATCCATCCCCGAGTATCTTGCATTGCATTTGACGTGAAGTATTCGCTTAAGGAACGAGCTTGGTGCGCAATTCAAGGCCCAAAAGACAAATCCACGAGATTATAGAAGTCAAGTAGCAGCTCAAGCAGTCGATCGACCACTACCATAGTCGATCGACCAACCATCGGGTTCCAGAAGCTACTGTTCATTGCTATTCAATCGATCGACCAGTCCTAGCAGTCGATCGACCAAACTGCTATTTCAGACGAGAATTAAAAGACCGTGAATCTTGAAGCCCAAAGTTATGTTAGGTTTAGGAAATAAAGTTACGTTAGTTGTTATATAACGTAACCTAGAAACATCAGTTTGGACATCAAGTTTTTACATTAAGTTTTACATACGATTCTTTAGAAATAATTAGGGTTTGGGAAACTATTTCGCATTGGATTTTCGTTGTGACTTCAATCATTCCTTTACGATCCTTCTGTTTCGGTATTCACTTGCTCTATTTTCAGTTCATCTTTATTGCATTGTTAGTATAGGAATTGTTAGTTAGTCTCCCGAAACCGATTTATCTTTATTGTTAATTGTTTGTTCATTCGTTTTAAGCATGAAACTTTCTGCCTATTTCGTTAATTTCATTGTTGTTATCAACGTTAGTATGAGTAGCTAAATCAATTGTGCTAGGATGTAGGCGAATTATAGCGTAGGCGGCGTTGTATTGTTTTGGACTGAATTCGCGTGTCAGTCGATCGACCGCCATACCTGGTCGATCGACTGACCACGTGAGGTTACCTTTCGTTTTAATTGATTTTAATGTTATATTTAACGAATCGAATGCATGCGACCAGTTAGATGCTTAATTTATAACTGACCCATTAGATCGAAAGATAGGGACAGTTGTTAGACCACCAATTAAAATGACTAGACTATGCTGAGATCGAAAGATAGGTATAGTTTAAACCGTTAGTCACTTTTCAGGACGAGAGTCAGTATTGGTGATATTAGGGACTTATAGCGAGATCGAAAGATGCTATCTGTTAAGAGTGGACCGAGAGGACCTCTTGTTTTCCCGCCTCACTTGTGTTTGATTCAGACCGATTTAGCATGCTGCCGCCGAAGCTGTAATGAACCGACCATCCTAGTACCCCTTCTTTATCTGTTTAATCCGTCTTTTTAGTTTATTGTCTTTATTTACTCTTAGCTATAGACCAATTCAACTCAACCCATACACTCGTTACCTTAGACTAGAATTAGACAGCTAGAAATTACGTCTGCCTCCTTGTGGTTCGACCCTGCTACCACTAGCCTAGGTTAGTCTTAATAGGAAATTATAAATCTTATTTTTGGTACTCACAACGACGGGTATCAGTAACTTATTTTGAAATAGGGCTGACCCCAACTCAGTCAAATCCACGATCTCACTATCACTAATACTCCTCTTACGCGATAAAATTTCTTTCATAAACTTAAGATAAGAGGGTACCATTGTCAGCAACTCAGTAAACGACACAGTGACTTCCAAGCTTTTCAGAAGTTCGACAAATTTGCCGAATTGTTGAGTAGCTTTAGTATTCTGCAGCCGCCTCGGGAAGGGAACCGTGATAGGTATCTTGAGTCCCTTGTTTCTCTCTTACAATGTATCTTCCGGTGCGAGTTCTGTATCCTTTGGACGCTTCTTACCTCTTGAACGACGTCTTTCCGGTGATTTATCGCTTAAACGAGCACTAGCAGGCGCTCGAATAAGCATCCCGTCATCAAAACTACTCGGTCGACCAATATACCCATTCGATCGAGTAGAATCTTCAATAATATCACTCGATCGAGTGAAATTTTCACTCGATCGAGCAACTCCATTTTGCTCTTCACTCGATCGAGTAGAAAAACTACTCGATCGACCAGTCTGCTCTTCCTGTTCACTCGATCGAGTGGAAAAACCACTCGATCGAGCACTTTCTTCACTAAATCTGCTCGATCGAATTCCTGAAACCAGTCGATCGAGCACTTGCTTTGCCGTGAGCTCACTTTCTTCGTCAGAACACTGTTCATCATCAGTTACAACTCTCCTCGGGTCTGATTTTTGTATTTCCGGTCCCTCATAAGAACGACCGCTTCTCAGATTTATCAAGTTTCCCGTCTCGTGTGGATTCTTCTCATTTTGAGTCGGTAATTGACCCTGGTTTCTTGAGGACTGATTCATGGCTAGTTGGGCAACTTGAGTTTCAAGTGCCTTTATGGATGCATCTTTCTGTTGATGACTCAGCTGAAACTGCTTTGTAAAAGCTTGCAATATAGACTTAAGCTCACCAATTTCACTCACCCCACCGGAAGATGATGCACCATGGTTAGGAGGAGTAAAGGAAGGAGGCTTTTGATAGCCTTGTTGATTCTTATGTGGAGGAACATAAGGCTGCTGCTGGTGCGGAGGAGGAGTAGGATTAAGCACATTTTGACTAGTCCACCTCAAATTCAGGTGGACTGCCTCTTGATTATTGTAATAGGAACCTCCTCCTTGCCTATATTGCTGAAAGGCAAGGACTTGTTCCTTCTCTACAAGACAGCCAACAGCAGTGTGGCCATCATTACTCCCACATCTCTCACATGTGACGGTCTCTCCTCTAGTAAGAACATGGACCGTCTGAGGCTCCCCAACAGCTTGTAACTCTAACTTGTCAAATCTAGCATTCATGGTTTCCAGCTGATTCAAAACCTGCTTATCAACTGCATGAACTGTCCTAATCCCATCTCTTATCATCATCGGTGTTTTCCTAGAATCTCCCACTAGATGCTGCATCAAGTATGGCTCTTTGGTCGTCATACAACCCATTGTAGAACTGATTAGCTAGGAACCATGGGTCAAAACCATGGTGAGGAATAGACCTCACAAACTTCTTGAATCGTGACCACGCCTCATAGAAACTTTCATCGGGAGCCTGTCTGAAACTAGTAATCTTGGCCCTCAGCAGATTGGTGCGTTGTGGAGGGAAATATCTCTTGTAAAAGGCAAGAGTAAGAGACTCCCAATCTGTAACCCCAGCAGCTGTGCGGTCTAAGTCAGTCAGCCACTCCCTGGCTGAATCAGCTAAAGAGAAAGGAAATAAAACTTCCTTAATCTTATCTTGAATTACCCCCTTAGTGGCGGGGATAGTAGAACAGTAATCGGTAAAGGTCTCCATATGCTTCCTTGGATCTTCACCTGCCACACCTCTATAAATATTTTTCTCCACCAGATTGATATAAGAAGGACGGATGTCGAATGTATTCCCATCCTCAGTCTGGAGATTGAAACCCTTCGGAATAGAGGATGCTTTAGGCATAGAATGACTGGAAAGCTTAGGCATCTTTACTGTAGAAATCGGACTGTCTTCGAAAACAGAGTGATATAGCTCTGGCTCGAAAGTACTCAAGTCTTCCTTTCGTGATTTTCTCTGCAGACGGAGTCTATGCCTGAACAGTCTCTCTGGCTCTGAATCAGCTGAAACTAATTCAAACCTGTCTGACCTGGGCATAAACAACACTGAAAGAAAATAATAAGAACGAACTCAAGGAATAAAAATTCCCTGAGACGGATAAAATAAACGGAACGAAAACAAATAGGGCAATTGCCTCCCCGGCAACGGCACCAAAATTTGACACGTCTGTCGTGTACCTGTCAAAAATAAACTAACTAACTAACTATATAGCTAGGGAAGTCAGGTCGATCTCCACAGGGAGGCAAGATATCTGTAGTAGTCCGTCTATTTGGTCACAAAGGGGGGGGGGGTTGTTTGATTTGTTATCTAAACTACGAGTTTTAAGGGAAAGAGAGATAAGGAGTAAGAGCAATAAAGGCAAGAAATAAGATTAAACTATCAGATAGAGAGGGACATGTCAGGATTTCGGTTCACTACGGTAGTCCAGTGCCTCAACTGTAAATGACTCAGACGAATTAATGTAAGACGGATGTTGAAAGGTCCTTTCGGTCCACTTTCTATCCTAAAATACCACTAACTTAACTTTCATTCTCGTCAGGGTAGTCTACTGTTCATAGCAGGCCTATTTAGTCCAATCTTTCGATCTAGGATTAATTTTAGCCAGATTAAAGGTTAACTCGTATGTGCACTCAACTAAGTCGAATAAATACAATTAAATTGCTATGGTGACAGAGTCTTATAATCAATTCATCTAATTCATTCACTACATCGTCACATTCCTACCACAGATCCCCTAATCCTAA
This sequence comes from Silene latifolia, assembly GCF_048544455.1. Lineage (NCBI taxonomy): Eukaryota > Viridiplantae > Streptophyta > Magnoliopsida > Caryophyllales > Caryophyllaceae > Silene > Silene latifolia. The sequence continues at coordinate 245,952,298 of NC_133538.1, read as the reverse complement.
CATGAAAGGGGTTTAGCTACTCATGTCGCTAATTAAACTAACAGCAGATAATTTTTCAGCAGTAAACATTATGAAATAAACAATAAATTGCATAAAAGAGAAATTAGGGCAGAGGAATAATCGAAATAGAACAAATGATTAAAGCAACAAATGATTAACTATTATTAAGGGAAGAGAAAGGATTACAATCGTGCGAATTCCGGCGTAAAGAACACAAAATATGAGCGAAAATAGATCCGAGAGCAAGGTTACAGTGAAGAGAAAAGCAACGTAACAAAGTTTACAGTAGAAAGTTTAGATAATGAAAAGATAGATAAAAGATGATCCTAATAACCTAGTTAACGTAGGTTTAAATAGGAAAGCAGTAAAGTTTTGCGAAATAAACATAACACGGGCTAATTAAAGCCCATAATAGCGAAACCACTTGATCGAGTGGATTAAAACCACTCGATCGAGCAAATCTTTAGCAGCATCTACTCGATCGAGTAGAAAGTTACTCGATCGAGTAACCCATCTTTCAGCAAGCTAAGGATCGAGTGGAAAACCACTCGATCGACCATCAGAGGACGTAGAAACCACTCGATCGAGTACTTTGACTTCAAATCAGCTCGAGTCCTCGCCTGAATGCCTCGTAATCCGTGCCATGACGCTTCCCAATGCAGTATCTCACTCTAGAAAATCCCGTCTCCTCTAAATGCATGCAAAAAGGACGAAAAAGAGTACGATTCCACTACTTTCGCGTTCATTTCTACAATATGGACAAAACGAACCAAAGTAGCCAATTCTGGGCAAAATACTATAAAAACAGTATAAAAATGCATAGAAATATGTGCTGAAATAGGCTAAAAAGACTATATAAAAAGCACGTATCAATCGATCAGACCGTTGATTCTGACGCAAATTAAAAGGACGAGAAGTTAGAAGCCCATTGTATATTAGGTTTAGGAATAAGTGTTACGTGATATTCTTATATAACGTAACCTTAGTTTTTCAGAATAATTATCAAGTTTTTATCAAGTCTTTCATCATTAAAATTTATTAGGGTTCATACATTAGCTTAGAATATTTTTCCGTCAATAAAAGTTTATTTTCCGCATCTAGTCTTGATCTTTCCTTCCTATTTCATACGGTATTTCTCTATTCCATTATTCAGTATTCGCGGCTTTATTTCGTTCATAGATTAGAAATTGCTAGAGTAGTATTCCCAAAGCCAATTATCGTTTCATGTTATTTGTTTGTTTAGTTAATTTAATCATGAATTCAGTAGCTTTATTCGTAAATCCTATTGTTGTTTTTGTCATAATCATGAGTAGCTAAACCCCATGTGCTAGGATGTAGGGAATCTGTAGTATAGGCGGCATTAGAGTAGTAGACCTGGAATCGCGCCACGGTCGATCGACCGGGTTCCCTGGTCGATTGACTGGCCACGTGAGATCAGCTTCGTTTTAATTAATTAAATTTCTATATTTGACGAATCGAGTGCACGCGACTAGTTGAATGTTTAGGAATTGACCGACCCAATAAAGATCGAAAGATAGGGGAGGGAAATAGACTACCTAATTGAAACGACTAAATTAATAAGATCGAGAGATAAGTTAATTTAGACTTTTAAATCACTTTTCAGGACGAAAGTTAGCATTAGTGATATTAGGGACCTGTAGCAAGATCGAAAGATGCTACCTGTTAAGAAAGGACCGAAAGGACTTCTTATTTGCCCGTCTCACGTGTTTGTTTTAGACCTACTTAGTATACTGCCGCCGAAACTATAGTGAACCGACCATCTTAGCACCCTTTCAATATTTGTTTTCACCTTCCTCTTTTATTAGCTCGTTTATTTTAGTTTTGTTGCCATTAGTATAGACCAACTAAAAACAAACCCCCACTCACTTGTTACCTTAGACTAGAATTAGACAACTATAAATTGCATTCGCCTCTCTGTGGTTCGACCCTGACTGCCACTATCTATAGTAGTAGTTTGGAGTTATAAATATTATTTTTGACACCTTACGACGGGTATTAAATTTTGTTAGAGGCTCTTACGGCGAGATTTGATAAAGTTGGGAGGAGCTTCAAAAGGAGGGATCTATCAAGTGAATGCTGTGTCAGACGGTCCTTTCGTCTGCAAAAGATGTGGAGGTGAGGGACATGTTTCAGATTTTTGTCCTAATCCCTATGAGTCTTGTGCTGCTTTTCAACATTATAGGCAGACAAATACTTATTTTGAGCCGAATGTCCATCCAAACTTGAGGTGGAGTAGCCAAAATGTCCAAAATCCGACTCCACCCCCACAAAGAAGAATAAAGAAAGTTATGTGCGCCCTCATAAGCAACAGCAGTTTCAAAAGCCTCCGTATGTCCCGCAGTAGCAGCAGCAGTCCCATGGCTCCGATTTTGTCGAGTTGAAGAATTTGTTGCTGAAAGAGTCTCAAGCTAGAGAGGCCGGGATGAAAATGTTGGAGAGCCAAATTGCTTAATTGGCTAGCAAGAGTGCAACTCGAACTCCGGGGCAATTACCGTCTCAGCCGGATCAAAAAGAGACCCTAAATGCTATCACCTTGAGGAGTGGGTCTACCCTTGATGGGCCCGCTATGGTTGAGGATGTTACTGAAAAAGATGAGGCGGAACCGAGCAAGAAAAAGGCCGTGGTGAACAGTAGCAAGAAAAAGACGATCAGCAGGTATGTCAGTCGATCGACTGACATACCCGGTCGATCGACTGAAACGCGAAACAAAACGACTTCTGTCTCAGAGAAGTCAGTCGATCGACTGACCAACATGGTCGATCGACTGACAACGCTGCTGATATTGAACCTTTTCGTCCTCCAATGCCTAATAACTTGAGGGACCACTTATTTCGGGGTACGACGACTCCGGAATTATTGAGGCAAGACCCAAATGCTGATGGGTCAGTCCCGGTTCCAAAGTATGACCCAATGACGATTAATGGCTCATTTTTTAGACGGTCTGAAGAAGGTTCAAGCTTCAACAAGGAGAAGGTAGTGGATTTTCAGCCTAAATCCACCGATGCCGGTGTAAGAGATCTAGAGGAGAGGGCTAAGTTGCTTCTTACAGCCCCCTATCCGGAGAGAGTGGTGCCGACGAAGGAACTAGCCACGTGTGATCAGCTTCATTTTAATTAATTAAATTGCTATATTTGACGAATCGAGTGCACGCGACTAGTTGAATGTCTAGAAATTGACCGACCCAATAAAGATCGAAAGATATGGGAAGGAAATAGACTACCTAATTGAAACGACTAAATTAATAAGATCGAGAGATAAGTTAATTTAGACTTTTAAATTACTTTTCAGGACGAAAGTTAGCATTAGTGATATCAGGGACCTGTAGCGAGATCGAAAGATGCTACTTGTTAAGAAAGGACCGAAAGGACTTCTTATTTGCCCGTCTAACGTGTTTGTTTTAGACCTACTTAGTATACTGCCGCCGAAACTATAGTGAACCGACCATCTTAGCACCCTTTCAATATTTATTTTCACCTACCTCTTTTATTAGCTCGTTTATTTTAGTTTTGTTGCCATTAGTATAGACCAACTCAAAACAAACCCCCACTCACTTGTTACCTTAGACTAGAATTAGACAACTATAAATTACATTCGCCTCTCTGTGGTTCGACCCTGACTGCCACTATCTATAGTAGTAGTTTGGAATTATAAATATTATTTTTGACACCTTACGACGGGTATTAGATTTTGTTAGAGGCTCTTACGGCGAGATTTGATAAGTACGAGTTGGGAGGAGCTTCAAAAGGAGGGATCTATCAAGTGAATGCTGTGTCAGACGGTCCTTTCGTCTGCAAAAGATGTGGAGGTGAGGGACATGTTTCAGATTTTTGTCCTAATCCCTATGAGTCTTGTGCTGCTTTTCATCATTATAGGCAGACAAATACTTATTTTGAGCCGAATGTCCATCCAAACTTGAGGTGGAGTAGCCAAAATGTCCAAAATCCGACTCCACCGCCACAGCAGCAACAACAAAGTTATGTGCCCCCTCATAAGCAACAACAGTTTCAAAAGCCTCCGTATGTCCCGCAGCAGCAGCAGCAGTCCCATGGCTCCAATTTTGCCGAGTTGAAAAATTTGTTGCTGAAAGAGTCTCAAGCTAGAGAGGCCGGGATGAAAATGTTGGAGAGCCAAATTGCTCAATTGGCTAGCAAGAGTGCAACTCGAACTCCGGGGCAATTACCGTCTCAGCCGGATCAAAAAGAGACCCTAAATGCTATCACCTTGAGGAGTGGGTCTACCCTTGATGGGCCCGCTATGGTTGAGGATGTCACTGAAAAAGATGAGGCGGAACCGAGCAAGAAAAAGGCCGTGGTGAACAGTAGCAAGAAAAAGACGATTAGCAGGTATGTCAGTCGATCGACTGACATACTCGGTCGATCGACTGAAACGCGAAACAAAACAGCTTCTGGTCCTGTAGAAGTCAATCGATCGACTGACCAACATGGTCGATCGACTGACAACGCTGCTGATATTGAACCTTTTCGTCCTCCAATGCCTAATAACTTGAGGGACCACTTATTTCGGAGTACGACGACTCCGGAATTATTGAGGCAAGACCCAAATGCTGATGGGTCAGTCCCGGTTCCAAAGTATGACCCAATGACGATTAATGGTTCATTTTTGAGACGGTCTGAAGAAGGTTCAAGCTTCAACAAGGAGAAGGTAGTGGATTTTCAGCCTAAATCCACCGATGCCGGTGTAAGAGATCTAGAGGAGAGGGCTAAGTTGCTTCTTACAGCCCCCTATCCGGAGAGATTGGTGCCGACGAAGGAACTGGCCACGTGACATCAGCTTTGTTTTAATTAATTAAATTGCTATATTTGACGAACCGAGTGCACGCGACTAGTTGAATGTTTAGGAATTGACCGACCCAATAAAGATCGAAAGATAGGAGAGGGAAATAGACTACCTAATTGAAACGACTAAATTAATAAGATCGAGAGATAAGTTAATTTAGACTTTTAAATCACTTTTCAGGACGAAAGTTAGCATTAGTTATATTAGGGACCTGTAGCGTGATCGAAAGATGCTACCTGTTAAGAAAGGACTGAAAGGACTTCTTATTTGCCCGTCTCACGTGTTTGTTTTAGACCTACTTAGTATACTGCCGCCGAAACTATAGTGAACCGACCATCTTAGCACCCTTTCAATATTTGTTTTCACCTACCTTTTTTATTAGCTCGTTTATTTTAGTTTTGTTGCCATTAGTATAGACCAACTCAAAACAAACCCCCACTCACTTGTTAGCTTAGACTAGAATTAGACAACTATAAATTACATTCGCCTCTCTGTGGTTCGACCCTGACTGCCACTATCTATAGTAGTAGTTTGGAATTATAAATATTATTTTGACACCTTACGACGGGTATCACCTGGTACCAACCCTAGCCAACCCAGGTCAAGGCGAGTCCAAATAAGGGTTTTAATTCCATCTAAACATATGATACATACCCTTCAAACCACCCTCGAAAACACCCTTCGAACACCCATTTCATGTCGATCAATGGTTGTCAACGTTGGGTCCGGTCGACCTCTGGTGTCCCACGGTCAAGGTCATGGTCTCGGGTCAGTCAACGGTTGTCTATTTTACGAGTTATATTAGTCTTAAGGTGAGTATATTATTAGATGATTAGAAAATTACCTTGTGACGATCTCCTAGCTAGTTCTTTCTTCTCTTTTCTCTTATGTGAAATATTATGTCTTTATGTGAAAATAAGCTTTCTTATTAGGTCATGCCATCTATTTATAATGATAAGGTAGGTCTTATAGAGCAATATTAAAAAACTACCATATTATATTATGTACTATTATTATTATTATTATTATTATTATTATTATTATTATTATTATTATTATTATTATTATTATTATTATTATTATTATTATTATTATTATTATTATTATTATTATTATTATTATTATTATTATTATTATTATTATTATTATTATTATTATTATTATTATTATTATTATTATTATTATTATTAAATGATATTTTCTAACCATGAATATTATTACTTTCCTTTTTGGGTTTCTTATCCTATGCCTAGTGGACATAGGTTAGAAAAACCCTTATTATTATTATTATTATTATTATTATTATTATTATTATTATTATTATTATTATTATTATTTTTTTTTTTTTTATTGTTGTTGTTGTTATTATTGTTGTTGTTATTATTGTTGTTGTTATTGTTGTTGTTATTGTTGTTGTTATTGTTGTTGTTGTTATTATTATTATTATTATTATTATTATTATTATTATTATTATTATTGTTATTATTAGCGTTATTATTATTGTTATTATTATTATTTTTATTATTAGTGTTATTATTATTGTTATTATTATTATTATTATTATTATTATTATTATAATTATTATAATTATTATAATTATTATAATTATTATTATAATTATAATTATAATTATAATTATAATAATAAGTATTATTATTATTATTATTATTATCATTATTATAATAATAATAATTATTATTATTATTATAATTAATATTATAATTATAATTATAATTATTATAATTATAATTATAATTATAATTATAATTATAATTATAATTATAATTATAATTATTATTATAATTATAATTATTATTATTATTATTATTATTATTATTATTATTATTATTATTATTATTATTATTATTATTATTATTATTATTATTATTATTATTATTATTATTATTATTAGTAGTAGTAGTAGTAGTAGTAGTAGTATATTCTATTATTATATCAATACTACTCAAGTACTATGAGCCCAACATACCCATACACGACCCATCTCACGGTCCAATATCCAATTCCCGACTCACTTATTATTTTATTATTAATTATCGTCTTATGTGCAATTATTAATATAAATGAACTTCGTCCCGAAGTTCACCCAAAAATGCTACAAATGCCTCATGAAACCATCAACACATCTGAATGCCATTTCACCTCATTATCATTGCAATACAATTAACTCACTTAATAATTATTAACCATATCATACTTATCAAAATGTATCACAAAATAAACTTAAAACATGAAGTGTCACAAGATCACCTAGATTGGACAAACATTATCTTATTATTCGTTTAATTTAGTTTCCGCTGCAGTTGTATTTAATTTACTTTATAATTATTAAGTTTAGAACAATGTAAATACGTTATATTTACCTAAAGTATTGTGGTTTCGTTTATCCTTGTAATCACTACCCCAGGCAACTAAGAAGGTAACACGGTCATTTATCTAAGAATGCCTAGTAAAGGTTCTTAAATAAATGGGGGTGTTGCACTTTGTTATTCACTACCTCGAGTAATCTGAGATGGTAACAGCTCCTTTTATCTAGGAAGGCCTAGTTAATGCTCTTGGATAAATGGGGTTGTTACAAAGTGGTATCAGAGCGAACGTTCTCAGGCCTAAACTAATGAACCTAATGAACGTAGGTGTGTCTAATAAAATGAACCTGGGTAGAAACTGTTAAGAGCCCCCTTAGGCTTGCGATGAGTAGGCGCCCCGCACACCAAACTGCTGGCCCTTTCAGTTTCGAACCGGTCACCTTAGGAAAATTGAACGAGTGGGGTAGTTAGAATGAAAATATTTTATGTCTTAAGGGTCAATTGTTTGCCTTAAGATAGAAATTACTAACCTTATTACAGGATGCAGATTGAGGTAATTATTATGTGGTGTGATAGTTGGCCTTTGGCCGTGTCGTACATGGAATTGTTATTGAAATTTCGCAAAATTGGATGATCATATGTATCATGTGGTGAATAAAGTTATTGAATGAGTTTATATATATAAGCATGGATATGTTAATATCATTAATTGAGTGTCTTAAATGTGTGGATGAGCATGTTATGTGAATTAGAATTTTCATGTCTAGTGATATAAGGAACGTGTGGCCCTAAGCCAATATATGGTTTTATGATTACATGTATACTTAAAATATCTTTTGAATAAAAAATGATAAGTAGCATAGTTGTGATATGTTTATAATTTATCTGAGGTGATAGGATATGAAGATAGGTGATAGTAGCGGGAAAATTGAGCAGGAATAATACTTGAATGTATGTGATTACATGTATGATTTATTATTTAGGATTTATTGATAGGTGATGCGTGCCTTTTATATAGTCTTTCTAAGCCTTATTTGCACGCATTTCTTTGTAAGTTACGTAGTGTTAAGCTACAAATGTCCCCCGAATAGTCTACTTTTGTTCGTTTGGCTTTAATTGCAGGAACAAACATGAAAGAAGCAGAATCAGGCCTTTTACTGCCCTTTAGGTTGCATTTATGGAGATAGAATAATTGGAGCGAGAATCCCTTTGCCTCGGGAAGCGTGAAGTCATCTCAAAAGCAATCAAACGTCCAAGTATGCTGATTTCAGTAGCAGTAAATTCGATCGAGTACTTTTGCTGACTAAGTCACTCGATCGAAACCTTTTTGGTGTTGAGAAGATCTCGATCGAATACTTCATATGTTCGATCGAGAGGTGCAAATATGGTGTTCCTTGATCAAGTAGTGATGTACTCGATCGAGAGGTTTTGCTGGAGGATTGTCTCGATCGAGTAGTTCCAATATGCTCGATCGAGCACTTTGCTATTTGTCATAGGATTTTAATATCTTTAATATCGTATTAGGTTGAATGAATATCTTTACTATATAAAGGAAAGACTTAATTAGGTTTTGATCATCTTTATCACCTTTTATTGACTAATCATTTAGTATTAAGTAGACACATTTCTTCTCTTGTTCGACGTTCATTTTTCCGATCTCAGATTGTATAAACTCTTTGCTCTTCCTTATTTATATTAATTCCTTTTGCAACATTTAATTTCTTGTCTCCCAATTGTTATTAGCATTTAATTTCAGTTTATGCAATTTCTTCTTATTCATCCTTATACCATGATTATCATTGCTTCATCAGTCGTTGTTAGTTTTATTATCGCCATGAGTAGCTAATTTCTTAATTGCTAGGATTAAGGGAGCCATGATAGTAAAACAATGATGTTATAATTAGATTAGAAGGTTTTAAATGTGAGAATTGTTCCATGGCAATATAATTGTAATTGTTTAGTTGAGTGAACGCTTCTAAATTAATTAACCCGGTTAAATTCAGACCTAGATCGGAAGATTGGAATGAATAGACCTGTTATGAACAACAGACTACTCTAATGAGGGCGGAAGCTAAGTTAGTAGTATTTTAGGGCGGATAGCGGACCGGAAGGACCTTTCCTTCACCCTTCTCACATCAGACCGACTGACCTTACCTTTTGCAGAATTGTGTGAAATCATGGTGAACCGACATCCTAGCATCTTTCTCTCTTTTTGATCACATCCTTTCAACCTTATTAGTTTTCGTCGTTGTCTCTCTCATTGCTTTTTATTTCGGTTCATTAGTTTACAAATCAAAACAAAATACCCCAATTTGTGACCGTGACGGACTAAATAACAAGTAGATACAGTAGCCTCCCTGTGGAGAACGATACCCGACTTACCTCTGCTATATTAGTTAGAGCCAGTTGGTTTATTTTTGATAGGGTTGCGACAGCCGTGTCAAATTTTGGCGTCGTTGCCAGGGAGGCAATTAGTTTATTTACTTGTCTATTTTAGTTTGTCTTAGTCTCAAGGGATTTCTAATTCCTTGAGACAGTTCTTATTTCTTTTCTCTTAGTTTTGTTTATGCCCAGGTCTAACAGGTCAGAATTAGTACCAGCTGATCCTGAACCAGAGAGGACTTTTCGCCGTAGACAAAACTTATTGAGAGAGATTCGTCGAGAGGAAGACTTGAGTACTCTTGAACCTGTTCTAGAAAACTTTACTTTTGCAGAAGCTCAGTCTTTAGAGGAAGACACTTCTATTTCTGCAACCAAATCTGCGAAGATGCCTAACATTGCTAGTCATTCTGAGCCGACAGCTGATTCTATTCCGAAAGGTTTCAAGCTTTCGACTGATGATGAGGGGAATACCTTTGATATTCGGCCCTCATATATTAATCTGGTGGAAAGAAACCTATTTAGGAGAGCAGCTGGTGAGGATCCAAGGAAGCATATGGAGATTTTCACAGATTATTGTTCTGCTATCCTTGCTACTAAGGGAGTGACTCAAGAAAAGATAAAGGAGGTCTTGTTTCCTTTCTCTCTTACTGATGGAGCCAGAGCGTGGTTGACTAATCTGGATAGAACTGCTGCTGAAATTAATGATTGGAATACCCTTTCTCTTGCCTTCTACAAGAGATATTTCCCTCCGCAAAGAACTAACGCATTTAGAGGGCGGATTACAAGTTTCAAGCAAACTCCGACTGAGAATTTGTATGAAGCATGGGGTAGATTTAAAAACTTGGTTCGGTTTGTCCCATATCGCTGGTTTAGCCAGTGGTTTTTATGCAACCAATTCTGCAATGGATTGTATGATGACCACCGCGCTATTTTAGATGCTGCAGCCAATGGTAGATTTGATAAGCTGAAAATGCAAGGTGCGGGAAATCAACAGTGGTTCACTTGTTGACTAAACAAGAGACCGTCTCATGTGGGAGATGTGGTGGTGCAGATGGTCATACTTTAGTGGAGTGTTTGGCTGAAAAGGAGCAAGTCTATGCCTTTCAACAATTCAGGTAAGGAGGCTCCTACTATAATAATCAAGCTGGAGTTCATCCTAATTTGAGGTGGACTAGACAAAATGTTTTGAATCCTACACCTCCACCGCAGCAACAACAAACCTATCTGCCACCACATAAAGCTCAATAACAAGGCTATCAAAAGCCTCCTTCTTTACCACCACCGCAACAAGGTGCCTCATCTAGTGGCAATAATGACATAGCCGAGTTAAAGTTGATGGTGCAATCTCTGTCCATCCAAATGCAGAAAAGTGACCAAGCAAAGGATGCTTATATCAAATTGCTTGAGTCCCAAATGGCTAGTAAGCAAGCTTCGAGACAACCCGGTCAATTACCGTCACAACTTGACATGAAACCTCATGAGACGGTAAATCTGATCAGTTTAAGGAGTGGTCATTCCTATGAGGGATCCAAAATGCCGAGAGAGAATGCTGAACTTTCTGACTTAGGGATGGAAGCTACTGTTCAAGGAAAGGCGTCGTATGATAAAGGAAAGATTGACCCGTCTAAAGTACTCGATCGAGGGATTGTTGATGGTCGATCGAATACATTTGATGAAAAAGTGGTCGATCGAATAGAAGGAAGTGCTCGATCGAGCACTGAGGAAAACACTGTTCTCGATCGAGTGAACCAAAGTGCTTGATCGAGCACTATTGATGAGAAAACTACTCGATCGAGAGGTAATGTTCCTCGATCGAGCAATATCAATGCTGAAGGTGATGATTCATCGTTAAAGTCTACTTTTAACGACGATAAGAAGAAAAATTAAGACCTGTCTACTCCAATTCCGGTCCCATTTCCAGGAAAATTGCAGAACAAGAAGATTGAGCAACAGTTCGGTAAGTTTGCCAAAGTTTTGAAAAGTCTTCATGTTTCCGTACCATTTTCTGAGTTACTAACCCAGGTACCTTCCTACATGAAATTTATGAAAGACATTTTAGCACGTAGGAGGCATATAAATGACCATGAGACGGTGGCTTTAACTGAAGCGGGCACTGCCCTTATTCAAAATAAGACTCCACCTAAGTTGTCCGACCCGGGTAGTTTCTCTATACCATGTCACATTGGGACCCATTTAATTGATAATGCTTTGTGCGATTTGGGAGCTAGCGTGAGCGTTTTACCATTGTCTCTTGCCAAGAGGTTTGGTTTGACCAAATTTCATTGCACCGATATGACCGTACAATTGGCCGATCGTACTGTATCACGGCCTTTAGGTGTCTTAGAGGACATACCTGTCAAGATCGGTAAATTCTTTATTCCCGTCGACTTCGTAGTCTTAGCGAACAAGGTAACACACAATCCATAGCAACAGAAGGCACAAAGCTAGCAATCAAGCGTAGCGAATAGAGCGAACGCCCATTAGAGCGTATAACCACTACCTCTAACTTGCCAGAGCGTATAACCACTGCCTCTAGCTGACGGAGCGTATAGCCACTGCCTCCATCGGTGTGGAGCGTATAACCACTGCCTCCACGGTACTATGTATAGCGTATAACCAATGCATATATGTCTAAGACCTGGCCAGACTCTCGGTGCAATAACTATACACCGAACGACACTCAGGACCCAGGGCGTATAACCACTGCCTCTGGCCACCCCCGAACACAGACCAAAATAAATCCCGCATCAACGGGTGGCGTTAGTTCATTACAATAGTATATAACTGATACTACCGTCATCTATTCAAACTAGCAAACAAACAAATGCACAGTATAACCGACTATACCAACATGCGTGACCAACATCACGACTCAACTCATAGGATAGTATCCTACTTATCATATGAAAAAGAGTAACCAACGACATAAGCAAACACAATGTCATTTAATAACTGAACACAACACAACATGTGAACAAGTATTAATAATTAATGTTATAGTAACCTTAACCATAACATGAACTCAAGATGCGAGGTTATAGTAACCTCGACTATAACTTCAACACATATAACCTGAAGTTATACCTACCTCAACTATAACCTTGACACTAAAGTCAAAGTTATACTAGTTCCAACCATAACCTAAGCTATAAATCTCAGATTTACGTTAGTTTCAGCTATAACTTTAACTCGTACTTCAATGTTATAGTAGCTTCAGCTATAACCTGGATTCATATTTCCAAGGTTATACCTCAAATAGCCGTAAGTTGAGTAACAATCCAAAGTTGTACTAACTTCAGTTATAACACTCGAATCATCAACAAGGTTATACTAGCTTTAGCTATAACTTTGGAGATCACTCTTGGCCGCCTATCATGCCGCCACTAGGGTTTCATTCGTAAATCCTAATTTGGCTCATGACACCCATAATAAACATATAAACAACATACGATATATAATTAAAACATTAAATCATATACAAACAAAACATAATTAATCATGATAATAAACAATCAAACATGTACCAATCATACAAACCAATCATTAAATCATATTATTACATCAATTGGCATAAACACAATTAAAAGAGAAACACCTAGTTACCTTATTAAGCAACTAAATCTAAAGATCGTCTTCCACAATATAGATGTCTTCTCCAGGTGCGGTCTCCATGCCTTTATTGAATCATTCACGTGCCAAAGATAACGAATCTAATAACTATACTAATATATATATATATATATATATATATATATATATATATATATATATATATATATAAACTATAAAACTATAAAAACTACGCGAAAAATAAAACTTGCGAAGAAGATAGATAGATCCAAGGAGTAGGGCCGATCTAAGCACGGAAGATGATGAAGGGAGGAGGAAGAAGGCGCGGCACGAAACCCTAGAGAGGGTGGAGGCACACGGCACAAGGGGAGAGAAGAGAGGAGAGAAACTAGGTTTAGGGTTTTTCGAGAATTATGAGAAAAGAAAAGCAAGGGTTTGGTTTCCCTTCTTATTTATAGAGAAGCTCATGGGTTTATTCCAAGCTTAGGCCTAAGACTCACCCATATACTTTAAAATCACGTGAGACCAAGAAAGGAACGGGTCTTCACCATTTTCGAACCGAACGAGCCCAAAGGACAAGAGACGGATATTTTCCCAGAAAATAAAATATGAAATATGGGAAAATAAAATTAAAGAATTATATTACGGAAATTAGGGGTGTTACAATCCAACCCCCTAAAAAGAAGTTTCGTCCTCGAAACTTGATAAGAGAACTACCTCACTCGAAAAGATGCAGATGCTTCTCTCGCATAGACGCTTCGGTTTCCCAAGTCTCTTGCTCGAACTTCTGACTCCTCCACAGAACCCAAACCAATGGTACAATATTATTCCTTAACCTCTTCTCCTGACGTTCCAAAATACGAACAGTACGTTCCTCATAAGTCAGGTTAGGCTCAACCTCGATAAAATCAGCCTGTAGAACATGAGAAGAATCACTGCGATAACGACGCAACTGCGACACATGGAAAACATCCTGAACCTTTGACAAGTTCGGAGGTAAAGCCAACCTATAGGCTACCTCGCCAACTCTCTCGAGCACCTCATAAGGTTCAATGTACTTAGGACTAAGCTTGCCCTTAAGCCCAAATCTCTTAACACCTGTCATCGGCGAAACTTTAAGAAAAACCTTATCGCCAACCTCAAACTCAATCGGCCTACGCCGTAAGTCCGCATACGTCTTCTGTCGATCCTGGGCTGCCTTAAGCTTCTCAAGGATTAAACTCACTTGCTGAATTGATTCCTCAACCAACTCTGGGTCCCGAGTGTCGTTCGGTGTACAGTTATTGCACAGAGAGTCTGGCCAGATCTTAGACATATAGGCAGTGGTTATACGCTATATATAGTACCGTGGAGGCGGTGGTTATACGCTCCACACCGATGGAGGCAGTGGTTATACACTCCATCAGCTAGAGGCAGTGGTTATACGCTCTGGAAAGTTAGAGGCAGTGGTTATACGCTCTAACGGGCATTCGCTCTATTCGCTACGCTTGATTGCTAGCTTTGTGCCTTCTGTTGCTGTGGATTGTGTGTTACCATGATCCATATGCTTTAATGCTAGTATTGTACCTTAAGTTGTTATGGGTCGTGTGTTACTTTGGTTGTAAGTATACATGGTCTAGGGGTTGCATATGATCTAGGTTTGCATGATTTCGTCCGTTTAAGATTGATTAAGTCATAGTAAGCTGTATTGGGTTTTCATGAGTATAGATGCTCTCACATGTTTACTTGTTTTACATTTCAATTGTTAATAATTGTTAGTTATATTCAATTGTTGTAAACATGATTGGGAGAGCATCTAGTTACTCCCAAGTGATTGTTGACCCCCATTCTCAGGTTGTTCAGATGATTGCTGTTTTGGATGATATCTTGCTTGGAGTACTGTGCGGCGAGATGAATAATAAATTAGGACTTTGTTTTCATGTTTTGAGAACCTTTGAATAATGTATTAGTTGTTTTTGTAACACCCCAACCCAAACCGGGTTGGGAGCGGTTACTTATGATAGTTCATCAGGCTGTGTATATGGCCCACACATCAATACGGGTCCTTTATAGCGCATTTTGTCATCACTCATGCGCATCCCGGGGACCTTCCCAGGAGGTCACCCATCCTAAGACTACTTCCAGCCAAGCACGCTTAACTTTGGAGTTCTTTTGCATGGATAACAATAAAAGAAAGTGCACTTTAATGATATGAGTAGTACTTCACATCCCTTTACGCACTAGTCATTTAAGCCTATCACTGGACCTCTTCAATTAACGTGGGGTGTTACAGTTTTGGTTTTAGTAGTGAACCAGATTGGTTAGGTATTTCCGCCACCTTGGCCCTTTTATCATTGATATACTCTGATAATTCTTTGAATATAAGTTTTTCCTTTGATTTATAATCCGGGTTGTTACATAATCCCGACCACAGGCTCACCACACGGTCGCAGGGTTGCTCTAATACTATTTATAACAACCCGACCCGCCACCGTCGTAACACAACCCCAATAAGATGGGTGTACACCTTTAGGCCCATTATTTGTCCTCACTTAAGCCCAAAATCACAAGGCCTTGTTCTTAAGTGGTGGGTGGAATCCCTTATAAACATATCATAAGCTACATATTTTCCCGACGTGGGACAACTTTCCTCTCATACTCCTGGGGTGTTACAATTGGTATTGAGTTATATGGCCTCTTTGCCGAGTTATCTGTTACGGTCAAGAGTGATCAAGATTACCGTGTTATATATTATTATTGATTTTTTGATCGATATTGAGATGGAGGTATTGTCATGCAGTTTATCACCCAGTTTACTCACCCCTTGTCCTTTGTCTTTGGTTCGACGATGAAAATATGATACATGGTTACGTGGGAGTATCATATTATGAGATGGAGTAAGGAGTGACACAGAGTAATGAATCGAGACTTGGTAAATTATGAAAGCGAGAAATGAGTATTATATTTAGTATTATCTATGACTTTATATTATTACACAAATGGGTGAGATTGGGTATAGTCATGTAATAGCAAGATTAGTATTTGAATAATATGAGAGAAGCCATATGAGTTGATTAATAATAGTTGATTTGGCATATTAAATGGCTAATGGTGCATCGACAGGCTAAATCGCACACCTATCAAAGATAAACCAACTAGCCTAAACTAATGCAGTAGAGGAAGTCGGGATCGTATCCACAGGGAGGCAATTTGTTCTATTCGGTAATTATATTCTGTCTATGTAACAAATCTGGGGGTTTGATTTTGTTGACTTAACTAAACTAATGTAGCGAAAAATAAAGAAATAAAGTGCAGAAAATCGAGTATAAAAATATAAGGGAAAATAGCTATGATTGTCGGTTCACCATGGTCTAATAACGGTAAAAGGTAGGGTCAAAGACTTGGTCTAATTACGGTCTTAAGGGTAGTGACAAGGTCCTCTCGGTCCACTGATCACCCTAGAAACTTTCTGTAATACTACGATTTTATGAGTCTCTGGGTACTCTATCGAGTAAGCCTTACTCTGTCGAGTAAGGGTGTGTTGCGGTTTTAAAATAGTTTCTGACCTGTTGGGTACTCGATCGAGTAACCTTGATACTCGATCGAGTAAGGGGGCACTCGATCGAGTAGGTGAGCTACTCGATCGAGTAGCTCGGTTAGCGGGTGATAATTCGACGGGTTTTGTGAATAACACGGATTAATATATAAATCTTTCCGTCACTTTCATTATACACCTTTACAAACCTAATAACATTAAAAGGGAGATTCAAGTTACGTTCTTCGCTTTCATCCGTGTTGTTGACAAATCCCGGAGTTTGAGAGGTCGGATTCCATCGTTCTTTATACCTGTGTGATCCTTGCGTCGAGGGTAAGATCTACATACCAATTTTATAGTATTTCGTTAAGTTTCGTTAAACCCTAATTTTGGGATTGGGGGTTTTTGTTATGTTTCTTGATTGGTAGCAATTGCATGATTATATGTTAGGAGGAGGATTCGTAGGAGAGGAATTTTGATACAGCTGTTGAGACCGTCTGATTGTGTTGCTGTTCCAGGTAGGGTTTCCCTACTCAGTATTATTTACATAATGTGTGTGGATTGTGCTGTAATTGGTGTGATTGATTGATTCAGACGGTTGTGCTTATACATTGTTGATAGATTCAGACGGTTATTGATATGGTGATTGTGATTGTTTGTCTGTGGTTCTCGAGATGCGTTCTCGGCTGAGTGGAGTCACTTGCGGGAGTGGCTTCACGCCCTAGTTTCGCCCTTCGTGGAACCCGCCACGGAAGGGGATGTGCACATTAATGGGACAGGTTATCGCTCGGTATGATGAGCGGGGCTTAGGTGGGAACGGCTGCGGTCCCCCACTCGGGCGGTGGTCCCAAAGGGATGGACAGTCGGTGACGAAGATGGAGTGGAGTGCCTGATTGTGTATGATTGCTTGAGCTGTGTTGGTTGCTGTACTGTTGATTATATAACTTGTGTAAATAGTACTGACCCCGTTTAAATGTTTTAAAAACTGTGGTGATCCATTCGGGGGTGGTGAGCAGTTATTGAGCAGGTATGATATGACGCGTATGGGATAGCTGGGATGAGTCATCACGTGGCAGTTAGAAGTCTTCCGCTGTGTCAGACGGTGTTTTATAGCTTTGATAGTTTTAGCAAAAGAGACCGTCCGAGAATGTTGTATTTCGTTTATCGCTTTTGGTTTTGATCATGTAATCACTTAAACTATTTACTTTTAAGTATGTTTCGTTATTGTCTTATGATTATCATGGCCTCGGGAAACCGAGATGGTAACATCCTTATACCTGGGTGGTCCTGGTAAGGCACTTGGAGTATGGGGGTGTTACAAAATGGTATCAGAGCGACGATCCTGAAACCTGTAACCAATGAATCCAATGAATATAGGGAGTCAATTAAAATGAACCCGGGGTAAAGGTTGTAGGAGCTAATGCAAAGACTTGGGAGACGTCCTAAAGTCGCGAACTCGCCCTATAATTTTGAACCGGTCACCATGGGATATAAGTCGGGATCGCTATGTGTTTACTAATGCTCTATTGCGTGTGTTGGATGGATTAGTGTTATATAGTTGAATGGATATATGGTGGAAAAGATGAAGGTAATTTTTGTTTATGATAACCTGAATTGTGATGGGAATTACTTCTGGTTACTATTGTGTATATGCATATGGTTGAGTGCATATGATTGGATGAATAAGTTGTATGAATACGGGTATGAATGTGATCTATGATTTGGTTGAAAAGATGAGTTAAGGAATTGCATGAGAATATGAAATTCATGTGGAGAACATGTTTATGTGATGGAAGTGGATTTTCTACTTTTGCTATGTTAGTAACATGTGAATAGGGGATTTCATGTCGTATATTATGTTATTGTGTACGTGAAGTTATAAAATAAGAGCATGTGGGTAAATCGTGATTGACAAGTTAAATAATCTATGTGCATGATGAATGTTGTTGCTTGGCTTTTAAACATAGTAAAATATGATTAGCAATATTGGTTTTATGAGTACTGAGTCGTTTTGTCTACCTTGTGGTTGTTTAAGTCGTTTGGGAAGTAAAAATCAATAGTTATGTCGTCTGATTACAGCAAAGTTGTCTTTAAACTGTTATAACTTGAGATGCATAAATGATCTTAAAGTGATTCCAATTGGAGGTGATAGCTTGTCCTTTTACGATTCTAACGATAGGTCACATGCCCAAAACGACCAAGAAATGAGTGAGTTATGACTGTTTTACTTAAAACTGGACAAATCTTTGAGAAATGCATAGGTACTCGATCGAGTAGCCTTGGTACTCGATCGAGTATGGGGGGACTCGATCGAGTACGTCAGTTACTCGATCGAGTAGCCCTGGTAATTTGTTTTACGTGCTTCTGATCTTCACCTATTCGATCGAGTAAGTCACTTACTCGATCGAGTGGCCTGTATTCGATCTAGCGACCCCTGTTTTGGGTCATATGCTTATCTTTTGAATTCGTTGCATATTTTGTTTAATTCAAAGTTGTTATTTTGCTTCTTTATGCATTGTTTTACATGTACGTTGGTCTTGACGCGTAAGTTACCCAATCTTGTGGTGTAGTGAGTGGCACCTGTGGTGAGTATGAGTTCGGTGGGAGGACATGAGTTATACGTGGTTGTGATAGATAGTGGAAAAAGAAAAGGAAGATCGTTATGGCTTAATTGAGACATAGAGCATGTTTTCTAGATGAAATGAGATGAGTGATATGGTTGTGTGTTGAGTAACGTAAAAGTAAGTGAATGTGGGCAAGGGATGATGTGAGTTTATGGAACGTGAGAATGAAACGATTGAAATGAGGGACGCAAATGGTGGCATCTTGAGATGTGTAAAGAATCATGGAGAGGAATGGTTAGGAGTCGTGTGGGTTAAGAATATACATAGTGAAAGTTCGTTTTAAAAGGGTGAGAAGAGTAGTATATAGTGAACTTTGTGGAGACATGTTGCGAGGTGGATTTGTAGACAACGAATGAGTTTGGGAGATTTGGTTTATTAAGAGATGAAACTACTGTGTGATTTCTTTGGGCAATTAGCGGTATGAAAGGAATTTTGATTTCTAGAGATGTAATTGTTGGACAGTAAACGTTGATTCTATGGATGGATTAGTGGCAAGGGTGATTGATGACATAATAAGAGAATATTTGTGATAAGAAAGAGTGAGATGATATCGATATGAAATAATTAGATGTGAGTTTTGGAGCAAAGAGAAAGTAACCTAATACTAAAGAGTTAGGTAGAAGTGATAAGGAGTTGAATGGTTAATTGATTTTGTCGAGTGTACAAGAAAAGAATGAGGGGAGTAAAACTAGGAAAATGTTGAATTTGAGTTATGTGACATAAAAGTAAGGAATCGTCGAGATGTATGATACTATCAAGAGTAAGTAAGTTAATGGTTATACAGAAGTTTCAGGACAACATGATTAATCATGAGTCTCGAGGAATTAAGGGAATAAGAAGTTGGTGGAGAATTTGCACGATAATAGACAATTGGTGGAGGGTTAGATGAAAATACGAGTAAGATAGTATTGGGAATGATGTTGATGTAATTTTGTTGGTGAATTTGATGATAGTTATTTGGAATGTTAACCGTAGATAGGAAAGAAATCGTGATGTTTAGAGATGAGTGAAAGAGGTTTGATGTCCTGGACAAAGGGTGGTGTTATGGTTTGTGACTAATGGTTAAGAGTGATGGTATATTAGAAAGGTAGCAATTCAAAAGAGGTTGATTTGGTAGGGACCTGATTGTTGTGTATAATTGTGAAAAGGTATAAGATGTGGTTAGATGAGGCGGATGCTAATAGTTGAATAGTAATGGTATGGTTATACTTGGCGAGGAAGTGATGGTTGTGCGAATGGGGAAAATGTTGTGAGGGGCATATGAGTTAAGCTCAGGCGGCAGGTAACCTATCTTAAGTGGTAACTTACGTGATCAGGATTAACTGGTTGGATGTGATTACGGGTCTGTGATATATATAAATGTTTGTGTGAGGTTTTGACCTCACAAGTCGTGATATGGTGTGATTGTCATAAAGTTGTTATTTGAATGTTCTGTAATGCATGATGGGTACGCTAATCTAATTGAATGATGATTAAAAAGGTAATAATTCGAGTGATCTGGCATGACTGGTTATACTTGTATATATTCATGATACATGTCAATCTGTGATATGGTAAGGGGATGATATCCATGAGGTTATCTGTTTAATTCATATAATATGTTGTGATGTGATTTAGTAAGTGGATTTGAATAAGTTTTTCTTGTCTGAGAAGTTATTTTGAGTCAGTGTTTGTGGGAATTGTATGTAGCTGTGATGTCTATCGATGTGGTTGTGGTGCCTCGGGTGGTGATCCGGGCACGGTATTTAGTATTGTGATGCGGGTATTTTCGCACCGTGGTGTGGCTGTTGGTGGCGGTGTTGCGATGCCGTCACCGGTTGTGGTGGAGTAGGCGGGATGATTATGATTCGAGTTTCGAAAGTTCATACCAGTCATACATAGATTGTTGTTTTGTTTGATGTTGCTTCCTGTGAGTTCCAGTTTGTACAGATAGACAGTTTTCTTGTTTATTGATGTTTCTTACCAGTTAAGTCTTGGTATGTGGGTAGAGTATGATATAAATAGAGTTGTATATGTTTTCGTTGTTGTCAAGGTATAGTGATATTCCGTTGATGGGACACGGTTGTGAGAAGTGGTTACAGTAATTTTGATCTTGTTCTAGATGAAGCTTTAGTGGACATGGTAATGGCAAGTGATTCGTAAAACATGTGTGGTAATGATCTGATATATGCAGGTGGTTCATAATCCTTTATTGAGACAATGAGTGTAGGGTGTTGGGAATTAGTGTCATGTTAAGTTTTGTATGAGTTTTGCGGTAATAAAGAAAGGAACTTGAGGATCTAGTGTGAGTGTACGTAACAAGTGTGGATCGCGAGTTATGCTTTTGGCAATAAGAGTTTTATATAGTTTATATAGAGAAGTGTGTCATGTTGCGGTAATAGGGAACAAGTGAAGTTTTGGGTTAAGCTAAGGATTTTGTGGGATAGGTTAGGTGGTGTGACGAGTGAAGTGAAGTATGAGAGTTGTTTAAGTAAGAGAGCCTTGGATATGTGCATGGCGAGTGTTTAGGTTATAGGTGGTTATCTTTGACATGCGGTGGTGATGAGGATAATGTAGAGATATATCGAGAATTTAGTATTAGTGAGTTACGAGGACGTAACATTTATCTTAAGAGGAGTAGGATGCGATAAAAGAGATTTTGATGGGTGTGCATATGGTAATATATTTGGAAGTTTGAGTCTTGATGTATAATAAAAGATTGATTCGTATTGTGGGTGATTTTATTAAAGGTCATGACCGTACTTGTAGTAGCGTGATGTTTAGGAGTGTGAGAATATTTCACTAGTGTTGACAGTTGGGTGATGAGGTTATGAGTGTGAGTAAACTTCGAGGACGAAGTTCCTTTTAAGGGTGGTAGAATGTAACATTCCGTTTGATGTCTATGAGTGTCTTGATTTTGGATTTGATAGTGGATGATATTATGGAGCTAGCAGCGTTAGAGGATGGTAGTTGGTTATGTATGGAGTTGGTGTCGTGAGAGATATATATGTGGTGGATACGATATCGTGAGTCATGTTAAGGAAGTAAACATAGTTGGTGGAGTGGGTGTTAAGAGTTCATGTTTTATGTTTGATCGAGTTCTTGAGTTCATAGATATGTAGTTGTGTCTTAGTCAAGTTGGTAGGTTTGTTTTTATGTATGGGTTGAACTTCGGGGACGAAGTTCTTTTTAAGGAGGGAAGACTGTAATACTACGATTTTATGAGTCTCTGGGTACTCTATCGAGTAAGCCTTACCCTGTCGAGTAAGGGTGTGTTGCGGTTTTAAAATAGTTTCTGACCTGTTGGGTACTCGATCGAGTAACCTTGATACTCGATCGAGTAAGGGGGCACTCGATCGAGTAGGTGAGCTACTCGATCGAGTAGCTCGGTTAGCGGGTGATAATTCGACGGGTTTTGTGAATAACACGGATTAATATATAAATCTTTCCGTCACTTTCATTATACACCTTTACAAACCTAATAACATTAAAAGGGAGATTCAAGTTACGTTCTTCGCTTTCATCCGTGTTGTTGACAAATCCCGGAGTTTGAGAGGTCGGATTCCATCGTTCTTTATACCTGTGTGATCCTTGCGTCGAGGGTAAGATCTACATACCAATTTTATAGTATTTCGTTAAGTTTCGTTAAACCCTAATTTTGGGATTGGGGGTTTTTGTTATGTTTCTTGATTGGTAGCAATTGCATGATTATATGTTAGGAGGAGGATTCGTAGGAGAGGAATTTTGATACAGCTGTTGAGACCGTCTGATTGTGTTGCTGTTCCAGGTAGGGTTTCCCTACTCAGTATTATTTACATAATGTGTGTGGATTGTGCTGTAATTGGTGTGATTGATTGATTCAGATGGTTGTGCTTATACATTGTTGATAGATTCAGACGGTTATTGATATGGTGATTGTGATTGTTTGTCTGTGGTTCTCGAGATGCGTTCTCGGCTGAGTGGAGTCACTTGCGGGAGTGGCTTCACGCCCTAGTTTCGCCCTTCGTGGAACCCGCCACGGAAGGGGATGTGCACATTAATGGGACAGGGTTATCGCTCGGTATGATGAGCGGGGCTTAGGTGGGAACAGTGCGGTCCCCCATCGCGTGGCGGTCCAAAGGTGGACGGTCGGTGACGGAGATGGAGTGGAGTGCCGATTGTGTATGATTGCTTGAGCCGTGTTGGTTCTTTGTCTTGTTGATTATATAACTTGTGTAAATAGTACTGACCCCGTTTAAATGTTTTAAAAACTGTGGTGATCCATTCGGGGGTGGTGAGCAGTTATTGAGCAGGTATGATATGACGCGTATGGGATAGCTGGGATGAGTCATCACGTGGCAGTTAGAAGTCTTCCGCTGTGTCAGACGGTGTTTTATAGCTTTGATAGTTTTAGCAGTAGACCGTCTGAGAATGTTGTATTTCAGTTTATCAGTTTTGGTTTTGATCATGTAATCACTTAAACTATTTACTTTTAAGTATGTTTCGTTATTGTCTTATGATTATCATGGCCTCGGGAAACCGAGATGGTAACATCCTTATACCTGGGTGGTCCTGGTAAGGCACTTGGAGTATGGGGGTGTCACACTTTCTAATATGCTCTCGCTCTATTTAAAGTATTCTATTATTCGTAGCAGATCTCACTCTTTCCAATCTCTCGATCTAGGTCGGAGTTTATCAGATTAAATAACTAATCCCATGCATTTAACTAATTAAATAGGAATTAAATGCTACGATTAACAATTCAGATGAATAATTCTTTCAGATCTAAAATTCTAATTTAATATCGTCATATAACCATGGATCCCCTAAATACTAGCACGAAGAAATTAGCTACTCATGATTGAACTAATGTAATTAACAATAATAAGGATAACTAAAACTAACATGGTGATAAGATAGAAACAATAACAAAGCATACGATAAAAGCAAAACAAAGAAAAGTAAATGAATAAAGGAAAATAATAATTGAAGAACGAAGGTTAATTGAATTACCGAAATAAAGGAAGCAAGATTACAAGTTTTTCCGATCCGAAAGTTTAAAGAAAAGTAACATAGGAAAGTGTTTTTAGCAGTATGAAAGATAACCTAAAATTGTTCTCAGCTCTCCTTTATATAACAGAAGCCGAAATTTATTACTAAACAACTAATGGGCCGATTAACTAGTTAAGTAAAACACGACATGGAAATTAGAAACAGTCGATCGACCACTTCAAAGGGCAAAACTAGTCGATCGACCATATGAGGCAGTCGATCGACTTTTTCAGCAAACAGCAGCATGTAGCCTCTTCCTCACGCACTTCCATGCAGCCAACACGCATTCCAAGATGACCGTTTCCGAGCTCTAACTTCACTAGTATCCAAAATGCAACTCCGGGGACGGGTTTTGGCTCATTCTTCACCATTCGGGTCAACAACCTACGTGAAACATAGTACGACCCAAAGTAACCAAAACAAGGGAGAATAGTAGCTTACGCTACTCAAAATGAAATAGAAATGCGTGCAAAATGACAAGATAAAACATGTAAATGAAGCACGCATCATGCATCACTAAGATAGTTTGTGAGATGATGTTTATCACTTATTGTGTAGCGTACATGACATGAGTATTATGTACAAGGTATAAATAAGATAGAAGAGACTTGGATTGTAGCAACTATAATAGTGTGATTTATGTAGTATAATAGTTAGTGGTGGAATTGTCATTTTTGGAATAATAAGACATTATTTGACATGGAGTAATTATACGATTTTCTTTGTAATATGACAACTCAGCTTTGTTTCGGAATTTTATAATTTATTTAGTGTATTTGCTAAAATTCAAAGTCGTAAGATTAGAGTATTAAGGTTTGGCTCACAACCCGCAGTGGCGAGTCGGGCATACAAAAAATGCCTAGTAAAGATTATAGTTTGGCTCATAACCCGCAGTGGCGAGACGGGCATACAAAAATGCCTTTACTATTTGTATGAGGTATTTGTTTTTATCATTGAAAATACTAAACTAAAGAATTCTTATTTTTCCTTTCCTTTGGTTCTAATATTTAAATTGTTATAGACTACATATATTAAGGTAGTGTGAGCTCCCTGACGTATTTCTCCCATTTGGTCTACCCGTTATGGTGACAGATTATTTTCAGGTAACTTCTGATGCGGTTCAAAAGTGTTTTCAAGTCAAGGTTTTATTTATGACTGTGTAAAAGAATTATTTAAATTTGTATTATTTTGGATATACTAGATTTTTTTTAATAGGGACTTTGTATATTGATTATAATATTTCCGTATTTTGACGAGTTTATATGTAAAAGTAATTTTTAATTGGTGTTTGGTAAAGATAAATAAATTGTATTTGTATTTCTACCTCTCCTAGCTATCTCATTTTCTTTACCATGGCTTCTACTCTAACTTCAAATATTGAATATACTAGACTTTATGCCCGTGCTTTATACGGTTTATTAAATAGTATTTTATTTTTAGGTGAGCTTCTGAAAAATGTAACTACTTGAGTGGGAACAATATTATTATCTAATCACTATCAAACTTCAAGAATACTTTTAAATAACTTAAATAAGTGGAAATTACAATACATAGCCCCTTTGTATGAAAGGATTGATAGGGCTCTTGGGTCGAAGGATTGGTTGACTTTATTTTCAAATACAGGGATAAAACATTACCCTTTACAAATCACAGACCACGCGCCGATAGAATTGGATTTAAACCTTGTAAAAAATGAAACAAAAAAGCCGTACAAGATGGATGCTTGGGTTTTCGCACATGAAGAGTGTATGATCATTATGCGGGAAGCTTGGCTCTTTCAATGGACGGGAACTCCGGCTTTTGTAGTGGCACGAAAATTAGCAAGGGTTCGTGGCCACGTAAAAAAATGGGCACTTGATAAAAGGATGGAATGGAGAAAGAAATGGGATGATTTTGATATGTAACTGGAGGAAGGAATAAATGTTGCTATAGCATAAGGAAGGGATGAATTCTATTCCAAGACTAATGAAGAGGTTACTAAGTATTCTAAAGCGGTAGCTACATTCTGGAAGCAACGAGCAAAAATGAAATGGATGGTGGATGGTGACACCTGCACCAAATACTTCTTCAATTGGGTGAAAGGCAGAGCAGGACGAAACTTTATTTATGGTATAAAGGATCCAAATAGAGAATGGGTGTATGATCTGGGGAGGGTTAGTCAAATGTTTCATTCTTCTTTTGTGAACCTTTATAACCCGGTGCGTGACGATTAGGGTCCAAATCATGATCAACAACTGGACAGGATTATGAATGGTTACACAAGGTGCATTCGGGATGATGATGCGGATTGTTTGGGTCGTCTTTTTACTGCTAAAGAGGTATGTAAGGCGGTCTTTCAAATGGGTGCACTCAAATCACCGGGCCCGGATGGGATCCCGGAAACTTTATATCACAAGTGCTGGTCGTTTATTAAGTCTGATGTTACACGGGCCCTGCTTTCGGTCCTTAACTCAGGAGTGGTCCTAAAAGAAATGAACCGAACTTTTATTGCTCTTGTTCCTAAGTGTGATCATCCGGAGGTGATCGCTGATTTTAGGCCTATCAGTCTTTGTAATGTTTTTATGAGAATTGTGTCCAAGTGTATTTCGAATAGACTGGCAAAGGTTATGAGTTATCTGGTAGGAGACTTCCAAAATGCTTTTGTACCGGGAAGACAAATTTCAGATAACATCCTACTGGCTCATGAAGCTCTTCATAAAATAAACACTCACAGAAAAGGGAAGAGTGGGAGAATGGCCTTCAAAGCGGATATGAGTAAGGCTTATGATCGGGTAAGATGGGATTTTCTCCATGCAGTGTTGATTAAAATTGGCCTGCCGAGGAGATTGGTGATTCTTATCATGAATTGTGTCAGTACGGTTTCCTACCAGGTACTTTTCAATGGGGCTCCGATGGATCTTTTCAGGCCAAAGTGCGGTCTCAGACAAGGTGACCCTTTATCTCCTTTCCTTTTTGTTATGTGCATGGAAGTAAGGTCTTGCAACTTAGAAAGGTATCAGTTGGAGGGGAGGATTAAAGAGCTACGTCTTTGCCCGGGGGAAGAACGCATTACACATCTGTTCTTTGCTGATGATGTTGTGTTTTTCCTTCATGACCAAAATAATGGGCCAAGAAACCTTAGACGCCTGCTTCATAATTATTGTGAGGTGTCTGGTCAAATTATCAATGAGGATAAATCGGGAATTCTCTTCAGCCCAAGTACTAGGCTTCTAAGAGCGCGTCGATGTTTGAAAACCTTTAAAGTGAAAGGCAGTAAAGGGCTAGGTAAATATCTTGGAATACCTACTGAGTTCCAAGTGTCAAAAAGGCAGTTGTTCAATGGATTGATTGAGCATGTTATGAAGAGGATTGCTTCGTGGAATGGAATCTTTCTTTCTTCAGCAGGAAGGTTGACCCTGATTTCGTCCGTTCTATCAAACCTTTCTAATTTCTTTCTATCGGTATTTAAAATACCGGTAAGTGTGACACGAAAGATTAACTCTATTCTGTCACATTTTTGGTGGGCGGGCAATAAAGTGGGGAAAATCATTCACTGGTGTAGTCAGAAATTCCTCACTCTTCCCAAACGGGAAGGAGGTTTAGGGATTAGGAATATTGAGCGCTTAAATTAGGCAATGCTGGCCAAACATGCTTGGAGGCTATTGGGAAAAGATTTTTCTTACTTCGCTCGTATCTTTCGAAGAAAGCTAATCCATGATGATGGCTCTCCGGAGGGCCGTTTACTTTGGAAAAGGGGTACTAATCTTTCATGGGGGACAAAAAGTGTTAGGTATGGATTGGAGTTTGTTTGTCAACATGTTGGATGGAAACCGGGCCGTAATTCAATGCTTAATGTCTGGACGAACAAATGGGTCAATGGAAATATGGCTGAACCACGGGATGATATAATGTCCTTAAGGACGGTGGATTTGAGGAATTTGCAAGTGAAAGATTTGGTTATCACTCGTGACTTATGTGAGGTTGGAAGTTGGAGAGAAGATATGGTTTGGCATATTTTCTCTAAGGAATGCGCTAGGATGATTCTCGCTACTCCGATCAGTCAATCTATTTCCGAGGATGATATTTTTTGGATACACAGTGCTACGGGTGAGTTTACTGTCAAAAGTGCGTATGGTGTTCTATTCACAAAGTATATGGAGCATAAGGCGTCCCGGAAGACAAAATAAGATTGGATGAGGAGGGAAGGATTTTTTGTAGAAGGAAACTTTGGAAACTACCGGGGCCTATGACATGGGGAGTTCTGATCTGGAAGATTATTACTAATACCCTATCTGTGGGGTAAGACTTTGTGAAGCGAAGAATTGACATTGACCCTTGTTGTAAACCTTTCTCCATGGATAAGGTGTGTTTGGAATCTATGGAGCACCTTTTCCGGGACTGTTATGTGGCTAGGAGAATTTGGGCATGTACTGAGCTAGGGATAAGGGTGGGTGAAGGAGAAAGCCTGGGTTTGGGTAAATGGATCATTAATTGGGTTAACTATTTGGGAAAACTTCATGATGCGGATATAAGAATTGTGCTCTTCATGGCAACAATCTGGGTCATATGGAGTACGCGAAACAACATAGTCTTTAAAGAAGAAAAATTCCACCCCGTCATGATCTTGAATTTATGGACGCAATTAGTTGGGGACTGCGGATCAGGTTATTTCTTTGAAACTGTCTCCCCAAAAGAGTGAAATCCTGGCAACTCTTGAGTTGGATGACGAACGCATGCAATGGATCCGGGAAAGTAAGTCGATTCATCTGGTAATGTCTCCCAATGCTTGTGACCGTCTTCGGTTGATGGTTGATGCGGGGAGGAAATCGAGGGAAATTGCGGGGATAGGGTGGGTTGTGCTCTCGCCGGTTGGAAACATTCTCTTTGAGACAGGAAAATTCATAAGGGCAGAATCTCCTCTTCAGGCGGAAGCACTGGGACTGCGGGAGGTCCTCTCGTGGGCAGTCAAACACAATATCTTGCACTTGGAAGTTTTTTCGGATTGTCTTCCCATTGTTACGGCCATTGCGGATATCGTCAAGCCTCATCATTTGGTTAAGGCACTCCTCAATGATATCCTTTCACTTTGTTCATCGTTTCATTGTTTATCGTTTAGTTATGTTCCTAGGGTGTTTAATAAGATTGCTCATGGCCTTGCGTGTAAGGCCATGAATAGTTAGGCATACCTTTATTTACTGCTGTAAAAAAAAATAAAAATACCCCCTTTGTGTCAATCATTTATTTGCCTTTTTTGTTCTTTGTGGGGATATTTTATTTAATGGCAAACAAATAATTAGAATGGAGGGAGTATCAAACCGATGACTTATTCTAGGATATCAGTATATCACTGTCACTTAAGCTTTTATTTTTAGGGTATTAGTTTTAGTCAATAGCTTAATGTGATTAATCTAAAATAGTGCCTCTTTTATTTGTAAACGATTATATAGAAAAGGAAAATGAGTTTGGAATGTAGTTTGGTATTTTCTATGTATCGTACAAAAGTGGCCAGTTTGACCGAATCCATAACGAATTCATTAAGTTTACATTATTAGGAGTAACACATAAGCCATGTATAAAACATGAATTGTAGCTTCACTAAAACACATTCGAGTTTCTCTTTTGGTCAAATGCCTATTTGTAGGCCTTTTCGCTATCATTAACATATGTAAATTCTAACAATAGGATGATAATAATGCTGCACTAACTGAAAGTAGTTTACTCCATATGTTTATAAATTGTTTTCAATGCAAAGGTGTTAACGTGTAGAATACGTTGATGAGTACATTACGACCCTTCTATTAATACTTAAATGTATATCTATGATATACTTCATAGTTTTTTACGATATATACGGTGGATTTTTACACTCTTCTCTTTAATGATGTTGTTAGGGTGAAAATTCGTGTTCCACGGTAATACAAAACAACTGATTTGCACCCTAACAAATGTTTGGTCCATTTCACCGTATGAGACATGCCCTATCAATGTGAATTTGGAAAGATAAAAAAATCATATCGACCCTTATTAACCTCATAAGAAATGTACTCGTATGCATATTCACATGTAGTCAGTTTAAATAATATGTCAAGCTCATTTCATGATAGCAATTAGCATGTCTCAACGACTTAAATATCAAGCTACGACTTTAGTTAATCCAAGTCTAACACATTCCATGATTTGTAATCTTGACCGCATTAATCTTTCTTTCGCATTTGCTATTAACTACAGAGTATATCACATTTGAAACTACCTTGAATATCAAAAGTGTAATACTTTGTCGTATTTTCTCAACCCATTAGATACTACTTTGAATACCTCAAAAAATAGAATTGAATTTCTATTCTTGCATTTGTAAACATTTTGGAGATCAAATTTAAAATTTACGACTACAATAGTATGATGTGTTTAAAATACTGTTTTATCATTTAAAAAAACTAAGAGCAAAATTCTTGCATTTGTGTTCTGATCTACCTTTTTACTATAAAATAATGAAAGATTAGAAAGGAAGTTGGTTTAAAAATACGTATAAGCTAATTTTGATGGTATTTGATGAACTCTTATTTGCCACTAAGTCTTGCTTATAAATGTTGTAAATTATAACGAAGGGGCGAATTTGTACATAAACCCCTATGAGTGTTGTGCGTGCCACTTCCACCGTCTTATACCCAAAAATAAGTGAATTTCGGGGAAACAAATCCTATAAAAGAAAAAGATATTATCAATCATGAAAAAAATTCTATACACAAATAGAAATATGTACCAATTATCGACATTGATAATACCTAATCATGTTATGAAACTATATATTTATAATAACACAAAACTACTTCCGACAATAAAAAGAAGGATTAAAATTTACCTTTTATTTATCAACGATGATTATGCAAGTTTGATGGTTTCACTACTAATAACTTTTGAAAACCTGCACAACCAAAGACATTCAAAAGAGAAAGAAGGTAAAATTAGAAATAAATAAATCTCATAAGAGGATCCAAACAAACAACTAAAACTAATAAAAACAATTATCATAAAATTAGCCATCAATGCTATAATAAATAGGTATTTGATCGTTCTTGTGAGTATATGGTTTATAATATATATAGCAGATTAGGTCTAATGTGATAAGGATTCTAATATGTAAAACTTTATCTATAGCGGTGGTTTCACAATTCACATAGCTTAGGTCTCTTTATATTGATTTTCTTTTATCTCTTCCCCAATTGGATAGAATTTGACGCAATTAAATTGGACAGAATTGGTATATATATTTTTTAAAATTTTGGTAGTTTGAAAAATTTGGACTCTCTCACGGTGCCTGAAAAAAGCATCTTTTATATATATATATATACTAGATTTAATGCCCGTGCGATATACGGGCCACTTGTTATAATCTTTTGTAACGATTTTCATTATATTTGAACGATATTGATTATCAAACTTTGAAAATGATTTATCCGTGGAACTTAGTAAGATCGTCCGTGATAATTTTAATTACACACTTAAATTAAAAAAGCGAATAACTATATGTTTCTTTATTAATCTAACCGAGTTTCCACGGGAATAACAATCCTAATGACTCCAAATTCATGTCAACTACATCTGCGCACTGATCTAGTGGACTACGAATCTGCGGCTCTAGTGTATGTAGAGGGCCAATAGCATCATTAAAGTTCATACCTTGGTCGAACTTGTATGCATATGAGTTGAAATCTAGCTAATACCGCTAAAAGCATATAGAAGTATTTCATAGTTAGATAAAATTGGCGTTAGCCTCACTTTGGAAGTCTACGTTGTCAACCTCATTATTACAAATTATATAAACCATGTTACGTATTGGAGTACTGAGTGGTAAGGCTAAGGGTGACTAGCACATTAATTGTTATGAAAATCTCATGAAGGCATGTGATCCATCTTTTAAATAATCACAATATTTCATATAATTGTTATAGCACCATCAATCTTTTGATTGAAAGTATATCTAATTTTTAAATTCTTGTCAGCAATCGATCTCGTGCTTTGCGCAGACTGCATCTTGTGGGTGTAATTAGGCCTGGAGACTAACATCTGCATTTGACAACATGAAGACCAAAACCTTAGCGTAAATCTCGACTCATTATCAAATCAACAAATAGGCTAGCACACTTCTAATAATGACACATTACAATAAAAAAAAATCAATACAATAAATTTTCTTTGCTATTTCTTTACGTGGGGCCTCCCCAAATCTCCTCTTATATTAGTTACGAAATAATCTTTTATCAATAAGTATTGTGTTATCTTCTAAATTTTATGAAATAATTGCATTATAATGACAGCAAAGTTAGGAGAAGTAACCTATATACTCCGTATATGATTATGTTTGATTTTTTCTATAAAATAAAATAAAAGTACTAACAATGAAACCAGCAAGAAGAACACAAAGAGTAGTATTTTACCTTTGCAATATAAATTTTGTGAAACCTAAATTACGATTTATCTTTTCTAGGAGTATTAAGAGTATGATTTAGCACATGAACCAAACCAATCTAAAATCAATACATCCTTTAAATTTAAAAGACCGGTTCATAACACTAACGGCACTTTCAACAACGAAGACTTACTCGTTAACACTATTTTTGTATGTTCAATGTAAAAGTACCATACCTTGGCGTGCTATCTTTTTTTCGATATAGCTTGTGTATGCTCTCCATCTGCGTAGATCAAGTTACATGATCCATTTGCGTGGATCAAGTTACATGCGTTTTCGAGTTGTTGATGATCAAATAATGGACCAACCTATAAAAATGCAATATCATTAGATACAATTTAGTACAAACAATCAAATTATAAAAGAAATTATTACTCAAGTATTAAAAATAAGGTAAGTAACATGTAAATTCATTGATAAATAAAATAATCAAAAGCAAGAGTAATATGATTTGTGTAACGAAGATCATACGAAAATAGAATGTAAATAACACATTAAGTTATGATTAAATAAAAAGTTACAAGAAAGAGTAGTGATTTGGGAAATTAGGCGCATGCACAACAATTTATATAGCAATGAGTAATATGGGTTATGTACGATTGTAATTATGATAAGATTTTACAAATCACACGAATGTCTTTATGAATTAGAGTAGAACTCATTAAGTCAACTAATTATTTTGACCCAACTTAGAACTCTTTGGCAGTTCTACGCTAATTTTATCTATTACTTGTTTTTTTTATATATTAGAACTTCGTAAAAGTGGACTCTCTGTAATCGCTCGAAAAAAGTTTCTTTTATTAATATAGATAGATAGATAGATATATTGATTCCCATGAATCTTGGCTACTTCTAAATTGAAGCCTCCCACTCATAAACAAATTATTAGAGTATTACTCCCTTAATGGTGCTTTGTACTATTTTTGTTTGTATTTACTAACAACTTGGGGTTATTAATTTTGCTCTACTTTGTTTGTTGGTTGTTTAATCAAGTTTTCTAATTTTTCGGGTATATAGAAAAAGAACTTTGCATTATTTTTGAAATCCATTAAAAATTACTCGCTTTTACATACCAGTTTTATAAAATAATTCCTTTTATAATTTTTTTTAAAAAAAATTACTTCCTTAAGATGCATTTTTTTCAAAAATTGCTTCAAAGTCAAACTTAAGTCACTTATTCCGTTTCTATATGAACTTATTACGTTTGTGGTTTAGCCAATTTATACTTTTAAATGTTTAACAATGAATAATAAGTTCAAAAATAGACGAAATAAGTCACCTAATTTGGGGTTTTGGAACAATTTTTGATAAAAGTGTATCTTAAGGAAGTAATTTAAAAAAAAATTATACTCCCTCGATTCAACTCCACACTACACATATCATTTTTGCACAAGTTTTAAGAAAAAAAATAGAAAATTATTAAAGGTACAAATTGTGGTAAATAAAGTTGCTTTATTAGTAAGA
Source organism: Silene latifolia (assembly GCF_048544455.1). NCBI lineage: Eukaryota > Viridiplantae > Streptophyta > Magnoliopsida > Caryophyllales > Caryophyllaceae > Silene > Silene latifolia. The sequence goes on along the minus strand of NC_133538.1, from coordinate 245,918,146 downwards.
AAAGGTGAGGTTTAGTGGGGTATGAGTGACAATTTATGTAAATAAGTTGTTTTAATTAGGATAAAATGGTTATTTATCAATCCTTTTCTTAGAAAGGTGTAGTGTGGAGTTGGATGGATGAAAATGGAATATGTGTAGTGTAGAGTTGAATGAAGGGAGTAAAAGGGAGATTTTAGAAAATTGATATGTAAAAGGGAGTAATTGTTAACTGACTCTTATTTTTGGTTGTTTTTTAGTGCTTTACACTCAATTTCCTTTTCAAATGAATTTTATGGTTTTTCTATAGAGATTCTTATTTGTTTTTTTTTTTTGGTTTACAATTGATATTTTAACAAACTAGGTTGGTTATAGCAAAATTTCGATTCAAATCAACCCTTTATAATGATGATTTCTAAATTTTGTGCAAATTTTCTTTAGTTTAGCGACATCGAATGGTGGTGGTGCGACTAGCTGCGAAGTGCAAGGACAACGTGGCTGGACGTACGTGTGATAGTGTAGATACCCAGTATCCGCACCTTCCAAAAACCACCCGATGATGATCGGACTATAACGTGTTTTTGATATGCGTGCGTGGATTGGCTATATATGAGACGGTTTAATGCACTACTCGGATATGAAAAATGATTTCAAAAGTTTTCTAACTTCATTTGCATTAAAATAACACTATTTAGAGTTAAAACCGTCTTCGAACCCAAAACCAACTCAGAAACCCGCAACTCGAGTCAACCTGAGTTAACCCTAGTCAACCCAAATCTCGAATGTCAAAAATAATGCCATGAATGCTTTCATCTTGTCATTTCCATTAAAATGACCCTAATTAGAGTCGAAACCGACACCGGGCCAAAAACCGACTCGAAATTCAAATCCCGACTCACATGGGTCAAACCCGAGTCAAGCACATAAAACACCTACCTCAAGTAATACCAAAATCATCTTATTAGATACCCATATTATTACATGATATCTTATATGAATTCCACATATCAACAATGGATAGAGAATTGGCCACGTCCAAATTGAAAGGGACAATACACCCCTTTCCATCACGAGGTGGCTCGCGCCTCTGCAGGCCATCTGCTTAGCCTCTAAGCAAAAGCAACCGACATACCACTTCACATTTCTCTATAAATACCCACCATCACACACCATAATCTTCACGCGAGCGTCCGCCCCCTCACATCTCCCTTAAACTTCTAGACCCGACTTCCTAAGTCACAAAATCGACACGAGTTTACCACCTACCGATCGTAAACACAAGCCTAACATATTTTGTTTGGTACCGTCGCCGCACATTCGACCGACCCATTTGACCAACTCAATTCATAAATCAACATGTTTTAATTAACATATTTTCAAAACAAAATCCTTTTTTAAGACACTCTTTTTAAACTTCTTTGATCGCGAGTAGTCACAACGAGAAAACCGTCTCTAAAGTCGTCTATTTCGCAAACATCAATACACGTAAGTTTGAGGGTGTAAACAACTCATTTATTTCATGTCTTTACTGTTTTCACAACTTTATAAGCATGAATGATGCATAACACGATTCAAACATAGGTTAGACGAGCCAAAACCGAGTTTTGGCCTAAGACAGGAGCTCCTTGCTATGCAGGGAGGCTCGCGCCTCTTGTGGCATCTCGGGTCAGACTTAAACGTGTTTGAGTTCGTCTTTCCTTTAACACTTTCTTTTATTTTCGTTTCTTTCCTTTTACGGTTTTTACCATTTCAAACATTTTAATTCATTTTTATGACAAATATTTTGACCGTTACAAAAATCATCTTTGGTTCTTTATACCATGACGGTTTAATCCGTGACTCGATGATGTTATTTGGTTTATTACCTTTTAGTGAGTATTTTAACACCCTTTTCTTTTATTTAGCATTTTTCTCATTTATTTACATTTGTAAATATATTAGTCATAATTCATAATCATCCTTGGTTCATTATACCATGTCGGTTTAATTCGAGTCTGATGACAAACTTGACTAATTACAAAGAAATGAACTAGATGATTAGTTCAAATCAAACATTTTACATTTTTATTTGTAAACTATACTTTTCAAACATGCAAATCCGACAACGAATGTTACTAACACAATAGTAATTATTCTGAGTCATGCAAACAACATTTGCAAATCTTTCATCATCAATACGGTTTTAAATAACCTTTTCAAGAACCAGGAGACGTCCCCTTAGTTGGCTCATGGCTTGCGCCCCAAGCGGCCGTCTGCTTTCTTATCTAAAAACCTGGCAGAGTCCTTCCCCTCGCCAACAGGCTCGCGCCCCAATGGGGCTGCCTGGCACTGTTCTGCCTCGTTTTTGGTACTTGTCTAGGACGATCCCGATTACGGTTAACCCGAATACATGACGGATCAGATTGACGAGTTTTCATTTTACACTTTATCCTTTAAACACACTTTTTCAAACAAATGGATCGTGTTAAGCATCATAACCCGAATTTGGTAAATGGATGTTTAATTTCCGTCTCACATGCAAATCAATTTAAATCCAACTTTGACACCAATTTCTTGGTACATGCATAAACAACCGACTTAGGAAATATTCACATGTTAGGCTAAGACTTTTGGATGTGCATTCATGCATTTACACCGTTTTATCAACTCTTGCACTTAAACAACCACGATCGATCAGTAGAGGCCGCTAACACGGGCGGGATTGGGTGTCCGATTAAAGGGCTTCCCAATACGTACCCTCACCCCTTACTCAGAACCTTTGGATAGTGGATGGCCTTATCCAGCGCGTACGAGAGTCATTTTAGGCATGGAATGCTAAAAGGAGGACGAGTCCTTATTTTAGTACCTATGTCAAAAACCGCTTTTTGCCTTGATTGACCTAGGTATAAAGTGGATTCGAACGGGTTCCAGGCATCCCACAAATGCTTGGTGGCGACCCCGAAAATCTCTAATCGTTTCGAGACCTTTACCGAGACGAAACCGACCGGTATAAAACGATCCGGTTGAAAGCATTTCAACGCCACCGAGCGTGGCTTTGTAGACCGCTGCATGTCCACAGAATGGCTTGGCGTGCAGGTGGCCTGTGACCGCAAATCGGTAGGTGGCCCAAATCCACAGACCGGCCTGTGGCCCATGTCCACAGATAGGCCACTCCGATGGGGAATACTAGGACACTTGTGTCTTTGTGATCCTTAGAGGTGAAACTCGAACAAGGTCGTGGTTAAAGTGCATTAATTGATATTACGGTCATAAGTAGGGTTCCTTGCCCGGGCCCACAACCTAACCTTTATCGACCAATTGGCTCGTCTCGTCGGCGTGAGTTTTCTCATCGCCACGTTTTGAATCCCGATTGAGTCAAGCATACCATTGACGTTACACATTTCTGTTTCGTCGAAGAGCTTTCATCACCTTCGAGCACGAGGCTAGGGCACCCTTCTTACACATTTTGTCTGGATTGGTATCCCTCTTGAAAATCGGGGTTTGATTGCTTGGTGTGTAACCCACCCTTTTAAGCCAAAACCCGTGTCAGCATTATGCATAATATAATGAAGGGTTATTTCATGGGAATAATATATCCTATGTCTCACCTTCTCATATTAATCTATACTCGTGTTTAACTGAGAATAATCTTATCTTTGACGTCATTTAACTTATAACAGACCAACCCCATTTTTGACCGGATACTACAAGTTTCTAAACAAGTGACTATGTGGGTCCCACCTTTTCTTCTATTTTTCTGTTTATTCTTCATTTCCTCAGACCTCAATTATCATTCCTTTTTCTTCAATCACCACCACCACCCCATACAACTATTATCGTCACATTCATCTCCCTCCTTCTCTGCAACATGACTACTTCGCCGCCACCACCACCACCACCGCCCCGTCCTCACTCCACTACCACCAATCTAACCCGAGTTTTATGTTTGGATGCACTCATTAAAAACCCCTTCAAATCAAATTAAAACAACAAATCTCAATGAAAACCCCTTCAAATCTCACTTTCTACCACTTCAAATTTTGATATCTTTGATAAAAAAGAATATATAGTCACATGTGAGTATTTGATGCTCATTCCATCAGTAGATTTTCTGGGTTTTTACTCAAATTCCGTCATATATTTTCATTATTTTCTGGGTTTTTGCTCAAAAAAGGATATATAGTCATATAGATTCCATGTTCCATCAGTAGAATATAGAGTATATCTTTAAACCCCTTGGATCTTTCCCACATATATCCGTCCTTATTAAATTAGTATAGTGTTTGATTGCTTTTTGTATTTTGATTATTATTAAGAATAGTTTAGCGCAAGTTACATATCCGGGAAGAAGAAAAATTTGAGATTTCTGGAGTTTTGAAATTATTTTTAATTTGGGATCAGTTACAAATTGATTTGGGATTTCTGGGCAGATTTGGAAGAAGAAAGGAAGGAGAGAAAGAAAGGAGTAAGGCCGCTGGTGTTGTCGTCGGGTAGAGGGAGTGTATGGTTGGTGGTGTTGTTAGTGATGGGTGTTGTTGTGGGTGGTCGGTGTTGTAGTCAGTGATTTTGGGATTAAAAATCTGGGTTTGTTTTATGAATATAATCAAGGGAGGGAAAGGTTAATTGGGTTTATACATAAGGGAAACCGGTTGTATAGGTAACCCTTCTATTGGTCTACTACAAGTTAAATGACGTCAAAGATGAGATTATTCTCAGTTAAATACGAGGATAGATTAATATGAGAAGGGGGGACATAGGTTGGATTATTCCCATGAAATAACCCTATAATGAACTGTGAGTGCTTATGTGATTTGTGATCATAAGTCCTTCCGTGTCGTTTTCAAACTTGCAAAAACATCTTTTTGTGCCGTTATAATGGCCGTTTCAAACCTCGGTCTTTCGCCGACCGATGCAAACCCTTTTTATGCCGTCGTAATGACGATTTCCAAACCGGTTTTCTACAACCATTTCAAAAACACATTTAGCGCCGTTATGATGGTCGTTTCAAACCTCGGTCTTTCGCCGACCGTCGCACACCTTTTTAGGTCGTTCTAATGACGACTTTCAAAACCGGTTTTCTACAACCGTTTCAAATACACCCTTTTGCGCCGTTATAATGGCCATTTCAAGCCTCGGTCTTTCGCTGATCGTTGCATTTCAAAACAACACGCCTTTCTAGGCCGTCATAATGACGATTTTAAAACCCGATTTTTATAACCATTTTCAATTACACCTTTTCATGCCGTTGTAATGACGATTTCAAACTTCGGTTTTCACACACCATTTCAAAATACTCTTTTTAGTCGTTATAATGGCCGTTTCAAACCTCGGTCCCTCACCGACCGTTACATTCTAAAAGTGCCCTTTTATGCCGTCGTAATGACAAATTCTATCCTCGAATTTTCAAAATTCGGAATCAACTTTCAAACAAAAACGGTTTTCAAACTGTCGTAATGATGATTTCAACCCGTGCAACTTTCCAAATTTCAAATCTCGTTTTCGAAATCAAATTTGGGTTTTCTAACCCGTCGTAATGACGAATTCAATCTTCATAATTTCCAATTTAAAATCTTGAGAATGATTTTAGCCGTTTTCAAATTCCAAATCAAAAATCAAATAAAAAAATCAAATCATTGAAAACAAATTAAACTGTTTTCAAATCTCAAATCAAAAGTCAAATCATTTGAAGGCCAATTTAACCGCTTTCAAATTTCAATCAAAAACCTAATCATTTGAAAATAAATTTAACCGTTTTCAAATTTCAATCCAATTTCAAATCATTTAAAAACGAATTTAACCTTTTTCAAATTCCAATTCAAAATCAAATCATTTAAAAACGAATTTAACTGTTTTCAAATTCCAATTCAAAATCAAATCATTTGAAGGCCAATTTAACCGCTTTCAAATTTCAATCAAAACCAAATCATTAGAAAACAAATTTAACCGTTTTCAAATTTCAAATCCAATTTTCAAATCTTTGAAAACAAATCTAACCGTTTTCAAATCTCAAATCTAATTTTCAAATGTTTGAAAACAAATTTAAGCGTTTTCAAATTTCAATTCCAATTTCAAACCATTTGAAAACAAATCTAACCGTTTTCAAATTTCAATTCAAAATCAAATCATTTAAAAGCAAATTTAACCGTTTTCAAATTTCCATTCAAAATCAAATCTTTGAAAACCAATTTAACCGTATTCAGATTTCAAATCGTTTGAAAACAAATTTAAACGTTTTCAAATTTTCAACCCAATTTTAAAATCCTTTGAAAACAAATTTAACCGTTTTCATGGCCATTGTGATGACGATTCCAAATTCTTTGATTCTCGATTTTCAAAATCGTGATTCGGAATTTCAAAAACCGTCTTCGGAAACAACACTTTGTTTTCAAAGCCGCTACAATCTCAACTCAAACCGTCTTTTGGAAACAAACTTAAGACAACCTTTTTAACTAACCGACTTCTGAAGATCCCTATTCTTCGGGAGCCGTCCATAAAGCGAAAAATGAATCCTTTTGAAAATTTCTATTTTCGAAAATTTCAGTCCACCTTTCTGATTCAGCCTCGAGTTGATTTCAAGTCAAGTCGTCTAGATAACATCGAGTGTCTGCCGAAGTTAGTACCTACCTTTTGCTCTAGGTCGTGTCGCCTAATTGTCAAGACATCTCCAATTATGGCATTAGGAGAGTCAAAACATCTCGGGTATTAAACCCATCTTTCCCCTAAATTACGGGTCAAAGGTCAAGTTTGTGTACATGTCTTGTCCAACGGCGTCACGCCAGTAACGCACATCCAAACTGAGTCAGAAGTCGTCTGTCTAGGCATCACTATGCCAAAGTCGACACTCGAGTCTAAGTTCAATGTCATGCACCAAGAGCTCAAACACAAGAGATCATTCACGATCTTTATGAACTCATAACTTAGTCACACCGTCGCGTCTTCACAGCAAAACTACCTATTGTGCATATGTGTCGTACTTTCCTTTGTTTGTGCAATCTCTTGCCAATACAAGTTATAACGCCTATCGTTATGTCAAATAGGAATCCCTTCGGTGCCATCGATCATCGACAAGAAACTCAAGAAGCCGATCAATCTGCATCTGCCATGACTTCTGCTGAAACCAACAACATGGTCCTTCGAATCCTAGCTACCGTGGAAGACTTGAGCACTCGTCTCTCCCAAGTTGAGGAAAAAATGATAACCGGGAATTCTACCTCTTCCGATATTGAACAAAGGGTTAAGCTCCATGAAAGCCGACTACTTGCCATCGACAAAACCAAAACCAGACGATCTCATAGGTCCTTCCCTGATTTGGGTATGCCTTATGCCACAGCCTTGGAAAGGCTAATCTCACAAGGAAAACTCAAACCAATTGGTCGAACTCCAGACCCTCTACCAAACAAGCGACGACGTAGATGGGACAAAAACCTCTTTTGCCAATATCATCAAGGTCGCGGACACGATACTGAAACTTGTCTCCCCCTGAAAGGTGTCATCCTTGATATGATTGAAAAGGGAGAATTACCACTACCTCCCTCAACAAACAACAAAAACAACCCTCCAGAAAACTCTCTTGGACATAGTCAGAAATCTTCCCTAGACTGCTCTCACCTCATCTCTCTTGACGATAAGAAAATTCATGCAATTGATGAGGATGACATACAAAGCACTATAATGATGCTCTCCATCTCCATCAAAAACATATTCTCAAAGCTGCAAGTGACTATCGATGATTTGAACACACGGGTAGCTAATTTGGAGAAAAGGGTCGGTACTACCGAAAATGAACCTAACCACCAAGGAGAAAACCAACCCTCCATTCACCAACCAACAGCTGTTGAAAATGACGAGTCATCTGAAGGTTCCCACATCCACGAACCTACCAACAAAGAACATGAAATTGCCTCACCAAAATCCCCTTCAAAATACCAAGCAACATCCCAAAAACTGTCGATTGACAATGAGCAAATCCTGTTTCCACCAAGGATTGACAAAATCAAAAACAAAAACAAAACTCACAAAAACATCCCCAAAAACACAAATGTGGGAACCGTTGGAAAACATCAAAGGGTATTCACAGATCTGGGAATAGCATATGGCACTGCTCTGGGGATACTTGCTTCAGAAGGAATGCTGCAACCCATTGGTCCGACTTCGGATCCACTTGAACACAAAAGAGCCCGTTCATGGAACGAAAATGTCTATTGCTAATACCATCAAGGCAAGGGCCATGACACTTAAGCCTGTTCCAAACTCAAGCATGCCATTCAAGATATGATTGAAGCTGGAAAAATCATAATTGCACCTCTCAGTCAAGACAATCCTGCTGAATGTCTCAAATCAAACAGCAAGGTTGAGCGTTCTCAAAGGACATTCACTAACCTCAACACAACCTATTCCGCATCTCTTCAAAAGCTCATGACTGAAGGGAAGCTATAACCAATCGGGCCCACTCCAGACCCATCTGAAAGCAGGAAATCCCGTTTCTGGGATGGCAGTGCCTATTGCCAATATCATCAAGGAAAAGGTCATGATACTGAAACATGCTTCAAACTGAAACATGTTATTCAAAATATGATTGACAACCATGAACCGATAGCTTCATCCCTATGCCAACCAAGTGATGAAAACAACCCTCATGAACATCTCTTTCTACAAAGAGATGAAAGCCTCATGGAATATTGTCCTCCTATCATTCCCACCAACAAGAGTGAAGTGCTCAAGTGGGTCAATGCTCAAGAACAGACATTCAAGCCGCCGGATGTTGCGAAAGAGACCTTCGAGGAGGAACATGATGATTAGGAGTTCGTATCTACGATTAAGTCTGAGTTCGAGTCCGAGTCTTAGGCTTTCTCATATCTATCCTAGTGTCTGTCCTTTTATTCCTAAGTGAAAAACTGGGGGTTGTCCCCATGAGTCACATGTATTCATCGAGTCTGTGCTAACCTCTTATTTATAAGAATAAAAGCACAATTTCCAACTATCATATATTCTCCCCTTTACCATTTCCCGTTGACAACGAGAATTGATTTGAGAATTGATTTAAAACAGACAATATGTTCCAATTCAATGTGAGTACACTCGAGTGACGTTCCGCACCGAGTAAGCGGAGGACTCGAAACTCTGTGTCCATTTTCTTTACCTATTCCATGTCTGGCAATAGAAACCTTTCATTAGCACCCAATATAGAACGAGCTTCTATCAAAGGGATCCTACGACGAACCTAGATAACAAACGAGAACATCTCCTTGTTCATGATCAATGACGGAAGGCAAGCCCATTCCCCACAAAAATGTCCCATCACAAAGAATCAACCTTTCACCAACGGGTACATCCCCGTATTCACCTTTACCAACCTCGAATGGAGGACGGCAAATAACTAATAAATAAAAAGCCAAAGCCAAAGCGAAAGGCCAAAATCAAAGGCCCAAGCCAATATCCAATCACCTAAAGCCAAAGCGAAAGGCCAAAATCAAAGGCCCAAACCAATATCCATTCACCAAGAGCCAAAGCGAAAGCCAAGGCCCAAGCCAAAATCAAAACAAAACCAGATTGAAACCCTTCTCGAAAGGCCGAAATCCCCAAAAGCACAAATAAACGTCTAACAAAATGTTGGGGCTAAAGCCAAAACAAAAAATGAAATAGCGAAATTCAAATTCGCTATTTCCACAAATTCCAAATGACGAAATGCAAAACCGTCACTTTTCAAAAAAATGAAATAACGAAATTCAAAATTCAAAATTCGTTATTTTCCTACAATTTCAAATGGCGGATTTAAAAAAACGTCCTTTTCAAACAAAAACGAAATAGCGAAATTCAAATTCGTTATTTTCTCACAATTCCACACGACGGAATTAGAACAGTCCTTTTCAAACAAAAATGAAATAGCGAAATTCAAATTAGTTATTTTCCCACAATTTCAAACGACGGATTTAAAAACCGTCCTTTTCAAACAAAAACGAAATAGCGAAATTCAAATTCGTTATTTTCTCACAATTCCACACGATGGAATTAGAACCGCTCTTTTCAAACAAAAATGAAATAGCGAAATTCAATTTCATTATTTTCCCACAATTCCAAACGACGCATTTAAAAACCATCCTTTTCAAACAAAAACGAAATAACGAAATTCAAATTCGTTATTTTCCCACAATTTCAAATAACGGAATTAAACCGTCACTTTTCAAACTTCGGACCAACAAGTCCAACAGCAAAATACAAAGTCCAGGACCAACAAGTCCAAAACCCAAGACCCATGAGTCCAAAATACCAAGGCCAGGACCAAGGAGTCCAAAGCCCGAGACCAACGAGTCCAACACACAAAATCCCGGACCAACAAGTCCAAAACACCAAACACTAAAACCTCAACCAAAAACTACTTCACCCCTAAGTCCTTCTAGAGACTGTTACAGGGAGACCTATCAAGGATCCTGGGAATTCCCCTCAAGATCATAATCAAAACTACTTCACCCCTAAATCCTTCTAGAGATTGCTAAAGGGAGATATATATAGGCTTATGAGGATTCCCCTCAAGTTCGTAATATCATACCTTAACCTTTAAGGTCCAGACATGGGATTCTGATCCCACATTATTGACCAACCATTTCGTGCTCAGGCCACATCAAGCCGGAGACCCCATTCCGCACCACATTACAAGCCGTAACCCATCGGTTTAAACACCACAAAAACAAGCTCCAGATTTTTATCTGTCAAACAAACCTCTTATTACCAAGCTTCACATTCCATAATGTCGAAGCCATTTTCACCTTGACCCATATACGGAGTCTTCAAAAAGAACATCGCTCCCCAGAACGTGACATGCACATTTCATTCTTAGAGTACACTTTTTAGTGTGCTCACATAACAAGAAACATTTTCACCAACTATGCCTCTTCGATTCATGATCAAGAGGTATTTCTCTCCAATTAACTTTCGAGTCACCAAACGGAATTCACCGTTGTGACCCTCAACTCCAGATTTTTATCTGTCAAACAAACCTATTATTACCAAGCTCCACATTCCATAATGTCGAAGCCATTTTCACCCTGACCCAGATACGGAGTCCTCGAATGCTTTGCTACCGAGAACGGGAAATACCAAATCTACCCTTAGGGTCCACTTTTTAGTGCACATGATAAGGAACATTTTCACAAATTATTCCTCTTTGATTCATGATCAAGGAGGAATTTTCTCAAATCAATTTCTCGAGTCACCAAACGGAGTTTGCCATCGTGACCCTCACACTTTAAGGTCCTAACAACTCGCATAGGCACACATTCAGATGAGTCACCAAACGGAATTTACCGTCGTGACCCTCACACTTTAAGGTCCTAACAACTCGCTTAGGCACACGTTCAGAACTACGATCTGTTTGATTTCACATCACGTGAATACGTAGGCAGTCCCTCAAGGACACAACCATACACCTCAAAATAACTTCAAGGTCCTAACAGTTAGCTTAGGTACACAAACACATGCAGAACTATGATCTGGTTTGATTTTGCAAACACGTGAATACGTAGGCAGCTCTATTACAAGGGCGCAACCATACCCCCACACACATTCAATTTTCAAACCTTCAATTTGCAATCCATTGCACACACACACTCAGAACTACGATCTGGTTTGATTTCGCAAACACGCGAATACGTAGGCAGTCCTATTACAAGGGCACAACCGCGTACTCCTTTCACAACATTTCCACTTTTCAACCCTAAAAAAAACAGCTCAGAACTACGATCTGGTTTGATTTCGCACACACGCGAATACGTAGGCAGTCCCCCAACAAGGACACAACCGCATACCCCTTTCAATCTCAACCATCAACATCAATCGTCAAAAGCAGCCCACCCAGCTGCAAAAAATTAATCTTATACCTCTTTACTGGGGGCTTCTTCCTTAAGACGACCCCCATTCCTTATTTGTCAGGTTCCCACCTTCTCACTCTGGGGGCTTCTCTTTCGAGACGCCACCCGTCCTTTATCCTCAAACATTTTTGAGTCTCAACTACAGTCCAAAATAAACCACCTTTAGCCTAGTGCTCGGTTCGGATGATGACAAGGTCTTGGTTCCGCTCTCTGAATCATCATACCTCGAGAATGGATCTCAAACAAGCAAACAGGAGGCAAAGGTGTCTGGCGAAGATAATCAATTCTTAATCCCCAGCCGAGCGTCTCTTCTACCTTAGGGATTTGAAACACGTTGTCACCCTTTCTTGGCTAGGAGTTGCACTTACATGTGCAAAATCTGTCAGAGTCACCCCCGTGTCATGTCGATACTAAGTCTATATCACGTTCACGACCGTCTGTTTGTCAGTCTGTCAGTATGCGTCCCTGTGAGTCAATGTCGTGACGGTCACATGTCTTCAATCCATCAAGTTTCGGGTCTGCCACCAGCAAGACTCAATATCAAATCTCACAACTTTTCAAAGCTCGTATCTCCCCTCGTGTGATATATTACATGCTAGCTGCCTATATGCTAATTGCTCACATGCTTATGTGCGTATATGCTTGTGTGCCTACGTGGTTGTCTATGCGACTGCGTATTTGTGTGGTCACTAACCATGCAGGTAATCTTGAGAAGACAAACTCACTCCAACTGAGTATTGGGTTCTTCCCAACAAACGGCGACCCATCAAGTCCAAGAGCTTTAACCCCGCCGATTACACGGCTTACGCTACCTCCCAACGAGCAGCATTTCATATCATTCGACCATAGATGGCTGGCGAGCCTTATTACGCATCGCGGCTGGCAAGCCCTCCTCATATACGCCCCATGGCTGCGAGCCTTACTACGCATCGCGGCTGGCGAGCCCTCCTCATATACGCCCCATGGTTGGCGAGCCTTACTACGCATCGCGGTTGGCGAGACCTCCTCATATATACCCCATGGTTGGCGAGCCTTACTATGCATCACGGCTGGCGAGCCCTCCTCATGTACGCACTACAGCTGGCGAGCCTTTGTCCGCAAACGTGCGAGGACATATCCGAATATGCCTTAGGTATGACTTCTTCTTATGGCTGGCGAGCCTTTGTACATAGTCTAATGGAATTTAAACGACCCGAATCAAAAGTCAACAGACTCTAAACTATTCCCGACGATAGGTCCTTGGCTCGTACCCACGAGTCGTCTTGGCGTCGCCCTTCCCGACGGCAGGTCCTTGGCTCAAACCCTTTTGAGTCGCCTCAACGTCGCCATGGTCTTCAGGATGTAATCTTCGATTGACCTGGAGATTATACTTTGACTTTCTACCTGTCCAAGGCTCAGTCAAAGTGGGGGCTCTGTAGATACCCAGTATCTGCACCTTCCAAAAACCACCCAATGATGATCAAACTATAACGTGTTTTTGATATGCGCGCGTGGATTGGCTATACATGAGACGGTTTAATGCACTACTCGGATATGAAAAATGATTTCAAAAATTTTCTAACTTCATTTGTATTAAAATAACACTATTTAGAGTAAAAACCGTCTTCGGACCCAAAACCGACTCAGAAACCCGCAACTCGAGTCAACCTGAGTCAACCCAAATCTCGAATGTCAAAAATAATGCCATGAATATTTTCATCATGACATTTCCATTAAAATGACCCTAATTAGATTCAAAACCGACACCGGGCCAAAAAACGACTCGAAATACAAATCCCGACTCACACGGGTCAAACCCGAGTCAAGCACACATCTTATATGAATGCCACATATCAACAATGGATGGAGAATTGGCCACGTCCAAATTCAAAGGGACAATACACCCCATTACATCACGAGGTCGCTCGCGCCTCTTTAGGCCATATGCTTAGCCTCTAAGCAAAATCAACCGACCTACCACCCCACATTTCTCTATAAATACCCACCATCACACGCCATAATCTTCACGCGAGCGTCCGCCCCCTCACATCTCCCTTAAACTTCAAGACCAGACTTCCTAAGTCACAAAATCGACACGTGTTTACGACCTACCGATCGTAAACACAAGCCTTACACATTTTGTTTGGTACCGTCGTCGCGCATTCGACCGACCCATTTGACCAACTCAATTCAACAATCAACATGTTTTAACTAACATATTTTCAACATATTTTCAAAACAAAATCCTTTTTTAAGGCACTCTTTTAGAACTTCTTTGATCGCAAGTTGTCACAACGAGAAAACCGTCTCTAAAGTCGTCTATTTCGCAAAAATCAATACACGTAAGTTTGAGGGTGTAAACAACTTATTTATTTCATCTCTTTACTGTTTTCACAACTTTATAAGCATGAATGATGCATAACACGATTCAAACATAGGTTAGATGAGCCAAAACCGAGTTTTGGCCTAAAACAGGAGCTCCTTGTTATGCAGGGAGGCTCGCGCCTCTTGTGGCATCTCGGGTCAGACTCAAACGTGTTTGAGTTCGTCTTTCCTTCAACACTTTCTTTTATTTTTGTTTCTTTCCTTTTACGGTTTTTACCATTTCAAATATTTTAATTCATTTTTATGACAAATATTTTGACCGTTACAAAAATTATCCTTGGTTCTTTATACCATGACGGTTTAATCCGTGACTCGATGATGTTATTTGGTTAATTACATTTTAATGGGTATTTTAACACCCTTTTCTTTTATTTAGCATTTTTCTCATTTATTTACATTTGTAAATATATTATTCATAATTCATAATCATCCTTGATTCTTTATACCATGTCGGTTTAATCCGAGTACGATGACAAACTTGACTAATTACAAAGAAATGAACTTAACATGATTAGTTCAAAACAAACATTTTACATTTTTATTTGTAAACTATACTTTTCAAACATGAAAATCCGACAACGAATGTTACTAACACAATAGTAATTATTCCGAGTCATGCAAACAACATTTGCAAATCTTTCATCATAAATACGGTTTTAAATAACCTTTTTAAGAACCAGGAGATGCCCCCTTAGGTCGGCTCATGGCTCGCGCCCCAAGCAGCCGTCTGCTTTCTTATCTAAAAACCTTGTAGAGCCCTTCTCCTCGCCAACAGTCTCGCGCCCCAATGGGGCTGCCTGGCACTGTTCTGCCTCGTTTTTGGTATTTGTCTAGGACGATCCTAATTACGGTTAACCCGAATACATGACGGATCAGATTGACGAGTTTGCATTTTACACTATATCCTTTAAACACACTTTTTCAAACAAATGGATCGTGTTAAGCATCATAACCCGAATTTGGTAAATGGATGTTTAATTTCTGTCTCACATGCAAATCAATCTAAATCCAACTTTGACACCAATTTCTTGGTACATGTATAAACAACCGACTTAGGAAATATTCACATGTTAGGTTAAGACTTTTGGATGTGCATTCATGCAATTACACCGTTTTATCAACTCTTGCACTTAAACAACCACGATCGATCAGTAGAGGCCGCTAACGCGGACGGGATTGGGTGTCCGATTAAAGGGCTTCCCAATACGTACCCTCACCCCTTACTCAGAACCTTTGGATAGTGGATGGCCTTATCCAGGGCGTACGAGAGTCATTTTAGGCATGGAATGCTAAAAGGAGGACGAGTCCTTATCTTTAGTACCTATGTCAAACACCGCTTTTTGCCTTGATTGACCTAGGTATAAAGTGGATTCGAACGGGTTCCAGGCATCCCACAAATGTTTGGTGGCGACTCCGAACATTTATAATCGTTTCGAGACCTTTACCGAGACGAAACCGACCGATCTAAAATGATCCGGTCGAAAGCATTTCAACCCCACCGAGCGTGGCTTTCTAGACCGCTGCATGTCCACAAATTGGCTTGGCGTGCAGGTGGCCCGTGACCGCAGATCGGTAGGTGGCCCAAATCCACAGACCGGCCTGTGGCCCATGTCCACAGATATTAGGAGAATGTGGTGTGCAATGGTGGTGTTGGTGGTATTATTGGATGTTGCGTGGTGGTGGTGTTGACAGTGTTATTGAATGGTGTCGTGGTGGTAGTAGCAAATATACACAAATATAAATAGAAGCGTATTATCTTGTAACTTGATATTATTAAACTAATTAAATTTGTTGATGATTATCCTTATTGAACCCGGATAAAAATAAAAATGAATTTCCGTCAATATGCTTCGTTTTGATGCCAAGTAACCTGTGTTTCTTACAAACTATTGGCAGATTTTACATAGCACCAAGAGGCAACAAATTATAATTGTTAACATATTAACCAATTAAAATTATCAAGTCATATGATTCATAAATCCTAATTAATTGTAACTAAAACTCATGTTTGAACAAAAAGTAGTCGTTTATTTAAAAAAAAAAACAAAAGGTTCACCAACAGTTTCCTGAAACAAAAGAGAACATTAAAATTTAACTTAACTTATTTGAACTCCACTCAAATTAACTTATATTAACTTAATTGAATATAACTTAATTGGACTTAACTTAATCCAACTTAACTAAGCCTAAGTAAAAATAGTGATGTGTCAGATGGATATTGGACAAAAGATGAAATTTGCCTAATAATATTACTCTAACTTAAGTCTTTAACGATAATAATTATAAACAACTCATGCTTTATTTGTTCAATTTATTATATACTTCAATATTATTTGGATGGATTTAAGGTTGAAATGAATTGAGTCTAATCAAGTTAAGTTTAATTAAGTTACATTAAGTTGACTCCAACTATTAAGTTCAATTATGTATTTTAAGTTATTTAAGTTAAGTTAACTTTAATTAAGTTACAATCAATCAATCAATCAATCAATCAATCAATCAATCAATCAATCAATACATATATATATAAAGCATAAACTTTTCGAGCGATATTAGAGAGTCCAATTTTTTTTAGAAGTCCTAACAAGAGTAGATTTCGAAAAAAAATTGATAAATAAAATAACAAATTTAATAAATTGAAATCCTAACAAGAGTAGATTTCAAAACAAAAAAGAATTAATGAATAATATTATCCTAACAAAATTAGATTTCTTAATATTGAATTTTTTTTTTTAATAAAACTATCCTAATATAAGTAGATCAAATACGGAGTATATCTTAGTAGAATTATCCTAATATAAGTAGATTAAAATTATCAAATAAATAATGAGCATTCGTATTAGTTGAAGTTATCATTTTTATTTGCCCCACGTATGGTATCATACATTTGTAGTTTGTATTCTAGCCTTAAAATAAATTTAAGAAGCTGACGGATAAATAATGAATTTATTTGAATAAAGTGTTATGTTAATATGATGTAATATAATCTTACGTAGTTATAAGGAGTATAAACTACGGTTCCATCAAAATATAATCACTAAATAATCATTAGAGTGTGTATATAAATCGTAAATGTCTCCATATACATTTAAGTGATGAATGCATATAAAACAATACACCAATCTATATATGTTATACTCTTTTTGTTTCATCAATTTACTCTCTATAAGAATGTAGAGATCATTAAGTGGAGAAACGAAACCGAAAGGCATTGAAGTAGAATTTGGCAGTTTGGACAACTCGAAGCTTTTAGTAACAATGGAGCAACTCATAGTATTATTCATATGATGAATTGCTGATCATTTCTAAACTCACGCATTAGCCTAGATTTTGAATAGGAGTAAGTTTGAAAGAGTCTTAGTAATTTAGACTACTAATTAGTAAAGGCCTCAAGAGTCTACATATGTTATGGTCATTAATTAATTAAATCAAAAGAACGCGCATTATGTTTTAATTTAACCAAATCTTGCTTGTGCACTATGTAGCATTTACTCAACCACGTATCTCTGTTTTAGTATTGGTTTTACATTCTAAGTAGAATAATTCTATTTACTCATATTTCTATACATTAAATTTATATTTACTTAGATTCCTATATATATAGGGGTGAAATTTGAGATAGAAGATCAAAAATTATGCAAGCTTCGAAAGTTTTTAAAGTATATTGATTTTTTGAATTTTTGATGTATGTATATATTTTGCTAATTAACCGAAAGGTAGCTGATTTTTTGGTAAAATAACATAATAAGTACTCAATATTTAATATTATAAATAGAGGGATTAAAAAAACTGGTAGCTTTCCCATATGTTACTCTTATTTTGGTAAATAATTTATCTAACAAATACTTACAAAAAATTAAGATAAGTGAAATTTTGATCAAATAAGCTTAAACTTGTTTCTTAGAAACAGGGCCTAAATATGAGATTTTTCATGATCTCCGAAACATCCTCATATCCAATTGATTTGTTTTTTATGTTTTATTCTGGCCGTGTTTACTTGCATTCGAGCCTATTGTTAGGAGTTGATCTCAAGTTCTTTTTTAAAAAAAAAAATTTATAAACTTGATTAATCGAATAAATAGTTATTGGTTCAAAATAAATATTAGCAATTAGACATTGTACCACAATGTACGTATGTAGTCCACCATTACGAGGAACATAATAATAAGTAATTGGCTCAAAATAAATGTTAGCTAAGAATAATAATGGTTAGCTCTACAATAAGAAAAATAAAATTTGATCAAAAAAAGAAATATATCACAAGTGTCCAATTATATCGCATTTGTCTTGGATGAAGCGAATATAAATAAAGTTTTAGGCTCAAACTGAATTTTAAATCATGTCAACCATGAGATTTAGACATGGGTAAAAATAGTATCAGAATTATTTAAGAAAACTATAGAATAAACGAGTGTATAATATTTAAATGGAACGAAACTATTTTTAGATCACTACAAGTTGAGGCGATTATGGTTTTGATAACTTTACCCGCAACACTAAGGGCATGTTATTTTGTCTATTAAATACGGGTATGGGAATGGTTAAATCCGTCATGTCCCCTTCCCCGTATGACTTCCTTGCTTTTAGGAGTCGTTTTTTTTATTATTATTTATGCGAGACTTGACAAAGTATTTTAGTCGGGTTATATTTTGGGAGCAAAAGTCATTACTTTTAGGAATTGACTAAATGTACTTCATCCTCTTCGCAATGATCATTTGTATTACTTTTTCACAGTCATCAATGGGGTAGCTTGACCATGATTTTAGACATATTAATGGTCAAAGTTATTAAAGTTTGACCCCTAAAAAGTAAGGTGGAAGTTTTTTAAGAAGGGAAGGGAGTATCCATGATAATTTTTTTTAATATAACTCATAATGTTTTGTTAAGAAGCAAGGTGAGTCTTAGACCAAGTGTGGTATGCCGATTATGTTGTTGAGAATTGAGGAACATTAACTACGTAAGAGGATTATGTAACGGGATCTGTTTTAATATCAATCGCCTTGGAAAATTCGTAGTAGAAGGAAGGATAATTACAGGTTTCAGAGTCGGCAAAATTTACTTAACCTAAGGATAGTAAT
This sequence comes from Silene latifolia, assembly GCF_048544455.1. Taxonomy (NCBI): domain Eukaryota; kingdom Viridiplantae; phylum Streptophyta; class Magnoliopsida; order Caryophyllales; family Caryophyllaceae; genus Silene; species Silene latifolia. Next base: position 245,898,885 of record NC_133538.1, on the reverse strand, counting down.
GACTTACTCGGATGCAAAAATTTCTTTTGTTTATAAGCGGAGACAATATACATTGAGGCCGTTCTACGCATGACAATAAACAAGAGTCATGCACAGTCACTTAATCATGTTGGAATTTATGTGCCAAAACCAGTATTTAGTAATGGCCAGCTATACATAGAAGCGTCAAAAACAATGTCATTCAAGGGATTTAGGTTCTCATTGATGATAGAGACCAAATGTATTAAGCCCACACGAAGAACATTTTTTACAAAGAAGTTTTCACAAATTTACAAAATTAGGTGTCATATTAAATATTTTGCATGAAACTTCAAAGGATAAGTAGTCTTAAGTATACATAGTCAAAGACTATTTCGGTAAAAAATTGATGGTGCGTGAAACAATAAGAACGATAACTCTATAATCCAACTATATCTCTGAATGTTATACAAGTGGTATAGTTAATACTAAATGTTACACCGTTTTTGTTGCGTTTTTCTTATTGGAACTGATGATTAATCGATCCTCATCTAAATCAACTCCCAAAATTTTGTTTGCTCCCATTTTCAGCATGATTTGAATTTTTGTTAAATTTCAAATTTTCTGTTACTAGACCATGGTAACTTAAACCAACGCTTTTAACGTTATCATAAAATACGAACTTGGTAACCCAACAATTTTAGTATTGCCATAAACTACTAAATGATGTTACCAAAGATGATACTACGTAAGTGCCCCTGGCTACTGGAATCTATTTAATAGAATCACATATATTTTTTATTGTTGTTTAGAGACTACTAATTCTATTGAAATTTATTTTGGATTTGATATTGCGAAAATTATATTGGGAGAAAATACTCTTAATTGTAAATAGTCAAGGTAAAATTAAAAATTATGTTGTAAGAGATTTAACATTTTCTCTGAACATACTAAATATATATAATCTTGACACCTGTTGTTTTACACAACACTGATATCATTTTTTTTAATTAAAAACCAGTTGTGCCTGTAACAATGAAAAAACTAACAACATACTATAATTATGTCACTTGATATTATACTATTGAATGACAAAGCTTTTATGCTAAAATTACTAATAATTCATCGGTGATCAATTAAACAAACCACGATATTTTTTTCATCAATGATTCAACATAATTGAATTTATTTTTATCAACTTTAGTATATGTTTTTTACATATAATCCTATTGGGAGCCCTGTGCATCGCACGGGCTTTCCAACTAGTTAAGTTATTACAAGACAAGTATAGATAAGTTAACTTAATTGAACTTAACTAGACAATAGTTAACGTAGATAGAGTCAACTTAATTAACGATAGTTAACTTAATTGAACTTAACTTGACAATAGTTAATTTAGATAGAGTCAACTTAACTTACTTAACTAAAGTTAACTTAATTGAACTTAACTAGACAACACTTAACTTAAATAGAGTCAATTTAACTTAACTAAAATTAACTTAATTCAACTTAACTAGACAATAATTAACTTAGATAGAGTCAACTTAACAAAAGTTAACTTAATTGAACTTAACTACTTAACTTAATTGGGGCTTAATTTAAATTAATTTGACTTAAATTCACATATAATTTTAAGGGTTATTTCACGAGAATAATCCAACCTACACCTCGTCTTCTCATATTAATCCAAATTTTAATTTAACTCAAAATAAACCATGTTATTACCTTCCTTCGCTCATATTGCACTTTGGTCATTTTTTACCTATAATATAAGGTAACTTATCAGGTAATCCTTTTTTTATTTAAACCTTCTTCCTCCTTCCTCTTCCTTCATTAACAATCACCGTCACCAACTAGGCAACCACCAGTCCACCACCGCCCCATTAACCTCAACCCATCCAACCAGCTTCATCACCTTCTTCGGCCATTTACACCACCATATTTAAGCCCACATATTCGCAATTCAATTTCAAAATTGCAAACCCTGATTAATTAATTAACACAAATTCAGAACCAGCTAATTTCTCACATAACAAAAAATTACAAGAAATTAACAACAATTTAAATCCGAGAATTGAATTTCCAGGGCTTTTGATTTGGGGTTTTTGAATTATGGGGATTTTTGCTGCGATTAAGTGATTAATTTGTCAACACTTTATAGGGTTTTTGATTTGGGGGTTTTTTCAGCGATTGAGCGGTTAATTCGTCAACACTTTCTAAGGGTTTTGATGAATTCATCATTGGAGCACAAATTTCAATGAATCATTGTTTAGCATCCATAATGGAAATATGAGTTTCACTAGGGATCAATTTAGATGGTTGTTAAAAATCCGGTGAACTTTGCCCATGTGAAGCACAACCTTCAATGAAACAGAAACATGTTGATTTACAGAAATTAGGGGAGGAGTGATGGTTATGCCCCTGCATACACAGAAATTAGGGTAGTAATATAGGTACCGAAGTGTTAGTGTTAATGGAGGGTGGAGGTGGAGTGAGTGAGGAGAAAGATAAAGTGGTAGTAAATTACTCCCTCCATTCAACTCCACACTACACATTTGCTTTTTCATGTTTGCCAATCGATAAGTGCCTATTTTATACATTTTAACCCCCTTATATTAGCTTGATTTTACATGTCTTTAGCACTTATCTTAAGTGTTTTATAGCTAATATTTGCATTTCTAGTTGTTTTGGATGTTTTGACATATTTTGTAGGAAACAAGCTTTTTGGAGCTAAAATACTACAAAGTTGCTAGAAATAGCAAGCTAAGTGGAAAGAAGACCAAATGGACTAAAGATTAGATGTTGCATGGACTTTGTACTTCAAGTTGCATGGGTTTTTGCATAGGAATTTGTTGGATCAATTAGCAAAATATAAGTGTGATCAAATATCCAAGTCAAGCCCGAATTGCAAGTCAAAAGTCAAGAGGAAAGCATGGGATTCAAAAGTTCTTAAGCTGCCAAATAAAAGCATTAACCGGGTGATTAATCGCACAATAAATCACCTACATAGTATTCTCGAAGTAATTAAGAGGAGAATTAAGGCAAACGATCGAGAAACACACGACCCTGATCGGGGTCGCCCAACCCCGATCCGGCCTGCATGCTCCTTTATGGCATACGTTTCTTCTTCCTCTCCTATAAATAGGAGAGGCTTTCAAAGACTTATGCCATCCAATTTTTACGTCTCATTTTACTTTACAATAGCCTTAAGCATTATATTTCTCTCATTAGTTTTCTCATTTTTAGTTTACAAATTGTTAAGCTTTCTCTTAGTTTAATCTTTTAACACTTTGTTCTACAAGTTATTGTTCAAGCATTTGTTATTCAAGCATTTGGTTATTATTTGTTTCTTCCATACAAGTTCATCTCTTTAAGGTATTCCTATTTATAGTTTACATTTCTATTTAGTTTATACTTAGTTTATATTTAAGCACTCCATTTAGATTACTCTAGTTTTTTTCCTCTTTCATGTTAAATCATTTAGTTCATATAAAACATATAATCATGTTTATCATTCCTCTTAATATAATTTACAATCTACACCTTAATATGAGTAGCTAAATCTCTTAGTCTAAGAGCTAGGGGAGCCATGCATAAATCAAATATATAACATGATAAATTAGGTTAATAATAATATTGTTCATATTGCTTCTATCACTTGTTTGTACCATAATGTTTAATCTTTGTTTAAGGCCTTATTCATAGATTAAGTGTGTTCATTCATTCGAAAAGTCGAGAGGCATGGAATCGAATTAGACAAAGCATGTGTAGTAGGCCGACCTAGTCATGGACGAGAGTTTCTCTAGGACTCGGTCTATGGTTGATACTAATGCTATAAGGTGGGTATCTTTAAGCCTAAGCAATTGATAATGTTATTAGTACCGAATTTATCATAATCATATGTTTACCTTTGCATGTGTAACCCGAACCCCTTCGACTCCCTTTTATTATATAATTTACATTACTCCTAATGTTAGCATAATATTAGCCTAGAAAATATGTAAGCTTTGGTTATTGATATGGGTCAACTAGTCAGACATCTGATACCATAAAGGAATTGAAAACGTATAAGAAATATTTGGTGAAAATTTGTGTGTGTGTGTGTGTTTCCATTGCTCAACAACGTAATATATACAACTTACAACCAATAAGATAACTAGTCAATAGCCTACATGATAGCTAACAAACGTCTGACTAGTTGACCCATATCAACAACCAAAACTTACAGATTTTATAGGCTAATATTACGTTAACACTTCCCTCATCATCCGTTCATCCTATTCTAAGGGTAATTATTGCCCTTAATTATTGTCATATATTTAGTTTTGGTTTTTATTTAATTAGTATATGATTTAATCATATATGAATGTTTGTTTTTGGAGGCCATCATTGAGATCCGTACGAGGATGAGTATTTCATCGATTTGGAATGCGAATAAGAGGCAACTCTTAAGGGCATGACTCGGCATTTCATTAGTTATTGTTGAGTAGTTGCTTGTTTTTGGTTATTATTATTGTTTTAATCAATTATGATATTTAATTTATATATTTCGAATTTTCGTTCTCATGGTATGAAAGTTTCTGATATTTTATTATATATCAAAATATATTTTATTTATGAATTTATCATATTTAGTATTGTTTTTGTTAGATTTAATGTTGTTATTGTTAAAATCGCAATATATTGATTTCTAGGGTTTTAAATTACTAATCATGGTATAATTTCGTCTTTATAATTTTGTTCTGGTCCTATGACAAATTTTAAGACTTAGAATCATAAAAGTTTCGATATTTTAATCTTATTAGTAATTATTATGATTTATACAATGTTTTATCGGTTTTGATGTTTATTAGGTATTAACTCGTTTTAATTTTTCTAATTTATGAAACCTATTTTATTAGATCTAATAATTCATTAGGGAATGATATAAATTTTGTTAAAAATTATTTTCTGTCGAATTATATTTTTAATAAATAAAATACAGTTCTGGCTGTTTTAGGAATAAAATTTTAATAAACAATATTTACTTTTTTTAGTTGTTGGATAAATTATTTTTGGTGTTTTTACTCAATTCCAGAATGTTACAAATTTTCTTGGGAACCGTTATGGTAAGAAACTAATTTTAGTAATTGAAATGGTGTTTTGTAGTTTTTACGATAATCTGGTTTTTAATTCGGTTCATATATCAAATGAGTATATCTTTTTACAAAATTTTATATACTGGTCAGAGATATTATAAACAGTACTTACGTTAAATTTCATGAGTATGAAAGTTAAACTCGATTTTTTAAAAATAAAACACTGTTTTGGTTAAACCGAGTAAATAATGGTTTTGTAGTTAATTTATGGAGAAGGGTATTATGGTCTTTTTTATATGATTCCAGAATGTGTTAAGAGCCTGTTTATAAGAAATATTTGACTAAAATTATTTTTCGTTTTAAATAATAGATTAGTATTTAACTTGGATTACCCAATTTGGTAATAAGATAATAACTTTTATTTTCTAACTTTTTAAATGATATTATTTATAACATCATACATTACTATTTTCATAATATTTATATTTTGAGAAGGTATTTATTCTAAGTAAAAATAGAAAGCTACTATTTTTGGAAGTTGCCTTCTTGTAAGGTTTCCCTTTTAAAGGATTTGAATAATGAACACTTTTGAAGTGGTTTTGAAACTTATGGAACAGTTAGATATATGGTTTAGAATAATAAACTCAGGATATGCTTAGTTTTGCCATTAGCTATAGAACTGCTGATTGTCATCGGTGGTCGTCTGGGAGTGTTGCACCCCGGGAGTTATGTACATACACTTACACTAGGGCCTCGCATTGCGGAGTAAGACGCCGCCCTATTATGGCTGTGGAACTACGTTACTTTAGCATAGTTCGAGTGAAAATCTATACTAAGACACTAAGCTTGTTTTCCATAAGGAGTATTTGATATTGTATCTTATACTTTAATGTTTCTGGGCTCGATTTTGATTTTCAACTGTTCAAATGCTTATAATGTATTGAGGTTTCATATTTCAAGTAATTGTGGTTTTAGCATTTGCTTGCCTTTAACTTGATGAGATATGGCTGGGAGAACGCCTGATTTACTCCCCACTGATTGTGGCTGTTATGTATATAACATGACTGGTATTTGTTTTACTGGGATTCGAGGAGTGAGCTAGTGAGTAGTTGATCCTACTCTTTTTATTTTCATTTATTTTGGACTGTAGAACCATGTTTTGGAGGTTTTAATTTTTAGCCCTTTTTAGCAAAAGTGGCATTTGTATCGACTACCTTTTCGGGAATGTTTTCGGTGGATTATGTTTATTTTAATCCGAGTTTGGTTATTTAGTTTTATCATTGTGTATTTAATCCCATTCGACAGTGTTTTCGCCACTATTTTGCACTAGATTTTAAAGGGGATTACAGTTGGTATCAGAGCATCACTGCTCCCGACGCTCACACTTTGATCTCTAGGCAAGAAGACCAATAAATGACTGATTGAGTTAAAATGAGATAGAGAGAGATGGGTAGAAAAAAATAAGGACTCGTTTGCTAGCTTATGTATTTGTGTAACTCAATGGCTAGCATTGAATTTATCTCTTGTTTCCCGGACAAAGAAGATGAAGGGACGAGAACATGGTGCTGCAAGGAAGATGCATCAGTGGTTTCCAGCGCAAATTCAGTTTTGCTCGGGCTGTTGGAGCTTGTGTCTTCCACAAATTAGTGTGATAACATTTGTAAATCTCTTACAGGTTCACAAGGGTATACTTCGTATTTAATCAGTTGATTAACGATTACCTAATAACGGTTGGCTTGCTAGAAAGTTTGACGTTATTATCATACAGATGGCGGTGATCAACTGGTCCCTAAAGGTCACACCTAAAGGATGTGTTTGAGAGATGTGGTTATGGAAATGTAATCACATTGATGCCTTATATGACTAAACAGTTAGTCAATGTGTTGATGAGACGATTATTTAATGCCGATTAAATAATATTAGCTGAGACGAATTAACTATCAATTTGTAAATTGAATATAATATGTTATATTTAATTATTGTATATAATGTTAGCTTATACGAATTAAGATGTTAATTCGTAATTAAACATAAACGGTTATATTTAATAAGCAAATTATAAATATGCGATATTTATGGTTAATATATATATATATTATACAATATTGTCATAATATATGTTGACAGACTGGTATTGATATATCGACTGCAAGCTGTTAAAAGTGGACTTATTAATACATGTCAATATATATGACGATTTATAAATAATACACACAATATACAATTAAAAACAACAACCAAAAATAAGAAGATTATATTCTAATTTTTGGTGGTTGTTAATTTCGGTCAAAACCGAATTAGAGGAAAGAAAAGAAAAAAAAATATCTTCCTAATAATAGTCCTCCATTTCGGTTATATGTAGGTAGTAGGAGATCATTTTGTTTTCTTCTTCAAACCCTAATTTTCTGACCTTGCCTCCTCTCATCAAAGAAAAACACAAAACCTAAAATTAATCAGTTAATTTGTGGATCGTTTCTAGCAAAATCAAAGGGCATTTCTCATATCATCTTGGGTGCAACTGATAGGAGAATATCATTGCGATATTGTTCATAGGCCATAAAAGCTAGGACCGAAGGTTATTTATTAATCCTTTACGATTTTGTTTATGCAATTCATTTTATGACTAGTTATCATCACTATATGTTCGTTATAATCCTTAAAGTTAAAGGGATGCATACCGATAAATCCCACAAGTGGTATCAGAGCTAAGGCCACGAATTTTATTTTGATGATTTTCATAAAATTGGATGTAAACACATATTAGGGTTTCGAAAAACAAAAAAAAAAAAAAAAATTACACGGCTGAATTTTTTTTACCGAATAAAAATTTTTTTGCGCCGTGTTTTTGTTCTTGTTTTTGATGCGATATTTCCATTTTGATTTTTCATATTGTTGTTTTAATCAGTTAGAATGATTATATGAAGAATTGGTAGATGCTTTGATTTAATTCGGATTAAATTAAATTGTAAATGGAATCGTCATGTTGATGATATAAAAATTTGTTTTTGCTATATAGTTTTGGCATATATAGTTAATCATGTTTCATTAATTCATATGCTAATCTCGTTCTAATAGCATCTATAAACGATTTTTGTTCATCTTAATGTTTTTGTTTAGGGCATAATGCCGAATTAAAAAACTTGGGGCTGTTTTAATTTTTCAGCCGAGACACAAAAAGGAAAATAGGGTTTCTTTATTTTGTTGTTTCATTTTTTCCAGCTAGAATTTTTAAAAAAAAAAATTTTTACTGTTCACGTCTGGACAGAAAAAATTTTTTTTTTTTTTTTTGTTATTTTTTTTTTGTTTTAGCTGTAAAACTGAGAAAAGGCCTTTTATTGGGTTGTTTCGGTTTTTACCGAGATAATTTTTAAAGAATTTTTTTTGTTTGATTTTGGCCAATTAATTATTGTGAAGCGGTTTATAATTAAAAGATACCTAATTATTTTAAAGCAGTTTAAAATATTGATGGATTAAATTCATATTAGAAGTTTAATATGAATTAAGATTTAAATTAATATGATTAATTGAGGAATTGTCACTTAATTTGATAATTAAATACGTGGTTTGGATAAAATTAATCTACATAATTAAAAAATTATGTCTTGTATGTTTAATTTAATTTTAGTTGATGCATTTTATTTTAGTTGAATGAATCGTTGAATGATTTTATTTACGTATTTTTGCAATCAGTTGTAATTTGTAATACCTAGTGTGGCCTTAGTCAAATTATGTTTTCGTAATGATGGGAACATAATTTTTAATGTAATTTTGAGATCTCGAATCTCTATTTTTTTCTTTAGTTTTTGGGTTTTGAAATTAGAATGTAATAAATAGGTTTATTATGTAAATTTATTTATTGTAATTTTCAAAGAAGACTAAAGATGGAGATTGGAGCTCACTCCCGCTACATGGATCAAGATGGAACATCAAGACAAGCTTCTCGGGTCCATGGATGGATTCCAAAGTTGTATTTATGTTCATTTTGATAGGATAGGCCACACTAGGACTTTATTATTGCTTTTACGTTTTTCATTCCTATTGCTTTTTATTCACATGATAGTTTATGCATCATTTTCCGCCTAAAACCAAACCACCTACTACTAAAATGCATGAAAATTGACACATATAGGTTGTATGTTAGTTTTCATAGACATACAGATGTCACGTGTTTATTAAGCCATCATCTTAGTTTGTTCATTTACGCATGCTAGATATTAGTTCACTTAAAATGAATTAAAATAAAGTTGATGGAATGTTTCTCTAAAACAGAAATTGAGATTAGTCTTTATAAGGGCAAACAACTATGAATCCCTTCTTCGTCGGTAGGCATAATATGACCCCTTCTACGTTGGGTAAGTAGTTTGTGTTGACTTAGTTTATCTCAACATTATAGTCCGAAGAGTTTCTCGTGATTATGATGGACTAAAGATAGAATTTACAGAAATTTATCGACCAAGAATTCTAACAGTAGAATTAGCCAAAAGGTTGGCTTATCAATTTACAGATAATTGAGTCTTGGGATCATTTATATAATTCTTGAGGAAAGTCAATTGTATAAATGTTTTGAGTCTTCGCGTTATGACACTAGTTCATTAGACTTAAATTAAAATCGATGCACATGCTTATTATTTATTCTTCTTTTCGCAGTGTAGAACACGTTTATATTACTGTTACAACAAATGGCTGGAAATAACGAAATCCCAATGCCTAGTGCCACACTTGGACGCGAGTCCTGGCTGAAAGTTTTTATGGACAACATGAATCAGTACACGCAACTGAAGAATGATGGGTCCAACTTTGCGGACTGGGAGGCAACACTACGGAATGCTCGCATCGCTGACGGTAAGCTCAAGTATTTAACTGAGCCAATACCGGTAAACCCAGGCCCCAATGCGGGAGTTAACGAGTCACTTGCTTATAGTGATTTCGTTATAGAAGCGGGTGTGATAAAGAACGTACTCATCTTTGCAATGGAAACCAATTTGCAGAGACGCTTCATTGCCCAAGGTGCGAACAAGATTTTCACCACGCTCACTAACGAGTTCTCAAAAGCACCGAGGATCGTTACTTATGAGCATACCTGTCGCTTCTTTGATGCAAAACTCCAAAAGGGCCAACCGGTTAGCCCACACATTCTTAACATGATTGAGAATGTCGAGAAGTTGAAGGCACTTGATTGCAAAATCAGTGAGAGCATTGTCATTGACTGAATGCTTCATTCTCTTCACGATGGTTTTGCCCTTTTCAGGACGAACTACTACATGAATGACTTGAAAAAGAGTCCTCATGAGCTACACTCCCTTCTCGTACAGACCAAGAAGGATATGAAATTGAGTGGGAGCATGAAGCAGGATGTTCTCACGATTTCCAACAAGGGTAAAGGTATGGGCAAAGCTCCAGGCGACCTAACTGTAGGTAAGCCAAAATTCAAGAAGCCAGGAAACGGTAAGAGTGGGCCCGGTGAGACTAATGGCTCACAGGGCAAGGCAAAGAGCAAGGGCGGTGACATTGAGTGCCACCATTGTCACAAGATCGGACATTGGAGGAGGAACTGCCCGTCTACCGTGAGGACATCAAAGCAGGCCGCGTCGTTCCTGTTGGTATGTCATCTTATATTCATATGATTGAGATTAACCATGCAAGTTTCGGAACTTGGGTACTAGATAGTGGTTGTGGTTCTCATCTGTGTAATCATTTGCAGGGCCTAAGAAACATCACACCTCTCTGAAAGGATGATGTGGACCTGCGAGTCGGGAATGGAGCCAGAGTTGCTGTTGTCTCGAAGGGAACATATGTAATCCAACTCCCTAGTGGTTTTGAGTTATTTATAAATAACTGTTACTATGTACCCAGTTTGTCTAAGAACATTATTTCAGTTTCCGTACGTGATAAAGACGGATTTTCATTTTTAATAAAGGATAATAGCTGTATTTTCTCTTTCAATGAAATGATTTATGGCAAAACGGTTTCCATGAATGGAATTTACATCTTAGATCAAACCACGGAAGTATTACACGTGAATAATAAGAAATTAAAGGTTGGTGACAAAGATCAAACCTATCTATGGCATTGTCGAATGGGACACATAAATGAGAAACGCGTAAAGAAACTCGTCGATAATGGGACTATTCCCGCATTCAAATTTTCTACTTATGGCACGTTTGAATCATGTCTCATAGGCAAAATGACTCGAATTTCCTTCAAAGGTGTTGGAATGCGCGCTAGTGACCTATTAGAACTCATACATACTGATGTTTGTGGACCTATGTCAATTACCGCTAGAGATGGCTATAGATATTTTATCACTTTCACGGACAATTTGAGTAGATACGGATATGTCTACTTAATGAAGCATAAAAGTGAGTCCGTTGAGAAATTCAAGGAATACTAGAACAGGGTTGAAAACCAACTGGGTAGAAAGGTTAAAGCACTCCGTTCAGATCGGGGTGGCGAATATCTTTCAAATGAGTTTGATCAACACCTTAAAGACTGTGGAATCGTTTTGCAGTTAACTCCACCTGGAACACCTCAATTAAATGGTGTGTCCGAACGGAGAAATCAAACCTTACTTGACATGGTTCGATCCATGATGAGTCACACGGTAGTGCCTGATTCATTATGGGGTTTTGCTCTTTTGTCAGCTGCTCTTATACTTAACCGAAGTCCGACTAAAGCTGTCGACAAGACTCCATATGAAATGTGAAAGGGAACGGTCCCTAACTTGTCCTTTATTCGGGTTTGGGGCTGCGAGGCTTATGTCAAGTGGCGACACGAGGATAAGCTCGTCCCGCGATCGGTCAAGACATACTTTATAGGTTATCCAAAAGGAACATTTGGTCATTACTTCTATTCGCCTACCGAACATCGAGTTTTTGTTGCGGCTAGTGCGACGTTCTTAGAGAAAGAATTTCTCGAGAACAAGATAAGTAATAGAACCTTCGAGCTGTCAGAGATTCCAGAACCAACAACCGAGGAACAGATGGAGGAAGTTGTTCCTCCAATTGATGATACGGTTAATATTCCTGAGGAACCTAGGAGGTCGGGTAGAGTCTCCAATCCTCCGGATAGATACATTGGTATGGTCGAGGAGAATGACGTTTTGCTCCTAGAGAGTAATGAACCCGCTACCTATAAAGGTGCTATGGCCTGTTCCGACTCAAAGCTATGACTCGAAGCCATGCAATCCGAGATGGACTCCATGTATGAGAATGACGTATGGGATCTCGTTGATTTACCTAATAAGGTAAAACCTCTACAGTGCAAATGGCTTTACAAAATAAAGCGTTCTGTAGACGCGCAACCAGATACCTATTGTAACACCCCCATACTCCAAGTGTCTTACCAGGACCACCCAGGTATAAGGATGCTACCATCTCGGTTACCCGAGGCAATGATAATCAAATAAACAATAATGAAACAACATTTAAATAGAAATACTTTAGCGAAAGGTTACAATCTCAAAACCAAAACAAAAAGTACGAATACATGTCTCAAACCAACTGTCTAATCAGCTAACTGAAATGTTTATTAAACTACTAGCTACAGCGGAAGACTTCGATCATCAGACCGTGGCATATCCCAGCTATCCCAGTAACTCGACTCATACCTGCTCAATAACTGCTCACCATCCCCGAATGGATCACCACAGTTTTTAAAACATTAAACGGGGTCAGTACTAGTCACACAATTTATAAAACCAACAGTACATTAATCAACACAGCTCAAACAATCACACACAATCACCCACTCCAATCAATCTCCGTCACCGACTGTCCACTGGACCAGCCCTGCCAGTGGGGGACCGCAGCCGTACCCACCAAATCCCCGCTCATCATACCGAGCGATAACCATATCCCATTAATGTGCACAACCCCTTCCGTGGCGGTTCCACGAAGGGCAAAACTAGGGCGTGAAGCCACTCCCGCAAGTGACTCCACTCAGCCGAGAACGCATCTCGAGAACCAGAGACAAACAATCACAACCATCAACAACAATCAATCAACAACCATCATAAAACCAATACGATAATAATCAGCAATTACACAACACCAACAAAGCATTATGGGACTAATACTGAGTAGGGAAACCCTACCTGGAAAGCACAACACAATGAGACGATCTCACAGCTGATATCAAAACGCTTCCTCTACGAATCCTCCTCCTAACATACAAACATATAATCACTACCAATCATACAAAACAACAAAACCCCCAAATCCCCAAATTAGGGTTTAACTAACTTTAAGGAAACATTATAAAAACGGTACGTAGGTCTTACCCTCGACGCAAGGATCACAAAGATATCAAGAAAGATAAAATCCGACCTTCCAAGCTCCCGGATTTGCCAACAATACGATTAAAGGGAATGACGTAGTTTGATTTCTCTTCTCACAGTGATTAGGTTTTAAAAAGTGTTTAAAGAACAATGACGGAAGTAATATATACTCTAATCGCATTAGTAACAAAACCCGAGAAATCATCCCCCATAAACCTGCTACTCGATCGAGTAGCTAAGGTACTCGATCGAGTGCCCCCTTACTCGATCGAGTACCCAACAGGTCAGAAACTATTTTAAACTGCAACTCACCCTTACTCGACAGAGTAAGGCCTACTCGATAGAGTACTCAGAGACTCATAAATACGTAGTATTACAGTCTTCCCTCCTTAAAAAGAAATTCGTCCCCGAAGTTCAAACCACAACAAAACAAAGACTCACACTACAATACTCTCGACTCAACAACCAAAACCAACGCAACATAAAACATGTTACTAACCCAAACTCAACCCGACTCAACGACAACAACTATACCGACATAACACAAAAAGGGTCTAAAAACTCTTAAAAACTCTTTGCGATCATCTCCTACCCCCCTAAAAGAAACAAGGTTACGTCCCCGAAACCATACATACCTGATCAAAAAGGAAAGGGTAACGCTCTCTCATGGCATTCTCTGCCTCCCATGTAGCTTCCTCAGTCTCGTGGTTAGACCAAAGTATCTTAAGCAAAACTGTCTCACCACTCCTAGTCTTCCTAACCTTCCGGTCAAGAATCTGCTTAGGTACCTCAAGATATGATAAGAACTCATCTAGCTCTAAGCTCTCTGCCTCTAACACATGTGACGGGTCACTCACATACTTCCGCAACTGCGATACATGAAACACATTATGCACTCTCTCTAACGCAGCTGGTAAAGCCAGACGATATGCAACCTCCCCAACTCGCTCTAAGATCTCATAAGGCCCGATGAACTTCTGACTCAGCTTGCCTTTCTTCCCAAATCTCATAACCCCACGCATATGAGACATTTTCAGAAGAACCTTATCCCCAACCTGAAACTCTATATCCCGGCGATGTAGATCTGCATAACTCTTTTTCTTATCCTGAGCTGCTCTCATCCGTTTCCTGATCATCTTTATCTGTTCAACCATCTCATGTACCATCTCTGGTCCTAGAACCCCTGCCTCAGCACTGTCGTCCCAACAAATCGGACTCCTACATCTCCTCCCATATAAAGCCTCAAACGGTGCCATGCCTATACTAGTGTGGTAGCTATTGTTGTAAGAAAACTCTATCAAATCCAACCTCTGTTCCCAGCTACCACCAAAGTCCATCACACAAGCTCGTAACAAATCCTCAAGAGTTTTGATTGTTCTCTCAGTCTGACCGTCTGTCGCAGGATGAAAAGCTGTACTCATCCTCAAAGTTGTTCCCAAAGATTCTTGTAACTCTTTCCAAAACCTTGAGATAAATCTCGCATCTCTGTCAGACACTATGTCCTTAGGGACTCCATGTAACTTTAGCACATTCTTTCGATAAGCCATAGCTAATTGTGCTTTAGTCCATGTATCTTTCATTGGTACAAAGTGAGCTGACTTGGTCAGTCGATCCACTATCACCCATATCATGTTGTTACCCTGTTGACTCTTTGGCAAACCCACGATAAAATCCATAGAAATGGATTCCCACTTCCACTCAGGTACCTCTAAAGACTGAATCTTACCTTATGGTCGTCGATGTTCCCCTTTAACTCTCTGGCATGTCAAACAACGGGCCACAAACTCAGCTGTTTCTTTCTTCATTCTTGGCCACCAAAACGTGTTCTTCAAATCCTTGTATAGCTTATCACTACCTGGATGTACTGAGTAAGGTGTACAATGTGCCTCTGTCATAATTGTCTTTTTCATCTCCTCATTATTAGGGACACACCACCTACCATCGAACCTCAAACTACCATCTGTATGAATAGAGAATCGGGACACTGTCCCTTTCTCTACTCCAGCTTTCCACTCAATCATCTTAGGATCTAAAGCCTGTTTACCTCGAATATCATCATAAAGATCAGGCATTAATGTCAAATCTCCCACAGCATCCCCTCTCTGCATCATATGTATCCCAAACTTCCCCACCTCATCTCTCAACCTCATCAAAGATAGAGCTGTACACAGGGAGTGTACACTCTTCCTACTCAAAGAATCTGCAACTACATTGGCTTTCCCTTCATGGTAGATAATATCCATGTCATAATCGCCAATCAGCTCCATCCACCTCCTCTGTCTCATGTTCAACTCCTTTTGAGTGAAGATGTACTTGAGACTCTTGTGATCCGAAAATACCTTAAAGGTCGCCCCATAAAGGTAATGTCTCCAAATCTTGAGAGCAAACACCACTGCACCCAACTCTAGATCATGTGTAGGGTAGTTCTCCTCATACGGCTTCAATTGCCTAGAAGCATAGGCAATCACCTTACCTTTCTGCATCAACACACATCCCAACCCATTCTTTGAGGAATCTGTATAAACCTCAAAGTTCTCGATCCCTTCAGGCAATGCTAAGATAAGAGCTGTGGTCAAACGCTCCTTTAATGTTTGGAACGCCTTCTCACAACTCTCATCCCAGCGAAACCTATTCTCTTTCCTCATCAAAGCTGTCATAGGTCTAGCTATCTTGGAGAAATCTTTCACGAACCATCTGTAGTATCCAGATAAACCCAAGAAACTCCTGATCTCAGCAACATTCTTTGATGCTTCCCACTTTGTCACTGCCTCAATCTTTGCCGGATCCATAGCTACTCCCTCCTTAGAGATCACATGCCCCAGAAAAGCAACTTTCTCTAACCAGAACTCACACTTGGACAGCTTAGCATACAACTCATGCTCTCTCAAAGTCTGCAACACAATCCTCAGATGCTCCTCATGCCCCTCCTTAGTCTTAGAGTAGACTAAGATGTCATCGATAAACACCACCACAAACTTGTCCAAAAACTGTCTGAAGATTCTGTTCATCAAGTCCATAAACACAACCGGTGCATTAGATAACCTAAACGACATCACCACATACTCATAATGGCCATACCTCAACGTGAAAGTTGTCTTTGGTATGTCCACCTCTGTAATCTTCACCTCATGGTACCCCTTACTCAAATCAATCTTAGAAAAGACTGATGCACCACTCAACTGATCAAACAGGTCATCTATCCTTGGCAAAGGATACTTGTTCTTCACCGTCACTCGGTTCAGCTCCCTGTAATCTATGCACAACCTCAAACTCTCATCTTTCTTCTTCACGAAAAGAACTGGTGCTCCTTACGGCGATACACTAGGTCTAATGTATCCCTTCTCTATCAGATCATCTAACTGTTTCCTGAGCTCCTCCATCTCTTTAGGACCCATCCGGTACGGTGCCTTAGAGATTGGCCCCGTCCCCGGTTTCAACTCAACGGTGAAATGTATCTCCCTCTTCGGTGGAAACCCCGGAATCTCCTCTGGAAAAACATCTGCAAACTCTCCCACCACTGGTATCTGATCAACTGTCGGACTCTCTATGCGGTCATCTCTCACAAGGCACAAGATCAAAGGACATCCCTTCCTCAGATAAGACTTCAAGGTGACAGCTACAATCAACTTAACTTTGGGTTTGACTAGAAACCCACGATAAGACACACTAACACCCTTAGGCCCTCTCAAAGACACTTTCTTTTGATGACAGTCTATCTTAGCTTTATACTTTCCCAACCAATCCATCCCGACTATCATCTCAAAACCGTCAAAAGGAAACTCTAGCAAGTCTACAGGTAGATCAACTTGCCCAACTATCATAGACACATCTCTAAACAACCTCCCACATGATACAGACTCACCCGAAGGTATAAAAACTTTCTCACTTACAGACTCATATACCCTCAAACCTAACCGTTTAACATGACTCGAAGATACAAACGACTGAGACGCCCCCGAATCAAACAAAACAAAGGTATGAACACCGTTAACAAGAAAAGTACCAGTGATAACATGTGAATCCTCCTCACCGCTTTCTTGTCCATCATGAACGACTTTCCATCGGTCTTCCGTCCACCTCCCAGACAAGATCTTGGTGATGTGGTCGACTTAGCACCCGACCCTTGGTTGTTGTTGTTGTTGTTCGCAGCTGGTTTCTGATAAGAATTACCGCCATTGCGGTTACCTCCACCCTGATAACTCTGACTTTCCCGGTTAGACCATGACCCAGGCCTCTATTGCTCGCATAACTCGTGCGGTCCCCGAGAATAGCTCCCCGAGCCGATCCCTAAAAAGCTCCGGCATACTCGTGCACTCATGTCTCTTGTGGCCTACACCGCCACGCCATATCGCTTCATCCCCCAACTACCACTACCACTCATACGGCCACGCCCAAAGGAAGCCCCAAAGATCAACCCCGACCCGGAAAAAACCCTTTAGCTTGATTGTGGTTGCCTTTCTTGTGACTAGATTGGCCTCCACCCTCACTCTCCGCCTTTCTTTTCTCAACACCCACTCTCTCCTGAGCCATCTCCACTAACCTCTCAGCTCTCCCAGCCTTCTCATAAGCTTCCTTAACATCAGTAAGGACTCCTACAGGTAGCTTATCCATGATCTTAGGGGTGAACTTCCTCTCAAACCTCAGCGCCAGGTTCTCCTCACTCAAACCCATATCCTCAGCATACCTAGACTTCTCATTGAACTGCTTGTAGTACTCAGCAACTGACATATCAGATGTCATCTTAAACCCATCAAACTCCTCCCTCAGCTTACTCCTCACATGCTCCGGTACAAACTCTTTCCTCATAGCCCTCCGAAACTCTTTCCAAGGTATAGCAGGTAAGCCCTGGTTCGCATACATCTCCCTAGCACTCACCTTCACCTTATCCCACCACTCGCCAGCTGCTTGCCTCAGGTAGAACGCAGCTTGCTCTACTCTCATCTCATCAGGACAATGAACCAGGTCTAGTATATTCTCCATCTCACGATGCCAGTTGTCAAGAAGGTTTGGTTCCCCGGTCCCCTTGTACTCTTTTGGGTTGAACCTCGCTATGTAAAGACTGATCTTAGAGTGATCAACCTCCTTGTCCTTTCCCACTTTCTTTAAAGCCTTAGTAAGAGCATCTTGATGCTCCAACATCTTAACGACATCATCTATGTTCATGGTCTCAGCTCTCGCATAATAAGCGTTTCTCTTGGGCGGCATCTTGAAACTATATAAGAAAGGGTAGACATAAACATACGTACTAAAACCTCAAAACACGAAAGCGGACTGCCCAGAACACACTCGATCGAGTGACTAAACCTACTCGATAGAGTAAGAGGCTACTCGATCGAGTGCCCCCCATACTCGATCGAGTGCCTCGACATCTGACCCCAAACAGACCTTCTGATCTCTAACATACTCGACCGAGTAGCACAGCTACTCGATTGATTGACCCCCTACTCAATCGAGTGCCCGAGGTACTCGATCGAATGCCTAAAAATACGATTCTGGTTGCAAAAACGTCAAATACCCACTCGATCGAGTCAGACTCACTCGATCGAGTCATGCTAACTCGAATATGCTACCCGCATGCTATATCATATCCCAACATACTACACAACTTTATAAACTCAACATTATACTATAGTTAAGCATGCGATTCTACCAAGCTTTTCATACGATCAACAAAACGATTATATCATGTTATCAAACGCCACATAGTAAACATCCAACATGCTTCATGTTCAAACAACAGTTCTATATACTTCATCAACCTTTCATTCACAAACTCAACCTCCTACTCCAAACATCCAACAATTACAACACACTTCATCACATCCACACACAAGCTAACAAACAACACATACGACCTTGACATACACCCTCCATGTGACCGGTTCAAAATTGTAGAGCGATTTCGCGACTTTAGGACGTCTCCCAAGCATTTGAATTAGCTCCTACAACCTTTACCCCGGGTTCATTTTAATTGACTCCCTATATTCATTAGGTTCATTGGTTACAGGTTTCAGGATCTTCGCTCTGATACCATTTTGTAACACCCCCATACTCCAAGTGCCTTACCAGGACCACCCAGGTATAAGGATGCTACCATCTCGGTTACCCGAGGCAATGATAATCAAATAAACAATAATGAAACTACATTTAAATAGAAATACTTTAGCAAAAGGTTACAATCTCAAAACCAAAACCAAAAGTACGAATACATGTCTCAAACCAACTGTCTAATCAGCTAACTGAAATGTTTATTAAACTACTTGCTACAGCGAAAGACTTCTATCATTAGACCGTAGCACATCCCAGCTATCCCAGTAACTCGACTCATACCTGCTCAATAACTGCTCACCATCCCCGAATGGATCACCACAGTTTTTGAAACATTAAACGGGGTCAGTACTAATAAAACAATTTATAAAACCAAAAGTACAGTAATCAACACAGCTCAAACAGTCACACACAATCACCCACTCCAATCAATCTCCGTCACCGACTGTCCACTGGACCAGCCCTGCCAGTGGGGGACCGTAGCCGTACCCACCAAATCCCCGCTCATCATACCGAGCGATAACCCTATCCCATTAATGTGCACATCTCCTTCCGTGGCGGGTGACACGAAGGGCGAAACTAGGGCGTGAATCCACTCTCGCAAGTGACTCCACTCAGCCGAGAATGCATCTCGAGAACCAGAGACAAACAATCACAACCATCAACAACAATCAATCTACAACCGTCATAAAACCAATACGATAATAATTAGCAATTACACAACACCAACAAAGCATTATGGGACTAATACTGAGTAGGGAAACCCTACCTGGAAAGCACAACACAATGAGACGATCTCACAGCTGATATCAAAACGCTTCCTCTACGAATCCTCCTCCTAACATACAAATATATAATCACTACCAATCATACAAAACAACAAAACCCCCAAATCCCCAAATTAGGGTTTAACTAACTTTAAGGAAACATTATAAAAACGGTACGTAGGTCTTACCCTCGACGCAAGGATCACAAAGATATCAAAAAAGATAAAATCCGACCTTCCAAGCTCCGGGATTTGCCAACAATGCGATTAAAGCGAATGACGTAGTTTGATTTCTCTTCTCACAGTGATTAGGTATTAAAAAGTGTTTAAAGAACAATGACGGAAGTAATATATACTCTAATCGCATTATTAACAAAACCCGAGAAATCATGCCCCGTAAACCGGCTACTCGATCGAGTAACTAAGGTACTCGATCGAGTGCCACTTTACTCGATCGAGTATCCACGTTACTCGATCGAGTACCCAACATGTCAGAAACTATTTTCAACTGCAACTCACCCTTACTCGACAGAGTAAGGCCTACTCGATAGAGTACCCAGAGACTCATAAATACGTAGTATTACACCTATAAGGCACGACTAGTGGAAAAAGGTTTCACTCAAGTCCACGGATTGCATTATGATGAGATTTTTGCACCTGTATTCATGCTACGTTCCATTCGGATAATCTTAGCGATTGCCGCATTTCATGACTATGAAATTTGGCAAATGGATGTGAAAACCGCCTTCTTAAATGGTTATTTGGAGGAAGAGTTGTACATGGTGCAACCCGAAGGTTTCATAGATCCTGAACATCCTAATAAAGTATGCAAGCTTAAGCGTTCCATTTATGGACTTAAGCAAGCTTCTCGGAGTCGGAATCATCGTTTCGACCAGGTGATAAAAGAGTATGGTTTCACACGATCGGTCGAGGAACCATGCTTATATATCAAGTCAAGTGGGAGCAATATTGTATTCTTGATATTGTATGTCGATGACATACTCCTGATTGGGAATGACATTCCTCTCCTATCTTCGGTTAAAGAATGTTTGAAGAACCATTTCCAGATGAAAGATCTGGGTGAGGCCCAACGCATTTTGGGAATCCGTATCTACCGAGATAGATAACGACGGACGTTATCACTTAGTTAGGAGTCTTATTTGGATAAGATTCTTGAGAAGTTCAGCATGACCAACTCCAAGAAGGGGAACCTTCCAATGACGTCTGGGATGCAGTTGAGCAAGTCTCAGTCACCCACGACGCCTGAAGGGGTTGAGCGCATGAGTCGTGTTCCTTATGCATCAGCTATAGGATCAATTATGTATGCCATGATATGCACACGTCCAGACGTGGCATATGTATTGAGTATGACGAGTCGGTACCAAAAGAATCCATATACCTACGGAGGACTAAGGATTGGGTATTGACTTATGGAGGAGATACTAAGCTATGCGCAACCGGTTACGCAGATGCTAGCTTCCAAACGGATCGAGATAATTAGAAATCTCAGTCTAGATTCGTTCTTACTCTTAATGGTTCTACGGTCAGCTGGAATAGTTCCAAACAGGAAGGTTTAGCAGATTCTACTCTTGAGCCATTGAAATATGATAAGCATGGAGGGCACGTTATTTCCATGAGAATTAAACGTGTTCCTGAGTTGTAATAGTTGATTATGAATTTGATACATTATCTTTTTCATATACTATTTATAACTTCATCGTATTAATATAATATTTTATTTTTCATGTGGATTGTACTGACAACATTGAACGCCAGAAAGTGAACTGAATTACATTATATTTTGTTTGGTCCGTAATCGCCTTAATGAGCTGATAATTCTGGCTATTATATTGTGCAGTCGATTGATAGTGGGTTCAACGAACCATAAGTCAAACAGTTGACTGATCGATCACAGATGCGAGATTATAACGATACCTCGTAGGACAATTTTTTGTGACAACGTAATGGAGTCCTAAATGTTTAAAAATATTCAGTTCCAGGTCGTGGATAGGACATCCATTGTGTTCCTAGAGTCGATTCTTTTGACTATCGACTGTCTCATGAGATTAAGGCAGTTTTTGGGTGACTTTGGTTTCTTTCTCACGGTCTGCCGTAACTGGAGGCTAAGTAGATTTTTTCTGGGTCATTTCATACTGTGCTTACATCTGCAGGATTTGAGTTGAGGAAAATATCCAACCTTTATCAGGTATAGTTATTTCTCAGGGCCACTCGAGGAGTTGTAATTGAAATGCATGGCCATGCTCGAATGATGATTCGTTTATCAGTTAAGTTACTCTCTAGTCGGGAAAACCACTCTTGATAATGATCGCTTGTAAAATACGACCATTGTGAATACAGATTTGCAAATTGTTTTACATTGAGTGGGAGAAATTTTAGGATATGAGAATCGGTTATCGCACATACACGTGTGAGGACAAGTGGGAGTTTGTTGAAGCTTGTGTCCTCCACAAATTAGTGTGATAACATTTGTAAATCTCTTACAGGTTTACAAGGGTATACTTCGTATTTAATGATTACCTAATAACGGTTGGCTTGCTAGAAAGTTTGACGTTATTATCATACAGATGGCGGTGATCAACTGGTCACTAAAGGTCACACCTAAAGGATGTGTTTGAGAGATGTGGTTATGGAAATGTAATCACATTGAAGCCTTATATAACTAAATAGTTAGTCAATGTGTTGATGAGACGATTATTTAATGCCGATTAAATAATATTAGCTGAGACGAATTAACTGTCAATTTGTAAATTGAATATAATATGTTATATTTAATTATTGTATATAATGTTAGCTTATACGAATTAAGATGTTAATTCGTAATTAAACATAAACGGTTATATTTAATAAGCAAATTATAAATATGCGATATTTATGGTTAATGTATATATTATACAATATTGTCATAGTATATGTTGACAGACTGGTATTGATATATCGACTGCAAGCTGTTAAAAGTGGACTTATTAATACATGTCAATATATGACGATTTATAAATAATACACACAATATACAATTAAAAACAACAACCAAAAATGAGAAGATTATATTCTAATTTTTGGTGGTTGTTAATTTCGGTCAAAACCGAATTAGAGGAAAGAAAAGAAAAAAAAAAATATCTTCCTAATAATACTCCTCCATTTCGGTTATATGTAGGTAGTAGGAGATCATTCTGTTTTCTTCTTCTAACCCTAATTTTCTGACCTTGCCTCCTCTCATCAAAGAAAAACACAAAACCTAAAATTAATCAGTTAATTTGTGGATCGATTCTAGCAAAATCAAAGGGCATTTCTCATATCATCTTGGGTGCAACTGATAGGAGAATATCATTGCGATATTGTTCATAGGCCATAAAAGCTAGGACCGAAGGTTATTTATTAATCCTTTACGATTTTGTTTATGCAATTCATTTTATGACTAGTTATCATCACTATATGTTCGTTATAATCTTTAAAGTTAAAGGGATGCATACAGATAAATCCCACACGGGCTGCAGGCCAGATGACCAAGAGTAGACTCAAGTCTCACAGTGGTGCAGTTGATTAAAAAAATGATTACATTGTGGATCCATCAGATGGAGGGACCCAAGGCTGGAGTGTTTGTTTTTCAGTAAGAAGATGGAGTGACCCAGTGAACCCCCTTGCAACTTTGGAAGCCTGAAGATTCCTTCTTTGTTCTCAAATCTTGATAGTTTGCGATCAAGGTTCCTCTTCTTTCACTCTTACAAATTTTCATTACCTATTCTGGTAAATGAATCCTTGTTTGCAATTCTTTCACTCTTGCTATTTATTCTCTTGAGATTCATTGGTTAGACTAACCATTTCCTGTGAACGAGATGGAAGTCAAGTGCATTTGAGGTTTAGTGGAGCTTTGTTTCTTTTGGTTTGAGGGTAGTGAGTTTTTCCTTGAATGACTAATCTTGAAAGAGTTTTTACTTATGGATTAACTTGAATGGTGACTAATGATTTATGAAGTTAGAGTTTTGGCTTAAATGTTTGCTTTGGATTATAGGTATCTTGCATATTTTGGACTAGATGTGATTAAGGCATTAATACTAACCATGTATAATTATTGGTTGACCTAGATTGATCCCAGTTTCAATTCTTATGCATTTAGATCGCTGAGATCTGATGTAAGGTTGTAACCTTTTAACTTTAGGTGCTATCACTTAACTTTATTTGGGTTGATTAGTGGTAACCTTGTGAATAAGAAATGTTATTGCACAATCGCATTATGGGTTGATTGTGTTTCTTAAGGAATGTAAGATCTTGAAGTTGAGGATTGTGTACCTTTCGTGTTTTGATGTCTTAACCATAGTATATGGAATACTTCGAGGAATATTTGGTTCAAATTACCTTAAAGGAAATATTTATTTGAGGACCTTAGACCATCGAGATTGTGGCTTAATTGAGTTGATAACCACCTAGTGTTGCAATGTTATGATTGGAATTTTTGCAGGGCTTCTAAAAGACATTGATGGAATGGTGTTGTTAGATGGTTGTTTTTGTTTGATGTTCCATAACTTGAGGAGTCTTATGAATTTAGTAACCTTGTTGCTTTGGTTGAGATCTCAGAAGAGTAGAATTGAATCTTTGAGTGTGGTATGTCTTATTTTGACTATTCTGGGTTTAGAATTCCTCTCGAGTGCAAGCCTGATGTGTTTTGAACAATTTTAAGAACCTTATGAGTTAATTGGATTAGTTGTGTTTTCATAATCTATGGAATTTGGTTAGTAACATTGTATTATGAACTACTTGGATTCTTACCATGATGTTTTGAGAGGTTGAACAATTATGTAATGTTGTGGATGGAAGTTGTATCAATCGATGAGATTTGAGGATATAAACTAGGAAGTTAGGCACTCTGAGGTTGACAACTTAGTTGCCTGGTGTTAACAAGCTTGGTGTTGGTTTCGACGGAAAACCTTCAAGTTTCACTTCTAATTTTATTATTGGTTAATTTTTAACTTTTGTTTTGTTTCGAAAGGTCTTAAAAACCATTTTGAGTTATTCCAGACTTGTTTTAAGTAAAGTTATTTAATGGCTCGAAAAACTATCAAATAGTATGTTGTATTTACAAATTGGATTTGTCCTAAGGTTTGAAATAAAATTTACACAACTTATTTTGGGTTTCGACGTTGGTTGGATGTTAGGACTTGTCATTAAAGACGTATAATGACTGTCCAGTACTTGCCAACGTTTGGTTTTGTGATTTGATTTTTCAAACGTTAGCTTGCCTTTATCTTGGACTACAGAATTCTTGTTCGCGGCACGTATTCTCTCGTACCAAGATATTAGACTAGTGATTTCGAGACAAGTAATTTTAATTGTTCTATTTTGAAATTTGGTTTAAAGATGGTTTTGACCTCAACAAGGAGTTTTCAAATATATTTGTAAGCTGAAATGTTGTAAAAGTCTTTGTTCTTCAATTTTTTTTTCTACTTTCAAGTTTCGAGGACGAAACTTTTTCTTAGTGGGGGAGGTTGTAACACCCGCAATTTTCTAATCTCACTTATTTGATTTTTGTTTTTAAGATTTAAATTTTAATACTTATATTTACCAGTTTTCTTCAAATCATTAATTAATGCCGTTTTAAATCTTATTTCACCCCGATTTCTTCTCGGACCGACTTTTTATTTAAATTACATTTTTGTAAGGAAAAATGGGAAATCGATTTTGGCCCCATTGATATATGGACTGTGTTTTTATTTAATAGACAAGTTAATTATTTAACTAGATTTATCCTTTTTATTCTTTTATTTGAAATCCTTAGTATAATTATTATTATTCTACCATTGTTTATTTTTACAACAAAATGGAGAAGATATTTTGGTTGTTATTATTTTATTTGGCTGGGTTCTTGTTAGGCAAATAAAAAAAATTTATGCTCTCTTTTCTTATTTCATATCCTCCTAAATACACCTTACTTTGTCTACATACATTCTTATTCCTTTGTCTATAGAAAAAAAAAAAAATCAAACCCAACTGCTTCCGCTACGTACAGTTTTTCAAAAAGAAAATTTACGTACGTGCTTGCTTACCAGCTTTTTTATTTTCGTTGACATAATAATTTTACAAACGTGCTTGCCTTCTTGCTTCTTTATTCGGAACGACCTTCCCTCATCATCCGTTCATCCTATTCTAAGGGTAATTATTGCCCTTAATGGTTGTCATATATTTAGTTTTGATTTTTATTTAATTAGTATGATTTAATCATATATGAATGTTTGTTTTTGGAGGCTATCGTCGAGATCCGTACGCAGACGAGTATTTCATCGATTTGGAATGCGAATAAGAGGTAACTCTTATATTCATGACTCGGCATTTCATTAGTTATTGTTGAGTAGGCGCATATTTTTGGTTATTATCATTGTTTTAATCAATTATGATATTTAGTTTATATATTTTGAATTTTTGTTTTCATGGGATGAAAGTTTCTTATATTTTATTATATATCAAAATGTATTTTATTTATGAATTTATCATATTTAGTATTGTTTTTGTTAGATTTAATGTTGTTATTGTTATAATCGCAATATATCGATTTCTAGGGTTTTAAATTACTAATCATGGTATAATTTCGTCTTTATTATTTTATTCTGGTCCTATGACAAATTTGAAGGCTTAGGATCATAAAAGTTTCGATCTTTTAATCTTATTAGTAATTATTATGATTTATACAATGTTTCAGCGGCTTTGATGTTTATTAGGTATTAATTCGTTTTTGATTTTTCTAATTTATGAAACCTATTTTATTAGCTCTACTAATTCATAATGGAATGATATAAATTTTGTTAAAAATTATTTTGGGTCGAATTATATTTTTAATTGCATGTTTATCGAGTGTAAGTTACGGCACCTTGCCACGTTTCCAGAGCTTTTGATCTGTCAAGAGCATCATCCATTTGCACAAACAAGAACACCTGAACTACGAGGATGGTTTTATTTTGCCTCATTAGGTGAATACGTAGGCAACCCTTTCTTACACGGGAAGGACACAACCATCCTACCAACCCAACATCAACAAACAAACACAAACACCTGAACTACGAGCATGGTTTGATTTCGCCTTTTCAGGCGAATACGTAAGTAGTCCTTTCTTACACAAGAAGGATACAACCACCCCCATATACAAAAAAAAAAAAAAAATCTCATACAAACCTCAAAGCAAAAAACAAACATACCTCTTTTCTCACGACAAAAAAACAAAAGTACAAGAGTAGTTTCTCCCTTTCCACAATAAACTCCCCTTCACATGTGCAAGTTTAGGATAATTCAAACCGAATTACCTT
Organism: Silene latifolia; assembly: GCF_048544455.1. Lineage (NCBI taxonomy): Eukaryota > Viridiplantae > Streptophyta > Magnoliopsida > Caryophyllales > Caryophyllaceae > Silene > Silene latifolia. The sequence continues at coordinate 245,871,450 of NC_133538.1, read as the reverse complement.
CGTAAAATGGATGGAGAAATGACAAATGTTTACAACATTTTCAACACAAGTAATCCTCTTATTTAATTCATAATAGGTGGAATTACAAACTTGGCAATGATAAGATGTAACTTCCCCATACACTAAGTGCCTTACCAGAACCATCTAATGAATGTGAATGTTACCATCTCGGTTACCCGAGGAAATGTATATGAAATAGACAATAAAGAAATGTACTTTATTAAGTAAATTTAAAGCGATACATGTCCAATACCAAAACTGTTAAATAAAATACAACTGTTCCAAAAATGCCAAACCAACTAAGTAAATAAATGTTTATGACATAGCGGAAGACTTCTAGACATCACGTGGCAACTCAACCCAGCTATCCCATGCGCATCCATCTCATACCTGTTCAATAACTCCTCACCATGTATATCCGTAATGGTGGTGATTTTGATGTAATCCTTGAATGATTATCTATCTATATAATATATTCATAGTTCACCAAAAAAAAAGAAACTGCTCACCACCCCCGAATGGATCACCACAGTTTTCAAAACATTTAAACGGGGTCAGTTACTGATTACACAAAAACAATACAATAGAAACAATACACAATCATCCAATCTCCATCATAACTCCACACACCTGACTACACACTAAAGTGTGTATTCCTGCCAGAATACCCATCTCAACAAGTATTCCACACCGCCAGTGGGGGACCGCAGTCGTTCCCACCTAAGCCCCGCTCATCTCATCCGAGCGATAACCCATGTTCCTAAATGTGCACATCCCCTCTGTGGCGGGTTCCACAGAGGGCGAATCAAGGGCGTGAAGCCACTCCTGCAAGTGACTCCACTCAGCCGAGGACGCACCTCGAGTACCATTGACAAACAATCACAACCAACTACATTATACAACAACAATCACCAATTACCAATTCCAATACGATATAAATCAACAACAATAAACAACCATTAACAACATTATGTAATCAATAACCGAGTAGGGAAACCCTACCTGGAATAAGCAACCACAAGACCGTCACAAGCAGCTAATCAGTAATGCTCCTCTAGGAAAATTCCTCCTATAATCACATATACATACAATTACCATCTAAACAACATAATAATCCCAAACCCCCAATTCTACCCAATTAGGGTTTGGAACAAACTCCATGAAACAATATAAAAATTATACAAGAATCTTAACCTTGACACGACGAACTCAACGGCGTAAAGAACACGACGATCCGACAACCTAAGCCTTTGGGATTTGATAATAACGCGAAGAATGAAACAACGTACTCTTTTCTCTCTTTGAAAGGTTTCTAGAAAAGTGAAAACTGATTAAGAAAGATGACGGAACCCTTAAATACCAATCACGCGTTATTAACAAAACCCGGCTAAAATAACCCGTAAGACCAACTTACTCGAGCGAGTAAGTGACTTACTCAATCGCGTGCCCCTTACTCAATTGAGTGTCACACGTACTCAATCGAGTACCCATCAAGCAGACTACTGTTTCGTATAAAAACATACTTACTCGATAGAGTAAGCCCCACTTGATAGAGTACTTATAGACATAGAAAACCGTAGTATTATAGTCTTCCCTCCTTAAAAAGAACTTCGTCCACGAAGTTCAACCCATACACAAAAACAAAATATACTAACTCAAAACACGACACGACAATGCAACTAAAACTCAAAACAAAACTCCCAACCGCAACTCAAGGCAACTAGTAACTATGCAAAACTAACATAAAACCACACCAAAACCTTATGCGACTATCACCTACCCCCCTAAAAGAAACATGGTTACGTCCCCGTAACCGCACATACCTGATAAAAAAGAGACAGATACCGCTCCCACATAGCCTCTTCCGCCTCCCAAGTAGCTTCCTCAACCTCATGGTTAGACCATAGAACCTTAAGCAACACTGTTTTCCCGTTTCTAGTTTTTCAAACCTTGCGATCAAGAATCGGTTTTGGCACATTAAGATAAGACAAGAACTCATCCAACTCTATGTTCTCCACCTCTAGCACATGTGAAGGATCGCTCACAGACTTCCGTAATTGAGACACATGAAACATATTATGCACCTTATCCAAAGCCGCTAGCAACGGTAACCGTTAAGCAACCTCACCCACACGATCCAAAATCTCATATGGTCCGATAAACTTCTGGCTCAGCTTCCCTTTCTTAGAAAACCTCATAACCCCACGCATAGGAGACACTTTCAAAAGAACCTTGTCCCAAACCTGAAACTCTATGTCACGACGATGTAAGTCTGCATAACTCTTTTGTCGATCCTGGGCCGCTTTCATCTTTTATCTGATCAGCTTAACCTGTTCTATCATCTCCTGTACCATCTGTGGTCCTAAAACCACTGCCTCAGCTCTATCATCTCAGCAAATCAGACCCCTACACCTCCTACCATACAAAGCCTCGAACGGTGCCATCCCAATACTCGTGTGGTAGCTGTTGTTATAAGAAAACTAAATCAGATCCAACCTATCCTCCCACCTACCACCAAAATCCATCACACAAGCCCTCAACATGTCGTTCAAGATCTTGATAGTTCTCTCTGTCTGCCCATCTGTCAAAGGATGAAAAGTTGTACTCATCTTCAAAGTAATTCCCATCAAATTCTACAACTCTCTCCAAAACCGTGATATGAATCGCATCTCTATCTGACACTATATCCTTAGGCACCCCATGCAAACGAGCCACATGCTTCCTATAAGCCAAAGCTAACTGTATCTTGGTCCAAGTATCTTTCATTGGAACAAAATAACCTGAATTGGTCAAACGGTCAACTATTACCCATAGCATGTTGTTACTCTGTTGACTTCTTGGCAAACGCACTATAAAATCCATAGAGATAGACTCCCATTTCCACTCAGGTACCTCAAGAGGTTGAATCTTACCTTGTGGTCATCGTTGCTCTCCCTTTACCCTCTGACATGTCAAACATCGAGCCACAAAATCAGCTGTTTCCTTCTTCATCCCAGGCCACCAGAAAGTCTGCTTCAAATCTTTATACAACTTGTCACCACCTGGATGCACTGAATACGGTGTGTAATGAACCTCTGTCTTGATCATGCTTTTAAACTCCTCGTCATTAGGAACTCACCATCTCCCATCAAATCTCACACTGCCATCTATATGAATGGAGAACCGAGACACTGTCCCTTTCTCTACTCTTGCTCTCCACTCCTCAATCTTAGGATCCAAAGCCTGTTTCATGCGAATGTCATCATAAAGATCTGGCTCCACTGTCAAGTCCCCTATAGAATCCCCTTTCTATATCATACGTATCCTCATCTTCCCCACCTCATCTCTCAATCTCATCAAAGACATAGCTGTGCATAGAAAATGCACACTCTTCCTGCTCAGCACATCTGCAACCACGTTTGCCTTCCCTTCATGGTATATAATATACATGTCATAATCCCCTATAAGCTCCATCCACCTCCTCTGTCTCATTTACAGCTCCTTTTGAGTGAAGATGTACTTGAGGCTCTTATGATCTGAAAACACCTTAAAGGTCGCCCCATAAAGATAGTGCCTCCAAATCTTGAGAGCAAACACAACTGCACCCAACTCTAAATCATGTGTCGGATAGTTCTCCTCATAAGGCTTCAATTGCCTAGAATTATAGTCAATTACTCTCCCATTCTGCATTAACACACAACCCAAACAATTCTTTGAAGCATCTGTATATACCTCAAAGTTCTCACACCCTTCAGGTAATGCTAAGATTGGAGCTATGGTCAAACGCTCCTTTAATGTTTGGAACGCCATCTCACAACTTTCATCCTAACGAAACCTGTTCTCTTTCCTGATCTCTGCCACATTCTTTGGTGCTTTCCACCGAGTGACTGCCTCTATCTTTGCCGGATCCACAACTACACCTTTCTTAGAAATCACATGCCCCAAAAAGGCAATTTTCTCGAGCTAAAACTCACACTTAGACAACTTTGCATACAACTGATTGTCACGCAAAGTCTGTAACACCAACCTCAAGTGCTCCTCATGTTCCTCCTTAGTCTTGGAATAGACTAAGATATCATCGATGAAGACCACCACAAACCGATTCAAAAACTGACTGAAGACCTGGTTCATCAAATTCATAAACACTGCAGGTGCATTAGAGAACCCAAACGGCATCACAACGTACTCATAGTGACCATACCTCGATGTAAAAGCCGTCTTTGGTATGTCCTCATCCCGAATCTTCACCTGATGGTAACCTGACCTCAAATCAATCTTGGAAAAGACTACTGCTACGTTTAACTGATCAAACAAATCATCTGTCCTTGGCAAAGGATACTTCTTCTTCACTCTAACCCTGTTCAGCTCTCTGTAGTTAATGCACAACCTCAAACTCCCATCTTTCTTCTTCATAAGCAGAACTGGTGCTCCCTATGATGATACACTAAGTCTAATGTATCCCATATCAATCAAATCATCCAACTGTTTCTTCAGCTCCTCCAACTCCTTAGGACCCATGCGGTACGGGGCCTTAGAGATTGGTCCCGTCCCTAATTTCAGCTTCACACTGAAATCAATCTCCCTCTTTGGTGGTAAACCTGGTATCTCCTCTGGGAAAACATTTGGAAACTCTCCCACCACTGGTATCTGATCAACTGTCGAACTCACCATACTATGGTCTCTCACATGGCATAGGATCAGAGGACACCCCTTCTTCAGATAAGACTCCAATGTTACCACTGCAATCACCTTGACTTTGGGTTTGACAACAAACCCACGATAAGACACACTAACTCCCTTATGACCTCTCAAAGAGACTCTCTTTTTGTGACAATCTATCCTAGCCTTGTACTTACCCAACCAGTCCATACCAACTATTATCTCAAAACCATCCATGGGAAACTCTAACAAATCTACTAGAAGGTCAACCTGTCCAACTATCATAGATACACCCTTATACAACCTCCCACAAGTTACAGACTCACCCGACGATATAAAAACGTCCTCTTTTATAGACTCAAACTTCCCCAAACCTAAAAGATTAGCATGACTCGACGATACAAAAGATTGTGATGACCCCGAATCAAACAAAATAACCGTAAAGACACCATTAACAAGAAAAGTACCCGTGATTACGTGAGCATCATCCTCAGCTGCCTTCTTCTCCATCATGAAAAGCTTGCCACTGGTCTTCTGTCCACCTCCGTGGACAGTACTAACAGAAGTAGACGGCTTAGCAGCCGAGCCCTGATTGTTGTTCGTTGCTGGTTTCTGATATGAATTACCGCCATTGCGGTTATCCCCACCGTTGTTGTTGTTCTGACCACCCTGATTGTTTCATGACCCAGCCGGCCTGTTACTAGCATAACTCTAAGACGGACCCTGAGAGAAACTCCCTTGTGATGGCCTCTGAAAACCCCTGCCCACAGCACTGGTGCACTCATGTCTCTTGTGGCCCATACCGCCACAGTTAAAGTAAGATATACCCCAGCTGCTACTACCACCACCTCGAACACGCCCATAGGAAGCTCCACCACTGAACCCCGACCCCGATGAGTAAGCCCTCGCCTGGTTATGGTTGCCCCTCTTGTAACTAGACTAACCGCCACCCTCGCTCCCAGCCTTCCTCTTCTCGGGACCCTTCTCCTTATTCTCCTTAGCCATCTCTACCAACCTCTCAGCTCTCCCGGCGCGCTCATATACTTCCTTAACATCAGTAAGGACTCCTACAGGAAGCTTCTCCATGATCTTATATGTCAAACCCTTCTCAAACCTTAAAGCTAGGTTCTCCTGGTTCAATCCCATAATCTCAGCATATCTAGACTTCTCATTGAACTTGTGATAGTACTCAGCCATAGTCATCTCCGGAGTCATTTTGAAATCATCAAACTCCTCTCTCAACTTACTACGGACATGCTCCGGCACAAACTCTCGGCGTATAGCTCTCTTGAACTCATCCTAAGGTATAACTGATTTCCTGTAACACCCCGTACACCGGGATCCCTTAGCAAGGACTATTCCAGTATATGAAGGTGTTACCATCTCGGTTACCCGATATAGTAGATCAAATAGACAATAAAAGAACACTTATAATATATATTTAAGTACACTTTACAACCATATACACAACCGATTACAAGAATGATAAAGACTACACTATTACTCATATCTCTGCATATCTAAACCAGAAGCATGGTGACTCGATTCCCTCCATGCCCAGCAGCAACAAACCCACTGTACCTGCTAAGCCAACTGCTCACCATCCCCGAATGGATGACCGCAGGATTTACAAAACAACAACACGGGGTCAGTACTGTATAATCAAACAAGACAAAAAAGATAAACAACCAGCTGATCATCCACCATCTTCGATCTCCAGAACCACCCACAGTATCTTATTACACACCAAGGTGTGTAGCCCTACCAGATTACCAATCGTAACAGGTAATCCTCGCCGCCAGTGGGGGACCGCAGCCAAACCCCACCTAAACCCCGCTCATTAAGGAGAGATATCCCTGTCCCTTAATGTGCACATCCCCTCCCGTGACGGGTTCCACGGAGGGCGAACTAGGGTGTGAAGCCACTCCCGCAAGTGACTACACCACAACCATCACAACACAATCATAATCACAATCACAATCATCACCGCACCACAACATCACATCCACCATCACAACACAATCATAATCACATTCACAATCATCACCGCACCACAACACCACATCCACCATCACAACACCGACACTCCGATGATCAGCAGATAACAACAATTACAATGCAACCACATCTTAAATCAACAAACAGAGACTGAGTAGGGAAAACCCTACCTCACTGTCAATCACGAAATGCATTCACATATAGCCAAGTAGGACTCCGAAAAGCATCCTACAACGATGACCACATCCTATTATACGAGTATTCCCAACAATATACTGAGAGGGACTACAAGACAGCGGCTTACCTAAAAACGCGGACCGACGGCGACACGGACGACGACCACGCAAGCATCCTTCCTATGCAAACCCCGTCCTTCCCGTGGTTGAGGTGTAGGCCACATACTTCAGAATATATAGAGGTAGAGGTGATAGGAGAGAGAGAGAGAGAGAGAGATATGCTAAGGTTAGAGGAAGAGGAACTGTTGAGAAATGAGAAATGAATAGAATCTCGCGAACTTGCGTTTTTATATTAACGCGTCAACAACAGCCATACTCGGTCGAGTACTAGCATACTCGGCCGAGTAGGCTCTACTCGGTCGAGTATAAACAATACTCGGCCAAGTGGCTGTTGGAATATGTGTCCTCCGATAATAATGCGATCACAATTGTCGATCATATTGATCACATGTTTAAATATCATTTTAAGAATACATGTGGGATGTAATATTTTACAGTCAACTGGTCCACACATATTTTTGTCAACTACTAAGTCGATTTTTGTTTATGACGTATTTTTGTTAATACGTTGATTTTTAATATGTTAAAAATACATAACAATTTTATGTGACATGTGACATGTGACATATGACAAATTGACAAAATGACAAAGATAAAATGGAATCCATTTTATCTCATTTGGACAGAAAATTAGGAGGGAGTATGGTGTTTAAATTATGTTATATTTTTGAGTGGAAAACAATATAATTACACCTAGCCATAGCCATGCAAGCCTATGTTTTCTTGGATAGAAAAACTTCACCATGCATTGGCTCCCTCCCACTCCTTCCCACCGGTTTTTTCCAAGGGCCTAATAGAGAGTTTTCTCTATCATTATTCATTCATACTTTTGCATAATATTTTCTAGAGAAAGAATTAGAAAATACTCTCTACATCTTATGAAATTAGAGAGATAAAACTCCAAAAATACTTCTTCTCTATACCGAAATTATAGAGTGCAAAATAATATTTTGGGTCAATTTTTGGTAAGATTAATATTGTTCTAGATCTAATAATATTAGTCTTTTTAGTGGTTACCTTGGGTATTCATCTTTGGGAGAGATTCTACCTTTGAATCTTATTCATCCATAAGGAAAGCTCAAGAACTATGTAAGGTAGGTGACCTTACTAGTGCCCAAATATCCGAAACATGCAATGTAAGGAACCGATTTCTTCTCTTAACTATTGATGTTTGCATGCATAAGATTAGTAATTTATTTTATGACTAAATAAATTTGAAACATATAAGAATATGTTAAAAATGAGATATAGATTTCTAACAAGCGGTATCATGAGCACAAGGTTGTTTGCATGCAAATCGGTTATTGTTTTTCCGAGTTATACGATTAACATATAAAACTTATAAATTTGTGTTTATTATGAAATATCACGAAATTTATTATGCATGTTAAAGTTTCTGGTCCTAAAATGTTTTAGGATATTTTGGTTTAATTTATGGATTTTATTGTTCATTTTACATAATATTGGCATTAAAATGATTTTTATGATAAAAATGTCATTTTTGGACGAAAATTAGCTAAACTTCGAATTTTTCAGTGGTTTTTGGATATGTTTTCACATATATTATTTTTAGATGATCTGGAAATTTTTAGAATTTGTTGAGTTTTTATGCTCGAAATATGAATTTTTCATGTTAAAAATCGAATTTAGATGAAAAATAGGTTAATAAGAGAAATATTTCGAATCTGGTCATAGAAATTTAGTATGTTGTCACATGCAATTTTACAAGATGGCTGTAAAATAATAGGCTATAATGAAGTCTTCATGCATGATTTATGGATTTTTGATGAAAAATAGCATAAATAGTGACTTAATTAGTGAAAAATTACTAAAACATACTTCATGACTAAGGAAAAACGTCACATGTTGCATTTTATTATATGTTTCAGATCTAAAATTGAAAAGTTGATGAATATAATTTTTCTCATGTTTTTATGATTTTTATTGATAAATCTTATAAACCGCAACATTGTTTTTCCCGATAACTGTCGAAATTTTTAACAATTTTTGAACATTATGAGTGTCATGGTATTTTTTCCAGAATGTTCATGAGTTTAAATTTCAAATTTTGAATTTATTTGAAATTTTTGTGATTTATTTGAAGTTTATAGCATTTTTATTGTAATTTTGAGTCCACTAATGAACAATTTTAAGAAATATAAGTTAATTATAGTCAAATTGTTAGTGGAGACTACTTTTGAGTCCTAAGATGGTTAGGGTAATTAACTTGTGCATAAATATGATTTTATGTAATTTATTGTGATTTTAAAAGGTTGAATCACGCAAATCCGTAAAAACCGATAAATATACTTCCTCCTAATGTCTATGTTTGCCCCATTTCATTAAAATACACCTCACAAATATTAGGACAATGGGGTAAACATAGACATTGGGAGGAAGTACGATATTGGCTCCTTAAAGGCGATTTAGCATAAAATTGGGCATGTTCATACATATTATAATGCTGCATTTTTTTTTATGATTGTCATAATTTTATCTTATGTAATTTTATCTTATGTATTTTTACTTAGTATGGCCTTAGTTTTTAATTGATATTTCCCGAAATGTATGGGAATATCGATTCGGTTGTAATTTATTGTGATCTCGTATCACCGTTTTGTAATTTAATAGATTTATTTTATTTTAATTACAAATGTATAATAGGAAATTATGTAATTTGTTATGTAATTTATTTATTACGGAGTTCCATAAAGACGGATTCATTCAAGACGACGATACATAAAGAAGGTGTTACCTCGAGATGCGTGCCATAACCGAAGTTCAAGGGACCAATGGAGTTGGTTTCCGAATATGTAATAGTTAATTAGATTTTCTATTTTAGGAAGGCCATACTAGGATTTTATTTTTTTTATGCTTTGCATTTTATTTATATGTCGCATGCATCGCTAAATCGCCATAACTAAAACATGCATTATCTTTTTAATCGACTAGATCGACCGTGTGAATTATAATTATCGTAGTTCACCGCTTTAGTTCACTTAAAACGTGATAGATAATAAATTGACATGACCTCTCGCTAAAATAAACAATTGAGACATAGCCTTACCAAATAGTAGAAACCATGAAGTACCAGTTTCGCAAGGGAGTTGAGCCGGCATTACCGTAAGACAAACCTTGTTACGTTGGTGAAGTGGGTGATAAATGTCTATCCACCGAATTCGTGTTGATGAGGGTTTCATCGGCTATCCCGTGCCCAAGTTGATGTGGATTTGGATCATGGACACATTTATTCGAAATTTGGATTGAGCTCAACAGAAGTATTCGTGACCGTAGTCGCATGTGTTCCGGGCTATAGATAAAAATTAGAGTAATTTTATCGACCGAGAATTCTAAAAGTAGAATCGATTAAAGAGTTAGTCCACCGAGTTATATTGATAAGGGTTCCATCGGCTATCCCGTGCCCAAGTTAATATGAATTTGGATCTCGGAATCATTTATCATAGTTGGGTAGAGGTCACTATGTAAATGCTTTACTTGTTATTTACAAGTATTAATAAAATGATAAATGTTAAGTTTTCCACTATTCCGTTGTTATATTGTTCTATTTCTTTACCACAATTCATATACGATATCATTTCGATACAAAACTCCATTAAAACATCGTAACTAAAGACAAAATTTGAATTTTCTTCTAAAGACCTCGAATTAACCATTGCTAAGGATCTCTTGCAAAGAGTATAGATTAACGTTATTCATTATCAAACAGGTTTTTGATTCTAGACTAACACATCTACTTACAATGGATTGTTTTTCATGTACTTAAATGAATTAAGTACCTTGAAGCGATAAATTGTTTTGGTAATTAGTTTTGTCAAGAATTCGTAATTGACCAAAATAACGCAACCACTTCAATGGAAGTTTTAAGACTAAAACGAACAAATGAATAGTGATCTTCATGAATTCAATTTTGCTTCTCAAAGCAAAGACTCATTGAAATGAGTGGGAGCATTCTCTTAAACCGTTAAGATGAGGACGAGGTTCAAGAAGTAAAGATTATAATGGAATTAATACAAGGTAATGTTAAAGGTAAAGTTGTTGAGAATGACGATACTAAACCTATCAATCCCGACCGATAAAGTTTCTATTGTCTTAAATGTTGGACACGAGAAAGGAAACTACCCCAAATTATTGAAGGATGAACAAGTTAGTTGTGGGACATCTAATTGGACCTTCTTCTTTAAATGTTTATTTGATTAACATAAAATTTTGCTAGTACTACTTCGTCAATATTAGAAACCGGTGGTGGTTTTCATCATTATGTTTGATACATAGGATGATTAGAATATAACGACTAGCAACAATGAAGTCGAGAGATAGAGTCATTGTGTATTAAATCTAATTTTTGGGTTTGGAGTTGTACTTAATTGTGACTATTAAGTACATAAACTCTAAATAAGAATACAAACTTGTTAAGATACAAAAGAGGTTTCACTTTTGTGACCCTATACACCACGATTTGATGTATGGCTAGCCCATTATCAAGGTGATAATATTCTAAACTAAACTAGAATGATATATCATGAAGATGATGCAAGACTCAAATTGGTAACCCAAGATTAAACCTTAGATTCTGGAATGATTAACGCAAAGAGTTGTCGAGTACTCTTGAAACCATTAGATCTTATGGTTTATGCGTATCTTGTATTCAAAGCAAGATATCTCGTGCCTTTTGGTTGAAAAGGAGATCGAGGTTGTAAATCATTGATCCAAAATAGGTTGATCATTTTCTTTTACCAACGATTTAGGTTGACACTAATGTGTTCACTTAATAAGGTAAATAGAGAAATTTTTGAAGAAGTTCAAAAGTTCGAAGAAGCACGATTTAGTCGTGATAGGATTATCAAAGTGAAGACTTTGATATAAGCCAAAGGAAATGTGTTATAGTATCACAAGTTAATCTCTCTTAGCACGCATTATGGAATAATGTGTGGTTGGATAAGAAATCAAACGCTATTCGATATGGTTTGGACTTCGAACAAGTTACTTTGAGTTACTTAATCATTTTGGGGATTCTATCATTTTGTCTAAATTATTTTTCACTACTACAAATCCAGGCAACTACAACGCCCCTTTAACAACGATTATTCACGAAAATCACAATAGACGTTGTAGAATGTATGACGCGAATATTACTAAAATCAATTATAACGGGTATGGTTATAAAAACCGTTGTTATTCGTTTTAACAACGGATCACACATGAGCAACCGTTGTTAATAATTTGGCGCAAAATTGGCGCAAAGTTAGTGAAAAGTAATCACAACGGTTATTTTTGAAACCCGTTGTTAAAACTAATTTAACAACGGGTGTTTTTTACAACCGTTGTTAAAACATATTTCACAACGGTTGTTGTTTAATAACCGTTGTCAATACCTTCCATACTATAAACCACACAAACACAAGTCTGCTGCAGCCACAAAACACAAACCTTAATACACAAACACAAACCCAAAGAAGTGACCAAAACACAAACACAAAACACACACTTTCTCATCGTCTCTTTCTCTCTTTCTCATCGCCGCTTTATCTTCTCGCCGTCATTTGTTGATTTCATCGTCTCTTTACGTACGTTACGTAATTATCGGGTTTGTTTCATCGTCATTATTTTATTTTTCTAATTATTTCATTTCCATGTATGTGTTTTTATCGACCATTAGGTTCCGTTCAAAGATCTCTGCTATATCGTCATATAGCTGCATTTATTCTTTCGCTCCGTCAAGCCATCTTCTTTGGCGTCCTTCATCTGACGGATCGAGCATATTAAGAGTCTTAAGGATGATATCATTCATTTTGTTGGAGTTTGGAGTTTGTTTTGAAAGATTAAGGAGAGGGTTAATTTATTTGGAGTTTGTTTTAGCAGTTAGGGTTTGGAGAATATATTGAGATAATGGAAATGCATGTTAGTTGAGATAATGCAATGTATTTATACTAAGCAATGTGTGGGCTGAGTTATTTTTTAATTAATATATATGTTAGGAAGTTGTGCCATAATCAGCATCATCATATCTCTCAATGCTGCTTCAAATCTTATTACTAACCCTTCTCATTCCATATTGTCCGTTCATATGCACAATGATGGCAGTAATAATCTGGATCTTGATGATGGCTAATCTATGGAGTTCAACAAATGGAAGCAAATCAAACAAGCATAACTCAACACTTTCAAAATGATCATTTCATTTAATTTTAAACCAAATACATTACAAAGAATTATCGAAATCAAAAGATGTATAATAAGCCTAACAACCCCTTGTTAAGCGTAAAAAGCGCTTCTCAACCTGCCACCAATCACGCCACTCTGGTATACCGCTAACTTCCGGGTAATTGGCTTCATATTTTGCAATAACAGATTGAATATATGCAAGGACACGACTTGCATGTGGAGATAAGGTTGGAAGAGTACAACTCAACATATCTCTAGCTGCAGCCAAGTTGCGAGTAACAGGCCGACGAGGGTATGAAGATGATGATGATGAGGCTTTGTTGACAAGCCGGACTACTTCACGCCTCTTAATCCAATAATTCCGTTGATGTTCAAGGGATGCTTTGATTAATGGGTGTTGATCGGCGGGAAACCCGGCGAGAACCTTCCCATCATCTTCAATCGTTTGTGTAAGCCATTCTTCGTTGTTGATAAAATTAGGGTTCATTGCCATGTTGTTTCAATTAATGAATGTTAGTAAAGGATGCTTTAATATTTATAGCTAGTCACAGTTATAAGTTTTTTCAAAACCGTTGGTAATTAATTTAAGGGATATTCTGCATACATCGGAATTCTAACGGGCCGTAATTATACATGCATCTAGTAATATTTAATTTAATTTTTTTTTATTTTTTAAGAACAAACAACAACGGTTATTTACAAACAACCCGTTGTTATAACTTTCCCCCCAAAATTGAGTCACACTTTCCACACCGGGTTTTTATACTTAAAACCGTTGTTAATATTTTTCACAACGGTTTCCTTAAGAAAACAAACCGTTGTTAAAACCTTTTACAACGGACGCTTTAACAACGTCCGCTTTTTTATATAACAACGGTTTTTTACCGTTGTTATAGCCTGTATCTGTAGTAGTGTTTCCACTAATCATATGAGATATGAAATGGTAATGTACCATGTTTGTAAGCTTACACCAGAAACAAATGCTCATTTTTCCCTTTCAATTGTCACGAGTACGACGGGTTTGCGGCTCGTGAAGCTGTCTTTCTAAAAATACAAGTTTATTTCTAGAAGACAGAATGGGAGAAATTATTCAAGAGCCACAAAGAATGTTAAAAGAATGTTATGTCGCAAGAAACTGGTCTTTCTTGGCTACATGAGACGTTTTGTGTAAGACGTTGTTTCTTCAAAACCTAGGAGGTTAAATTCGTCACTTGTTAAAGATGCTGAATTCATGCTACTTTTAAGAAAGTAAAGAGCTTATAACTTACAAAAGAAATCGTTTGATTCAAAGTTGATTACTTCTTGAAAGTAATGAACATATGTCTTACATGAGAGTGTTTATGTCACAACTCAATACAAGGCTTAGATCCATGAAAATCCGAAATTAAAAGGCTTGATTAGTGACAAAGGGTTTTGCACTAATAAAGAGATATTTCAAAGCAAGATTGGTTGCAAAGGGTTTTGCACTAATTGAAATGCTTAAGTCTATTTGGATCTTCTTAGGGATTGTGTTTCATTATGAGGATATGCATACATCAAGTGAATCTAAAACCCACTTCTTCAATAGAAGGAATGTATTCAATACATGTCATGAGTTTTATAGATTCATGCAATCCTAAGATAATGTGAAACTTAAGAGAGGATCTTACGTAGGACATCAATGAGTTGGAATCAATGTTTTGATCATGTTATAAAACTTTTCTCGATAAGACGAGAAGTTGTTTTTATACATGGAGTTTAGTGGGAGTTACGGAAATTTTATCTAGTCCGATATGTGGATGACATATTGATCATTAGGAATGATTTAAGACTTTTGGAGTAATATAATACATCTTGAATATCTGGTTTTATGAAGATTATAAATCCACATGATATTGGCGTCAATAAGAAGTCTTATGTTGATAAGATTCATGACTAGTTCAATTAAATTGAACACGTTTGATTGATTCCATTTGCTTCCGCTGCCGAATCAATTAAAAGGGAAATGATGGTTAAGATACCATTGTGGCTATGTTAATTAAGAAGTAGATTTTCTAGAATCGTTCTAGGACATAAAGAATAGTGAGAGATATTTGTAACGGAAATTGAGTACACTTGCAATCATGAGATGTGCAAGAGGATGAGTCCCGCACACTATGAAAACAGTGGGAGCTATTCTTAGGCTAGAGGGCCTATGTCTTGATTGGATCTCGACACATACTCAGAAAGTTTTGTGATGCAAATGTATACATTACAAAGGAAAACGAGTATGTAGTAAGGTTGAGTAAGGTACAAGAAGTTGATAAAACCTACTAACCAAAGCCTTCTCTCAGGCTTAACATGATAAGTCATGTCATTTCAATTGAATTGAAATGAACAACTACATACAAGATCAAATTAGATTATAGAACATGAAACAGTAATCAGGCATTGACTATTCATATGTGATAATCGCATTTGTCGTTCGAGTTTTTACTTTAAAAACTCTCCTTTTATACTTTGTTACATCTAAACGGGTTGTAGAGACAACATTGAACCCTGTTAAAGTGAACACGGATTAGCATTGTATTCGCCCATAGTCACTTGTATGAGGTGACGTCTCGAAGTGACTAGAGTGTGATGCGATTGATGGCAAGTTCAAGTGCCATAGAGTCATGTGAGATGACTAGTCGATCACATAGGCAGACTGTTAGGAACACTTTGTCGGGCCTTATGACCGCTTATAGAGTTCTGGCAAATTTATATAGCCTGATCGTGGCGAGAGCTACTATAGTATTCTAAGGAGTCGATTCTTTTAACTAAAGACTGTTCGCCTAAGATGGCACAGTTTCAGATTAACTTTGAGTTGTGTTACTACGACCTTCGTAAATGGGGTCAAATGGGCATATTTTGGGTTATGATGGCTGTGGCTAGTTGAAGGGAATGAGTGCGATAGGAATTGTCCACCCCTTTGTCAGGGTTAAAACAATATCTCAGGGCCACTCGAGGAGTAATGAACTGGAAATGCGTGGCCACGCTCGGAATGAATCCATGGTGGATAAATCCGGTCAATCAGTTATTCTCCAGATCGAGGAAACCACTCTCGATATGATCACTTGCAAGTACGGCCCGAAAGCAGTGGGAGATAGTAATAGGACAAGAGAATTGGTGACGCACACTTGTCGAGGACAAGTGGGAGATTGTTGGAATATGTGTCCTCCGACAATAATGCGATCACAATTGTCGATCATATTGATCACATGTTTAAATCTCATTTTAAGAATACATGTGGGATGTAATATTTTACAGTCAACTGGTCCACACATATTGGTAATGATTGGCTGACTAGAGTTTGACATTACTGTCGTGAGACGGTGGTGACCAGTTGATCCCCTTAGGTCATACCTAAAGGGTAACACACTTAATTG
This sequence comes from Silene latifolia, assembly GCF_048544455.1. Taxonomy (NCBI): domain Eukaryota; kingdom Viridiplantae; phylum Streptophyta; class Magnoliopsida; order Caryophyllales; family Caryophyllaceae; genus Silene; species Silene latifolia. The sequence continues at coordinate 245,854,949 of NC_133538.1, read as the reverse complement.
ATCATTTAATTGATCGTATGACGATACGGGTTAATTAAATTACTTAAAATTGACGGACGATTTTGGAAGTAATATTTACGTGTCTTATTGAAATTTGATTAAATAAGATACAGTCTAAGTAATCGAATTGTTTCATTACTTAGATGAAATTATTGTTTAAGGAAACAATTTCATTTGAATGAAATAAATTATTATAAATACAAGATGTTGTGATTTATAAGTTGGTAAAATTTTTGGTACAAGTAATTATGAATTACTAAGTCGATTTTTGTTTATGACGTATTTTTGTTAATACGTTGATTTTTAATATGTTAAAAATACATAACAATTTTATGTGACATGTGACATGTGACATATGACAAATTGACAAAGATAAAATGGAATCCATTTTATCTCATTTGGACCGAAAATTAGGAGGGAGTATGGTGTTTAAATTATGTTATATTTTTGAGTGGAAAACAATATAATTACACCTAGCCATAGTCATGCAAGCCTATGCTTTCTTGGATAGAAAAACTTCACCATGCATTGGCTCCCTCCCACTCCTTCCCACCGGTTTTTTCCAAGGGCCTAATAGAGAGTTTTCTCTATCATTATTCATTCATACTTTTGCATAATATTTTCTAGAGAAAGAATTGGAAAATACTCTCTACATCTTATGAAATTAGAGAGATAAAACTCCAAAAATACTTCTTCTCTATACCGAAATTATAGAGTGCAAAATAATATTTTGGGTCAATTTTTGGTAAGATTAATATTGTTCTAGATCTAATAATATTAGTCTTTTTAGTGGTTACCTTGGGTATTCATCTTTGGGAGAGATTCTACCTTTGAATCTTGTTCATCCATAAGGAAAGCTCAAGAACTATGTAAGGTAGGTGACCTTACTAGTGCCCAAATATCCGAAACATGCAATGTAAGGAACCGATTTCTTCTCTTAACTATTGATGTTTGCATGCATAAGATTAGTAATTTATTTTATGACTAAATAAATTTGAAACATATAAGAATATGTTAAAAATGAGATATATATTTCTAACAGTAGCCTCTGCTAGGTCGAGTAAACACTTCGGTAAGGTACCTATTCTAACCTAGTCTCTCACCTATTCCTTCCTAAGGTCTTTCTTGGTCAAAGGGTCGGTCACAAGAGTCCTTAAATTTCCTGGGTATTACATTTCCCTTGTCTCACATATAGGTCGAAGGCGCTCTCTCTAACCTTATCCCACCACTCTCCTGCCACATCTCTCAAACAGAACGTAGCTTGTTCCACTCTAAAGTCCTCAGGGTAATGAACCACATTAAGAATATTCTCCATCTCTCTGTGCCAATTGTCGAGCAAAATTGGCGTTCCGGTGCCCATGTATTCTTTTGGGTTGAAATGGGCTATGGTAACACTCATCTTAGCAAAATCCACCCTAGCCTCCTTATCCTTCCCAAACTTTTTCAAGGCCCCAGTAAGCGCCTCTTGATGCTCAAGCATCTTGGCTATCTCATCAATACTCATCATCTCGGCCCTAGCATACAACGCAGATCTCTTTGGTGGCATCTTTGAACTATATAAGAGAAGAGGTAAACATAAACACACATCCCATAACTTAAACACGTATATGACCTGAGCAGCTCACACTCGACCGAGAAACACCACCTACTCGATCGAGTTGAGGCCACTCGATTGAGTTGCCCTCTTACTCGATCGAGTGCCTCGACTCCAGAACCTGACCAGAAAGCATAAAAAACCTTACTCGATCGAGCCCCTTACTTACTCGATCGAGTAGACCTCGCTCAATTGAGTCCCCCTACTTACTCGATCGAGTGCCCAAAAATAGCAGACTGTCCAGAAACGATATACACCCCACTCGATCGAGTCCTACCCACTCGATCGAGTCCCTCTCCTACTCGATCGAGTGCCCCCACTCGATCGAGTCATGCTGACTCGTATGCTACCCGCATGTTCAACTCAGATACTTCCCACAACAACTATATATAAAACGATAGGCATACGTATATACAACAAGCAAAATCCTATTTCACATGTTTCTAATAAGCCACATTAGAAATCAATCATCATGCAATTCCGTTATTCATATCAACACATATACTCATGTTACTTACTCACCTTTCACCACAACATTCTCCATTCTCCACATGCATTCATCCACTGATTTATACAACACATTTCAACATAGATATGCAACATAACTTAAATAAACACATAGCGACCCCAGACACACCTTATAGTGACCGGTTCAAAGTTGTAGGGCGAGATCGCGACTTTAGGACGTCTCCCAAGTCTTTGCATTAGCTCCTAACAACTCCTACCCGGGTTCATTTTATTTTCACTCCCTAGATTCATTGGGTTCGTTAGTTACCGGTTCCAAAATCGTCGCTCTGATACCACTTTGTAACACCCCCATACACTAAGTGCATTACCAGGACCACCTAATGCATGTGAATGCTACCATCTCGGTTACCCGAGGTAATATATATCAAATAGACAATAACGAAACATACTTTATTAAGTAAATTAAAGTGATACATGTCCAATACCAAAACTGTTAAATAAAATACAACTGTTCCAAAAAGGCCAAAGCAACTAAGTAAATAAATGTTTATGACAAAGCGGAAGACTTCTAGACATCACGTGCCAACTCAACCCAGCTATCCTGTGCACATCCATCTCATACCTATTCAATAACTGCTCACCACCCCCGATTGGATCAGCACAGTTTTCAAAACATTTAAACGGGTCAGTTACTGATTACACAAAAACAATACAATAGAAATAATACACAATCATCCAATCTCCATCATAACTCCACACACTTGACTAGAAACTTAACTGTGTAGTCCTGCCAGAATACCCATCTCAACAAGAATTCCACACTGCCAGTGGAGGACCGCAGCCGTTCCCACCTAAGCCCCGCTCATCTCATTCGAGTGATAACCCATGTTCCTAAATGTGCACATCCCCTCTGTGGCGGGTTCCATAGAGGGCGAATCAAGGGCGTGAAGCCACTCCCGCAAGTGACTCCACTCAGCCAAGGATGCACCTCGAGTACCATAGACAAACAATCACAACCAACTATATTATACAACAACAATAACCAATTACCAATTCCAATACGATATGAATCAACAACAATAAAAAACCATCAACAACATTATGTAATCAATAACCGAGTAGGGACACCCTACCTGGAATAAGCAACCACAAGACCGTCACAGGCAGCTAATCAGTGATGCTCCTCTATGAAACCTCCTCCTATAATCACATATACATACAATTACCATCTAAACAACATAATACTCCCAAAACCCCTAATTCTACCCAATTAGGGTTTTGAACAAACTCAACGAAACAATATAAAAATTATACAAGCATCTTACCCTTGACACGACGGACTCAACGGCGTAAAGAACACGACGATCCAATAACCTTAGCCTTTGTGATTTGATAATAACGCGAAGAGTGAAACAACGTACTCTTTTCTCTCTTTGAAAGGTTTTTAGAAAAGTGAAAAGTGATTAAGAAAGATGACGGAACCCTTAAATACCAATCACGCGTTATTTACAAAACCCGGCTAAAATAACCCGTAAGACCAACTTACACGATCGAGTAAGTGACTTACTCGATCGAGTGCCCCTTACTCGATCGAGTGCCACACGTACTCGATCGAGTACCCATCAGGCCGACTATTGTTTTGTATAAAAACATACTTACTGGACAGAGTAAGCCCCACTCGATAGAGTACCCATAGACATAGAAAACCGTAGTATTAAATAAGAGGCTAAACGAGTCCATGACTTGCAAAGCTAGAGCGCCGACTGGGACATTCTACATAGAAAAACTAACACACACACACACACACACACACACACACACACACACACACACACACACACACACACACACACACAAACAAACACATAATACATAACTAATACGACATAATAACGATACACACACAAATACTAATACAACATAATAATAATAATAAAAGGGGGACGTAGATCTTCACTCCTCCATCCTACCCTTGCCTTTGCCTTCAGGGTACATCTTCCCTTTATTTTTCTTGCTAGCTCGCCGAGCACGAGTTTCTTCCTCAGAACGGATCCTCAACGGATCCACAATGACTACGGCATTCGGGCTTCTACACGGGCCAATACCCGGCCAAAGTAGAGCCCACACGCGGCCCAACGCCTCTTTAAGACTCAAGCTCCTCTTCTTTGGCGGCCTCATCACATTTGGACTCACATTATCTTCAAACTCATCAAAGAAGGCACGATTAGCCTTGGCCGCTTCCCTATACTTCAAGTCGTTGTCTTCGTCCTTGAGGAACTTTGACCTTTTTCCAAGGTGGAAGCTCTTGACCATTGGACAAAAGCAGGAGTCACCCATGTTGTGAGAACGGGATTGGACACCTCCCAAGTTGGCCGAGTGGCCCACCACCTCTCAAAAGACTCCACTAGCTTGGAGTTTCAGAACGCCCACTCTTGGACAAGAGTATCTTGAGCGGGCACCTTTTCTGGGCGGCCCATTTGCCTCATGACCCTTTCTGGATAAATGAAGGAAGCAACCTTCAAACCAACGGTCATCAAAGAGCAAGAAGAAGAGCCTGAAGCGGGTAATCCCGTGAATGATCTCAAACGCCACCACGACACCACCCAACGGACGCGAGGGCCGCCCTCCTCCACCAACTTCGAGCTCCAACAGGCCTCGGTGCAAGGAAAGCTATCCGCATACAACTTTTTCCTTATGGTAAGGTGATGGAAAGAATAAGAAGAAGCATCAATTAGAGGCTCAACATACATATGCCTCTCCATAAGCCATATTTGGAGGATTCTGGGAAATCCAAATGATGGTGAATCTCAACAAGGCACCTTCTTGTCTAAGGCTTGGACAATCTCGCCAAGCACCAAGACGAGTCCTGTCCATGCTCCATTTGTTCAATGATGTGAATGAGGGTCATACTTACATACCATTTCGGTCCCTCCTTCTTCAAAACATCAACAAGAAGATATACATGCACTAGGCAAAAGGCAAGGGCCCTTTCCTAGCAAACTCCGAAACATTAGTATCCAACCGATTGGAAAAGATGTTGATAATGGACAACATGTCAACACCATGAAGAGCAAGTAGATAATTCATTTGGCTCATCGACAAGCCAAGCAAGGAGTGGAATATCTCCTTATAGCACAACCGAGTCGGAGGAAGCACCAGAGCGTAACCCGGCCACTCTCCAATGGCACCTACTTATTCGGCAAGCGGACAAATTTCTCCTTTTGGGAAGACGAAAACATGGTGTTTCATATCGCAAAATCGAGAACATGCATCAAGGAATGAAGATTGAACCTTGACTTGGTGACGCACCAACAATTGACCAACTCCCATTACATCGACTTGATATTTTTCGGGAGGCGATAAATCCCGACACCAATGTCGCAACCTACCTTCGAAAGTTTCCATGAATTTTTGTGGAAGAAGAGAAGTTTTCGTAGAGATTTTTGTGTTTCAAATGATGAAACAATCAAGTACAAACTCACTACTTATAGAAAATAATCATCACTTTTTTTCAGAAAAAATGGGGAGGCCCTTTGCATCACCCTGAAGCTCGCGCCTCTTTAGGCTGCATCTATGGATTCAAACCTTGACTTGCCCTTGTCTAGTTGTGTTTTCTTCTGACACCTCTTTTTCCTCGCCATAATGCTATCGCCTCTTATGGCTGGCCCAGGAATTTTTGTGTTATCTTACACTCACATTTCCTTGGATTCACGTCTTACGAAATTCAACACGGTTTTCATGACTCACCTTTAAACATACGAGTTTCCTTTTCTTTTTTAAAAAGGAGGGAAGTGCTAGTCGCCCCGATCCGCGACGGATCGATTCTCTTCTGAAATTTTTTTCGCAAAATCAATTTTACAAATTTCAATCTCGCAAATCTTTCTCGCATGTTCGAGTCTTGATTTTGAAATATTCAAAAATCAAAACCTTCACAAATTTGATGCGGTTTTTTGAGTTAATTTAAATCAAACAAGAATTAATTTCTCCAAAATTTCAAAACAATTCCCTTTTGAAAAATCGAAGAGTGACGTTTTGTCGTAGAATTTTCAAAAATCCAATTTCAAATGAGAAATTTAAAATTTTTAACTTCGAGTCATCGCGGTTATTTCGACAGCATTTTTGCCTGTTTTTACGTGTTTATATGCATATATGAATGCGTATGTGCTACTTGTTGCCTGTTTTCTACGCTAACATTGCAGGTACAAATACCAAGGCAAGTGGGAAATCATACGTCGACCGCACTTCCCCGAAATACAACACAAAAAGGCGAAGCCCAAAAAAAACTACAAACCAAAAAACACAAAAGGCCATATACACAAAACCACCTCATGCAAAATACACTGACGTACATTTGATAAAAACGACTGACCATACAAACAGAGTCTGATACAGACACTCATTTGACACAACTAACCATACAAAATGGCTCCGATACAAATATTTATCATACAGACACTAGCCTAAAACAATGAACTGGGGGCTATCTGCCACCTACCAAACAAGACACTCCCCGTCTCACCAACCAAATAGAAAAGGAGCAACATGAAAAGAAAGGGAGTAACAGCGGAAGCAGAGGAGGTTACCACGACGATAACCCCTCCTTCCTACTCCGAGACAAAAAGAGAAAAAAATGTTTCGCAGATTTTGGACGACGTAATGATCAGGGGCCGTGACACAGTGCATCGTCCCAATGTTGAGCCCCGATCATCTGAATTCAGTGATGATTGAAAGCTACAACACAGTGCGCCACCCTGATGTTGACCCCCAATTATCAGACGCCCCGCAATCTGCAGACGTAGGTCAATGATCAAGGCTCAGTGACCTACCCTCGAGCCTCACTCATAGCCTGGTCAGACGGGTCTCCTAGATCCTGCTCCACCCAGATCCTCCTCCTCCTGTGTCCACGGCCTAGCAGACCCCGAACACTCACCTAAAGCCAGAACAAAAACGTCAATCGAAATTTCAGCATTATGACGACACAAAATAGGCAAAAGCCAAAAATGGCCAAAACAAAAATCACCTGCAAATGCCAAACAACGGCAAAACCAACAAGGGCAAACCCGCCTAACCCCATCCAGCAAGATATTATATAAAAAAAAAATCCTCACAAAAAAACTGACTCGCCCTTCTTTTCAAGCAAAAGACGAGTCAACAAAGCAACCAAACCCCCGGGGCTAACACAAAGCCTACGAAAGCAAATTTATACACTTGTCCCAACCGGACACTTCCACAAAACTCAAACAAGGCAATTTTACGCCAAATTAAGCGGTAAAAAAGGCCAAAATTTCAAAGGCGGCCACAACAAAGCAACGTGACCCGATCACGTCCTAATATGATCTAAACTGTGTTTAGGGAATATGTCAAAGCAAGACGGCTCAGTTTGAGCCCAAACAGACGCTTATTTCATCAGCATAAGACCGTCTGACAAGGGCAAAATGCAAAATTTTCACCCCTCGCATACGACAAGGGTTTCACATAGCAAAGATGGTCTTTCCCGACTACAATGCAACCTAGTGCGGTCTAAAACTCGAGAAAACAAGCACAACATTGCGAAATGAGACGGTTTCAGGCCTCATTCGCGTTTTTCGCACATAGGAGACGGAAACGGGGACCAAAATACAAACTAAAAGCACCCTTATACCCCTAAACAGGTTTCTAACCTAATTCAAGTATCAATTGCACACAAAAAGGACAAATAAAAAACACCCAATTTGATTAGATATGAGTTAGGGTTTCGTCCTAATTCAAACAACAAAAATGCAAACAAAATCAAGTGGAATCAACAGGATTTACATACCTTGAGATGACATGATGATTATAGCATAAGGGCAAGCAACGAGCAAGATAAAAAATGGTGATTTGAAATCTTTTGTTTGATTGTTTGTCGAAGAAGATGACGGCAATAAGGAGTTGCTGCTTCTCGCGTCTTTTTAAGAAAATAGGGGAAGCCCCTTATGTCGCCCCAGAGCTCGCGCGTCTTTGGGGTGACTATATCATTTTCAGCAAAGTTTTGGGCTTTGGCCCAAACACACGCACAACCATCGTTTTTCGCGAATACAAAATTTAAAATGACGGAATTAAAATAAAACCGTCATTTTCCTCACAATTACAAAATAACAAAATTCAAATTTGCTATATTCACAAAATTTCAAATGACGGAATTAAAAATCGTTATTTTCCTCACAAATACAAATAGCGAAATTCGAACTCGCTATTTTTCACAAAAAATTCAAATGAAAGAATTAAAAACCGTTATATGCTTCGCAAATAAAAAATGGAGAAATTCAAACTCGCTATTTCCACGAATATTTCAAATGGTGGAATTAAAAAACCGTTATTTCCTTCACGATTACAAATAGCGGGATTCAAACCCATTATTCTTACAAAATCCAAATGACGGAAGTAAAAACCGTTATTTTCTAAAATGCAAATAGCGAAATTTAAACTCGCTATTCTCGCGAAAACTCCGAATGGCGGCAAAGCGTTATTCCTCCTAGAGATTCAAAAAATTTTAAATGGCAGTAATAGAAATCGCCATCCGCGGGAGCCAGGCCCAAGTTATAAGAGGCATATCTCTTCGAACACTGCAAACGTCTCTTATGAACACCAAAAAACTCCCCAGCGGAACCCCTGAAGATCTCCCCATGGAGTCATCCTTTAACAAACTTGCAAATCTTCCTGCATAAGCAGCAACGACCGGGTATCAAGCAAAGCGGAATTTAGCACCTTCCTCCCCCAGAGGCACCAACGTCGCTCCCTAATGAGTCGGTTGGACAAATAACCTCTTGAAATGGGTCCGATGATTCAGGCCATTTCCCGCAGTCGATCACTCGACCATCAATGGTTGCCGAGTCTCCACGTAACGACAACAAACAACCTCTTGAAATAGGGCCAATGATTCAGGCCATTTCCCACAGTCGATCACTCGACCATCAATGGCTGGTGAGTCTCCACGCACCAACAACAAACAACCTTTTGAAGTGGTCCCGATGATTCAAGCCATTTTCTGCAGTCGATCACTCGACCATCATTGGCTAGCGAGCCTCTCCGCGTGTGCACGCAAATCAAGGTAATATCCCAAAGATGCCTCAGGTATAACTCATTCCTATGGCTGGTGATGTATCACTTTTATATATATACTTTTATAGCTCCCTTTATAAAATTTTATATACCGTTTGCGTGCCTTTATATCATTTACATGCCTTATTTCAATGAATTGTCGATACGGCCGCTATTTTGTGTTTAAATGCAGAAATGACTCGTTACGAGGATAATCGAGCTAAGGTGAGCGTAGCGGAGATGGCATAGTAGAATACACGAAGCATGGCACGAGGAACGAGGAAGCATGAAGGCTAAAAGTGAAAGAAAGGAGGAAACCGTCTGTGAAGCTAGTTCCTCGATCGAGTCAGGGAGGGCTCGATTGAGCAGCCGTCCTCGATCGAGTCACCTCAGGCTCGATCGAGGTACCTCTCTAGCAGTCTATTTTCCGGATTTTCCTAAAACAGTTATCTTTTGGTTATAAATTAGAAACTCGTACTTTATCATTAGGTTACGCTTTTATTTACTCTCATACAGTTGAATACTCTTTTTAGCCCTACTCTTTCCTTGCTAAGGTACTAATCATTCTTCAATAATTAATCATTCATTGTTTTATGTTAATCGATTATTGTTCTTATTTCATGCTTTCAATTATGTATTCAATTATTATTATTGTTGTTATTGCTTTAGTTATGAGTAGCTAATTTCCTCATCTAGGATGAAGGGGATTTAGGTTAATTAGAAAGGGGAAATTGATTAATTGCTAGTGAAATCGCATAAGTTGTCGTTTGATTATTGTTCTTCTTCTAGTTAATTAACTTAGGCCTGAGTTATTAATTAGTGTAGCGAACTAATCCTTTCATCGACCGGGTTAGAATTAATATAGGTTGCGATAATCGAATAGACTGTATCTAATTATAGCGACCGCATGTTAGAATCGATCTAAAGGGCATAATAGAGTCGACCGATCTTATGAACTTAGACAACTTGGTAGATCTAGTAATTGATTAATAGACCCCATATAATTGACCTAGTGAACCGGAAATCCTAGACCTTTAATATTATTTTTTAAATCTCTTTTAATTGCTCGCATTTAGTTGGTTAGATAAAAAAAAACAAAACAACCCCCCAGAAAACGGTTACCTTAGACAATTTAAATATTTACAGACTTAGCTTTTACCGCCTCCCTGTGGATTCGATACCTGTCTTACTGCTAGCTATTCTTGTTAGTCTTGAGATAGTTTTACTTTGATTTGGTGAGACGACTTTAGCCATATCAAATTTGGCGCCGTTGCCGGGGAGGCAACAATTGTTTAGTTTGTTTGTGTTTATTTTGTCTCTTTGTCTCAAGGAACCCAGTTCCTTGAGACCGTTCTCACGCTTTTCTTGTTAGTTCCGTGTATGCCCAGGTCTAGTAGGTCCGAGGTGATTCCTTTTGATCCTGAACCAGAAAAGACTTTTTGCTACAAACGGAAATTTAATCAAGAAGTGGGTCAACTAGAAGACTTGAGTATACTTGACGTAGAGACGGCGAGCTCAGCACAGTCAGCAGATCAGTCCTTCGAAGAGGACGACATTCCTATTCTTGAAATCCCAGTCGAAACTCTTATTCCCGAGACTACCATCATACCTACTCTAGCCAGTCACTCCGAGCCGCCCTTAGCTTCCATCCCACAAGGATTTAAGCTGCCCACTACTGACAATGGAACTTTTGAAATTCGGCCATCTTACATCAACTTGGTGGAACGAAATATGTTTGGAGGGGCAGCTGCTGAGGATCCTGTGACACATATGGAGAAATTTGTCACTTACTGCTGTTCCATTCCTTTAACAGCTGGAGTGACACAAGATCAGGTTAAGCAGGTGCTATTTCCTTTCTCTCTGAAAGATGGAGCTGCTGAGTGGTTGAGAGATCTAGACATGGAGAATGAAGGAATTACAGACTCGAATTCCTTAGCTCTTGCTTTCTACAAGAGGTACTTCCCGCCTCAAAAGACTAATGCCTTAAGGAGTCAAATTACCAGTTTCAAGCAAGGAGCTACTGAAGATTTAAATGAAGCTTGGATTCACTTCAAACGTTTGGTCCGATCAGTCCCCCATCATGGTTTCCCTAAGTGGTTTCTTTGCAACCAGTTTTATAACGGGTTGTACGACGACCATCGTGCCCTTTTGGATTCTTCTGCTAATAGGAGGTTTCAAGACAACACCAATGATGATAATGCGTGGAAGTTGATCGATCAGATTGCCACCCATACTGCCAGGTATAGAAATCCTAGGGGAAGCACGCGAGGTACTGGTGTTGAAATTGCCCTGACGGCACAACTGGAGACTATCCCTGCTCAGATCGTCGAGATAAAGACTACCCAATCATTGGGTAGTAAGGAGATAGTTCATGCTATGAGTCAGCAAGTAGAGGAGTCTTGTGCGAGATGTGGTTTAGACGGTCATAGTGCAGCTGATTGCTTGAGTACATTGGAGCAGGTTAATGCTTTTCAGGCTTACAGACAAGGTGCATAAGGTACAACCTTCTCCAATTTTTATAATGAAAGAACGAAGGAGCATCCATTCTTTCAGTGGTGCAGTCAGAATGTGCAAAACCCGCAGCAGCCACAGATGAACATTTATGTCCCTCCCAACAATCTTGGTAATCAACCACAAGGGGGATATCAAAGGCAAAATCAAGGAGGCCAGCATTTTAACAATCAATATCAACAAACTCCTCAACAAGATCCAAACAATGAGATGGCAGAGTTGCACAATCTTTTGCAACAAACTTTGTCGATGCAGCAGAAGCAGACGGCTCAAATCTTTGAGCTGATTGGCCATAATAAGATGCTAGATAATTAAGTGGATCAGATGGCACTTCAAAACCCATCAAAACAGGCCGTGGATCTTCCTCCTCAAGGTAAACAAGCTCACGAGCAAGCTAATGTTATTCAGCTGAGGAGCGGTACTTATTGTGCGAATCCCGACCTGCAAAGCCTTGGTAATGATGTGCCCATTACTGATGATAAGGTCCCTTATATGCATCCCAAAGGATTGGGAAATTTGGAGCTTAGTGATGATGAAAAAGAACCTGACAAAGTTGAAACACGAGCTGACGATAAAAGCAAAAAGGACGAAGAAGCTGAACCTGCTGAGGTTCCTCGATAGAGTCAGCCCAGGCTCGATCGAGGAACTAGTGTGCTCGATCGAGTCACCTCCTCGACAGATAACGGTGTTTCAAAACTTGATTCTAAGGTCAAGCAAGCCGAGCCCATTACTATTGCACTACCTTTTCCTCATCGGCAGCAAAAATCCAAGCTAACCAAGCAGTTTGGTAAGTTTATGGAGGTCGTGAAGAACCTACAGGTAAGTGTTCCCTTTACTGAATTAATTACTCAAGTGCCGGCTTATGCAAAATTCATGAAGGAGATTTTGACAAGGAAGAGATCCTTTGATGCGGTGGAAACTATTGCTTACACTCAGAAGTGCAGTGCCATGTTGCCGATCAATTCTCCGCCGAAATTAAAGGACCCAGGAAGCTTTTCTATCCCTTGTCATATTGGTCATCTTGCTATTAGTAAAGCTCTTTGTGATTTAGGAGCTAGCGCCACCGTTATGCCTTATTCTCTTTGTAAGAAATTAAATATGGGTCCGTTGACAGTTACTAATATGACACTACAGATGGCCGATAGATCTGTTAAACACCCATTGGGAGTGTTGGAGGATATTCCCGTTCGTATTGGGAAGTTTTTCATTCGCGTTGATTTCGTTGTCATGGATATGACTGAAGACAACCAAATCCCTATCATTTTGGGCAGACCGTTCCTACACACTGCAGGGGCGGTTATAGATGTTAGGCAAGGGAGATTGACTTTAGCTGTGGGGGATGATACAATTGTCTTTAACTTAGGAAAAGCATTAAAACATCCCATGATAGAAGAGACTTGTCATATTATAGATGTTGTTGATTTTACTATTGATGAGTGTCTTCCTATGTGTCTAGACAGGGATCCTCTGGAGATTGCCCTGGTCACGGATTCAGCTGATCAGACGGGTTCATGGAGTCCAGAAGTTCATCGGATTGAGAGGCTTCTAACTGGAGAGGAATGCCCCCATCAAAAGGTATACAGTTTGAGTACCACACCTAAGGTAACTGAGGTAAAGAAACCTGAACTAAAGCCTCTTCCCTCTCATCTTAAGTATGAATTTCTTGATGACTGTGAAATGAATCTCGTGATTGTCAATGCTAGCCTCACTGAAGGTCAACTATCTGCTTTGTTAACTAATTTGAGAACTCATAAAAAGGCCATTGGGTATTGCATTGATGATCTGAAAGGTATTAGTCCTGATTTTTGTATGCACCTAATTCATTTGGAAGAAGGCCACAAGCCTAGTGCGCAGGGTTAGAGAAATCCTCCAATGCAGGAGGTGGTGAGAAAAGAGGTACAGAAATTACTTGATGCTGGTATTATCTACTCTATATCTGATTCTAAATGGGCCAGTCCTGTCCAAGTTGTACCTAAGAAGGGAGGTACTACAGTAGTAAAAAATGATAAGAATGAATTGATTCCTACTAGACTTGTTACAGGATGGAGGATGTGCATTGACTATAGGAAGTTGAATACGGCCACTACGAAAGACCATTTCCCACTTTCTTACATTGACCAAATGTTAGAGAGATTGGCATGTTATAGTTATTTCTGTTACCTAGATGACTACTCCGGTTTCTTTCAGATACCCATTCATCCTGACGATTAGGAAAATACCACTTTCACATGTCCATATGGTGTATTTGCTTATAGGATGATGCCCTTTGGTTTATGTAACGCTCCTGCTACTTTTCAGCGTTGTATGATGGCCATATTTTCTGATTACATAGAGTCTATCATGGAGGTCTTTATGGATGATTTCAGTGTATATGGTACTGATTTTGATGTTTGTTTGAGAAACTTGACTAAAGTTTTGCAGCGCTGCGAGGAGAGCAACCTTGTTCTCAACTGGGAGAAGTGCCACTTCATGGTTACTGAAGGGGTGGTACTCGGTCACTTGGTGTCAGGTAAGGGTATTCAAGTGGACAAAGCTAAGGTTGAGGTAATTGAGCAACTCCCGTACCCGGTTAATGTTAAAAGTGTGCGTAGTTTTCTTGGTCATGCAGGGTTCGATCTCCGCTTTATTAAGGATTTCTCTAAAATTGATCAGCCTCTAACTCGGCTACTCTATAAAGATACACTTTTTGTGTTTACTGACGAGTGTGTTAAGTCCTTTGACAGGATTAAACAAGCTCTTATCTCAGCTCCCATAATCTGATCTCCGGATTGGAGCCTTCCTTTTGAGATTATGTGCGACGCCAGTGACTATGCAGTTAGAGCTGTTTTGGGGCAGCGAAAGGACAAGGTGTTACATATCATTTATTATGCAAGCAAGACTCTTGATGATGCACAAATTAACTATGCTACTACGGAGAAGGAGCTTCTTGCAGTTGTCTATTCTTTAGACAAATTTAGAGCTTATCTTGTTGGTTCTAAAGTTATTGTTCATACTGACCATGCAGCTTTTAAATATCATTTAACCAAACAAGAGGCTAAACCTAGACTTATTAGATGGATTTTGTTATTACAAGAATTTGATTTAGAAATCCGTGATAAGTCTGGTGCTGAAAATGTTGTTGCAAATCATTTGTCTAGGCTAAGATTTGCAGGAAGAGAGATCTTGCCCATTGACGACTCTTTTCCGGATGACCAACTTTTAGCTGTAGCTGCAAATACTCCATGGTTTGCAGACTATGCCAATTATTTGGTAGGAGGTATGCTTCCTCCTGACTTATCCTATCAGCAGAAGAAGAGATTTTTGCATGACGTGAAGCGGTATTTCTGGACGATCCATATCTGTTCCGGGAGTGCGCAGACGGTATCTACAGACGATGTATTCCAGAGGGTGAGGTACTAGCCATCCTTTCTCATTGTCACTCTTCTTCTTATGGTGGTCATAATGGTCCTTCTAGGACATTTGCTAAGGTAATGCAATCGGGTTTTTATTGGCCTACTATCTTAAAGGATGGTACTACTTTTGTCCGTTCTTGTGATGCATGTCAAAGGATGAGCAATATCTCGCAAAGGCATGAGATGCCTCAAACTGGAATCTTCGGGGTGGAGATTTTTTACGTTTGAGGCATTGATTACCAAGGGCCATTCCCTACTTCTTATGGGAATCAGTATATATTAGTAGCTGTAGATTATGTTTCTAAATGGGTGGAGGCAATTGCCACCCCCACTTGTGATGCTAAATATGTTGTCAAGATGCTTCAGAAGATTATCTTTCCACGGTTTGGAGTGCCTCGCGCGGTGATCACTGATGGAGGCAAGCATTTCAATGAGCGTCATCTTAATTCTCTTTTGAAGAAATATGGCGTTACACACTGCAGAGGCCTGGCTTATCATCCTCAAACCAGTGGACAAGTAGAGATTTCCAACAGAGAGCTGAAACAGATCTTGGAAAAGGTAGTAAGCAAGAACAAAAAGGATTGGAGTCGGAAGCTAGATGACACTTTGTGGGCTTACCGTACTGCATGTAAGACGCCGATTGGAGCATCGCCGTACCGTCTAGTCTATGGCAAATCTTGCCATTTACCTGTGGAGCTTGAGTACAAGGCTATGTGGGCCATAAAGGAACTGAATATGGATCCCTCACTGGCGGGTGAGAAACGACTGATGCAGTTGAATGAGCTTGATGAGTTTCGACTACATGCCTATGATAGTGCTCGAGTGTACAAGGAGCGAACGAAGAAGTGGCATGACAAGCATATTTTGCCAAGGGAATTTCATGTTGGTGATAAAGTTCTCTTATTTAACTCTCGTTTGCGTTTGTTTCCAGGTAAGCTGAAGAGTAGATGGTCTGGACCGTTCACTGTAGCTGATGTGAACATATTTGGGTCAGTTACGCTGCAAACTGACAAAGGATAAACCTTCAAAGTAAATGGGCAACGATTGAAAATCTACTACGAAGGAGCGTATGTTGGGGTAATAGAGGCTTTGGACCTCTTTGCCATTGATTCTTCTTGCTGATGAAGAATTACGGTCGTGCGGGACCGCAAAAACCAGCGCTACCGAGAGGCAGCTCGGAAATTGTAACTTATTTATTTGTAATTAGGATTTCAATTTAAGTATTGTATTTGCTTTTACGTTTTCCTTGACTTTTGAGAGATGATAGGAGGGAATTTCACATGTTTTCTAAGTATTTTGTGCAGGAATTGACGGAATTTGAAGTTAGGAATAACAAAGAACGAAAAAGGACGCCAGCAGGTAGTTCCTCGATCGAGTCAGGCTGGGCTCGATCGAGTGCAAGTGTGGCTCGATCTAGGCACCAAGAAGGGAATTAAAATTCCTTAAAACGAGAGTGGCTAGTCAGGATTTTGGTTCCTCGATCGAGCCAGGCCGGGCTCGATCGAGGCACCTTACTGAACCCGGTTTCGCGTTTTTCCAAACCGGTTTTATGCATTATTTGTTCTTAATATTTCCAATTTCTTTCTTCATTCCGTCATTCTTATTTGCTATTTGGCATGCACTACTCCCCTTTCTCTCTTAATTCTTCCTCATTCATCATCAAATCTCTCTTAAAACTTGGGTTTATTTGCTTATTAAGTGTCTACATCAATCTCTTGTGCTTATTTTTGCAATTTCATTGCTATATTTGCTAAGGTAAGTCCCGATTTGTTCTCTTTTGTCCCGGAAAAATCTAAAATTTCTTGCTTAAAACTTGAGTTTATTGTATTGAATCTTCCATTGCTCATATACAATTGCTATTTCCTTGCTTTTTAGCCCTTTACTTGTTGAAATTCATGCCTAATTTGCTAATTTGGGAATTAGGGTTCTTCAAAATCCGGGTTGAATTTATGCATTAAATTGGATAGAAATTGTGTTCTTATGCTTGGAATCTTCATTATTTGATATATAATCATGATCCCCTAAATTTTTGGATGGTTTAATTTTGATTTTGAGTCTTAAAAATTGATTTCTTGACCCATATTTGCCAAAAAACGGGACTGTTTTGGTCTTATGGTTGGGGTATGATTGTATACTTGCTTATTTTGCAGAAAATGTCATCTACTAGGCAAGGAAACAAGAGGTCCCGGGAGAGGAGCGCTCCCATTCGTCAACCCGAGGTGATACCTGAGGTAGTAGAGTCTTCCGAGGAGGAGGACTTATCGCCTTTTGATGATTACCCTTTTGTTGAGTTCCGTGACAAGGAACAAAGGGACAGGTTCGAATATTTGATGACTAAATCCATGAGTGCTACTAGATGTGTGGATAGGAAAATTTTGCGAACCTTGAAGATTGATGAGACTATGTATGGCATGTTTATCGAGATTGGTTTACAGGGTCTCTTTCTGCTTCATGAGTTGTCTTACCCTGCATTACCCTTGAGTTTTTAAGCTCATATGCCTATTTCCCCGATGATCACCTTATCAATTTTAGGTTGCTTAACGTGGAACGGTCCTTGACCTTTGACCGTCTTTCAGAAATCTTGGGGATTGACAAACACACTGAGGGGGGTTTGTACAATGCTAGTGGGATGTCTGCCATCCGATATTTTCCCTTGTTCACTGGCTATGCGGATGCAGATGTCAGTAGTATGTCTTTGTTGGATGTCCAACATGTCTGTCTTCGATTGTTTCTACGGTATTTGAGCTATTTACTTTATGGGCGGCACAACAAGAGCAAGACCTCTACCATTGAGGTCTTGATTCTTGCTAGTTACCAGAACCCTTATCGAGAGGATCCATTCCAGTTTTCTCCCCCTGCTCTTGTGTGCTCAGCCTTTGACCGTATGATCGGGAGATATGGGGATCTTGACTGTGGTGCCCTTGTCACCAAAATTGCTCGGGTTGTTTGTGATTTTCGGGGTGATGACCCCTACGAGCCTATGGATGACCACGAGCCCCTTGCTTATGATGACCATTTCCGTTATGACATCTTTTATATAGACATTAGGAATGGGAAGGACCATTACTGGAAGGTCCAGGGTGAGTTTTACATGCTTCTGCCGTGTGACCGTTTACCGGCTGTCGACCCTCTTGAGGAGATAATAGGTAGGGAGAGACCCCCACCTGTTACTTATCTGATTCCACAGGACCTCTTGGTCACTTTTCCCCGTTCCAGTACTACTGCTACCACTGGGGGGCGTCGGAGACGTCGGCAGCCTGCCACCCACTTGCCTGGCTCTTTCCAGCCTACTCCTCCTCCCCCACCTCCTACAGCCTATCCTACCCAGGGTTATCACTTTGACCCAGTCATTGAGAGAGAGGTGAGGATTCATCATGGCATTAACGCCGCATTGACTGAGCGGTGTATGCGGGAGCAGATGGAGGCTATGACTCTTGCTGCAGGTGGACAGTACACGAGCACTTCTCCTAGCCACTACACTACACCTGATGATGATAGCCGTGTCTTCCACCTTTTTGGAGTGACTCCTGCTGAGTTTGGACAGTTTAGTATTGATTATGGTGCTTTGGGTCGTCCTTTCTACACTCCAGTCCGTCCCCATCAGCCTTCTTCTGTTTTTCCCGAGGACGTGGGTGTCTCTTTATCACAGCGTGGGCAGTTTGTTTAGTTTGGAGCTTCTATTTCTGTTGCAGCAGCTTTCCCAGAGGGTGGCCGTTCTGGTGGCCGTTCTAATGGTCGTTCTAGATGCCGTGGTAGGCATGGTGGCCGTTTTAGAGGCTGTGGTACCCCTGCTCCTGACCCTGAGCTGCTGTCTTTGTATGCTGAGATTGATGATTTTCATGATGCTACCCTTGATGATGATGGAGCTCAGTAGTGAGAGCTGGTCACTACACCCCTCTCTTTCCAGCTGGTTTGGGGGAGGCTACTGTATTACAGTTGGTATTATCTTTCCTGTTTTTTGTTTTATTGCATTTCTTATTTTCCCCTCTTCGCTTTTGTTAGTTATGTCCCATGCGTTGCTGGATTTCTGTGTGATTGTTATGCTGTAGGCGTCATAATGAGGACACTGTGACATTTAGGTTTGGGGGAGAGTATTTATTTCTGTTGTGTGTGAAAAAAAATCCAAAAAAATTTGAAAAATTTATAAAATACAAAAACATGTTTTATTTATTTTGAGTTGAGTCTTGGTGAATTGTGTAGCAATGATGATAATTTGCTTTGTCTTTGCATTTGAGTCCCATTTAGTTGTCCATGTACATTGTTTTGACCTGTTAGCTATGATGAACAAAACTCTTTACTCAAGTCTTGACCGTCACAATATGCTTTATGCCGAGTAAATTTAACTTTATTTTGTTGGTAAACCACTTAAATTTCTGAGGTCTTTAGAGCTTCCTAGTCCGGGAACATTAATAAACCGGTCTCATTGTTATTTAGGCTGAAGAGTGTGGTCTCCTTGTGGAATATGTAACATCAAACTGTATACGTGTGACATTAGTTTCTTAACTTGTGCGCGTTCATATGATTGAGTACATGAGGAAAGGCGGTTCTTATTGTTCAAATATGCGATACATTACCCAGTTTTTGTTTGCCCGTTTGAACCATGTAGCCATTTTATGCCCTATTTCTTAGCTACATTCCAGAACTTGCCTACCTTTTTCGGGACAGTCGCAGTTGCTTGAGTCTTTATTGTTATAGCTGCTTTGGTTGGGTTGGGACTTTTATTATCATGTGGGTAGTAGTTATCTTTTTGTAGCAATTGTGTGACCTCCTATGTTGAAAAATAAAAATATCATGAAGCAATGAAAAAGGAAAAAAAAAGAGAAATTTTTTTTTGGAAAAAGCATAAAAAAAAAGAAAAAGAAAGAAAAGGAAAAAAAATGCTTGCTTCATTAAGTTTTGTTAGGAGGTCGTGAGTGGTAATTACTGGAGTCTAATGCACATTTGGAGAGCGTTTTCATTCTCTCATATTTTGTCAAAGTTGAGATAATTTCTCCAGTTGGATGATTGTTGTATTTATTATTAGTTTAGACTATTGGTTTAGCGCTGCGACTACCGTCTTAGCCTCACATACCCATACGTGCTTTTGCACAAGCCACTTCTATACCCATGCCACTTTACCACCATTCTGTCCTTGACACATGTACTTGGTCTGTTTTGTGAATGCGCACTAGTTGGAGAATCTTCTATCACATTAGATTGCATGCATATTTCATAAGTTGAGTGAGTGTCTTTATTCTTTCTATCTCACATATATCTCACCCCTTATGAGTGCATGAGTGAAACCACGAGAATCCAACAAAATTGTCTTGCAAGGTTGAAAAGCATTTAGCCGAGTCTCGGTATCATGTCACATTTTGAGTAAGAGCTGCGTTAGTTTATTACCCATGCCTTTAAATTTGTTTTATTGGTACAATTCTTGGTCATTACTTTGTTATAGATGTGGGTAGCTGGGATTTGTATGTGCCTAGACATTTGGTCTGAGTTATTCATTCACCATATGTTTGTTATTCTTTGTTTGGTCTGATTACTTTGCTTGAGGACAACCAAAGGGTTGGTTTGGGGGAGTTTGATGTATCAATTTTATATATACTTTTATAGCTCCCTTTATACCATTTTATATACCGTTTTCGTGCCTTTATATCATTTACATGCCTTATTTCAATGAATTGTCGATATTGCCGCTATTTTGTGTTTAAATGCAGAAATGACTCGTTACGAGGATAATCGAGCTAAGGTAGCGTAGCGGAGATGGCATAGTAGAATACACGAAGCATGGCACGAGGAACAAGGAAGCATGAAGGCTAGAAGTGAAAGAAAGGAGGAAACCGTCTGTGAAGCTGGTTCCTCGATCGAGTCAGGGAGGGCTCGATCGAGCAGCCGTCCTCGATCGAGTCACCTCAGGCTCGATCGAGGAACCTCTCTGGCAGACTATTTTCCAGATTTTCCTAAAACAGTTATCTTTTGGTTATAAATTAGAAACTCGTACTTTATCATTAGGTTACGCTTTTATTTACTCTCATATAGTTGAATACTCTTTTTAGCCCTCATCTTTCCTTGCTACGGTACTAATCCTTCTTCAATAATTAATCACTCAGTGTTTTATGTTAATCGATTATTATTCTTATTTCATGCTTTCAATTATGTATTCAATTATTGTTATTGTTGTTATGGCTTTAGTTATGAGTAGCTAATTTCCTCATCTAGGATGAAGGGGATCTAGCTTAATTAGAAAGGGTAAATTGATTAATTGCTAGTGAAATCGCATAAGTTGTCATTTGATTATTGTTCTTCTTCTAGTTAATTAACTTAGGCCTGAGTTATTAATTAGTGTAGCGAATTAATCCTTTCACCGATCGGGTTAGAATTAATATAGGCTGCGATAATCGAATAGACTGTATCTAATTATAGCGACCGCATTTTAGAATCGATCTAAAGGGCATAATAGAGTCCACCGATCTTATGACCTTAGACAGCTTGGTAGATCTAGCAATTGATTAATAGACCCCATATAATTGACCTAGTGAACCGGAAATCCTAGACCTTTAATATTATTGTTTAAATCTCTTTTAATTGCTCGCATTTAGTTGGTTAGATAACAAAACAAAACAACCCCCGGTAACCGATTGTTAGAAAGCACCGAATAGATTTGCTTATGCAAAAATATGAGCTATTCATTATGGAGCCCAATGAGTCCTTAGATAGTATGTCCGCAAGATTTTCAAGCATCATAAACGAACTGAAAAACCTAGGTAGGAAATTTAGTACTGAGGACATTGCAAGAAAGGTTCTTAGGAGCTTGACTAAGTGATACCGTCGTAGAGTACCAAAGATAAATTTTTAAATCCAAACTACTACTATAGCTAGTGGCAGTCAGGGTCGAACCACGGAGAGGCGATGCAATTAATAGTCGTCTAATACTAGTCTTAAAGTAACAAATGTGTGGGGGTTTGGTTTGAATTGTTCTATAACTAAAGTAAATAAATGAGTGATTTAAAGAAACTGGATGAAATCAAATTTTAAAAGGATGCTAAGATGGTCAGTTCACTGTAATTTCGGCGGCAGTATACTAGGTAGGTCTGAGATAATCACGTGAGACGGGAAAATAAGAAGTCCTCTCGGTCCACTCTTAACAGGTAGCATCTTTCGATCTAGCTACAGGTCCCTAATATTACTAAT
Organism: Silene latifolia; assembly: GCF_048544455.1. Taxonomy (NCBI): domain Eukaryota; kingdom Viridiplantae; phylum Streptophyta; class Magnoliopsida; order Caryophyllales; family Caryophyllaceae; genus Silene; species Silene latifolia. The sequence continues at coordinate 245,832,749 of NC_133538.1, read as the reverse complement.
GCTGACTCTCGTCCTGAAGAGTGATTTAAAAGTCTAAATTAATTTATCTCTCGATCTTATTAATTTAGTTGTCTTAATTAAGCAGTCTATTTCCCTCCCCTATCTTTTGATCTTATCGGGTCGGTCAACTCCTAAGCATTCAATTAGTCGCGTGCACTCGATTCGTCAAAAATAGCAATTAAATTGATTAAAACGAATTAAGTCTCACGGGAGCCGGTCGATCAACCAGGTAGGCCAGTCGATCGACCATGGCGTGACTCAGGTCTACCAATTTTATGCCGCCTACACTACAGTTCCCCTACATCTTAGCACGATAGGTTAAGCTACTCATGATTACGATAAAAACAACGATAAGATTATCAAATAAAATTATTGAATGCATAATTGAATTAACTAAACAAGTAAATAACATGAAACGATAATTTGGCTATGGGAGATCTAACTAGCAATTCTAAACTATGAACGAGTAAAGTTAAACTGAAATTAATGAGCGTAAATTACCGAATGAAAACAGGAAGTAGAATCCCAAAGCACCAACTTTTATTAAAGAAGAGCAAAATTAATTTGTATTGAATGAAAATAAATGCTAAACTTCATAAAGAACCCTAATTCTTTCCCTAAAAACTGATGATAATGACTTGATAATAGGGTTACGTTATATAGGAATATAACATGATTCTTATTTCCTAAAACCTAACTACATTGGGCTTTCTCGTCTTTTAAATTCCCGTCAGATTAGCGGTTTGGTCGATCGACCAGGGTAGGCGGTCGGTCGACTAGGATGCGCTGAACAGTAACTTCTGGTAGTCGTGCTCTGGTCGATCGACTGAAAGCACCAGTCTATCGACCACTTCAACAAGTACTTGGCTCCAAAAGCTTGGTGAATTCGTCTTTTGGGCCTCGATACGCGCACCAAGTTCGCTTCCCAAGTAAATACTTCATGTCAAATGCAAAGTTAGGTACTTAGGGACAGATTCGGATCGATATCTACTTATTTCCGCAATAATCTGCAATATTACATGAAAATACGAAAGTAGACGGAAATAGGGAAAATAGTAGCTTAAACTACACAAATGAGCTCTGAAATGCGTGTAAAATAGGGTGTAAAAAAACATATTAAGGACACGCATCAAACTTCTCCAAACCAAACCCTTGCTTGTCCCCAAACAAGAACTAGACTCGATCCTAAAACCTAATGGAACGATTTCAATCTCAGAGCAAAATGCAACCTGTAAAGCCTAAACCAATTTAATGCAACAACTAACAATCAATTAGCAACATGAATCATGCAAACGAGTTATGAAGTCATCAAAAATTGCTGAACCGTCAACTATAGAGATTTATCATCATGGACTCTCACGGGTCGCTCATATCACACATAAGCACAGGTGAATATATGTAAAAGATAGAAATAATTCATTTTGTAGTGACACTCACCTAACTACGACCTATAAGAACATGCCTCCAATCTAATATGAAAATAATCTCTACAACCATACATATGCATTCCAACCAAACAAATGACCATGACACATGCCGAGGTAAATATGGATATGTGAGGCTATGGGCAGGAAGGGCTAAGATAAATTTGGATAAAAACAGAGTTAAAAGCCAAGCTAGTAACTAAGGAAATCAAATTATAACAACATCCAACTTCTTGCTCAAGATTTCAATCGAAACGGTGCTAATAGTAAGCACAAATCTCACAATTTCCATAAATAGTCAACTCCCCATAAGATACAAATACAGCATGGGAGCGAAAATCGCCATTTAACAAGACCTTGAATTATGCAATTTTGATTTTTTTCCTTCTTTCGCTACTGCAGCAAGCGGTCCATCGACCAAGTGGTACGGTCGACCGACTGAGTCTTCTTTATTTTTCGAATCATTTTTTCTTTTAACCTTTTCAATTCTTTTTCTCTTTTCTTGTCCTTTTCATCTTCCCAATCATCATCTCAAAATGAGCATTGGCTACCAAAAACGAAATAACAATCCCGAGAAAATAAACTACTAGCTTGACAAGGGAAGGCTAAATGTAGGATGTAGTAACGGGACAAAAAGGCTATTTTTGGCAGTGTGGAGCTTATGGGCAAAATGAATAAGGGGCGACCTCTTCCACATGTGTCAACTAACCACGAACCCGAATGCAGACAGGTATTAAGCAGATTAAGTTCATATTTATGCATATTGATGTAACATGTCTTACAAGGAGTAACTACTCACAATCCTAGATAAACTGGCCATGAATGACGCCAGTTATAAGCTCTAAACCTCAGAAAATGATGTAGTTTGCCATAAATCCAAGTCAAGTCTAAAGTTCAGCAAGAAATTTAACGAAAACTCGTAGACTATGAATATATGATTCTACTAATAACATGTCAATTTAGCACGGCTTAGGCATAAACAGATGAAAATGCAATGTCATCATTAAAATACTACCGTTCCGACTCGACCTACATGCTAAAATAAACGTGCAATTTTTTGAATTTTTTTGAATTTTTGAATTTTTTCAATTTGTTTTTTTGAATATTGTATATATAGGAAATAAATTAACAAATGCAAACTGAAATGCAATAAACGTGAAACAGAAATGCAATAGAACATGTGAATGCAACGCAAAACCCTTCCCCAAAGCAAAACACACAATGTCCCCATTGTGCAAAATCATGTAATGAAATAAAAGGGAAACGGGAAGTTGCGATAAATTAACTAAATAAGACATGAAAAGGAACTCAGAAACTCACAAGACTTTAAGCGCAGCAGAAGGAAACCTCCCCAAACCAGCGTGAGCTAGGAGGTTTCAGTAACCAGCAGTGCTACTATATGTACCTGAAAAGAAACAAAAGTACCGCGCATAATTCCGAGAAAACAATTTATGAAACGCAAAATTATGTGCAAAATAAGGAAACGGAAGAAAACAGAAATGAATCGGAGAATAAAGTGGAGAAAAGACTCCCTCAACTCCGCAAATCGACCAAACACAGCAGGGGAATGATCGAAAACAGGTACAACAGCGAACATGGTCGATCGACCATAGCATCCAGTCGATCGACCAGGATGACATGAACGAAGCTCTGTAGTAGCGATCGATCGATCGGCCACTCAGGCCAGTCGATCGACTGAGAAACCTGCTGTAAGTTTCTGATTTCTTCGTATTAACTCAATAAATTGAGCTAATATGGTTTATGAACCTGCAATTACACATAATAACGCGCCCAAAATTGCGCAAAAACCCAAAGTAACAGTCTAAAGTCTTTAAAAATCCTAAGCAACTTATTAAGGCGAAGTCTCGCGCAAACCAAAGCAATAAAAAGTTCAACAAAAGCAATGAAATGTTGTTTAAAAAGTCTCAATCAACTAATAGTTGATCAAAAATGGCCACGGAATGGCCCACTTGCTCGGCTTCTTACTACAAGAAGTAGCCTCTACAGTGCTCATCTCCTCAGCTGCAATCCTATCAATTCCAACTTCCACAGAACTCAACGGATCAGCATCTCCAATATCTTCCCAATCAATAACCTCGTCTGGCTCATGAAAATCCAAATCGGACTCCGTCACCTTGACTGGCTCCTCATCAGGCTCCTCATCAGTGCCATAGCTAAGACATCCTAACCCGCCTCTTTGAACGATTGGCTCCTTCACAGCTGGAGCAACATGCGGCTCTTCCTTCCCCAAACCATTTTCCGCAATATCTAAAACAAAAGAATCTTCCTCCAATTTGCTCCCAATAAGGGGCGGAGGCGTTATAGCAGAAACGGGCATAGGGGCAGGCATATCAGAAAGCACAAAATAAGATTTCTTCTCAGAAATCGTATTACAAGTGACTGGCCACATAGGATCTTTCTTCTTAGCGGTCTGGGCAAAAATAATGGACTGTTTCCCTACTTTTAATGGTCAATGTCCCTGAGCCAACATCGATAACAGCACCAGCAGTGTGCAGAAATGGTCTACCCAAAATGATAGAAATGTGAGCATCCTCGGGTATATCTAGTAGAATGAAGTCAACTGGGAAAAAGAACTTTTCTATTTGCACAGGAATATCCTCCAAGACTCCTATAGGCTAGACCGCAGATCGATCAGCCATCTGTACTGTCATGTTAGTAACTGCAAACCTAGTCAATTTTAATTTCTTAGCAAGACTCAAAAGCATAACACTAATACTGGCCCCTAGGTCACACAAGGCCTTCTCAATAGAAAAGGTTCCAATATTACATGGGACTGAAAAACTACCTGAGTCTTCTAGCTTATGAGGTGCAGTATGAGTCAAATAAGAACAAGACTCCGCAGTTAGTGCGATAGATTGCACAGTATCAAGTGACTTCTTTTTAGACAAAAGCTGCTTCATGAATTTCGTGTAAGCAGACACTTGATTAACTAATTCAAGGAAAGGAACTTGCACATTTAAACTACGAATCATATTCTCAAACTTGTTAAATGATACATGTTCCTTTGTCGGCACTAATCTCTCTGGATAAGGGGCTGTAAGAAGCAACTTAGCCCTGTCCTCTAAATCTCTCATACTGGCATCAATGGACTTAGGCTGAAAATCCACTACCTTGTCCTTGTTGTAGCTCGAACCTTCTTCAGACCGTCTCAAGAAAGAACCATTAATCGTCATTGGGTCATACTTTGGAACCTAATGACCCATCAAAGCATTTGGATCTTGCCTCAATAATTTCGGAGTTGTCGTACCCCGAAACAAGTGGTCCCTCAAGTTATCTGGCATTGGAGGACGAAAAGGTTCAATATCAGCAGCGTTTTCAGTCGATCGACCATGTTGGTCAGTCGATCGACTGACTTCTTCAGAACCAGAAGCTGTACTGTTTCGTGGACTGGTCGATCGACCGGGATTGTCTGTCGATCGACTGATATACCTGCTGATCATCTTTTTCTTGCTACTGTTCATCACAGCCTTCTTCTTGCTCGGTTCCACCTCATCTTTTTCAGTGACATCTTCGACCATAGCGGGCCCATCAAGGGTAAACCCACTCCTCAAAGTGATAGAATTTAAGGTCTCTTTTTTATCAGGCTGCGACGGTAATTGCCCCAGAGCTCGAGTTGCACTTTTGCTTGCCAGTTGGGCAATTTGACTCTCCAATATTTTTGTAGAAGTCTCTCTAGCTTGAGACTCCTTTTGCAGAAAACCCGGCAAATTTTGAACCATGTTTTCCAACTCAGAAATGTCAGAATTTTGAAATTGCTGCTGCTGAGGCACATAAGGAGGCTTTTGAAACTGCTGTTGCTTATGAGGGGGCACATAGCTTTGCTGCTGCTGCTGTGGACCGGGATTAAGGACATTCTAGTTAGTCTACCTCAAATTGGGGTGGACATTGGAGGGATCGGGGTAAGTACTAGTCTGCCTATAATGTTGAAAGGAAGTACATATTTCATTCGAGCTGGTACAAAATTCCGAAACATGTCCCTCTGCTCCACATCTTTTGCATGTAAAAGGACCGTCTGAAACTGCGTTGACCTTATATATCCCGCCTTTTGAGGATCCCCGAAAATCGAACTTGTCGAACCTCACAGTAAGGGCCTCTATTGCAGCTACAGCAGGTGATTCAGCTGATCTTCTCTGATTCCCTCTGGAATTCCCATGCTCAGCTTTATGGATGGCCATATCTTCAATAATCTTCCATCCCTTTGTCTCTCCAACATTCTCCTAGAATCTACCATTAGCTGCAGCATCGAGGATAACTCTCTGATCGTCATAAAGCCCATTGTAGAACTGATTACACAGGGACCATTGTTCGAACCCATGGTGCGGAATAGATCGCACCAGCTTCTTGAAACGGACCCATGCCTCATGAAATTTTTCATCAGGACCCTGTTTGAAGCTTGTGATCTGAGCCCTAATTGCATTGGTCTTCGAGGCAGAGTAATATTTCTTATAGAATGTTAAGGCCAGCAAATTCCAATCGGTAATCCCCTTGGCAGCTCGATCCAGATCTCGGTACTACTCCCTAGCAGCATCACGGAGTGAGAATATGAACATTGTTTCTTTGATCTGGTCCTGGGTCACACCTGCTGGTGGGGGTATGGAACAATAATAGTCAATGAATATCTCTATATGCTTAGCTGCATCTTCATTTGCAGCTCCCCCAAATTGGTTTCTCTCAACCAAGTTGATGTAGGACGATTTTGCTTCGAATTTTCTCTTCGTCCCGGCTGGCAATGCAAATCCCTTATAGAGATTCTCAGCTTTCGGCTCGGAGTGACTGGCTATACTTGCCTCTTCAGCCATGTTTGGAGATGTGACGATCTCAGCTGAAGAAGTAGAAATAGGAGACGAAGGTGGATCTTCCTCAAATAGCTCGTTCTCGTAGTAATTGAACAGAGTACTCAGCTCTTCCTCTGTCGGCAATACTCTAGATGATCGTCTCAACTCACGCAAAGTCCTTTCGATCTCAGGATCTAATGGTCTCAATTCACCAGCCTGTGACCTGCGCATAAGAGGAAACTACAAGTAGAATATGAGAAAAGTTTAAGGAACAGATATCCCTTAAACTAAGGAAAAGACTAAGATAAAAACAACTAAAATTAAACAATTGCCTTCCCGGCAACGGCGCCAAAATTTGATACCGTCGTAGAGTACCAGATAAATTTATAAATCCAAACTACTACTATAGCTAGTGGTAGTCAGGGTCGAACCACGGAGACGCGATGCAATTAATAGTCGTCTAATCCAAGTCTTAAAGTAACAAATGTGTGGGGGTGTGTTTTGAATTGTTCTATAACTAAAGTAAATAAATGAGTGGTTTAAAGAAACTCGATGAAATCAAATTTTAAAAGGATGCTAAGATGGTCAGTTCACTGTAATTTCGGCGGCAGTATACTAGGTAGGTCTGAGATAATCACGTGAGATGGGAAAATAAGAAGTCCTCTCGGTCCACTCTTAACAGGTAGCATCTTTCGATCTAGCTACAGGTCCCTAATATCACTAATGCTGACTCTCGTCCTGAAGAGTGATTTAAAAATCTAAATTAATTTATCTCTCGATCTTATTAATTTAGTCGTCTTAATTAAGAAGTCTATTTCCCTCCCCTATCTTTCGATCTTATCGGGTCGGTCAACTCCTAAGCATTCAACTAGTCGCGTGCACTCAATTCGTCAAAAATAGGAATTAAATTAATTAAAATGAAGTAAGTCTCACGGGAGCCGGTCGATTGACCAGGTAGGCCAGTCGATCGACCATGGCGCGACTCAGGTCTACCAATTTTATGCCGCCTACACTACAGTTCCCCTACATCTTAGCAAGATAGGTTTAGCTACTCATGATTACGATAAAAACAACGATAAGATTATCAAATGAAATTATTGAATGCATAATTGAATTAACTAAACAATTAAATAACATGAAACGATAATTTGGCTATGGGAGATCTAACTAGCAATTCTAAACTATGAACGAGTAAAGTTGAACTGAAATTAAAGAGCGTAAATTACCGAATGAAAACAGGAAGAAGAATCCCAAAGCACCAACTTTTATTAAAGAAGAGCAAAATTAATTTGTATTGAATGAAAATAAATGCTAAATATCATAAAGAACCCTAACTCTTTCCCTAAAAACTGATGATAATGACTTGATAATAGGGTTACGTTATATAGGAATATAACGTGATTCTTATTTCCTAAAACCTAATTACATTGGGCATTCTCGTCTTTTAAATTCACGTCAGATTAGCGGTTTGGTCGATCGACCAGGGTAGGCGGTCGGTCGACTGAGATGCGCTGAACAGTAACTTCTGGTAGTCGTTCTCTGGTCGATCGACTGAAAGCACCAGTTTATCGACCACTTTAACAGGTACTTGGCTCCAAAAGCTTCGTGAATTCGTCTTTCAGGACGAATTCATGTCAAATGCAAAGTTAGGTACTTAGGGACGGATTCGGCTCGATATCTACTTATTTCCGCAATAATCTGCATTATTACATGAAAATACGAAAGTAGACGGAAATAGGGAAAATAGTAGCTTAAACTACACAAATGAGCTCTAAAATGCGTGTAAAATAGGGTGTAAAACAACATATTAAGGACACGCATCACTAAGAAGTGGCGTGCTAAAGTCACTGCAATGGAGGAATCACGAGATCTTGAAAACCTATCATATCAAGAACTCATCGGTGCTCTCATGGCCCATGAAATTACTCTTAACAAAGATGACGCTGCACCGAGCCAAAATAAGAGTATGGCCTTAAAGAGCGAAGAATTTTACTCTGAGCTAGAGGATGAAACTGCTCTGTTTCCACGCCGTTTCAAAAATAAGATATTTCGAAACAAACAAACAAAATCATCCTATAACAACAATAAAAACAAGTCATTCAACAAAAAGGTTACTGAATCAAACTCGTCCTTCGCAAATGGAGGTTGCTTCAAGTGTGGAGAATCTGGTCATATGATCAAGGATTGTCCAACATGGGAAAAGATTAAGGACAAGACAAAACGTGAGAAGACAAAGAGAGAATTCAAGCAAGTTATGATGGCTTCGTGTTGGGGAGACCTTGACTCAAAAGATGACGAGGAATCTGAAGATGACGAAGTTGCTAACCTTTGTCTCAGTAGTGTTAGTCTTGACCTAATCTCCGACAGCGACGATGAAAGCACAAACTCTCACTCAAACTATTGCTTTCTCGGAGAATCAGACGAAGATGACGATGAAGAGGTAAGTTATCTTGAGCTTAAAAAACACGTTATGAAATTGTCTAAAAGTGCTTTAATTAAATTCTTTGAACAATCTCTTGATAAGTGTCACGAACAGGACTTGGAATTGAAAGATCTGAAGGAACAGATTCTCGAAATCGCAGAAGAGAATCATACTCTCAAGGCCAAAGCTAAGAAGTTGAAATCTAAGGTTATAGCTGAGAAAGCAACAACGTTAGATTCTACTATGGCTGAGAAGAAGGAATTAGAGTCCAAAGTTATAGCTAATGAAGCTGTAACTTCAGACCTAAAGCTTAACATCAAGCACCTTCAAGCCAAAGTTATAGCTAATGAAGCTATAACTTTAGAACTTAGAAAAGCCAGAGAACTTTTGGAAACTAAGGTCACATCTGATGAAGCAGTGATCTTAGACCAAAAGAAAGAGATAGATTCTCTTTTAAAGCAATTAAACGAATCTAAGACCGATATGATCAATGTTAAGAAACAACACACCAAAGTTATAGCTAATCGATGTTGTGTTCATTCTTAACAAACGATTCCAAGACTTTCGTGATAACTTTAAAAAGGACAATGATGTAGATCACACGAAATGTCAAGAGGAAATAAAAACCCTATAAGACCTACTTCTACATGCTAGAAAGGTCCATGATAAGTGGGAAGGTAGCACAAAAGTCCTAAACTTCCTAACCGAACAATCTGACAATAATAAGAAGATGGGGTTAGGACATGAGTGCTACAGCCGTAGAAATCACTCTAAATGCAAATCAACACCTTCGGATTTTGATTTTTGAAAAAGGAAGTATGCTAATCTTCCTGAATACTTGATTTACAATTACTGTAGTCATACGGGTCACATCCAAATCAATTGTGTCAAAAAGGCTCATGATATTCGAAAAAATGCCGACCATGCTAAAACTATTGACATGGTTGATGAGAATGATGAAACCCCCATTAAAGAACCTAACGAAGAAAGGAACAATAAATTTCGTTGGTTCTATGACATGGCCTTCGACTACAGCAAGAAACCAAGCACCTCACAAAACCCTTGTCGATCTCAACCTAGTAAACCTATTCACAAGGGAAATAGTCATGAAAGACCTAGAAAAAGTCCTAGACCAAGAAGAAACCCTAACCCAAGAACTCCTCCCAAGCAAAATAAACCAAGGGTTAGAAAAACGGTTATTAGACTAGTGTGGATACGAAAGGATTTAGTATATAGAGTAACTAATCATAAGGGACCCAACTTAGCTTGGGTACCTAAAAATTGTATCTAATCCTTTCTGCAAGAAGTAGTGAAAGAGAACAATCAATGGTATCTTGATATTGGATGTTCAAGACACATGACCGGAGGTAAGAACCTGTTTCTTTCACTCAAGCCCTTCAACGAAGGAAAAGTGACGTTCGGGGACAACAAAAAGGGAAAAGTAATTGGCGTTGGCAAAATAGGAATCTCTAAGTCTCACGCGATCAGTGACGTTTATCTCGTGGATGGTCTAAAACATAACTTGCTAAGCATATCTCAACTATGCGACAAAGGTAACAAAGTAGTTTTTCATACTGATAGTTGTCGCATTATTATTGAAGGAACTAGCAATGTTATTCTTGAAGGCCACAAAAAGAAATGTTGATATGGTAGATTTAAATGTTGTGCCTACTAACTCTTTCTCATGTATGAAAGTTACACTTGATGATCCTTGTCTATAGCATAAATGATTTGGTCACATTAGCTCACTAACTTTGAACAAACTCAAGAAGTGGGACTTGGTTGAAGGGTTACCTAAGATCAAGTTCGACCAAGAAAGGATGTGTGACACGTGTGCTAGGTGCAAACAAGTAAGATCATCGTTCAAACCAAAAAGAGTAGTAAGCACAAATCAAGCCTTGGAATTAGTACACATGGATTTATGTGGACCAATGAAGGTAAAGAGTAGAGAAGGATCCAGGTACGTCTTTGTTCTTGTAGACGATTACTCAAGGTATGTATGGCCTATCTTCCTTCATTCAAAAGACGAAATGTTTGATGAATTTGATTGTCTTATGAAACGTGTTCAAAACAAATATAAGACTAATCTTGTATCTATTCGTACGGATCATGGCACCGAGTTTGACAATCAAGTTTTCATAGAATATTGTAGAGTTAATGGTGTAGGGCATAACTTCTCTGCACCTAGAACACCTCAACAAAACGGTGTCGTTGAACGTATGAATAGAACTTTGGAAGATATGGCTCGTACAATGCTTTTGTGTAGTGGTTTACCTCGTAACTTTTGGGCTGAAGCCATTAGTACTTCTTGCTACATCCAAAATCGTTCTATGATCCGACCTATTCTTAAGAAAACCCCCTACGAACTCCTTAGAGGTCGAAAACCTAATATCTCCCATCTTCGTTGCTTTGGGAGCAAGTGCTTTGTTCATAATAACGGTAAAAACCGTTTAAGTAAGTTCGACCCTAGGAGTGATGAGGCGATTTTCATAGGATACTCAGATCATAGCAAGACTTACAAAGTTTTCAATAAGAGAACTCTATGTATTGAAGAAAGTGTCCACGTTATTTTTGATGAAGATAACGTGTTTGATAAGCCTTTACAGGATGAGAAAAAAGACTTGGATGAACCCGACTTTCGTCTTTCAAGAGACGATCCCCCGGAATTGGAATTGGAGGACAATGAGATTGAGGGAATAAGTGATGAACTTAATCGTTCCTCAAAAGATAAAAAGGAGAAAGCCAAAGTTATAGTTGATGATACTATAACATTGACTCAAAATAAGGACTCCCAAACCAATGTTATAGGTGATGTTACTATAACATTGAATCCAAATTAAGGTGTAGAATCCGAGGTTATAATCGGTTCTAATACAACACCCGAATTGGATTCAGGGGGAACTTCCTCCAATTCAGATCCAAATGAAGTTGGGACAAGCTCAAATAACGATGAAGAACCAAGTACATCAACAAAATGGAAATACAAGAGCTCACACCCCATGGACAATATTCTAGGGAATATTAAGAAGGGTGTTCAGACAAGACGTTCCTTCAACAACTTCTGCTCTTTCTACTCTTTCTTATCCATGATCGAACCAAAGAATATCAATGAAGCTCTTGCTGAATCTGATTGGATTATAGCTTTGCAAGAAGAGCTACAACAATTCGAAAGAAACAAGGTTTGGCATTTAGTTCCTAGACCAAAAGATTGTTCAGTCATTGGAACAAGGTGGGTCTTTAGGAACAAACTAGATGATGTCAGAGTCATAGTCAGAAACAAAGCAAGATTGGTGGTCCAGGGTTATAATCAACAAGAAGGAATAGATTACGACGAGACCTTCGCACCTGTCACTCGTCTTGAAGCTATTAGACTTCTAATAGCCTTCGCTGCACACAAAGGGATGAAGCTCTTCCAGATGGATGTAAAGACAACATTCTTAAATGGATATTTACAAGAAGAAGTCTTCGTTGAACGACCTCCCGATTTTAAGAATATCAAATATGAGGATCACTTTTTCAAATTAGATAAAGCCCTATACGGATTGAAGCAAGCACCTAGGGCATGGTACGATAGATTATCTAAGTTTCTACTTGACAGTGGATTTAGTAGAGGATCCGTCGACAAAACCCTATTTCTAAAAACTAAGGGTTCTGACCTTTTGGTTGTTCAAATTTACGTCGATGACATTATCTTTGGATCACCAACCGAAGCTTGTGCAAATATTTTTTTGAGTTGATGACTTCCGAGTTCGAGATTATTATGATGGGAGAATTAAAATTCTTCTTAGGTCTGCAAATACAACAAACTGAAGAAGGCATTAAAATCCATCAACAGAAATATATTAAAGAATTAATTCGGAAATTCGGGATGGAAAACTCTCATGCAATGCCTACTCCAATGGTCGAAAACAAGAAGTTGACATTGGATGAAGACGGTAAATCAGTTGATGAAACTACTTATCGTGGGATGATTGGGTCACTGTTATATTTCACCGCAAGTAGACCTGATATTATGTTTAGCGTATGCGTTGTCCGAGATATCAATCGTCTCCTAAAGAATCGCATATGACGGCCGTAAAACGAATTTTACGATATTTAATTGGAACGGCCAACTTATATTTGTGGTATCCAATGTAGTGTAATTTTGATCTAGTCGGTTATTCTGATGCCGACTACGCAGGATGTTCTCTAGACAGACAAAGCACGTCGGGTGTCGCCACATTTGTCGGACCGTGTATTTTTACGTGGGGTTCGAAGAAACAAAATTCGGTTGCTCTCTCAACCGCTGAAGTCGAATATATTGCTGCAGGACTGGTATGTACTCAAATTTTATGGCTTAAGCAACAATTACATGATTATGGTATTGATGTAGGATGTATTCCTATTTTATGTGATAATACTAGTGTAATTATTATTTCTAAAAATCCCGCACAACATTCACGTACCAAACACATTGAAATAAGACATCATTTTATTCGAGACCATGTTGAGAAAGGGAATATAAAACTTGAATTTTGTTTTTACAAAATCATTACCTAGAGAACGATTTGAGACTTTACGGTTGGAAATTGGTTTAATCAGTGGTACCTAAGTTTCTATACACGTTCAATTTTCCTATGACTGACTAGTTAAGTTAAGATTGTATGACTGTGTCTGTATATTGCGTTCCATGAATAATTTTGTTATAGGAATATATATTTGTTATAAATTTCTATTTGGTATTTAGAATTTTATTATTATACAAACTTAATTCCTTATAAAATAAATATGACACACCATATCTTTTATATTTCCAATTCACAAAAATCTTTCCTAATTTGCTATTCATAGTTCACGACTCAATATACTCCATATACAATTCAAATTCCTAATTCTTATCTTTTACCTTATTAATTCTATCACTTAATTTCCTATACCTACCATAACTCCTATTCCTAATTGACACTTACCATAATTGCTTACCACTTACTAGACCTAGACCTAGACCTAGACTTCTCCTATATCTACCCCTCCCTTGCATGTAAACCGTCCAACACATCCCACTTGCATACTTTTATCTTTCCAAAAATTTACCATCATCACAATCTCTTTCTTTATATAACCATCACCATCACTTCCTTTTCTCAACTATCACCATCAACATTAATCCAATCCATACAAAAACCACCCGATCATCAACCCGTCACCACTACCACCACATGATCCCAATTCCACTAATTTTCCTTCACCTCAACCAAACCCAACTACGCCCCTGTTTCGTGGTCGGGACGAGTCGATGTCCGAAGGTAAAAGGCGTCGTCTTTTTAAAGGAAAAAATAAGGTAGTTGTTGATGAAAGTGAAGATGTGGAGGAACCCGAGGTTATTGTTCGGAATGGTGTTGCTCGTACCTTGCTTCGGGATGTTTTGAAAGCCGCAACAAAGGAAGGGTTAAATCGGGTTCGGCTTACTCATGACGAAAGCATCCTAGTTAATCGAGTTTTAAGGTATTATATTCATGGAGGAAGGTACTATCCGAAATCTTGGTTGATTAATGGTCCCGCTCTTAAGTTCTTTGTTGATTTTCTTGATTTTCAAGGGTGGAGTCATAGTAGTCAGTTTTCGGGTCCTATTTACCCAGTTGAGGTGGTTCCGTTCTTTGCTAGTGTATCAATTAAGAAATGAGTCTTGCATGCGGTTGTTAATGGGGTTGATGTGACGGTCTCTGTTTCAGATTTTTGCTCTGCTTTTTCGGTTCCCGATGACGGAATTGAAGTAAATCCGAGTCTTGAATGGTCTAATGTGGTGAGTGAAAAAGAGATGTTAGTTAAAAAGTACTTTGAGGAGGTTGGGACGGACGGAGGTAATATTGTGGTTCGTCCTCTCTCGACAAAAATCAAGTTCCTCTTGAACTTTTTGTGGAACACGGTTGTGACGAGGAAAGGAGGTCATGATAAAGTGTCGAGTTATGAAGCTATCATGGTTTATTCTTGGTTGGAGGGACAAAAAGTGAATTTGGGAAGTGTCGTGTTGCACCGTATAATTCAAACAAGTCTCACGGTTACAAAAGAGAAATTGATTACAACAATCGACTTACCTTATGGGATGTGGGTGTCTCGGTTGTTGGAGATAAAACAAGTGGTGGGACAAGATAGTTACGGTGTCAGTGCATGGGATTGCATGTGTGATAGGTTGATCAAGCTTATGGATCTTGTTGTTGATGGACCCGAGTTACTTCTTGTTAAGGATGTTGAGAAAACCCCGGGTGAATCGGGTTTGGGAGCTATGGAGGCGAAATTAGAAGGGTTTATGAGTGGTTTAATGGAGAAGTTTGAGGAGCATTCAACAAATTTGGCAACGGTATTGTCACGGGTTGGACCATCTCGGTCTTTAGACTCGGGTTTGGATGCTTCTCGGGTGTATTCTTGGATGGAGGTAGTGGACAAGAGGTTAGCGGGTTTTGAACGGGAATTAAAGGCAATTCGTGGGGAAGTGTTCCCACACGGTGACCGTCTTACTTTCCTTACGAGTCAAGGTGGAGCGTTGATCATGCACGGAAAGGCTATGGCAAGTGATCAATCGCTTACATTGGAGGCCACGAAAGCTCTCTCCCTGAAAGTGCTTAACTTTGAAAGGAGTATTCAAACTCTTTCTCAACTTGTGCGGAGTTCTTTCGATCGTCTTGATGCTTTAGAGCATCGTACTCAGCCCGACTACGTGAACCCGTACCGTACCCGCAACATTTGATCTACCCTTGCCTTACCATAATTAGCCCTGCCTATTTTTAGCTTTATTTTTCTATTTCTTATGGTGTGTTTAACAAACTTATCATTCGGCCCACTTTTGGCATGCACTTGTGGTTATGGCCCAAGTGTTTCTTTAAACATGCATGTTATTCGGCCCATCGGCTTTATGCGTGTTTTCTTAAGTTTGTTTAATAATTAAACTTCTCGATGCTTTTAGTTATGTATGATAATATTAATTTCTATGACATTTTATCTCTTGTCTCGTCTTATATTATTCTAGTCATTTTTTATTTGTTCTTAGCTTTTCGATGATGTTAAGAGGGGGAAAGAATGTCTATAGTAAGCATCTACCTAAGCTTGCTCCTTGTCAAGACCGATTGTCTCTTAAAGTCCTTAAAGTTTCGGTTTTTGATAAATCGTTTTGATCTTGCGTTGATCTTTATTATTAAGATGACGATATTATATTGAGGGGGAACTACATACTTAGTCACAATTTTAGGAGGCTTGCCATCATCAAAAAGGGGGAATTTGTTGAACCATATAGCTTATATGTTTATGTTTTGATGATGTCAAGGTGTCTTATAATTTATATACTTGTTGCGTGTAATCGTTTGTCTAAGTGTTTTAGAATCAACTTATTACAAGCAAGTAAACATAGAAGATTGTGATGATAGCATGAATGCTAAAGCCCCTATTCAAAATCAAACAATATTAAGATTCATTCAAGATTTATGTGAAGACGAAGTCCGTCTAAAGATTAATCAAGCTTCGATGATGACGTAGCCTATACTCGAAGATCTTTCTAAAGATTAGAATAGTATAGGTGATTATCTCGTAATGGTAACCAAGAATGAGTTTCTTGAATTAGTAAAGTAATAGCTTTGCAACTATAACATTACTAGTAAAAGAGCTCAATGTTATAGCTCTCCTACTATAACATTGAGATGCTGAGTTTAATATACACGACTTTTAATGTTTCAAAATTGTTTTGAAAATTGTTTAAAGTTTATTTTAAATATTTTAATAAAAGTATTTATATATTAAAGCCCGGTTTAGTGCGGAGTTTGGTTTTATGTTGGACGTTGACTAGTAGCTATTTTGGACCAACTTATGAGTTGGACCATGCTACTAATTAGGGTTTCAATATAGCCTCTCTTAAAACCTAAATTCTAACCTATATGTTAAGACTAGGGTTTTCACAGTCACGAGGCATATGAGCGGTGACATCTCGTGTTACCTAAGGTATATTTGGTAAAGATTTTATTCTATAATAATATCTTTACATATCTTATATATCTTAGTTAATATATTTGTTTATGATAAAAGATATTCTTATTTTAGGAAATCTTATCATATCTTGGAATTTATAGTAAAGATAATATTTGAATAAGATCATATTCTATCTCTTGGAATATTCTTTGTTATCTTTAAGGCTTTTTAGGAAAGAGATAATAGAAGATATGATTTGTTTACATATCTTATTATTTCGGCTATTAGGGTTTGTGCAAAACTGAGTTGCCTACTCTTTCCTTCCTATAAATACTTTGCTATTTACAACATCTAAAGTAGAGACCTTAAGCATAAAAATTGATTTTAATTTTACAAAGCAAACCGTGTGTTTTCAAGCAGAAAAACCGATTTGTTATTTTGAAAGGCCGTGTGTTTTAAACTTGTATACTTGTCCTTATTTTTATCGTTATAAGATAATAGTGCTTAGTTGATTTCTTACTTGTTCATTAACGTGAACCATTGTTAGAATCACTAATGCTTTCTTATTAGCGTAAGTGAGTCACTCGAGTATTTAACGGTACTCATTGAGTTACAGCTAGAGTTAGTTGTACGAGTTGGGTTAGTAAATTTGTAATCCGTAGAAAGGTACTAAATTTATTAATCGAGAATAGTGGACGTAGGTTTCGACTTGTGAAACTGAACCACTTCAAAAACCGTGTGTCTCCTTGTTCTTTTGTTAGTTTATTATTTCGTTTTACATTCACGTAGTTGATTAGTTAAAGTTTAATCAATAAACTTTAAATAATCAATTATATACGCATAGTCGAAAAAGCTTTCAAAAGTTTTAAATCCTCAATTCACCCCCCCTCTTGAGTATTTTGGATCAATAGACTCTTCAAATCTAATTAGGAGACTTTATGAATGAGTGAAATGAGAAAAAGATAAGAATAAAATCTCCTTATTTATCTTATGCAAAATCGGTTAAGGTAAGGGTTAACACCCAAAATATATTTTCCATTTTGTTGTAAAAATAAACAAAGGTAGAAAAATAATAATAATACTAAGGATTTCAAATTAAAGAATAAAAAAGGATAAATCTAGTTAAATAATTAACTTATCTAGTAAACAAAAATACAGTCCATATATCAATGGCGCCAAAATCGATTTCCCATATTCGCTTACAAAAAAGTCAGTTAAATAAAAAGTCGGTCCGAGAAGAAATCGGACTGAAATAAGATTTAAAACAGCAATAATTAATGATTTGTACAAAACCGGTAAATATAAGTATTAAAATTTAAATCTTAAAAACAAAAATTAAATAAGTGAGATTAGAAAATTTCGGGTGTTACAACCTCCCCCAGTAGGAAAAAATTTCGTCCTCGAAACATAAAAGTAGAAAAACAAAGATATGAAGAACAAAGACTTTTACAACATTTCAGCTCACAAATATATTTGAAAAGTCCTTGTTGATGTTAAAACCATCTTTAAACCAACTTTCAAAATAGAACAAGTAGAAATTACTTGTCTCGAAATCACTTGTCTAATATCTTGGTACGAGTGATTACCTGTCGCGAACAAGAATTCTGTAGTCCAAGATAAAGGCAAGCTAACATTTGAAAAATCAAATCTCAAAACCAAACGTTAGCAAGTACTGGAAAGTTATTATACGTCTTTAATGACAAGTCCTAGCATCCAACCAACGTCGAAACCCAAAATAAGTTGTGTAAATTTATTTCAAACCTTAGGACAAATCCAATTTGTAAATACAACTACCATTCGATAGTTTTTCGAGGCATTAAATAACTTTACTTAAAACAATTCTGGAATAACTTAAAACGGTTTTTAAGACATTTCGAAACAAACAAAGATTAAAAACTAGCCAACAGTAAAATTAGAAGTAGAACTTGAAGGTTTGAAATCAAACTTCAAAACAAATATTAAAACCTCCATAATAAAAAATTTTGTAGTAGTCAAAGCTCATGTATAAAACGAAAAGTACGGAAAGCACAGTTAAAGGGAGTATCAGCTGGAACAGATGCTCGAGAGAAAAAGAGGGAAGGAAGATTCAAGAGCAATACAAAGATCTCTCAAGAATTGTAAATGAGATTAATCATCTCGAGATTCTTGGTACAACTCCTCTATGAAACTCCAACTTTCCTATTTCTATAGAAACCAACACCAAGCTTGTTAACACCAGGCAACTAAGTTGTCAACCTCAGAGTTTCCTAACTTCCTAGTCTATCTACTCCAATCTCATCGATTGATACAACTCTCATCCACAACGTTACATAATTTTTCAACCTCTCACAATATCATGGTAAGAATCCAAGTACTTCAAAATCCAATGTTACTAACCAAAATTCCACTAGTTATGAAAACACAACTAATCCAATTAACTCACAAGGCTCTTAAAACTGTTCAAAACACATGCTTGCACTCGAGAAGAATTCTAAACCCAGAATAGTCAAAATAAGACATACAACACTCAAAGATTCTACTCTTCTGAGATCTCAACCAAAGCAACAGATTAATAAATCCATAAGACTCCTCAACTTATGGAACATCAAACAAAAACCACCATCTAACAACACCATTCCTTGATAACAAACTATCAAGATTTAAGAACAAAGAAGGAATCTTCAGGCTTCCAAAGTTGCAAGGGGGTTCACTGGGTCACTCCATCTTTTTACTGAGAAAGAAACACTCCAGTCTTGGGTCTCTCCATCTGACGGATCCTTAGTGTAATCATTTTTTTAATCTACTGCACCACTGTGAGACTTGAGTCCACTCTTGGTCATCTGGCCTGCAGCTCGAGCAAAACTGAACTTGCGCTAGAAACCACTGATGCATCTCCCTTGCAGCACCATGTCCTTGCCCCTTCATCTTCTTTGTCGGGGAAACAAGACATAAATTCAATGCTAGTTGTTAGGCCTGGAAATCCGCAGACCTTCCTGATCAGTATTTCATCTAAACCTGACTGCCAGGATGTCAGGCTATCAGGGCACACGAAGATAGACACCAGGCCATGGAGAGAACAACGGTCAAAATATCAGGCCGATATTAGACCATAAACGCGTATTATAAAAGGATTATATACGCAGCATTGAATGAGAAGATCTCGCAGTAAATGCAGTAATTAAGGGAGGAATATTTAGCCATTATTACAGGCAATAATGGCGAATAATCCGCATTCAATACCATATCAAGCAACCGTTCAAGATTGGAGCTTATATAAGGAACACTTTGAAGACATTGGACTCATCTCGTTCTTACATTAGAAGAAGCATACACTTACATACGCAATACATAGAGAAATATAAGCATTGTTATTGTCATACAAATATTCTCCCAAATTACATAGTGAAATCCTCTCCTGGCTTGGTGCCCGTGGTTTTTTCCCATTCAAGGGTTTCCACGTACAAAATTCTTTATCTCATTATTGTTATTGTTATTATATTTATAGCTTTACATTTGACCCTGACGACCTGACTAATAGACCATTTAGAGCTAGTTAACCTTGCATAACTCTACCCTGACCTGATTTCGCCTTGCACAAAATCAACATAAAACAATTGGCGCCCACTGTGGTGCATCTAGCTCTTTAAATCCTTTTTTATTATCCTACAAAAATTCAAAAATCCTACAAAAATGGCCCAACCACCGTTGAAGAACAATTGAATGCAGCTCTCCAACAAATCGATGAGTTGGAAAGCCTGAAAGAAAAAGTTACCCAAACTAAGGCAGAAATCCTGCAATTAAAAGAATCTGAGTTAGCTCTAAAGCAAAAATTAGAAAAAACCCAAGGGGGAGGCTCTAGATTCCAACCAGGAACCCCATTTGCATAAATCATTAAAAATATTGATTTTTCTAGTTTTGGGAGCCCAAGTATTCCTAAATCCATTAATGTTGATGGTGATGATGAACCAAAAGATGGTAAAGACAAACCTGATAAATCTGCAGCAGCCATCATGATGGCAGTGGTTCAGGAGATCAAGAAACTCAACGAAAAATTTGATAAGATACCTGGAGTACCTGCCAGCATGGAAGAAGCTTCCCCTGACAGCTATGTTGATTCGCCTTTCATAGACGAAATAGCAAAAGTAGACCTACCAAAAAAGTTCACAATTCCATCCATGAGCGTCTATGATGGAACCACGGATCCACAAAATCACGTGGCTCTTTACAAGTAGAAGATATTGGCTGCATCTATTCCCAGCGAGTTTAGATAAGTTTGCATGTGCAAGGGATTTGGAACGACCTTGACTGGCCCTGCTCTGCAATGGTACATCAACTCGCCAAGTGAGAGCATCCATTCCTTTGCCAACCTGATCAACAGTTTCAACCAGCAGTTCACAAGTAGCAGGGAGTTGAAGAAACGATCCAGTGACCTTTACCGAGTTACACAGAAGCCTGATGAAACTCTCAGGACATTTCTTGCAAGATTCAACAAAGAGAAAGTATCCATACCCAGGTGTGACGTTGTAACAGCAGTGGAGGCATTCAGACAGGGGTTACTACCATATAGTGACTTATACAGCGAGCTCACTAAGTATCCCTGCCACACCTTCGAAGATGTTCAGGCCAAGACTCTTGCTTTCATCAGGCTAGAAGTAGATAAAAGTTATAAACTTGGATCACCCAGTAGACCAAAGGATCATGAAAGGAGCAGTAGGAAGAGCAACAAAGGAAACAACTATAGACCTACTCCATATTCCAGGCCAGATCAGTCAGAAGTTAACCTGACTCATGAGTATCAAGGTAAGGTTAAAGTTTATCCACCTATTTCCGAACATAACTTTAGTGTTGATATTGCAGGATTAATCCAGAGACTTGACAACATGGGATCAGCTGTCAGATGGCCAAGGAACTCAGAAAATCCAAATCCCAGAAGAGACAATTCTAAATGGTGCGAATTTTACATGGATATTGGACACACCATGGATGATTGTTTTACCCTGAGGAAGGAATTGGCCTACCTGCTAAAATCTGGATACTTGAAGAACCTGATCAATACAAAAGGCAGGAACGCAAACCAGGATAAAGAGAATCGGGAGCATAAGCAGGATCGTAGTCTCCCTCCACCACCACCAATCTATGAAGTAAAATTCATATCCGGCGGCTCAGAAATTTGTGGCCTGACAAGTTCAGCGGCAAAGAAGATAGCCAGGGCACCAAGGACCGTATCACCCTGCAAGACGGATCATATCCCAACAATCACTTTCAATGATTGTGACCTGGTGGGCATCCCTGATGTTCATCATGATGGCTTGGTAATTTCTATGCAGATTGGAACAGCAACAGTAAGAAGGATCCTGGTAGACGGAGGCAGCTCAGTGAACCTGATCATGCTTGATGTACTGAAAGCCATGAAGATCAACGAGGACCAAATCATCAAGAAATCCAGCATCCTAGTGGGATTCAGTGGCGAAACCAGGAGCACCCTAGGAGAAATCCACCTCCCAACCTACGTGGAAGGAGTCTCATCTTATAAGAAATTTGGAGTCCTTGACTGCCTGTCATCCTACAACGCTATCTTGGGCAGGCCCTGGATTTATAATGCCAAGGTCGTACCGTCAACCTATCACCAGTGTATCAAGATACCAACAGACTGACGCATAGACACAATCAAAGAGGATCACAAGATAGCCCAGGAATGTTACACAGCAGCCTTGAAGCCTTCCAAGGCAGGTAAGTCCCTGGCATAGCAATTACAATACTCTGTCAGGAGTACCTATGTGGCACCACCCAAAATGGAAACAGATCAGGTAATCCTAGACCCTGAGCACCCTGACAGGTATGTTTTAATAGGATCTGAGGCACTAGATAGTGTCAGGCCTGAACTGGTCAAGTTCCTTAAAAATAAATCATCTTGGTTTGCTTGGTCACATTTTGATATGACTGGAACTAGCGCTGATATAATTACACATAGACTCAATGTTGACCCATCTTTTAAGCCTGTACAGCAGAAAAGGCGAAAATTTGCAGCTGAAAGAAATACCATTATTAACGAAGAAGTAGAAAAACTCTTGGATATGGGGATGATCAGGGAAGTAATGTACCCTGAGTGGTTGGCTAACGTAGTTGTTGTGCAGATAAAGAATGGAAAGTGGAGAGTCTGTGTAGACTACACTTACCTGAACAAAGTCTGTCCTAAAGATCCATTCCCCCTACCTCATATTGATGCCATGGTAGACGCCACAGCAGGCCACGAGATGCTGACATTCATGGATGCTTCCAGTGGATTCAATCAAATAAAGATGCACCTGCGACCGGAGAGTCTTGTATTCCTTACAGGCATCGAGGCATATCTTTGTTACAACCGTCATGCCTTTCGGCCTGAAGAATGCAGGGGCAACGTACCAGCGCCTGGTCAACATGATGTTTAAAGACCAAATAGGTGACATCATGGAAGTATACATAGACGACATGGTGGTGAAATCCGAAAATGCAGAAGATCATATAAAACATCTAGAAATAGCATTTGAGATATTGGAAAAATACAACATGAAGCTAAACCCTGCAAAATGCCACTTTGGAGTCTCTACAGGCAAAGTCCTTGGATATATGGTCACAAAAAGAGGCATAGAAGCCAGCCCTGAACAGATAAAGGGTATCCTGGAACTACAGTCACCCAAGTCTGTAAAGGATATCCAGAAATTGACAGGCCGGGTAGTTGCCCTGAATCGTTTCATATGGAGATCCGCTGAGAGATGCAAAACATTCTATAACCTCCTCAAGAAGAACAAACAGTTCCAATGGACGGATGAACATGAGACAGCTTTTCAGGATCTAAAATCCTACTTATCATCTCCACCCTTACTGGCTAAGCCAGAGAAGGGAGAGCCTTTGTCAGTATACCTATCTCATCACTAACACACCGTCAACAGATCTAGTGAAAGAACAGACGGTCGGCAACATCCAGATCTACTATGTAAGTAAAAGCCTGCTAGATGCTGAGTTGAGGTATGGACTACTTGAAAAATATGTCTTAGCTTTAATTATGTCATGTACTAAATTGCGACCTTATTTTGAAAGTCACCCCATTATAGTCAGGACCAATTTACCCATAAAATTTGTCCTACGTAAGCCTGAACTTTCAGGCAGGATGGCCAAATGGTCAGTACAGATTAGCACATACGACATCTCCTTTGAACCCAGGGCCGCGATCAAATCGCAGGCCCTAGCAGACTTTGTGGCTGACTTTAGCCCTAACCTGGAACCACACCTGATAAAAGAGGTCAACCAACTAGAAAATAAAACCCCAGACCAAAAATGGACCTTATTCATAGATGGGGCATCCAACACCAGGGGAACAGGGTTAGGACTAGTACTTAAATCACCCTAGAGAGGTATGATAGCACAGGCTGTAAGATATGAGTTCAAAGCTACGAACAACGAAGGAGAATATGAAGCCCTGATTGCAGGCTTACAAGTATGTCTAGACCTCGGTGTTCAAAACCTAAAGGTTGGACCCAACCTGAGATGCTTGGAGCCTGACGAATCCAAACTAGTACTTCAAGAAATACACGATGGACATTGTGGCAACCACAAAGGAGGAAAGAGCCTGGCAAGCAAAGTTCTCAGGACAGGCTACTACTGGCCTACACTGAGGGCTGACTGCCTGGAATACTCTTCAAAATGCGAAGCCTGCCAAATTCATGCACCAATCATACATCAGCCATCTGAACTCCTCCATTCAATCTCCGCATCCTGGCCATTCATAAAGTGGGGCATAGATATTGTGGCAAAACTGCCCGTAGCTCCAGGACAAAAAGTATTCATGTTGGCTATGACTGATTACTTCTCCAAATGGATTGAGGCTGACTCTTTAAGGCAAGTAACAGAAAAGGAAGTAATATGCTTCATCAGGACAAACATCGTTTGCAGATACGGAGTCCCATCAGAAATAGTATGTGATAATGGAACTCAATTTGTGGGGAAAAGGACCTAAGCATTTTGCCAAGAATGGAATATCAACCTGGTAACATCAACCCCTGGATATCCAAAAGCTAATGGCCAGGCTGAATCAAGCAATAAGGTAGTCATAAGCTGCCTAAAAAAGAAGCTGAAAAGAAGACGAGGCAGATGGGCTGAAGAACTTTCATTAGTACTATGGGCGATTTAACAACTCCAAAAACTGCAACAGGCCAAACACCTTACTCCCTGGTGTATGGCTGTGAAGCTGTCATTCCTGCAGAAGTACAAGTGCCAACATCAAGGTACACCCTGAACAATGTTGAAGTAAACAAAGACCTAATGCAAGATAACCTGGTCATAACAGAAGAATTAAGAGACGCTGCCAAAATCAGGATGGCATCATATCAACAAGCAGTCGCCAGGACTTACAATAAAAACGTCAGGATCAGAGTCTTTAAAGAAGGAGACCTTGTCCTACGCAAGGTATTTCCAAATAAAAAAGAAAAATCAGCAGGCAAACTGGCTCCCACATGGGAAGGCCCTTATTTAATCGATTCAATTGTTGGACAAGGATCATACAGGCTCCAAACGCTAGAAGGGGAAATGATCCCGAGATCCTGGAATGTAACTCATTTAAAATTATTCCATATGTAAAGATCATATCAGGCTACAATCAGGTATAAATTCAATCACTACTCAACCTGACGTGCTACTTGATGAACTACATGTTTTACATGCCTTGTCTGTAATTTATATCTGTTCAACTAACCTATTCATTTACTTCTTGAATCCTGAACAATTATACATGATAAAAGATTATATGCATAAATATTCAGGATTGAGGGCTACTCTACTATTTATTTCTGAAACAAAAATTCTGCACTTGACTGTGCCTGACGAGTTGGTAACCGCCACCAGATACAGTAAAATGTCAGGACCAATCAGGCATGAAATAATTGCCTGACCTGACTAGGTTTACTGCCACAGATTACAACCGGCTGGACGCAACAAGACAGGTGTTAGGGTGTTCTCTCCCAAACACTTAGTCTAAAATGCCCTCTTGAAAGGCCGAATACCAAGCCCTCCAGCTAGGCAGGGGACATAAGCCCTCCTGACAGGCCGGTTTTCCCACCCCTTAAACCATTATAGCAAAAAACTATACTTGGTTGAATTACTCATGAATAACAAAATAAAACGAAAATGATGTGCAGGTTATTCAGAACAAAATGTTTGACAGGCCCAACAGGATAAAACTCACAAACCAAGCAAAGTCAAAAGCAAAATCAGCCAAAAGAAGGCCACCATGCCTATATTAATAAAAACCTTTACCTCCTGAGGCAAAGGCGCCAAAATATTCATAAAGGCCAGGGATAGTCTCCCTGACCCAAGACAGGAAAATAAAATAAAATATTGTTTGTCCAGGGACATCCCCCCTGGATGGGCCAAAATACCAACTGAAAAAATAAATTACGCTTCTTCTTAGAAATGATTAAAGATCAACATCCTGCTCCCTACTCTTAGCCGGATCAGCATAACATCCTGCTCCCCTGGAGAGTCGACCTCCTGTTCGATTTCCATATTATGCAGGTCAGGATACTTTGAAGCAGCAAAAGCCATCTCAGCTCTAGGGTTCCACTTCGCCCTGGCGTCAACATGCTCTGACATAGCAGCAACCTTGCCCTTGATATAAAAGTAGGGGGAAGCATCATCTAGCTTGAACTCCAAGTTATCCCTCTCTTCGGTGAGCTCCTCATTTCTATCCAAGGCCTCCTGCTCTAGCCGCTTGCTCGAAACTGCCTCAGTCTTAGCAGCATCTCTCTCAGCCTGCACCCTCACTAAGTCAGCAGCTTTAGCAGCCAGGTCAGCTCGTGCAAAATCTAGCTCAGACTTCAGCTTATCATAATCTGATCTCATCAGATCAATCCTGGCTACCAAAGAAGTAGCCTGATAGGCATTATGGAGACAGGTCGCAGCACCCTGACCAAAAACAGAGAGAAAAGTATAAGTAATATACCCCAATAATAAAAATTGCTCAAACAAAACACACATAAAAATTGTTCCACCTTTACCTCCCTTACAAAGACCAAAGCACACCGCCAAGAGGCTGACTGAATGATCCACCGAAGCAACTGCCTGAGTAGCAGTCTCAACAGGGTCAAGGGTGAGCATGACATCTGATTTAGAAGCAGCATAATCCCTTATCTTCACCCTAGCAGCCTCCATATTGTCCACGCTGGCTCTCACTTCCCTGACCGGGGCAAAAATGTCAACATCTTCAATTTTCCTTTTTTTGGGCTGCTGAACTTGTTTCAGCAGGGGCAACAGGTACCGCAGTGACCTTGGCAGCATCAGACTCAGTCAAATCAAAAACAGGCTCAGCATCCCCGTTTTCCTGGGAACCTTCCTCCTTGATCGTAGCCAGCCTGGCTGAGAGGTCAGCCATACCAAACCTGGCAAGGCGAGTAGATGACCTGGTGGCTACAACATGAAATACTATATTAGCAATATAAACCAAACATTATCAGGACGCCAAAGCAAAAATAAGAGAAAGACTAAGATAGACTTACTGCCTGAGGTAGTGGCACTAACAGCCCCAAAAGGTTTAGCCGGCCTGGCAGAACCGTCAGCCTTCAAGCAGCGAGGAAGGTGACCAACCCCACAACAGAAAGGCCAAGACCTCTCCAAAGGAGGAATAGCAAGGAAAGCGGAAATATTGGGAGTGGGATACTCAGTTTCAGTAACCCAATCATCAACTGCACACATAAGAGGTATGACTTATTATAAATTTCATTTTATTTTTCACTAACAATTAAAACATGCAGGGCAAAGAGAGAAACCAAAAGACTCACCAGCAACGAAAGCCTCATGATTTAAATACGCCAAGTCAGGACCCATAGAATTGGTCCTGACAAACATGTACCCAGCAGCCCAGCCTTTATCATGGCCGCTGTCCAGGTTGCTCAAAAGAGGTGTAGTAGAAGCCCTGACCTTAAAACTTATACGGCCAGGACTATTTGTTTTAACGGCATAACAAGCCTTCAAATCGTCAAGAGAAAAAAGAAATATTGTGTTTTTTACAGAGATTCTCAATGGAACACACAACCTTCCACACCATAGGCATCAACTGATAAGATGGAACACCGATCTCCTTAATAACCTCAACCATAAGAGGAGAAAAAGGAAGCTTACAACCTGTCCTGAAAGCCCAGTCATGGATACAGAACAAACCAGGACAAGCCCAGTCGGCCCTAATAGGAGAATTCTCAGGGATCCAGACTTCAGCATCAGCAGGGATGATCCCCTTATCCTTCAAAATCTTCTCAAACTCAGGCTTCAAACGATTTGCAACAGACTGATCCTCATTAAAGCCTTCGTAGGCTTGAATTGAAAATCACCATCGAATATTGAGATCATCTCCAATGGAGAATCACTCAGCTTACTGATCGTGGAAGGTGGAGCAGCAGAAGAAGTAGGCAGATTTTCAGAAGAAGTTTCCTCAGGATTCTGAGGAGGAGGGGTTGCAGAAACCGCTGCCCTGGTAGATTTCTTTTTTGCAGCCATTATTATTTGAAAGATTATGAAGAATTGATCAAAGATTGAAGAAGTTGGGAATTAAGAGAACTGAAGAGAAATATTATTAAGAGAGAAATAAGAAGAATTGCTTTGGTGAGTTCAACTTAATGAAGCTCGCAGGTATTTATAGTGGAGAAGATTAGGGTTTCAACCGCAAAGGAAGTTGCAGTAAATCTTACACACGTCATAAACTGCAGTAAAATAGCCGTTACAGGAAACTGACTAAGCATAACTTAACCGTTGGGTAATCTTCCTAAAAATTAAGTTATCTCCTCATTTTTTCGTCCTGGCACACTGAAAATAAGAAGATAAGGGGCAATTGTTAGGCCTGGAAATCCGCAGACCTTCCTGATCAGTATCTCATCTAAACCTGACAGTCGGGCTGTCAGGATGTCAGGCTATCAGGGAACACGAAGATAGGCGCTAGGCCATGGAGAGGACAACGGTCAAAATATCAGGACGATATTGATCCATAAACGCGTATTATAAAAGGATTATATACGCAGCATTGAATGAGAAGATCTTGCAGTAAATGCAGTAATTAAGGGAGGAATATTTTAGCCATTATTACAGGCAATAATGGAGAATAATCCGCATTCAATACCATATCAAGCAGCCGTTCAAGATTTGAGCTTATATAAGGAACACTTTGAAGACATTGGACTCATCTCGTTCCTACATTAGAAGAAGCATACACTTACATACGCAATACATAGAGAAATATAAGCATTGTTATTGTCATACAATTATTCTCCCAAATTACATAGTGAAATCCTCTTCTGGCTTGGTGCCCGTGGTTTTTTCCCATTCAAGGATTTTCTACGTACAAAATTCTTTGTCTCATTATTGTTATTTTTATTATATTTACAGCTTTACATTTGACCCTGACGACCTGATTAATAGACCATTTAGAGCTAGTTAACCTTGCATAACTCTACCCTGACCTGATTTCGCCTTGCGCAAAATCCACACAAAACACTAGCCATGATGTAACACCCTCATCTACCAAGGAGCCTTAACAAGGGCTTCCCCAGCAGATAAGGGCGTTACCATCTCGGTTGCCCGAGGAACAGTAATAATAGAATGTCGATAAAAGAACAATTATGTTTATTTACAAGTGATTAACCAAAAGGAACATACAACTTGTGACAACTACCAACTACGTGATACTATCTCTGCCATGATTCGTCGTAGACTCGTCCCTCCAAGCACCCAACTATAATCCAGATATCAACCTGCTAAGACCGACTGCTCACCATAGTGGATCACGGCAGACACAACAATAGAAGAAAACACAACAACACCACCCAAGCTCAGTAACTGAAGGAACACACAAAACCAGACACAACAAACATACACACATCACCTTCTCCAATCACCCAGACTCCTCTGACAGCCCGAAGGTCCAGTCCTGCCAGATTACCTATTGCAACCAGTAATCCACGCCGCCATTGGGGGACCGCAGCCGTACCCACCAAATCCCCGCTCATCAATCCCGAGCGAAAACCCATGTTCCTTAATGTGCACAACCCCTAATGTGGCGGTTTCCACATAGGGCGAATCATGGGCGTGAAGCCACTCGCGCAAGTGACTCCACTCATCCAAGGACACGCCTCGCGAACCAGAGACAAACAAACAACAACCAACAACAATCAAGCCACACTACCAATCATAACACCAAATATAATCAAGCACTACAACCGACATACTAGACAACCAACAGTACTGAATAGGAGAACCTGCCTCTAGCAAACCGCAGCGATTCCGCACACGACCATAAGACGACAAGCAACCACCATACCCACCTATAACAAACAGTATGACCATCTATTACTACTGCTATAATCATAAACAAAACTAAGGAAGACGATGATGATGATGATGATGATAATATACCTATACATAGCATTCCGGCGACACAACCGCTACCAGACTTATGCTTCCCATCCCTATGGTGTCTCCGCTCTCAAAAGCTCCAAAAGGATGAAGATAGGTGAAAGGATAGAGGTATGAAGGCATCTAGGTTTAGGAGAAAAGGAAATGAAATGTTTTGGTTTTCCCGACATCACGATTTATATTTCCCCGCTGAACTCCCGTTTCTCGATCGAGCATGTAACTTACTCGATTGAGTGGCCTCTACTCGATCCAGTGAATAAGCTACTAGATCGAGTAGCCTCCGCTAGATCGAGTCACCAGAACTCAAAGGGTTACTACGTCACAAGGTTAACTCGTAAGGTTTCCGAAGGTTTAGACAGGTGTCTAAGGTCAGTCAACGACGGTCAACGGGTCCCTAAAACGACGGGTATTAAAGTCTTCCCCCCTTAAAAAGAACTTCGTCCCCGAAGTTCAAATCATCATCCCCCATGACACAAGGTGAAAAGTGCACTAAGACAGCCAACAACCATCTTCCCCGACAAGGACAAGCACAACCATTCTTATATACCATCCATCCATGTACGCCCACCACCCATCATCATCATCTACCTTAGAAACACATCATCAAATACAACATCCTATCGAGTCATCAAACATGCATTATACGCGAGAACACACTAACATAAACCGTTACTTCCATTTACTAATTACCAAAGTATAGCAATCCAAAGTATAGCCAATCATCGGTCAAAGTGTACAACAATAGCTTAACATTCATTTAAAACATTTCCGTAACATTAATATTACTCAACAATGTAACAATTCAATTTACTGCCATTTTCGCCTAACATCAGAATACCTGCATTACCTTCACATAACCAAAGTTAAAAATAAATTTAAGCACACAAAGGGATTAAGCAACCAGAGAATTTTACCAACAATTTACTCAAAACGTGATATGTTTGTCATAACTTGTCATTTTTTCATGTGACATTACTCTTCCCCTCTAAAAAGGAACTTCGTCCCCGAAGTTCACCTTCAAGACGATCTACAACTATTACACGAAATGATAACTGTACCCAATCTTGACGTTACGAAACAATTTTATCATACGTTGAGACCAACAACGTATCATGGTACCTTATTGACATTACGTAGATAAAATGTATGCATGTTAGTATATATATTAGATGTAGATAATCACAAATAAGTAAGTGAAATGTACCGCCACCCCATTATTATACATGAACACCGAGAAATTCTTTAAGTGACATTACCCAATCATGCGTACTCGACATAACCAGCTATAAACTTAAGGCCGCATCGATAAACTATAACCACCATTCAACATGGTACTTTAAGCAATTCAATTAAGCATCCATGTGTGAAAATAATGAAAACCATAATGATATTATATAAACTGCAATTGAAACATGATCCCGCGATTACCAACCATGACAATAAAACATATTATCAGCAAGATATACATAGGCGATGTCAAATAATACTTTTAAAAATGAAATATACCAATCACAGGGGGCACTCGATCGTGTTAAGGAAAAACTCGATCGAGTTGATGCTACTTGATCGAGTTCAACATCTACTCGAACGAGTATGTCGAGTCCAGTAAGCATTTCAGAATCCCATACGCAGTTACTCGATTGAGTTAGGGGCACTCGGTCGAGTAACTACAGGTCAAATTGCTCTATATACACGTTGTCATACTAAGAAAACATAACCATCGCCGGATTTTCATCTCCGACATTATCCACCTGCATAACAAGTTTCAAAATCCAACAAAATACGGCCTTATGGCCAAGTACAAACCAAAGTATATCCAAGTGCCAACCAAAACAAGTATCAACTAACTAAAATCCATGAAAGCGAAAGTAAAACAACAAGAAACAACATCACTCTAAACCCGACTCCTCCATCTCCTCATCTCCGCCTCCTCCTCTGGATGTGCCGGTTCCAGCTGTACCCTCGCCTGTGGTAGTTCCTGTACTCGAGTCTCCTCCTACTCGCCATGGCGCCAAACAACCGAAAGGATAACTCCTAGGCTCCCCCATGTAGCCGGATCTACTCCAAAGGAGTGGAAGACTCCACTATCATCCCCGACACCCCTCCACCACACTGCTTGGGCTGAGTCGGACCCAATGCCCTGCACATACGCCATCTCGTGAAGGTTCCGGAGCGTCTATGTGGCAGATACCCTCTCTGTGAGATCACTCACGTGCATCGCTGGACTAAAGGACGAATGGTAACTGGGATACTGATACTGTGGAGGCACGGGCTGCACTGGCTGAGTCTCACCAACCCTCTCTCGCTCTCTTACCCATCTAGGACCTCTCCCCACTCTAGGTTGCTGATCCTCAGGTCTAGTCTGGTCCCCCTTGGTCGGCTCTGGCATCACCTCTAAAAGATCATCATCTATGAGGTAGTATTACCGAGTAGCGGCAGCCTCCTCGTCGTCGGAGTCTGATGCAACCACCGCCGCTGTCAAAGGCTCAGTCACAGGGAGGTGCTCAAGGTCAAGTAGCTTCATCCAACTCATACCCCATACTCTCCAAACTAACCTACCACCCTCCAATGTCCTCAACCATATCTGGTCAATGAAGTAATCTCGATCCAAAGTGGGCACAAGTGCACCATACGTGTGAGGGCCGAAGAGGCCTCAAAGGTAGTCAACCAATTAGCTAACTGTGTGGCAATAGCACCACATCTCAAGTACCGCGTCGAAGAGGTGGCCATCAAGGCCAAACTAGCACAAACGATGGTCGGGGCACTAAAGGAGACTCTCAGGGCTCGGGTGGGGTTCAGATAGGTGACCAACAACATAACCTCATGCGAGTTCAACTTACTCACATCCCTCCCATGGTACAGCAGACAGGTCAAAGCTCGAAGGAAGATCTTCAAAGTGACATGTTGAACATTATTAATCAACATGTTACTCGAAGTAGGAGTAGTCTTACCAGTGAAACAAGGCATATAACTACTAGGCCCACACTCAGTTGGGATGCCTCTAAGAGATCCCTTCTCAGGTCGAGCAAGTCCAAGGTGAGAAGTAAACTGGTCCCTGGACAAAAGAAAACTGGTGTTCATCAGATGAAACTGTACGGTCTTAGCTGCCGCATCATAAGAAAAGGAGCTCATAAAATCCAAAGTCAAGAAGGGGTAAGAGTGCTTCCTAAGATGATACAACCCCGCCAAACCCAATATCCTAAAGATATGCCTCATGTCTGTCTCTATTTTCAGGTCCTCAAGGATGATAGTGTCTATACATCGAGTAGGTTTCATCCGGCGCTTATGCAACTCAACAAAGGCATCCATTTGCTCAAAGTTAGCAAAGACAATGGTAGGATATTCGGAAACGGGTGGAATAGTAGGTCCCTGACTCCCCTCTCCCACCTCCGGCTCAGAGGCCCTCGACCTCTTACACTGTCGGGTCTAAGGTCAGTCAAAGACGGTAAACAGGTCCCTAAAAGGACGGGTATTACAATTGAGTTACACAAACACATAAGCTAGCAAACAAGTTCTTACTTGTTTTTACCCATCTCTCTTTATCTCATTTTAACTCAATTAGTCATTTATTAGTCTTCTTGTCTAGAGATCAAAGTGTGAGCGTCGGGAGGAGTGATGCTCTGATACCAACTGTAATCCCCTATGAAATCTAGTGCAAAACAATGGCGGAAACACTGTCAAATGGGATTAAATACACAATGATAAAACTAAATAACCAAACTCGGATTAAAATAAATGTAATCCACCGGAAACATTGCCGAAAAAGTAGTCGATACAATTGCCACTTTTGCTAAAAAACGCTAAAAATTAAAACCTCAAAAACATGGTTCTACAATCCAAAGGAAACGAAAATAAAAAGAGTAGGATCAACTACTCGCCAGCTCACTCCTCAAATCCCAACAAAACAAATATCTGTCATGTTATATACATAACAGCCACAATTAGTGGGGAGTAACTCAGGCGTTCTCCCAACCACATTTCATCAAGTTAAAGGCAAGCAAATGCTAAAACCACAATTACTTGAAATATGAAACCTCAATGCATTATAAAATGTTAAAAACATAAATAAGCATTTGAACAATTGAAAATTCAAATCTAGTCCAAAAACATTAAAGTATAAGATACAATATCAAATACTCCTTATGGAAAGCCAGCTTAGTGCCTTAGTATAGATTTTCACGTGGACTATGCTAAAGTACCGCGGTTCCACAACCATAATAGGGCACGATATGTGAGAAGATTTGTCAAAGTGACGAGTCAAGTCTAGTGAGTACGGGATGCCAGCACAATATGTGAGAAGGCACAATGGGTTTAGAGTCAATCTAAACTTCGAATACAATTCAAGCCAAAAACATTCTTGGTCATTCTTTTTGTTGTATTGACTTCAATTAAAAT
The DNA here is from genome assembly GCF_048544455.1 of Silene latifolia. NCBI lineage: Eukaryota > Viridiplantae > Streptophyta > Magnoliopsida > Caryophyllales > Caryophyllaceae > Silene > Silene latifolia. The sequence goes on along the minus strand of NC_133538.1, from coordinate 245,798,373 downwards.
CATTGTCTTACTAATGTAATATTATTATATATAAAAGAGTATTTTGCGCATGTTAAAGAGCCCAATTCCTATAATTTTTTTATTAATATTTGTAAATCCAATTTTCATGAATTACCATACCCTAAAGACCAAAACGTTGTATTATATAAGACTTTATATAACACTATTGTTGCCAATAATGGTAAATTGGTAATGAATGATTTGTGTTTTCATTTTCTGCATGTTCCTCCGTACAAATTATTTGACCAATGATAAAAAAACGTATGCTCTATAAAAATAGTAAGGATCCTCACCATTTTCTCAAAAAAAAAAAAAATGGAGGTCTATTACTGATTAATGGTCCGGATCTAATTCTAGATAGATCGAGTGATTGAAATACACTTGAGTAGGAAAAAGGTGGATGAAATTAGATATATAATATAATATGGGTGTATTAGAGAAAAATAGAGAGAAGAAATGGGAGAGATCCAAATTGCTATAAAAGATAGTGATGAAAGAGTCTGATTTTCAAGAAGTACTTACAAATTATGTAACAAAAAAATTAAAACTCCGCAGTGTACTATGATTGTGAAATATAATTAGAGAGGCTAGATTAAGAACTAAAAGTATTGACTTTCAAAAGTTTTTATAAAACGTCGATTAAATACGGAGTACAATATGATACAGTGAAATTGAAATGCCAGTTATATTGAGTTATACTTTGTGAATGCAAATTTATATGTAGATAGAATATTTTATGATAAAACATGTATAAGTACATCGGTTCTTCTAAAGTGTCATACAGACAATAAGAAGCCAATTAAGGAAATACTAAATACTTCTTTCATATGCAAGCTGTTATTTATTTTGTATTTCATAAAGAATGAATCCTTTCAGATTTGAAAAAAACAAATGTAAAGATTTGACTGGTCGGAGGGAGTACACGTTAGAAACTTTTAACTACCATATTATTTAGTACACGATCGAACATTACAAATAGGCTCGTGCATCGGACATGCATTAAATCTAGTACTTCTTATAAAACAGGCTCTTAACACGTTCTGGAATCATATGAAAAATGACCATAATACCCTTCTCCATAAATCAACTTCAAAACCATTATTTACTCGGTTTAACTAAAACAGTGTTTTATTTTTATAAAATAGAGTTTAACTTCGATACTTATTAAATTTAACATGAGTACTGTGTATAACATCTATGACCTGCATGTAAAATTTCGTAAAAATATCTGCTCAATTGATATATGAACCGAATTAAAACCAGATTATCGTAAAAACCACAAAACCCAAATCCATTTGAATTATTAAAAATAGTTTCTGACCAGAACGGTTCCCAAGAAATTTTGTAACATTCCAGAATCAAGTAAAAACACCAAAAATAGCTTTCGCAGCAACTAAAAATCACAAATACTATTATTTAAAATTGTATACCTAAAAAGGCCATAATTGTATTTTATTCATTAAAAATATAATTCGACCCAAAATAATTTTTAACAAAATTTATATCATCTTATGATGAATAACCAGAGCCATTAAAATAGGTGTCATAATTTAGTAAAATCAAAAACGATTTAATACCTAATAACATGAGTTTAACTTCGATACTCATTAAATTTAACAAGAGTACTGTGTATAACATCTTTGACCTGCATGTAAAATTTCGTAAAAATATCTGCTCATTTGATATATGAACCAAATTAAAACCAGATTATCGTAAAAACCGCAAAACCCAAATCCATTTGATTATTAAAAATAGTTTATGACCATAAGGGTTCCCAAGAAATTTTGTAACATTCTAGAATCAAGTAAAAACACCAAAAATAGTTTTCGCGGCAACTAAAATCACAAATACTATTTATTAAAATTGTATACCTAAAAAGGTCATAATTGTATTTTATTTTTAAAAAAATATAATTCGACACAAAATAATTTTTAACAAAATTTATATCATCTTATGATGAATAACGAGAGGCACTAAAATAGGTGTCATAATTTAGAAAAATAAAAAACGATTTAATACCTAATAAACACCAAAACGGCCGAAACAATGTATAAATTATAATAATTATTAATTAAATCAAAATATCGAAAATTTTATGATCTTAAGTCTCAAAATATTTCATAGGACCAGAATAAAATCACCAAGATGAATTTTCATCATGATTAGTATTTTAAAACCCTAGAAATCGATATATTGTAATTTAAACAATAACAACAGTATATCTAATAAAAAAAATACTTAAACATGATGAATACATAAATAAAATAAATTTTGAACATCAGAAACTTTCATGCCATAAGATTAAAATTTTGAAACGTACAAATAATATATCAAAAATTGAATAAAACAACGATTTATTAAAACAACAAGCAACTACTCAACAATAATCATTGAAATGCCGAGTCATGCCCTTAAGAGTTACCTCTTTTTCGCGTTCTAAATCGATGAAATACTCGTCCTCGTACGGATCTTGACGATAGCCTCCAAAAAAAATATTCTTATATGATTAAATCATATACTAATTAAATAAAAACCAAAACTAAAACAAAAATACGACAACGATTAAGGACGGTAATTACCCTTAGAATATGGATGAACGGATGATGAAAGAAGATCGATCTTAATAAAGAAGCAGGAAGGCAAGCACGTACGTAGAAATCGGAAATAAAGAAGCAAGAAGACAAGCACATACGTAAAATTATTACGTAATAAATTGCACGATGAATTTCACGGCACTCTGTGAGAAAAGTAGGGTGTATTTTCTACTTATGTTTTTGTGGATGAAATGATATGAGATAATCTAATGAGATAATCTAATGAGATAATCTAATTAGGAGATTTTATGAATGAGTGAAATGAGAAAAAGATAAGAATAAAATCTCCTTATTTATCTTATGCAAAATCGGTTAAGGTAAGGGTTAACACCCAAAATATATTTTCAATTTTGTTGTAAAAATAAACAAAGGTAGAAAAATAAAAATAATACTAAGGATTTCAAATAAAAGAATAAAAAATAATAAATCTAGTTAAATAATTAACTTATCTATTAAACAAAAATACAGTCCATTTATCAATGTCGCCAAAATCGATTTCCCATATTCGCTTACAAAAAAGTCACTTAAATAAAAAGTCGGTCCGAGAAGAAATCGGACTGAAATAAGATTTAAAACAACATTAATTAACGATCTGTACAAAACCGGTAAATATAAGTATTAAAATTTAAATCTTAAAAACAAAAATTAAATAAGTGAGATTAGAAATTTGCGGGTGTTACAACCTCCCCCACTAGGAAAAAGTTTCGTCCTCGAAACTTAAAAGTAGAAAAACAAAGATATGAAGAACAAAGACTTTTACAAGATTTCAGCTCACAAATATATTTGAAAAGTCCTTGTTGAGGTCAAAACCATCTTTAAACCAATTTTCAAAATAGAACAATTAGAAATTACTTGTCTCGAAATCACTTGTTTAATATCTTGGTACGAGAGAATACATGTCACGAACAAGAATTCTGTTGTCCAAGATAAAGGCAAGCTAATATTTAAAAAATCAAATCTCAAAACCAAACGTTAGCAAGTAATGGACAGTCATTATACGTCCTTAATGACAAGTCCTATCATCCAACCAACGTCGAAACCCAAAATAAGTTTTGTAAATTTATTTCAAACCTTAGGACAAATCCAATTTGTAAATACAACATATCATTCGATAGTTTTTCGAGGCATTAAATAACTTTACTTAAAACAATTCTGGAATAACTCAAAACGGTTTTTAAGACATTTCGAAACAAACAAAAGTTAAAAACTAGCCAATAGTAAAATTAGAAGTAGAACTTGAAGGTTTGAAATCAAAATTCAAAACAAATATTAAAATCTCCATAATAACAAATTTTGTATTAGTCAAAGCTCATGTATAAAACGAAAAACTACGGAAAGCACGGTTAAAGGGAGTATCAGCTGGAACAGATGCTCGAGAGAAAAAGAGGGAAGGAAGATTCAAGAGCAATACAAAGCTCTCTCAAGAATTGTAAATGAGGTTAATCATCTCGAGATTCTTGGTACAACTCCTCTATGAAACTCCAACTTTCCTAATTCTATAGAAACCAACACCAGGCTTGTTAACACCAGACAACTAAGTTGTCAACCTAAGAGTTGCCTAACTTCCTAGTCTATCTTCTCCAATCTCATCGATTGATACAACTCATCCATAACATTACATAATTTTTCAACCTCTCAAAATATCATGGTAAGAATCCAAGTACTTCAAAATCCATTGTTACTAACCAAAATTCCACAAGTTATGAAAACACAACTAATCCAATTAACTCATAAGGCTCTTAAAACTTTTCAAAACACATGCCTGCACTCGAGAAGAATTCTAAACCCAGAATAGTCAAAATAAGACATACCACACTCAAAGATTCTACTCTTCTGAGATCTCAACCAAAGCAACAAGTTACTAAATCCATAAGACTCCTCAATTTATGGAATATCAAACAAAAACCACCATCTAACAACACCATTTCGTCAAAGTTTTATAGAAGCCCTACCAAAATTCCAATTATAACATCGCAACACTAGGTGGTTATCAACTCAACTGATTGTCGTTAGTTAGTTACATGGGTTTTGAGTTTTGCAGTAAGAGATCAATGCATGATTTACATTATAATATTGGAAATTGTTGATCGGATTATTGAGTGGTGGTCTGATTATATCGAAAGTTAGCTTTTGTTTGGTATATTGTATTTAATCGTCTTTTCCTTTGACCTTGACTCGTGGGTACTCAGCTTAGAGATTTACTCTAAGTGTTGAGCACGGTTCTTTGAACTTTTGACAATATCGATATAGAAATTGAAATGGAAATTTGTTACTGGTATTGAGTTATGAGTTATGGAGCCTTTGAGCTAAGTTATTTTTACGGTGCAGTGCGACCGACCATTGTTATTGAGTTATTTAAGTTTGAAATCGATATTGTGATGGATGTATTGTTTCGTGGTCTTATCCGCCAGTTCACTCACTCCTTGCCCTGGTCCGAGGGTAGATGATGAGAATGCGATACTTGGTTACTTTTGGAGTAATATATTATGAGATAGAGGTCTTAGGGTAGATGATGAGAATGCGATACTTGGTTACTTTTGGAGTATTATATTATGAGACGGAGTAACTCACTAGTACTATTAATTCAAATGGCATCGATTGAAAACAGTGATTGGCATCGGTTCTTAACCGGTGCCAATCAAGGCAATGTAAATGCCCCTTTTTTCAATTGGCATCGGTTCAAAACCGATGCCACTTTGTTTGTAGTGACATCGGTTGTAACATAAGAACCTATGCCAATATTACGTTAGGAATCGATGTCAATGTCAGTATATTATGATCTATTACACACCACAATCAATGCCACTTTTCTTTTTTTTTTTTCTTTTTTTTTTTAATTTAGTACTCAATTATAAATTATACAATCTTCAATTTATTTCATAAAAGCTATCAAAAATTCGGTAACATCTCTCTTTAAATTAAACAAGTCAATTTTAACAACCAGCCAAATCAATTTCGATACCAACAAATTCAAATACAATACAACCATTCAACAAATTACACCTAACAACACAAGCACATACATGTCGTCTTTTCTTTACAATTGTTCTGTAATACTACGGTTTTATGAGTCTCTGGGTACTCTATCGAGTGGGCCTTACTCTGTCGAGTAAGGGTGTTTTGCAATTTAAAATAGTTTCTGACCTGTAGGGTACTCGATCGAGTAGGCGGCACTTGATCGAGTACGTCAGTTACTCGATCGAGTAGCTCGGTTAACGGGTGATAATTCGACGGGTTTTGTTAATAACACGGATTAATATATAAATATTTCCGTCACTTTCATCATACACTTTTACAAACCTAATAACATTAAAAGGGAGATTCAAGTTACGTTCTTCGCATTCATTCGTGTTATTGACAAATTCCGGAGCTTGAGAGGCCGGATTCCATCGTTCTTTACATCTTTGTGATCCTTGCGTCGAGGGTAAGATCTACGTACCGAATTTGTGATATTTAATTAAGTCTTGTTAAATCCTAATTTTGGGAATTGGGGATTTGTGTTAGTTTTGTGATTGTTAGTAATTATGTGATTATATGTTAGGAGGAGGATTCGTAGAAGAGGAATTTTGATACAGCTGTTGAGACCGTCTGATTGTGTTGCTGTTCCAGGTAGGGTTTCTCTACTCAGTATTAGTCCCACAATGTGTTGTTGGTGTGTTGTGGTTGTTGAATATTATCGTATTCGTATTGTGACGGTTGTTGGTTTTGATTGTTGTCTAGTTATTGTGATTGTTTGTCTCTGGTTCTCGAGATGCGTTCTCGGCTGAGTGGAGTCACTTGCGGGAGTGGCTTCACGCACTAGTTTCGCCCTCCGTGGAACCCGCCACGGGAGGGGATGTGCACATTAATGGGACAGGGTTATCGCTCGGTATGATGAGCGGGTATTTGGTGGGTACGGCTGCGGTCCCCCACTGGCAGGGCTGGTCCAGTGGACGGTCGGTGACAGAGATTTATTGGAGTGGGTGTGATTGTGTGTGTGACCGTGTGAGCTGCTTATTTACTGTGTTGTTGGATTATATATAAATTGTGTGATTAGTACTGACCCCGTTTAATGTTTTAAAAACTGTGGCGATCCATTCGGGGGTGGTGAGCAGTTATTGAGCAGGTATGATATGACGCGTATGGGATAGCTGGGATGAGTCATCACGTGGCAGTTAGAAGTCTTCCGCTATGTCAGACGATGTTTTATAGCTTTGTTAGTGTTAGCAGTAGACCGTCTGAGAATCTTGTATTTCAGTTTAACAGTTTTGGTTTTGGTTTTGATCATGTAATCTCTTTAAGCTATTATGTTATTTAAATTATGTTTCTTCATTATCATTTGATTATCATTGCCTAGGGTAACCGAGATGGTAGCACTTCCATGCCTTAAGTGGTCCTGGTAAGGCACTTGGAGTATAGGGGTGTTACAAAATGGTATCAGAGCGACGATCCTGAAACCTGTAACCAATGAACCTAATGAATATAGGGAGTCAAATTAAAATGAACACGGGGTAAAAGTTGTAGGAGCTAATGCAAAGGCTTGGGAGACGTCCTAAAGTCGCGAACTCGCCCTATAATTTTGAACCGGTCACCATGGGATATGAGTCGGGATCGCTATGTGTTTATTTTGTGAATTGTGTACCAATATAGTGATGTGTGGCATGGATCAGTGTGATTTTGTATGTTGTTGGTTGAAAGCATGTTGGATGATAGTTTGTTTACCATGTTGGTTGGAATAGTTGGAAAATTATGTGAGAATGACGAATGATGTGGTGAAAAAAGGAAGTAGTTCATATGTGATAATATGTGATGAATAATGATGTTGCAGGATGAATGATTTATAATGCGTATATACTAGTAACTTGTGATTAGGGGATTTGATATGATTTTACATAATTCTGTTTGCGTAAAGTTAGATAATAAGTTCATATAATTGTCTACTGTGGTATCATATGCACTTGTAGATGAAGAATGTGGTTGAAATAGATGAACTGATTGGAAAAGATGGAGTGTCAATTGCATGAGAATATGAATTTTGTGAATATGAATATGTTTAGATGACGAAGTGGATTTGTAATAGTGTTGCGTTAGTAACATGGAAATAGGATTTGTAATGTATGAGAATGTTTTGTGTTACGAAAAGTCATAAAATTAAAGCATGCGGTTAGTACATGATTAATAAGTTAAATAATATATGTGCATGATGGATGTTGTTGCTTGACTTTTGAGGATAGTAACATGTGATTAGCAATACTGGTTTTATGAGTACTAAGTTGTTTTTGTCTACCTTGTTGTTGTTTAAGTCGTTTCGGAAGTAAAAATCAATAGTTGTGTTTTTCGATTGTAGAGAGGTTATCTTTAAACTGTTATAACTTGAGATGAATAAATGATTTTAATGTGATTCCGATTGGAGGTGGTATCTTGTTCTTTTACAATTCTAACGATAGGTCACACGCCCAAAACGACCAAGAAACGAGTGAGTTATGACCATTTTACTGGCCCGGATAGATCTTTGAGAAATGCGTAGGTACTCGATCGAGTGGCCCTTACTCGATCGAGTGCATCTTGGTACTCGATCGAGTACCCCTTACTCGATCGAGTAACCCTGGTAAAATTTTTATACGTGTCTCTGACTTTCACCTACTCGATCGAGTAAGTCACTTACTCGATCGAGTGGCCTGTACTCGATCTAGTGACCCCTGTTTTGGGCCATATGCTTATCTTTTGACTTCGTTGCATATTATGTTTAATTCAAAGGTGTCATTTTGCTTCTTTGTGCATTATTTTATATGTATGTTGATCCTGATGCGTAAGTTACCCAATCTTATGATTTAAGGAGTGGCACCTGTGGTGAGTATGAGTTCGGGGGGAGGACATGAGTTATATGTGGTTGTGATAGATAGTGGAAAAAGAAAATGAAGATCGTTATGGATTAATGGAGACATAGAGCATGTTTTCTGAGATGAGATGAGTGATATGATTGTGTGTTGAGTAACGTAAAAGCAAGTGAATATGGGCAAGGGATGATGTGAGTCTAAGGAACGTGAGAATAAAAAGATTGAAAGTAAGGATGTGGATAGTGGCAGCTTGAGATGTGTAAAGAATTATGGAGGGAGATGGTTGGGAGTCGTGTGGGTTAAGGATATATGTAGTGAAAGTTCATTTTAAAGGGGTTGAGAAGAGTGGTATACAGTGAACTTTATGGAGACATGTCGCGAGGTAGATTTGTACACAGTGAGTGAGTTTGGGAGATTTGTATTATTAAGAGATGAAACTACTGTGTGATTTCCTTGGGCAATTAACGGTATGAAATGAATTCTGATTTCTAGAGAGGTACAAAGGAGATGCAATTGTTTGAACAGTGAACGTTGATTTTATGGATAGATTAGTGGCAAGTGTGAGTGATAGCATAATAAGAGAAGATCCATGGTAAGAAAGAGTGAGATAATATCGATAAGAAATAATAGGATTTGAGTTTTGGAGCAGTGAGAAGGTAACCGGAGCACTAAAGAGTTATGTTATGAAGAAGTAATAAGGAGTTTTATGGTTAATTGATTTTGTCGAGTATAAAAAGAAATGAATGAGGGGAGTAAAACTAGGGAAATGTTGACCGGAGTTATGTGATATAAAGGTAAGGAGTCGTCGAGAAGTGTGATACCAATCATGAGGATGTTAGTTAATGGTTATATAGGAGTTCCGGGACAACATGATTAGTTATGTTTTGAGGAATTAAGGAAAGTAAGAAGTTGGTAGAATATCTGCATGATATGAGATTTTGGTGGAGAGTTAGATGATGATACAATTAAGGATAGTATTGGGAAGAATGTTGAGGTAATTTTGTTGATGGATTTGATGATCGTTATTTGGGATGTTAACCAAAGATAGGAAAGAAACTGTGATGTTTAGAGGTGAGTGTAAGAGGCTTGATGTCCGAACGATGGTAAGGTTGAGGAGTTATCACTAATGGTTAAGAGTGATGATAAATAGAAAAAAAATGGCCATTCTAAAGGCGTTGATTTTATAGAGACCCGGCTGATGAGTACGGTTGTGAGGAAGTATGAGGTGTGGTCTTAGGAGGCGGTTGCTAGTAGTTGAGTACTAGTTGAATGGTTATTCTTGACAAGAGGTGATGGTTATACGAATGGGAGAATGTGTTATGAGGGGCATACGAGTTAAACCCGGGTGAGAGGTAACTTTTATCAGGTGGTAACTTACGTGATCAAGATTGGCTGGTTGGATGTGATTATGGGTCTAAGATGTATATATAAAAATGTTTGTGTGAGGTTGTGACCTCACGAGAAGCGGTATGGTGTGATAGTTATAATGTTGTTATCTGAATGTTCTGTAATATATGTTGAATACGGTAACTTAATGGAATGATGATCAAAAGTGATAGTTTGGGTGGTCTGACATGAACTTGTATGTGCATTCATGATATATGTTTATTCCGTGAAAAGGTATGGATGGTATGAATGAGATTCTTGTCTGTTACTCCGTATGATATATGGTGTTGTGATCTAGTAAAGCAGTCTTGAGTAAGTTTTTCTTGTCTGAGATGTTATATTGAGTCAGTGTTTATGGGATTGTGTATGTTGTGATGTTTATCGGTGTGGTTGTGGTGCCTCGGGTGATGATACGGGCACGGTACGTAGTGTTGTGATGCGGATATTTTCACACTGCGGTGTGGCTGTTGGTGGCAGTGTTGTGATGCCGCCACCGGTTGTGGTGGAGTAGGCGAGATGATTATGATACGAGTTTTCGAAAGTACATACCAGTTATACATAGATTGTTGTTTTGTTTGCTGATGTTCCTTGTGAGTTTTGGTTGAACATGTAGACTGTCGTTTTGTTTGTTTGATGTCTCTTACCGATTTCGGTTTGAGAATGAGGGTAGAGTATGATATGAAAGAGAGTGTTTTGTTTCCGTGGTTGTCATGGCATAGGGATATTCTGTTGATGGGACACAGTTGTCAGAAGTTGTTACAGTACATTTGATCTTGTTGTAGATGAGACATCGGTGTACATAGTCATGGCAAGTGATTCGTAGAACATGTGTGATAATGATCTGAAAGCTGCAGTGGTTCATAATCTTTCGTTGGGACAGTGAGGGTTGGGTGTTTGGATTTAGTGTCATGTTAAGTCATGTATGAGTTTTGCAGTGATGAAAGAAAAGAACTTGAGGATCTGGAATGAGTGTACGTCACAAGTGTGAATCGTGAGCTATGCTTTTGACGATAGGAGTTTATATAGTTTATATAGAGAGGTATGTCGTGTTGTGGTAATGTGGAAGAGTTGGAGTATTGGTTATGCTAAGGGTTTTGTGGTATTAGTTAGATGGAGTGTAGAGTGAATTGAGGTATGAGAACTGTTAAGTAAGAAAGCCTTGATATAGGAATGGAGAGTGTTTAGATTATAGGCGGTTATCTTTCACATGCGATGGTGATGAGGATTTTGGAAAGTATAGCAAAGGATTTAGTATTAGAGAGTTACGAGGACGTAACATCTATCTTAAGAGAAGTAGGATGCGATAAAAGAGATTTTGATGATTGTGCATATGGTAATATATTTGGAAGTTTGAGTCTTGAGGTATAATAAAAGATTGATTCGTGTTGTGGTTGATTTTGTTAAAGGTCATGGTCGTGCTTGTAGTAGTGTGATGCTTCAGAGTGTTAGAATATTTTCTATAGTGCTGACAGTTAGATGATGATGTATATGAGTTCTATAGTGTTGACAGTTGGAGGATGAGGTTGTGAGTGTGAGTAAACTTCGAGGACGAAGTTCTTTTTAAGGGTGGTAGAATGTAACATTCCGTTTGATGTTTGTGAATGTCTTGATATTGGATTTTATAATGGATAATATGTTACGGAGCTAGCAGCGTTTGTGGATAATAGTTGATGGTGTTGGGAGTTGGTGTCGAGAGAGAATATGATGTAGTTGATACGATATCGTGAGCGATGTGTGGAGGTTGGAATAGTTGGTGGAGTTGGTGTTAAGAGTTCATGGTTTCATGTTTTGTAGGTTGGGGTTTTGTTTTAAGTTCTTAGCTATGTTGTTGTGTCTTGACCGAGTTAGTATGCTTGTTTTTTAGTATCGGTCGAACTTCGGGGACGAAGTTCTTTTTAAGGAGGGAAGACTGTAATACTACGGTTTTATAAGTCTCTGGGTACTCTATCGAGTGGGCCTTACTCTGTCGAGTAAGGGTGTTTTGCAATTTAAAATAGTTTCTGACCTGTAGGGTACTCGATCGAGTAGCTTTGGTACTCGATCGAGTAGGCGGCACTCGATCGAGTACGTCAGTTACTCGATCGAGTACGTCAGTTACTCGATCGAGTACGTCAGTTACTCGATCGAGTAGCTCGGTTAGCGGGTGATAATTCGACGGGTTTTGTTAATAACCCGGATTACTATATAAATCTTTTCGTCACTTTCATAATACACTTTTACAAACCTTATAACATTAAAAGGGAGATTCAAGTTACGTTCTTCGCATTCATCCGTGTTATTGACAAATTCCGGAGCTTGAGAGGTCGGATTCCGTCGTTCTTTACATCTTTGTGATCCTTGCGTCGAGGGTAAGATCTACGTACCAAATTTGTGATATTTAATTAAGTCTTGTTAAACCCTAATTTTGGGAATTGGGGATTTGTGTTAGTTTTGTGATTGTTAGTAATTATGTGATTATATGTTAGGAGGAGGATTCGTAGAAGAGGAATTTTGATACAGCTGTTAAGACCGTCTGATTGTGCTGCTGTTCCAGGTAGGGTTTCCTTACTCAGTATTAGTCCCATAATGTGTTGTTGGTGTGTTGTGATTGTTGAATATTATCGTATTCGTATTGTGACGGTTGTTGGTTTTGATTGTTGTCTAATGATTGTGATTGTTTGTCTCTGGTTCTCGAGATGCGTTCTCGGCTGAGTGGAGTCACTTGCGGGAGTGGCTTCACGCCCTAGTTTCGTCCTCCGTGGAATCCGCCACGGGAGGGGATGTGCACATTAATGGGACAGGGTTATCGCTCGGTATGATGAGCGGGGATTTGGTGGGTACGGCTGCGGTCCCCCACTGGCAGGGCTGGTCCAGTGGATGGTCGGTGACGGAGATTGATTGGAGTGGGTGTGATTGTGTGTGTGACCGTGTGAGCTGCTTGTTTACTGTGTTGTTGGATTATATAAATTGTGTGATTAGTACTGACCCCGTTTAATGTTTTAAAAACTGTGGTGATCCATTCGGGGGTGGTAAGCAGTTATTGAGCAGGTATGATATGACGCGTATGGGATAGCTGAGATGAGTCATCAAGTGGTAGTTAGAAGTCTTCCGCTGTGTCAGACGATGTTTTATAGCTTTGTTAGTGTTAGCAGTAGACCGTCTGAGAATCTTGTATTTCAGTTTAACAGTTTTGGTTTTGGTTTTGATCATGTAATCTCTTTAAGCTATTCTGTTATTTAAATTATGTTCTTCATTGTCATTTGATTATCATTGCCTTGGGTAACCGAGATGGTAGCACTTCCATGCCTTAAGTGGTCCTGGTAAGGCTTTTGGAGTATGGGGGTGTTACATGTTCGTTCACTACATGTTATCTTTTGCCACAATATAGAGCCCAAAGCTCCTCAACCTTGTTCATTTCTTCAAACAACTACTGAACCTGAGACACATTGTATAAACAAGAACAATATCATCAGGTAAAATAAACTACTCCCTCTGTCCTAATCAGACATCATTTGTTTGCCTTTATTTGTGACGAGTATTTTAATCCAAGGCAAACAAATGATTGGGACATAGGGAGTACTACTTAAAACAATTTAGAATTAGAGTGAAATGAAACAACTTCTCTAAGTTGTCCTTAGAAAATAATGTTGTACATCCATTTCAGACATAGTAAGCACACTCGTCGTTATTTGGTTGTTGAGGGCACTAAAGATAACGAAACAAATTACTAGTATCAAATAATGAAACTATGAAGGCTAGCTAATCTAAACATGACCACAAACTTAATAGAAGCACAACCAAAGAAAACTCTGAACCATATGATTTAGTGTCTTGCACACAAGGCAAAATGCAACAATGCATTCTTAGCTACCTTTTGCGAGAAAAAACACACATAGCTTCAAACGAACCTACCATATAGAAAAAACTCTCAGACACCTTTTACTTCAAGATATATGCATAGACCGACCTCAAGAAAGGAGAATCAAACTGACTTAATGACCTAAATAACATATATTACAATTAGCTAAAATATACCAAGCCGTCAGCCTCTCCAACAAAACTTTTAGCCTACTAGTCATTAAAATTCAAGCATTAGTGATAGGCATATGATTTAAAATCACATAAAATGCTGTTGGCATTCAGCAATGCAGAAGGTAATCAAGCGTAAGGTAGTCCATCTTTAGTTTACTTTATGTACTGCATCGGAAACAAACAAAGCAAGATAAAAGCTTTAAATGCACGGCTAAAAATGCTCGTTTAGAACTTTATTTCAGTCGAAATACTCAAATTTTAAAAACCCAAATTGTTACCTTATGCCATATCTCAGCCCAGAATACAAATAACATATTTCTTGCTTCTCATGTAATTTTTTTTACTTAGAGAACTTTGAATTTAATGAGCAGGATAACGCAAACAACCAAAAGATCAATGATAACAAAACAAAAATTGCATTTTAAGAAGCAAAATGTATGACCGGTCTAGTTTAATAAGCACACAACCAATGAAAATCCCACAAAACCTGAAGACGAAGCTAATTGGCAGTAGTGGTAGCCATGGCCAGAGCGTCAAATAGAAAAGGCGACAACATTAACGAGGGTGGCATAGTCTATATCAAGGAGAAAGGCAAGCGGCCTAGGAAGATGAGCTATCTTTTTTATATGCTTTTTATTTAAAACTCTCTCACAGAACAGGTGCAACTAAATTAAACATTTATAGTACTCTAAAAGGACACTAAGTCACATAAAAAACTACTTCAAGTTAGAATTCAAGGATCTGATTGCCCTAGATCGTATATCGTTAAGTATATGTTCCCTTGGCAGTTATAATCTTACACTCTTAATTCAGTATTGTTCCCACAAAGACCATCTGTTGGACACTAAACTTGACTACTTTTGCAGACATAGAGTTCATAATCGGTGGCATTTAACAGAACATTAGTTATAAACAAATTAAAAGACTATCCTAACTAAGAGATGCATCACTACCCCATTGAAATCCAGTGACAGGGTAAGAAGGGTCAGATTTCTAGGAGAGGTTTCTAGATGATATATGATTAAATTGCATCATAAATTGTATTGAACAACCCATAATCTCACATGACAATCTAAAAAGCGTAATAGGACATACAATTGATTTCTAGGGGTAACTCCAAAGCCAAATACACAAGGCTCCACGAAGGAGATGGGCCATGGGCTTTTTTTAAGGAGAAAAAAAGATACATTTTTTCTGTTCTCCTAGCACAGCCTTAGCTAGAACCAAAGATGAGTATCAGAAAGACCCAATAACTGACCCTAAAAGAGCAACAAGCAAAGAATGAACAGCTTGATCATGAATGCATCAAACAATGCATAATAAGAGTAAAAAAAATACTTACCCAGATCCTTCCTTGAAGCAATCAAAAAAAAAAAAGTTGAGAAACCAAACTGATGATTCTGAGACTAAAATCGAGGGAGAATTAAATTCCTGATCTTTTTAACAAAGTTTCTCCCGGCTTCTTGTTTCATTTCTCCGTTTCTGATATTGTGTAAGTAGAATATAATAAGGGAGGGTTAGATCTCGATTTTTAGGGTTTCTGATTTTGTGTAATTGTTAAATAAAACCCTAATAAACAAATAAATAAATGAAATAAGAGAATGGAAGGAGACTTAACGGCGAGGGGTGGTGAGTGATGGCGACGTTGAGAGAGACGACGGCGATAGGTGATGACTGACGGCAATTACTGCAGAAAAAAAACGATTGGAACAAGGATACAAGAAAGAAGAGTATAAGGAAAAATGAGGACAAAAAAGGTCGTGTGGTGGTCGTGTTCGTCCTCTGGTAGTTATCGAGGCGAGTAGCGGAGAACGGTGGTGGTTGTCATGTCGTGCATCAGAAAGACAATGGTGATGTTACACGAAGAATCGAATGTTTTTGGTAAAGTTAAATGTTAGGTAAGTGAGGGAGATTCTAAATAGTGGGGTGCTTAGAGCATCCGTAAAGGTGGAAAAATAGCTCTCCATATGCACCCTCTCTCCTCATATAGGTAATCTTACTAATGCACTAACCTTCCTATAATTTGAGGCTCCACCATTTTTAGAGGAGCTTCTCAACAAAAAGTAAGGGTAAATTGTTTTTCCATTGGGGAGGTTTCCAAAAATTTATGTATAATTGGGGAACCTCATTATTGCATAAATGTAGTTATAAATATGGGAGAGTAGATGGGAAAATTAGTGGAAAATGAGGTGGACGAATAAGAAAAAGAGAGGTAAAATATGGGGAACCCCATCGTTGCGGATGCTCTGACGGTTTTTTTTTTAATTATTAAAAAGTAATTGACATTGGTTCTGATTATATGACCGATGGCAATATTGCTAAATTGGCATCGGTTGTATACTTATAGCCGATGCCAATTATCCAAAAAATGCTATTGACATCGGTTCCTTGGGTGCAACCGATGTCAATATCTATTTAAATTACATCTGGTATCGGTCTTATCTAGAACCGATGCCACTGTCGCGAAGCCAATCGCCTTAAACTTGGTTAATTATGGAGGCGAGTAATGAGTATTTTATTAAAGGAATAGAACGGAGTTGGTTTGATGTTTCTATTAGTTATCGGGGGAGTGTTTTCGTATGCCTATCAAAGTAAATTTATATCACTTACTCAACTACACTACTAAAAATAGCAATATAATGGAAGTAAGGGTCGAACCCACAGAGAAGGACTAAGTTAACTAATGTGTGTATTAATGCGGAGTAAAGTAACCGATTTGGGGGGATTAGTTTGTTTGGTCAACTAAGACTAAAGCAAGTAATGAAATTAGAGTAATTCAGATGATTAAAGGTCTTGGGTCAACTTATCTCCGCTACCAATTAAGTCAATTGATCATCGAAAGTCTCAAATACCAATTTACCTTCAAGTATCTATCGTGAAATAAATATGAAATATTAATTTCTGTTCCTTCTTAAGAATAGTCAAATAATTCGATCAGCGATACTATAAGACCCTAACTATCAAATAATCCAACACACGCGTGCGAGATTCAACCCAATAGCAGCAATAATGAATAAAGAAACCAATAGAAACAATAACCACAACCACGCAGTCGTAATTCAATTGTATGTTTAATCTCTTTCTAAATCCAAATAATGATAAACTGAATCAATTACAAGGACAAAGGTTGCTACTTTAATTTAGATATCAAGCAAACTAATTCGATAATCTAAACTAGCAAAAGATTAATAATTACTAACACTATTGATCAGATAATGAAAGTAGATAAAAATCAAAGGAATAAAGAACAAGAGATTAGAACAATACTTGAAAGATAAAAGGTAAAGACAATCTCACAATCGATTAATCGGTAGCTTCAAAAGTTGAACCAAGAAGGGAGGAATTAGTTCCTTATATTAGATCTAAAATAACTAGGTTTTCTTCTGGAATTGCAAAAGTGTAAAAAGTAAAAGTAAAATGTTTTCTTCAAACTAAAGACTAAGCTTATATAGTAATAAGCTGGATTAGGAAATATATAATAATAAAGTCGGAACAAACCGATTAAAATAAAATAACAAGGTATGATATGACGAGTCTACACCAAGGTCGAATGTAACTGCTGACCTTGAACGTATCTCGAATGCAGCTTGAATGTAGCCAAATCAACATGACGTAGATTCATTTCCAGCTCGCGCGTAGCTCGAATGTTGGTCGAATGTTGCTCGTATGTAACTGCTGGAAGTTTTTCTTCTTTTAGCTCGACCTACATTCGACCTTATTGGTTGAATGTAGGTTGCGCGTAGCTTCTTTCTTCCTCCTTCTTCTTCTCTTCAACCATCACTCTTCACTTTTACTTTAGGTCACACATGACTTCAAATCCCGACTCCATTAACAATCTCCATGATTAATCAAAGTACCAAAATCATCTATAAATCCCATATGTTGCCAAGAACAAAGCTAATTAACAAATTACTCCACAAAGCACATTAAAGACCGTCGCAAAACCACCAATTTGCACAAATACGTCCAAATTAACACCTACTAAATGCGTCTTATCAACTTCCCCACACTTAGATCTTTACTCGTCCTCGAGTGAACTCAAAGAATATATTAGTAGCTCATACCAACACTGATCCGCAGAAGCATAGGATGTTAGCAAGACTTACCTAGATCTCTAACACAACACAAGGAGATGAAATAGCATCGGAAGAATTTTGTTTCTAAATCTCTCATTCTGCCTAGAGCGCCCGCCCTTGCGGGTTTTCACTCTAGCTTATCATTTTTTCATCTCACAACTA
Source organism: Silene latifolia (assembly GCF_048544455.1). NCBI lineage: Eukaryota > Viridiplantae > Streptophyta > Magnoliopsida > Caryophyllales > Caryophyllaceae > Silene > Silene latifolia. Next base: position 245,780,328 of record NC_133538.1, on the reverse strand, counting down.
CTCTCAGTGGCACGCAACTCGATTCTTCATTTTACACGGAGCGCCCTTTCGGGTTTTCACTCCGTCCTCGGCCACATCCCAATCTTGCCTAGGCGCCCTTTCGGGTTTTCACCTAGCCGGGGTTCATCTTTTCTTTTTTATTTTACTTTTTTCCTTATTCTTTTTTTTTTTGCTGAAATAAATAACTGAAATAAACACACCACACAACTACAAATATATACAAATCGGAACAATTCTCTCTCCCCACACTTGAATGAAACATTGTCCTCAATGTTGCAAGGACACAATAAAGGGAAAAACAAGAATAAACCTTAGTCAGACGACTCAATAGAAATATAAATCCTCAACACCACACCTCCTCCCCACACTTGGCATAGGACATCATCCGAAAAAATTCTATGGCAATAAAGAAACGTCGAAAACCAACAAGATAACAAGTAAAACACACTAACGCCCCTTATCGCTCCATCCTAACAAATGACCAAGTAGCTCTAATAACATACGTGCTAGCAACAGATTGCACAGTAATAAAATATTTCTACAACTCCAAGCTTACATGGTCAATCCTAATCTCCTCTACACCAAATCAACAAACCATCCAATCGCAAAAGCAAGGTGCCCACAACAACGCACCGCGATTACACCACACCATAGCCTCTATCCTACCCATCCGACCTTCTATGTCTCCCTTCTTATGTCGCCAAACACCAGAAGTCAAGGCAGTTCCGATTTTTGTTTTTTTTTTTTGAATTTCCTTTTTTTTTTTTTCTTTGCAAAAATTGCACACACAAATCTATGGGTTGCCTCCCAGGAGCGTTGTTGTTTAACGTCGTTGGCTCGACATCTCGCGGAGTGGTAAAATCACCCGACTTAAGCTTGGAGAGAAAAGTTACCTTGATTTACCAACATGAATACAAGATGAAGAACGAAAGCAAGATTTTTCATGGATAGTTCGCACACCTTTCCCGGAGCCCTTCCGGCGAATTAATTTGTCAAACCAAGCCTTCTTCTTACCTCTAGATGCCTTTGCATCCTCACGACGATCCCATAAGATGACACGCCTTTGTCCTTTAGGAGGGGATTCCTGCAAAACAGTAGTCACCTTGCTCGGAATAGGAGACTTCCGACACTTAGATAAATCATGGTTAGTAAAAGTGTCTATAACACACAAAGAATTAACCGCAGGAGAGTGGGAATTGAGTCTATTGATTTCAAATTTAACAACGGTCCCATCAAATTCCATGGTAAGAGACCCTTTCGAGACATCAATCTTAGTCCCTGCAGTCTTCAAGAATGGTCTCCCTAATAAGACGGGGATGGCATCACCCTCACTTTTCATGTCAAGAACATAAAAGTCAGCCGGAAAGACTAACTTACCAACACCAACCGTGACATTCTCTACAACCCCTTTGGGATAGACACTAGACCTATCAGCCAGTTGAATTACTACACTAGTGTCTTTTAAAGGTCCAAGTTTGAGTTTTTCATAAATAGCATAAGGGATGACATTAATAGATGCCCCTAAATCTAACATGGCCTTTTTAAACCTAAGGTCTCCTATGGTACAAGGAATAGCAAACATACCAGGGTCACTACATTTAGGGGGCAACTTCTTTTGAAATAGTGCAGAAACATACTCACTAACCTTCCCCTTAGGACTCTTACCCTTCGGTTCATTTTGCTTTCTCTTATGGGCACACAGTTCTTTCAAAAACTTAGCATAACGAGGTACAGACTTAAGCAAATTTAAAAGTGGAATATTTACCTCGCAATGGCGGAAAGTATCATAGATATCACTATCTTTTTCAATCTTCCGTGTGGATTTGAGAGCTTCTGGAAAAGGAACTTCCGGTTCATACATTGGAAATGGTTGCTCACACACCTTTTCATTGATCTCTTCAACTTTTTTCTCTTCCTCTTCATGGATAGTAGGAGTTTTTATCCGCTTCTTCTTTTTCTCTACCTCCTCCAACTGTCTTCCATTCCTCAAAGAGACAGCACTTACATTCTCTCTTGGTGGCACCGAGTCTCTTGCCTTTAATCCATTAATAGCAGTAGCCATTTGTCCCATCGGATTCTCCAAGTTTTGAATGCTAGCCTTAGTTTCTTGTTGATTTTGAACCACAGTCGCTTGAAGAGTGGCTTGACTAGTAACTAAGGCTCGAATCATATCCTCAATTGACATTTGACCGCTAGAAGGAGGTCCTGGTGTAGGAGCCACATGTTGAACCGGTGGTCGAGGTATAAATTGGACCTTAGATTGACCTGATTGGCCACTTTGTCCAAATTGCTGAGTGTTTTGAGAATTTCCCCACCTAAAATTTGGATGAGCCTTCCAACCTTCATTGTAAGTGTTAGAGTAAGGATCCCACTTCTTTTGAGGTATACTCTTCCATACTCCATTCACCTCTTCTTGAGAACCTTCTTGCATAAGTGGACAATGCTCACTAGGATGTCCTCCGGTGGAACAAATTCCACATACCATCGCCATCTTCTGTCCCGTCATCATCTCCTTAAAAAGAGTTGTCAAGTTGTCAACTTTTTCTTCAAGATGGGAAGAAGATGAAGAACCCACTGAATTTACTCCGCGCTTTACATATTTTCTAGCGAAATCCCGGGAGCTCTCAGCCAACTCACCAATGATCGTCCAAGCCTCAGGCGGTCTTTTGTTCACAATATTTCCACCACATGCGGCAGATACAGTACGGGCATCTTCCATGCAAAGACCTCCACAAAAGTACAAGACAAGGTCTTGAACGGTATATCCATGATAAGGACATGTAGCACATAATTTCTTGAAACGTTCCAAGTACTCGTACATAGTCTCACAATCCTTCTGTTCCGTATTGCTAATCTCTTTCTTCAATTGGGAAGCTCGGGAAGCAGGAAAATACTTTTCAAGGAATGTTTTCTTTATCTTTACCCATATATCAATACTTGCAGGTGGCAAGTAATATAACCAGTCTCGTGCGGCATCCTTAAGAGAGAATGGAAAAGACCTCAATTTAAGTTGTTCATCAGTAACTGTAGCCGGCTTCATGCTAGAGCAAACGATATGGAAATCCGACAAATGCTTATTGGGATCCTCTCCACTTAGACCGTTGAAAGTGGGCAATTGATGAATTAACCCTGACTTCAACTCAAAAGTTCCATTCTCACCCAACGGAGGATAAGTAATACAAAGAAGTTGTTGGGTGAGATCGGGTGCAGTAAGTTCTTTAATAGTACCAGCCATGTCTAAAGACTTTTCGGATTCTTCAGAATATTCAGAATTGTCAGATAATGAATGTAGATCGTCGAAATCGACGCCTTCAGGAATAGCCACTATTGCACCTTTCTTGTTCTTCCGTAACCTGAAAAGAGTATGTTCAATACCTTGATCGAAAGGCTCGAGGTTCAAGTTAGAAAAACGAGTATTATGCATAAAAAAATAACTAAACAAAAATAAAGACTCTACACTAACACACAAAAATTAAACGATTGCCTTCCCCGGCAACGGCGCCAAATTTGACAGGCTGAAAGTCGTATGCCTATCAAAGTAAATTTATATCACTTACTCAACTACACTACTAAAAATAGCAATATAATGGAAGTAAGGGTCGAACCCACAGAGAAGGACTAAGTTAACTAATGTGTGTATTAATGCGGAGTAAAGTACCCGATTTGGGGGGATTAGTTTGTTTGGTCAACTAAGACTAAAGCAAGTAATGAAATTAGAGTAATTCAGATGATTAAAGGTCTTGGGTCAACTTATCTCCGCTACCAATTAAGTCAATTGATCATCGAAAGTCTCAAATACCAATTTACCTTCAAGTATCTATCGTGAAATAAATATGAAATATTAATTTCTGTTCCTTCTTAAGAATAGTCAAATAATTCGATCAGCGATACTATAAGACCCTAACTATCAAATAATCCAACACACGCGTGCGAGATTCAACCCAATAGCAGCAATAATGAATAAAGAAACCAATAGAAACAATAACCACAACCACGCAGTCGTAATTCAATTGTATGTTTAATCTCTTTCTAAATCCAAATAATGATAAACTGAATCAATTACAAGGACAAAGGTTGCTACTTTAATTTAGATATCAAGCAAACTGAGTCGATAATCTAAACTAGCAAAAGATTAATACTTACTAACACTATTGATCAGATAATGAAAGTAAATAAAAATCAAAGGAATAAAGAACAAGAGATTAGAACAATACTTGAAAGATAAAAGGTAAAGACAATCTCACAATCGATTAATTGGTAGCTTCAAAAGTTGAACCAAGAAGGGAGGAATTAGTTCCTCATATTAGATCTAAAATAATTAGGTTTTCTTCTGGAATTGCAAAAGTGTAAAAAGTAAAAGTAAAATGTTTTCTTCAAACTAAAGACTAAGCTTATATAGTAATAAGCTAGATTAGGAAATATATAATAATAAAGTCGGAACAAACCGATTAAAATAAAATAACAAGGTATGATATGACGAGTCTACACCAAGGTCGAATGTAACTGCTGACCTTGAACGTAGCTCGAATGCAGCTCGAATGTAGCCAAATCAACATGACGTAGATTCATTTCCAGCTCGCGCGTAGCTCGAATGTTGGTCGAATGTTGCTCGAATATAACTGCTGGAAGTTTTTCTTCTTTTAGTTCGACCTACATTCGACCTCATTGGTTGAATGTAGGTTGCGCGTAGCTTCTTTCTTCTTCCTTCTTCTTCTCTTCAACCATCACTCTTCACTTTTACTTTAGGTCACACATGACTTCAAATCCCGACTCCATTAACAATCTCCATGATTAATCAAAGTACCAAAATCATCTATAAATCCCATATGTTGCCAAGAACAAAGCTAATTAACAAATTACTCCACAAAGCACATTAAAAACCGTCGCAAAACCACCAATTTGCACAAATACGTCCAAATTAACACCTACTAAATGAGTCTTATCATGTTTTTATAATTCTCTTTGTTTATTTTTCTTTTTACGTGTCTATGTTTCCACGCCATGACCAAAAACTATGCTGCTCATATTGAGGTATTATGTTTTAATCAGCTTCCCCGTTCACGCGTTCTCTCCCTTCTGGGCTACTCGTCATGGGGTAGTCCTTTCTGTCTTCTGATTTTATTTTCGGGTGACTTTCGCTGTAGTTTTTATGCAGATAACACGATTCTACCGATCCTATTATTATTATTATTATTATTATTATTATTATTATTATTATTATTATTATTATTATTATTATTATTATTATTATTATTATTATTATTATTATTATTATTATTATTATTATTATTATAAGGATGCGCGCAGCTTCCATAAATAGAAAAATAAAAGTTTACATGAAATTGGTGGGGAGCCGAGAGACAATCTGGGCTCCCACTCCTATTATTATTATTATTATTATTATTATTATTATTATTATTATTATTATTATTATTATTATTATTATTATTGTTATTGTTATTGTTATTGTTATTGTTATTGTTATTGTTATTGTTATTGTTATTGTTATTGTTATTGTTATTGTTATTGTTTGTAACACCCCCATACTCCGAGTGCCTTACCAGGACCACTCAGGTATGAAGACATCACCATCTCGGTTGCCCGAGGTATGATAATCAAATAGACAAAACAGAAACAACATTTATTATAAGTAGTTTAATGAATGAGTACAATCCTCGAAACCAAACTGAAAGTACAATACATTATTCCAAAACTAATCTGTTCTCAATCGAAATGTAAATAAATGCTAAACTACGAAATGGAAGACTCTATCGTCATGTCGTGGCCGTCCCCAAATATACCAAAGATCATCTCTATACCTGTTCAATATCTGCTCACCATCCCCGAATGGATCACCGCAGGTTTTACAAAACAACACCGGGGTCAGTACTAATCACACAATCAAAATAGATAACAACAATAAGACAAACAGACAGCTGAACTGTCACACACACACAAACACCACCAACTCCCATCATCTCAATACTGACTGTCCACTGGACCAGCCCTGCCAGTGGGGGACCGCAGCCGTTCCCACCTAAGCCCCGCTCATCGTACGAGCGATAACCCTGTCCATTAATGTGCACATCCCCTTCCGTGGCGGGTTCCACGAAGGGCGAAACTAGGGCGTGAGATCACTCCCGCAAGTGACCCCACTCAGCCGAGAACGCATCTCGAGAACCATCAACAAACACAACCACAATCACAATCACAATCACAATCACAATCACAATCACAATCATCATATCAAACAACTAACTACAGCACATCACCAATATCCCATTATGGGACTAATACTGAGTAGGAAATCCTACCTGGAAAGCACAACACGCAGACGGTATCTACAGCTGTCTCAAAACGCCTCTTCTATGAACTCTCCTCCTACCATACAACACATAGATACTACTATTCAATTACTATTCATAAAAACCCCCAATTCCTAAATTAGGGTTTCACTAATCTTAACAAAACATTATATAAATTACATTAAAAGCTTACCCTCGACGCAAGGAATCCAACGACACAAACTACGATGCAAACCGACCGTCTGAACTCCGGGAATTGTCAAGAACGCGATTAGGAAGAAGACAAGTTGCTTTCTCTCTTAAACAGGTTTTAGGTTTTGTAAAAAGTGATTTAGAACAAAGACGAATTGGTTTAAATACCTTAATCGCGTAATTAACAAAACCCGAGAAAACTCCCCGTAAACCGGACACTCGATCGAATACCCAAGGTACTGATCGAGTACCCCTACTCGATCGAGTGCCCCACTACTCGATCGAGTGCCCAACAGTCGAAACTATTTTATTCTGCAACATACCCTTACTCGACAGAGTAAGGGCTACTCGATAGAGTACCCCCAAGACCATAAATACGGAGTATTACAGTCTTCCCTCCTTAAAAGGAACTTCGTCCCCGAAGTTCAAACCACTACCAAACAAAGGTACTCCCATAAGCTTCCCGACTCGAAGGTCAAAAATAAACACAACATAAAACGTGCTACTAACCCAACTTATCCCGACAACATACCGACACAACATATATAAAAGGGGTGTAAAAACTCTTAAAAACTCTCGCGATCATCTCCTACCCCCCTAAAAGAAACAAGGTTACGTCCCCGTAACCATACATACCTGATCAAAAAGGAAAGGGTAACGCTCTTTCATGATATCCTCCGCCTCCCATGTAGCTTCCTCAGTCTCATGGTTAGACCAAAGGATCTTAAGCAAAACTGTCTCACCACTCCTGGTCTTTCTAACTTTTCGGTCTAGGATCTGCTTAGGCATCTCAAGGTATGATAAAGACTCATCCAGCTCTAAGCTCTCTGCCTCCAACACATGTGACGGGTCACTCACATACTTCCGCAGCTGCGATACATGAAACACATTATGTACTCTCTCTAATGCAGCTGGTAAAGCCAAACGATAAGCCACTTCCCCAACTCGCTCTAAGATCTCATAAGGCCCTATAAACTTCTGACTTAGCTTGCCTTTCTTCCCAAACCTCATAACTCCTCGCATAGGAGACACTTTCGAAGAACCTTGTCCCCAACTCCGAAACTCTATGTCCCGACGATGTAGATCTCGCATAACTCTTCTGTCGATCCTGGGTCGCTCTCATCCGTTCCCAGATCATCTTAATCTGTTCCACCATCTCATGTACCATCTCTGGTCCTAAAACCACTGCCTCAGCACTATCGTCCCAACAGATCGGACTCCTACATCTCCTCCCATACAAGGCCTCAAACGGTGCCATACCAATACTGGTGTGATAGCTGTTGTTGTAAGAAAACTCTATTAAGTCCAACCTCTGCTCCCAGCTACCACCAAAATCCATCACACAAGCTCGCAACATATCCTCAAGAGTCTTGATTGTTCTCTCAGTCTGCCCATCTGTCGCAGGATGAAATGTCAGTACTCATCTTCAAAGCCGTTCCCAACGATTCCTGCAACTCTTTCCAAAACCTCGATATAAACCTCGCATCTCTGTCAGACACTATGTCCTTAGGGACTCCATGTAACTTAAGCACGTTCTTTCGATAGGCCATAGCCAATTGTGCCTTAGTCCATGTATCTTTCATTGGAACAAAGTGAGCTGACTTGGTCAACCGATCCACTATCACCCAAATCATATTGTTACCTTGTTGACTCTTAGGTAAACCCACAATGAAATCCATGGAAATGGATTCCCACTTCCACTCAGGCACCTCCAAAGACTGAATCTTACCTTGTGGTCTTCTCTGTTCCCCTTTAACTCTCTGGCATGTCAAACAACGGGACACAAACTCAGCTGTCTCTTTCTTCATCCCAGGCCACCAAAACGTTTTCTTCAAATCCTTGTAAAGCTTGTCTCCACCCGGATGAACTGAATATGGTGTGCAATGCGCTTCTGTCATGATTGTCTTTTTCAACTCCTCGTCATTAGGAACACACCACCTACCATCAAACCTCAAACTACCATCTGTATGAATGGAAAACCGGGACACTGTCCCTTTCTCCACTCCACTATCTTAGGATCCAAAGCCTGTTTACCTCGAATATCATCATAAAACTCCATGTGTACTGTCATATCACCCATAGCATCTCCTTTCTGCATCATATGAATCCCGAAGCTCGCTACCTCAACCTCGGCCTCATCAAAGATAGAGCTGTACACAAAGGAATGTACACTCTTTCTACTCAAAGCATCAAGAACAACGTTGGCCTTTCCTTCATGGTAGATGATTTCCATGTCGTAATCGCCAATCCACTCCATCCACCTCCTCTGTCTCATGTTCAACTCCTTCTGCGTGAAGATGTACTTGAGACTCTTGTGATCAGAAAATACCTTAAAGATTGCTCCGTAAAGGTAGTGCCTCCAAATCTTGAGAGCAAACACCACTGCACCCAACTCCAGGTCATGAGTAGGGTAGTTCTCCTCATAAGGCTTCAACTGCCTAGAAGCATAGGCAATTACTTTACCATTCTGCATCAACACACATCCCAACCCATTCTTCGAGGCATCTGTATAAACCTCGAAATTCTCGCTCCCTTCAGGCAATGCCAAGACAGGAGCTGTGGTCAAACGCTCCTTTAAGGTTTGGAACGCCGTCTCACAACTCTCATCCCAACGAAACCTGTTCTCTTTCCTCATCAACGCTGTCATCGGTCTAGCTATCTTGGAGAAATCCTTCACAAACCGCCTGTAGTATCCAGCTAAACCCAAGAAACTCCTTACCTCAAAGAACATTCTTCTGCTTCCCACTTTGTCACTGCCTCAATCTTCGCCGGATCCACAGCTACCCCATCTTTAGAGATTACATGCCCCAGAAAAGCAACTTTCTCCAACCAGAACTCACACTTGGACAGCTTAGCATACAACTCATGATCTCTCAACGTCTGCAACACGATCCTCAGATGCTCCTCATGCTCCTCCTTAGTCTTAGAGTAGACTAGGATGTCATCGATAAACACTACTACGAACTGATCCAAGAACTGTCTGAAGATCCTATTCATCAAATCCATAAACACCGCGCGCATTGGACAACCCAAATGGCATCACCACATACTCATAATGGCCATACCTCGACGTGAAAGCTGTCTTCGGTATGTCCACATCTCTAATCTTCACCTGATGGTATCCCGACCTCAAATCGATCTTAGAAAAGACCGTTGCACCACTCAACTGATCAAACAGGTCATCTATCCTTGGCAAAGGATACTTGTTCTTTATCGTCACACGGTTCAGCTCCCGGTAATCTATGCATAACCTCAAAGTTCCATCCTTCTTCTTCACGAAAAGAACTGGTGCTCCCCAAGGCGATACACTTGGTCTAATGTATCCCTTCTCTATCAAATCATCCAACTGCTTCCTAAGCTCCTCCATCTCCTTAGGACCCATACGGTACGGTGCCTTAGAGATTGGCCCCGTCCCTGGCTTCAACTCAACGGTGAAATCTATCTCCCTCTTCGGTGGCAACCCCGAATCTCCTCTGGAAAAACATCTCGCATACTCTCCCACCACCGGTATCTCGTCAATCGCTGGGCTCTCTATCCGGTCATCTCTCACATGGCACAAAATCGAGGACATCCCTTCCTCGATACGACTTCAAAGTGACAAATTGCAATCAACTTAACTTTGGGTTTGACTAGAAACCCACGATAAGACACACTTACACCCTTAGGACCTCTTAGGGACACTTTCTTTTGATGACAGTCTATCTTAGCCTTATACTTTCCTAACCAATCCATCCCAACTATCATCTCAAAACCATTAAAAGGAAACTCTAGCAAGTCTACAGGGAAATCGACTTACCCAACTATCAAAGATACATCTCTAAACAACCTCCCACACGATACAGACTCACCTGAAGGTATGAAAACTTGCTCCCTAACAGACTCATATACCCTCAAACCCAACTGTTTTACATGACTCGAAGACACAAACGATTGAGAAGCCCCCGAATCAAACAAAACAAATGTAGGAATACCATTAACAAGAAATGTACCGGTGATAACGTGCGCATCCTCCTCACCCTTCTTGTCCATCATGAACAACTTGCCATCGGTCTTCCGCCCACCTCCTGGACAAGATTACTAGGACGCATCGCTTAGACCCGACCCTTGATTATTGTTGTTGTTCATCGGTGTCTTCGATAAGAATTACCGCCGTTGCGGTTGCCTCCACTCGATAGCTCGACCTCCCGGTTTGGCCATGATCCAGTGGTCTGTTGCTCGCAAAGCTCTGTGCGGTCTCGAAAGATCCCTGTGCGCTCGTGCACTCATGTCTCTTGTAGCCTACGCCACCACAACCAAAGCAAGTCACTCCCCACTGTTGCTCACACTCCCACGACCTCGCCCAAAGGAAGTTCCAAAGACTAAACCCGGAACCGAAGAAAATCCCTTAGATTGATTGTGGTTGCCTTTCTTGAAATTAGATTGGCCACCACCCTCGCTCTCGGACTTCCTCTTCTCTCCACCGACCTCTCCCGAGCCATCTCCACTAGTCTCTCGGCTCTCCCACCCTCTCATATGCTTCCTTCACATCGCAAGGACTCCCACGGGTAACTTATCCATAATCTTCGTGGTTAGCCCTCTCTCAAACCTCAAAGCCGATTCTCCTCACTCAAACCCATGTCCTCGGATATCTGGATTTCTCATTGAACCGCCCGTAGTACTCGACCACGACATCTCACCCGTCATCTTAAACTTGTCGAACTCCTCTCTCAACTTACTCCTCACATGTTCTCGTACGAACTCCTTCCTCACAAATTTACGAAACTCCTCCCAAGGTATAGCAGGTAACCCTTGGTTGGTATATATCTCCTTGGCACTCGCTTTTTAATCCCACCACTTGCCACCGCCTCCCTCGGATAGAATGCGCTGATCCACTCTCATCTCATCAGACAAATAACTAAATCCAAAGATGTTCTCCATCTCTCTCACCAACTATCAAGGTGGTTAGGCTCCTCAACTCCCTTGTACTCCTTCGGGTTAAACCTCGCGATATAGAGGCTGACTTTAGCATGGTCAACCTCCTTCTCCTTACTCTTATCCTTGTCCTCATTCACTCTCTTCAGGGTCTCAGTAAGAGCGTCCTGGTGTTCCAACATCTTAACGATGTCATCCGTAGTCATAACCTCAGCTCTCGCGTACAAAGCATTTCTCTTGGGCGGCATCTTGAAGCTATATAAGAAAGGGATAAACATAAACACGCGTACTAAACCTCAAAACACGAAAACGCGCTGCATAGGACCTACTCGATCGAGTATCCAAACCCACTCGATCGAGTAACGGGCTACTCGATCGAGTGCCCCCATGTACTCGATCGAGCACCCAAACTCCAGAACCAAACAGGACCTTCCTGGTCTCTAACCCACTCGATCGAGTATCTAGGCTACTCGATCGAGTGATTTCTACTCGATCGAGTACCCCTTGTTACTCGATCGAGTGCCCCAAAACTCGATTCTGGACTCAAAATCGTTAAAAACCTACCCGATCGAGTCAGCCTTACTCGATCAAGTACCCCCAATACGTAAGAGCTACCCGCATATTACGTCGTATACTAACATGATAAATTTATAAAATCATATGGTATCATAATACATATGCTACGCATCTATTATACTATCAACAAGATCAATTCATCATGCTATTAAAGCCACATTGTAAACATCCAACATGTTATTCCATCATCACGTCTACATATATATATATATATTACCTTTCTTTCACATTCTCAACTTCTCCTTCAACATCCAACAATCAAATCACACATTCCATCACATTGTCACGCAAGTTACTTAGCACACACATGACTCAACACACATTTCCCCCATGTGACCGGTTCAAAGTTGTAGGGCGATCCCCGCGACTTTAGGACGTCTCCCAAGCCTTTGCACTAGCTCCTACAACTTTTACCCCGGGTTCATTTTAATTGACTCCCTATGTTCATTAAGTTCATTGGTTACGTGTTTCGGGATCGTCGCTCGATACCATTTGTAACACCCCCATACTCCGAGTGCCTTACCAGGACCACTCAGGTATGAAGACATCACCATCTCGGTTGCCCGAGGTATGATAATCAAATAGACAAAACAGAAACAACATTTATTATAAGTAGTTTAATGAATGAGTACAATCCTCGAAACCAAACCGAAAGTACAATACATTATTCCAAAACTAATCTGTTCTCAATCAAATGTAAATAAATGCTAAACTACAAGACTCTATCGTCATGTCGTGGCCGTCCCAAATATACCAAAAGATCATCTCTATACCTGTTCAATATCTGCTCACCATCCCCGAATGGATCACCGCAGTTTTACAAAACAACACCGGGTCGATGACTAATCACACAATCAAAATAGATAACCACAATAAGACAAACAGACAATTAAACCACACACACAAAACACCACCAACTCCCATCATCTCAATACCGATCCCACCGGACCACCGCGCCGGGGGGACCGCAATGCCCCCACCTAAGCCCCGCTCATCGTACGAGCGATAACCCCGTCCATTAATGTGCACATCCCCTTCCGTGGCGGGTTCCACGAAGGGCGAAACTAGGGCGTGAGATCACTCCCGCAAGTGACCCCACTCAGCCGAGAACGCATCTCGAGAACCATCAACAAACACAACCACAATCACAATCACAATCACAATCACAATCACAATCATCATATCAAACAACTAACTACAGCACATCACCAATATCCCATTATGGGACTAATACTGAGTAGGAAATCCTACCTGGAAAGCACAACACGCAGACGGTATCTACAGCTGTCTCAAAACGCCTCTTCTATGAACTCTCCTCCTACCATACAACACATAGATACTACTATTCAATTACTATTCATAAAAACCCCCAATTCCTAAATTAGGGTTTCACTAATCTTAACAAAACATTATATAAATTACATTAAAAGCTTACCCTCGACGCAAGGAATCCAACGACACAAACTACGATGCAAACCGACCGTCTGAAATCCGGGAATTGTCAAGAACGCGATTAGGAAGAAGACAAGTTGCTTTCTCTCTTAAACAGGTTTTAGGTTTTGTAAAAAGTGATTTAGAACAAAGACGAATTGGTTTAAATACCTTAATCGCGTAATTAACAAAACCCGAGAAAACTCCCCGAAAACCGGACACTCGATCGAGTACCCAAGGTACTCGATCGAGTACCCCCCTACTCGATCGAGTGCCCCAGCTACTCGATCGAGTGCCCAACAGGTCAGAAACTATTTTATTCTGCAACATACCCTTACTCGACAGAGTAAGGGCTACTCGATAGAGTACCCCCAAGACCATAAATACGGAGTATTACATTGTTATTGTTATTGTTATTGTTATTGTTATTGTTATTGTTATTGTTATTGTTATTATTGTTATTATTATTATTATCATTAATATTATTATAATTATTATTATTGTTCGTGGTTATATGTTTATGTGTTATTTATTTGCGTTATATGTGCTCAATTGCTTATTGACTTGTTCTTATTGAGGATGATTTCGGAATCTGAGATAAAATTGGGTGTAGTAGGCGATATAGGAGTGATTGTTTGGTACATAATAGTGAGTTGGAAAATATTATGGTGATTGATTATGGCTTTATAGCTTGTTCGTGAGATTGTCATTAGTTAGTTACATGGATTTTGATTTTTACAGTAATAGATCAATGCATGATCTACATTATAATATTGGAAATTTTTGACCGGATCATTGAGCGGTGGTTGGATTATATCAAAAGTTGGCATTTGTTTGGTATATTGTATTTTAATCGTCTTTTCCTTTGACCTTGACTCGTGGGTGAGTAGCTTAGAGATTTACTCTAAGTGTTGAGCACGGTTCTTTGAACCTTTGACAATATCGATATTGAAATTGAGATGGAAATTTGTTATTGGTATTGTGTTATGAGTTATGGGGCCTTTAAGTCGAGTTATTTTTACGGTCCAGTGCGACCATGGTTATTGAGTTATTTGAGTTTGAAATCGAAATTGAGATGGAAGTATTGTTTTGCCGTCTTATCCGCCAATTCACTCACCCCTTGTCCTGGTCTTAGCGTAGATTATGAGAATGCGATACTTGGTTACTTTTGGAGTATTATATTTTGAGACAGAGTAATGAGTGTGACGGAGTAATGAGCTGAAACTTGGTTAATTATGGAGGCGAGAAATGAGTACTGTATTAAAGGAATAGAACGAAGTTGGTTTGAGGTTTCTATTAGTTATCGAGGGAGTGTTTTTATTATTCTCTTTGTTTATTTATCTTTTTACGTGTCTATGTTTCCACGCCATGACCAAAAACTATGCTGCTCATATTGAGGTATTTTGTGTTACTCAGCTCCCCGGTTGACATGTTTTCTCCCTTATGGGCTACTCGTCATGGGGGTAGTCCTTTCTGTCTTCTGATTTTTTTTAGGTGATTTCCGATGTAGTTCAAAAGGATTACCATCGGGGTGCATCAAGGTTCAGCACTTAGTCCTTTTCTCTTTTCTATAGTTATGGATGAGTTGACAAGGGATATTCAGGACGACATCCCTTGGTGTATGATGTTTGTTGATGATATTGTGTTGATTAAAGAGACGAAAGAGGGGGTGGAAAGAAATTTGGAATTGTGGAGGCATACTTTGGAAACTCGTGGTTTTAGGCTGAGTAGGAGTAAGACCGAGCATTTGAGGTGTCAGTTCACTAACGTGGCAGGGTCGAGTTCGACAGAGGTGGGGAGTATTATTTTCGATGGGAATGTTGTTGAGGGGTCAGATTCCTTCAGATATCTAGGATCTATTATTGAAAAAGATGGGGAGTTAGACGGAGATGTGGCTCACAGAATTAATGCGAGATGGTCGAAATAGAAGAGTGCTTCAGGGTTTTTATGCGATAGGGATATGTCCCAAAGATTAAAGGGAAAAATTTATCGCATGGCAATTAGGCCTGCCTTACTTTACGACTCCGAGTGTTGGTCCTTGAAACATTGTCACATTCAAAAGATCAGTGTGCCGAGATGCATATGTTGAGGTGGATATGCGGCCATACAAGGAAAAATCGATTAAGGAATAAGGTGATTAGGGAAAAGGTAAAAGTGGCACCAATAGAGGACAAGATGATGGGAAATCGACTAAGATGGTTCGGCATGTGAGAAGGAGACCTATGGACGCACCAGTTAAGAGGCTGGAGACTTGGAGAACAAAAAAGGTTCCTAGGGGTAGAGGGAGACCGAGACAGACATGGCTGAGAGTGATAGAGCACAATATGAGATTTCTTGGGCACAATGGAGGGAAAGGATACATGTGGATTTTTAGTATTTGTTGTTATTTGACATATTTAGGATTTTTATTTAATTTTTAAAAAAGTATTATTTTTTCTTCTTTCCTTTATTACACCTTTTTTTTACCAACAACTTTCTTATTTATTTTTACTTGGTTCACTTTTAAGGTATTCCGGACCGTTAAATTTTACTTTGATTTTCAAATCTTTATTCTCGATTTAAATTTTAAGTTTCTTATAAAGGAAATCCAGACTTCGATTTTTATAACCTATATAAGTTTACCTTGACTTTTGTATTATGTTTCACTCTCCCTTTTGTTTTTCATTTTTCCTTTTCTATTTTGTTCACATTTTGAGGTGTGCGTTCCCCCATGCACGGCTCTAAAGGATGATTCATGTCAGCCGACCCCAAATCTTTTTGGGATTAAGGCTCTGATGTTGTTGTTGTTATTGTTGTTGTTGTTGTTGTTGTTGTTGTTGTTGTTGTTGTTGTTGTTGTTGTTGTTGTTGTTGTTGTTGTTGTTGTTGTTGTTGTTGTTGTTGTTGTTGTTGTTGTTGTTGTTGTTGTTGTATCCTAATATAAGTAAATCAAATATATTTTAATTAAATTATCCTAATAAAAGTAAATTAAAATTATCAAATAGATAATAAACATTTATAATAGTTCAAGTTATCGTTTTTATTTTTGCCCCACTTATAGTTCCATACATTTATAGTTTGTATTCTCGCATCAAAATTCAAGAAGCTGCCAGATAAATAATGAATTTATTTGATAAAATGTTATGTTAAGATGGTGTAATGTAATCTTACATTGTTACACGAAATATAAACTATGATTCCATCAAAAGATAATCAATAATTAATCAATGTAGTGTGTATATAAATCATGAATGCCTCCATATACATTCAAGCGATCAATACATATAAAACTATTCACCGATCTATATATGTTACTATCTTTGTTTTATTAATTTACTCTATGTAAGAATGTGAAGATCATTGAATGGAGGAACTAAACAGAAAAGAACTAAAGTAGAATTTTGCGGTTTGGACAACTTAAAGTTTTTGTGTAACAATGGAGCAACTCATGGTATGTATTATTCATATGATGAATTAGTAATCAGTTGTAGACTCACGTATTAGCCTAGATTTTGAATAAGAGTAATTTTGAAAGAGTCTTAATAATTTAGACTAACTATTACTCAAGGCCTCAAGGGTTTACATATGTTATGATCATTAAATAATTGAATCAAAATAACGTACATTATGTTTTAATTTAACAGAATCTTGCTTGTGCACTACGAAGTATTTTTTTTTCCTATTTACTCAACCGTATCTTTGTGTTTTAGTGTTAGTTTTACATCTTAAGTAGAATTTTATTTACTCATATTTCTATATTTTAAATTTATATTTACATAGATTTTAAGTATCTAGGAGTAAATTTTGAGATACATGATCAAAGATTATGCAGGTTTCGAAGGTTTATAAGGTATATTGACCTTTCATTGTATGCATATATTTTACTAATTTAAATCAAATGATTAATTATTTTTCTTTCTTTCTTTTAGTTCATTCAGATCTATCTACAAGAAGATGATATATATATATATATATATATATATATATATATATATATATATATATATATATATATATATATATATATATATATATATATATATATATATATATATATATATAAATGAGATCTAATGAGTCCACCCTTTTTCATTGAGTCCATAAGTCCTCTTTAGGACCATTAAAAAGATAGGATGGAGGGTTGAGATTGAAAGGGAAAAGGGAGAGATTAGTGCTAAAATTAGGAGATCAATCCTAATTAATCACTTTCCCTCACTACTATCATTAATCAATCCCTAATTTCACTATAAAACACTTCTTTTTCCACTCACTTCTCTCTCATCTCACAATTATCCTCCCCCTCATCTCTCTAAAAACCAAAAAAACTCAATTCCTCTCAAAAATCCAACAAAAATCAAAAACCAAATAATTCAAAAAAAAATTCCCCCTCTTCCTCTTCCTCTTCCTCACCTACCCGACCCCACGACCACCTGCAACAACCACCCACCCTGCAACAACCACCACAACCCAGCCGCAACAACAACAACCCAGCCGCAACAACCACCACCCATCAAACCACCACAGCCCAGCCGCAACAACAACCCACCCTGCAACAACCACCACCCATCAAACCACCACAACCCGCATCACCCTCCCCTTCTACTCGACCTCAACCCTCCAACCACCCACCACAACCCGCACCACCTAGCCTCCCTTCCACAACACCTCTTTCCACATCGTGCCGCCTCCCTCCCACCAACACCCTCACGCACCAAAACTCCCTCCCTCACGCCCCAACAACCGCCACCCTCACGCACCACTACCGCCTGACCTACCACCACTAACCGCCACACCAGATCTGCAAGTCGACATCCCCTACAACGCCGCCACACACCACGCTCCAGCCTTGCCGCACCCTCGGCGCCGACAACGGACGCACCCTCGCCGCATCCACTATCATGGGCCACGGGCTGTTATCTCAACCTTCATTTTTCTTTTTCTTTTTTTTTTTTTTAAGTTTTCGGGTGTTGGTGTTGTTATTCAGATTTGAAGGAGTTTGGTTTTTTTTTTTTTTTTCAAGATGGGAGTTTGTTGTTTTTAATTTGTCACAAATCTCGTTTACTTTTCATAATTCCTTTGTATTGTACATGGTTTTGTTTCTTTTTTTATTGTTTTTCAATGTTTGATATTTGTTTTTACTTTTTAAAATTTTCAGTTCTATTTTTTTTAATTGGAAAGTTGTGGTGGTGTTATTGTTGATTGGGAAATGGGTTATTGTTACCCCTTTCTAATTTCGTTTTCTAATCATTTTTCCATGATTTGTTGGGTAGATCTAATAAATATATGGTAGATTTTTGAAAAAAAAATTGTATTATCATGATTTTTATTCTTAGATCTAATAAATATATTTATTATACTCAGATTTTTTTACATTTAAAATCGTACTTCTTCACATTTACACTCATATTTCTTTACATTTACACGCATTTTTCAGATTTACACTCATATTTCTTTACATTTACACTCATAATTCTTTACATTTACACTCGTAAATCATTACATTTACTCTCGTATTTTCTCACATTTACACTCATATTTCTTTAAATTTACACTTGTATTTTCTCACATTTACACTAATGTTTCTTTAAATTTACACTTGTATTTTCTCACATTTATACTCATATTTCTTTTTGTTTTTTTACACTTGTATTTTCTTACAGTTACAATCGTTTTTCTCTAAATTTACACTTTTACTTCCTCACATTTACGCTTTTATTTTTTTCAGATCTATACACTAGTTTTTATACATTTACACATTTACAAATCATATTATAATAATTTTTATTCTTATATCTAATAAATATATTTATTATACTCATATTTTTTACATTTACACTCGTATTTCTTTACATTTACACTCATATATTTGTACATTTACACTTGTTAAATTTATATAGATTTGCACTAATATATTTTTGTGGATATGAGTTGGTGGTGGAGGACGACGGTGGTGGTGTTTGTTGGTAGTCGGACTAAAGTTTTACTCGTAAAGGACCAAAGTTACACTTATAAAGGACCAAAGTCACACTCAAAGGACCAAATTTACACTCTTAAACCTTCAAATTTACACTTAAAATACTACATTTACACTTGTAAAATGTTAAAATTATATAAATTCAAAATTTCCGTCACAAAAAATCAAATTTACACTCTTAAAATGTTACATTTACACTCGGAAAACATCACATTTACACTTGTAAAATGTTAAAATTATATAAATTCAAAATTTCCGTCACAAAAAATTAAATTTACACTCTTAAAATGTTACATTTACACTCGTAAAACATCAAATTTACACTTGTAATATGTTAAAATTATAAAAATTCAAAAATTCCGTCACAAAAAATCAAATTTACAATCTTAAAATGTTACATTTACACTCGTAAACCATCACATTTACACTTGTAAAATGTTAAATTATATAAATTCAAAATTTTCGTCACAAAAAATCAAATTTATACTCTTATAATGTTACATTTACACTTGTAAAACATCACATTTACACTTGTAAAATGTTAAAATTATATAAATTCAAAATTTCCGTCACAAAAAATCAAATTTACACTCTTAAAATGTTACATTTACACTCGGAAAACATCACATTTACACTGTAAAATGTTAAAATTATATAAATTCAAAATTTCCGTCACAAAAAATCAAATTTACACTCTTAAAAATTTACACTTGTAATATGTTAAAATTATATAAATTCAAAAATTCCGTCACAAAAAATCAAATTTACACTCTTAAAATGTTACATTTACACTCGTAAAACATCACATTTACACTTCTGAAATCTGAAACTCAAAACTGATTAATTAGGGGCTAGAGAGAGAAAGAAAAATTAATTAGTGTATAGAAATTTGATTAGTGGTAATTTGTTTTGGTAATTTTCAATCTCAGCCACCCATCTCAATCCAATCATCCACATTTTTTACCTTTTCTTTTAATAGCTCTTAATCAAATTCATCACAACCATCATTTTAGTCCATCCAATGGCCCTTAGAGGGACTTATGGACTCAATGACACATATTGGACTCATTAGAACTCCTATATATATATATATATATATATATATATATATATATATATATATATATATATATATATATATATATATAGAGAGAGAGAGAGAGAGAGAGAGAGAGAGAGAGAGAGAGAGAGAGAGAGGAGTTCAAATGAGTCCACCTAAAATGGTGAGTCCACTAAGTCCTAATCCTAGCCATTGATCAACTAAGATGGTTGGTTGAGATTTTAAAATTTTAAGATGAAAACTTTAATGTTTTATAAATGAAACTTTAATTTACGAGTGAAACTTTAATGCTAAAAATTGAAACTTTAATTTTTTTAAACAATTTTTAATATAAAAATTTGAATTTATTTAATTTTACTGATTTTTAAATATAACTTTAATGTTTTACGAGTGAAACTTTAATCCTAAAAATTGAAACTTTAATTTTTTTAAACAATTTTTAATATAAAAATTTGAATTTATTTAATTTTACTGATTTTCAAATATAACTTTAATGTTTTACGAGTGAAACTTTAATGCTAAAAATTAAAACTTTAATTTTTTTAAACAATTTTTAATATAAAAATTTGAATTTATTTAATTTTACTAATTTTTAAATATAAATTTAATGTTTTACGAATAAAACTTCAATGCCAAAAATTGAAACTTTAATTTTTTTTCCTCCAATTTCTAATATAAAAATTTGAATTTATTTAATTTTATTATTTTATAAATGTAACTTTAATGTTTTGCAAGTGAAACTTTAATCGTAAAATTTTGAACTTTAATTTTTTTATACAATTTTAATATAAAAATTTGAATTTAATTAATTTTACTGATTTATAAATTTCATGTAATATTGTCATTTTATGAACGAAACTTTAATGTTTTACGATTGTAACTTTAGCCATAAATTTTGAAACTTTATTTTTTAGGATTGTAAAATTATACTAATTTAAATTTATGTAATTTAGGTCCTTAACGAGTATAATTAGTCCATATTAAAGCGTAACTTTTGTCCATAACCCACGGCTGTCACCACCACCACCATAACCCACGGCTGTCACCACCACCAGCACCACCACGGACCCACGGCTGTCACCACCACCACGGACCACCACCCCCCAAATCTGAAAAAAAAAAAAAAAAAAACGAGGAACCCACCTCTGCCGCCATCGATCTAAACCACGGTCATCACACCCACCGCAACCACAGCCACCGCAACACTAAATCAGAAAAAAACGACAACCACCATGGTCCACCACCCCATCAAATCTGAATTTAAAAAGCAAAAAAAAAAAGGAGAGACGAGGAGGTCCAAGACAAGACATCCACGGCCACCACCATTAACCACCGCCAAGATCGACACCATTAAACCACAACCAAAGATTTAAAAAAAGGGAGGGCGTGGTGGCTGCGGCCGAGAGGAGAAGGGAGAGACGGCAAAGTAATGGCGTGGTGGTTGAGGTTGGGGCGAGGGCGGCAGAAGGAGACGAGGAGGAGCAGAGGGCGGCGGCGGCAGGAGGAGCAGAGGGCGGCGTTGGTTTGGGAGGCGGGACGGAGAGAGAAAGGGAGGAAGAGAGAGAAGCAGTAGGAAGGGAAATGAAGTGAATTAGGGTTTGGTTGTTTTATATAGGGCTTTTATTTTCAGATTCAATCTCAGCCCTTAATTTTGTTCTAATCTAATGGTTTAGATTAGGACTCATGGGACTCACCTATACTAAGGGACTCACTTGATCCCATTTCTATATATATATATATATATATATATATATATATATATATATATATATATATATATTTATATATATATATATATATATATATATTTGGGATCCAAGTGAGAACCAATAAGATAATAAGAACCATGAGAACCACTCACAGCCCTTATATCAAACTTATGAGATGAACAGTAAAACAAACTTTTCTAATTTTGTTAACGACGCACCCCCAAACTCTCAAATATCATTCATTTTACTAAATTGACTTTCTCTTTTCGACTCTTACATTATTCGACGCATTCTAGCTCTTTCTTTCTCCTTATTTCTCTACACCCGATAGTCGCAAACATTCCAATCAGACTCTTCTACGATCTTAATCGGATCCTGGTAATTCGACGAGGTAAACTTTCGATATTGATGATTAATTTCTACGAAATTAGGGTTTATGCTTTTTTCTCATTGTAGTATTTTTATTTGTCCATTAAATTAGACGAATTTAGGGCTTGATTAATGTGTTAAATGATGAATTATGTTTTCGAAATTAGGGATTTCGTGAATTAGATTGGGGAAACTGAAAAATTAAGGTTGGGGAAGCTGAGAAATTGCATAAATTTGTTGAAAACATTAAATTAGGGACTGCAATTCTAGATGTTTCCCTAATTAAACAACAATCAAACCCTAATTTATATAAACACTAATGCGTTAAGAAAATTCTCTTAACTTGTATATCTGCTGCTAATAAGTGGTGTCTTGATTTAATGTATGGATCTGGTTTTTCCTTTTTTTTTCTTTTACTTTGTAGAATTTCAGTTTTTCATTGGTCGTGAATCATACAATATTGCATTACGATTAGCCACTGCTTTTGCCTTTTGGATCTTTGTCAGTACAGTGATCTTGCTGAGACAGAATGAGCTTTGGTCCTGAAAAGATTTCGCCATGCGTCCTTCAATTGGCATCAAAGCAGTTGCCAGTCAGGAGTCAGGAGGTGGAACTGATAATGGGGAAGAGAACCCAAGTCTCATATGGTAGTTGTAAGTCTGTCACAGATACTTGCATTCCACTCATTGCTTCAGGGGAATCTCCTCTTTGTGCTTCTGCTCTGAGAAATTATGAGTTTCCAGCAAAAGGGGTGACTTTTTCTCTTCTCAAGAATATGTACGCTGCATTTTAAAGGTAGGTTTAGGAGTATTTACTCGAGTGAGTGGTTAGGGCTATGTGAACTTTGAAAGATGTTCCTTTGTTTTTCTCTAATTAAGTCATGTTAAGCATGTGATTTTGTGTGGGATTCAATTCTGTAGTGTAATTTGAACTCAAAGAAATTCATCAAAAAGAATGGCTCTAGTCTTCCCTTTCTATATTAGCTGCAATATTCAAGCTTTTTGTTCTTAGAACCTGTGTGTTTTGCTTTCCTATGTATTCATCTTTGCTGGTGATCGAGCTGCTAGCTTGCTAGTTCAGTAGTTACCATTTTGCCTTGTTCGTGATTTTTGCAGTCAAGTATTCATTATCTCTAGGCGATCTTGCAAGCGTGCACATTTAATGTATTTACCGGCCTTTTTCATGGAACTACAAGCCATTTTAGTCTATCTACTACATATATTACTCATATATGAGAAACATTTTAGTGTAGTTATCTCACTATTCCCCCATCGTTTGTCCCAATAATAATGGTTAGGGTTTGGGGTGCAATAGACTTATCAATGCATGAAGTAGCCATGTAGATGCATGAAAAACAATATATGTGCATCAAACAACCGTGTACATGCATGAAATAAGTGTGTTATATATGGGCATGAAATACGATTATATTTGCATAAAATAAGGTTATATGTGCATGAAATAAGGTTATATGTGCATTAAAAAGTTCTCCAATTTCATCTAATTACAGTTGGTCAAGGACATTCATTTTAAGTTAAACCCGTTCCCATCATAAGAGAAAGGGCGTAAATGCATGAAATAAGTTTCTATGTGCATGAAATAAGGTTCTATGTGCATGAAATAAGTGTTAAATGAGCATGAATTAAGGTTCTATGTGCATGAAATAAGGATCTATGTGCATTAAAAAGTTCTTCAGTTGCATCAGTTAGTTATATTATGATACTAATTACTGTTGGTTGACATTAATTTTATATGGGCATAAAATAAGATTATATGTACATGA
Organism: Silene latifolia; assembly: GCF_048544455.1. Classification (NCBI taxonomy): domain Eukaryota; kingdom Viridiplantae; phylum Streptophyta; class Magnoliopsida; order Caryophyllales; family Caryophyllaceae; genus Silene; species Silene latifolia. The sequence goes on along the minus strand of NC_133538.1, from coordinate 245,756,040 downwards.
AATAAGGCTCTATGTGCATGAAATAAGGGAAATGACTATGGAGGAGATTTAATGTATTAACCGGCCTTTTTATGTAACTACAAGGCATTTTAGTGTATCTATTACATATCTTACTAATATGTGAGAAACATTTCAGGGTACTTATGTTAGTTATTTCTTACTCGTATTTGTTTAGTGTATATTAAAGGCTATTAGCTCAATGGTAGAGCAATGTGCAAATTTTGCACAAAGGTATGGGTTCGAGTCCCATATAGCCTATTAAATAAAGGATGAATTGATGAAAACCCCCTTAAATGTTGCACTTTTTAAAACTTAACCCCTTATGAAATTTTTTTTAAAAATTAATACCTTAATGTGAACTCCGTTCATATTTTGGTACCTTAAGTGAAATCCGGTCAAAAAAAAGGGAATATTCCGGCCACTTTTTAAATTTCCCTCCAAATTCAAGATTACATGCCCATTATACCCTTATTCATGGCTTTTACTGCTTCTTCCCTTCCTTCTTATACTTCATCATCTTACCTCCTTCATTTATAACCCTTACTCATTTTATTTCCAATATCTCACTCACCATTTCAACTACAAGCCATTCCTTTATATCTTACCTCCTTCAGATTTGCGTGCCTTGTTCCTGAGACGCCGTGTCTCACCGACGAGCTCTCTTAATCGAGAATCGGCCTTCTTTTGGGTAGCAACCTCACAAACAACGAGAGAAATTATGGGGTCGACGGATTATGGTAAGCGATCGTGTCCTAGAATTAGCCAACAACCAAACAAAACGGATTATATTAAGAATCTAATTACTAAAAAACTAATACGACCATGGTTACAAGCTCCATCCGAGAGAAAGATAGGAATTTCGTGCAAGATATCATGGAGATCTGAGGTCATTTGAGGTAGAGAAGAAGATGAAGCTGATCCCCTTTGTTCCTCGTGTATTTGGGGGAATTTGTTTTGTTGTTTGTATTTGTTTTCGGGTGTTAAGGGATACTCCCCCACCTACTCGTGTTTTTTGTTCCTCGTGTATTTGGTTCGTTGGGTAACATTGGGCTGTCTAAGATGATACCCCAATTAACTCATGTATGGTTGACTTAATTTTTGATATACATCTTACCTTTCATAAAAAAAAATAAAAAACTAATACAAGAACACAAATTGGTGCAAAGAATTATAAACTATATCTTGCGGAAATTCCCGGCGTTTCGATTTTAAAAACATTTGCCCATGGCTAGGTAAAGGGTGATTGGATGTTCAAAACCTTAAGCTTGCAAATTTTACAACCCGGAAACAAATTTTCGTGGTTGTAACTTTTTTAGTTGGAGATAGAAAATTTGAAGAATGGCAAAGATAAAATAGTTGGAGTTTGGCAAAGAATGGCAAAGATGAAATAGTTGAAAATTTGAAGAGAGGAAAAAAGGGAAGTTGGAGATAGAAAATATGTTAAAGAAGAGTGCTAGGTGAGTTGGGCTGAGTGAGAGTGTATATAAAGTCAGGGGTAAAATGGGTATTTCACCTTTTTTTTGACCGGATTTTACTTAAGGTACCAAAATATGAACGGAGTTCACATTAAGGTATTAATTTTTAAAAAAAAATTCATAAGGGGTTAAGTTTTAAAAAGTGCAACATTTAAGGGGGTTTTCATCAATTCATCCTTAAATAAATTCCATGATTGCATCTTGTCGAGATGCAAGCGGTAAAGTCTAGCTAAGATTAGACATGCCATAATCATACATTCATACTTAGGCAAAGATGAGCAGGCCAGAATTAGACTCGTGCGTGCAACAAGAACGCCAAGAAGGGAATGTAATAGCTTTGTATAAATCAGAAGTTCAAAGACTAGATTATGCAATATATACTATGACCATACATTCTGGTATTTCGCAATCTCAATGTAAAAGAAACATTGGTATGTCCTAGCCAATGTGGGAGTTGAACCCACATCTTGTGCATTGCACATGCTCTCCCATTTGAGCTAATTGGCTTTCGTAGTTGGACCCAAATGATGCGCTTTCTAGGTCTATGTTGTAGCATATCAAGTTTTAAGAGAATTAAACCTGATATTTCGTGCACTTTGCTCATCTTTACGCTAAAAAGTAGTACAATAGTATAGTGAGCAAAGAAATGATCAACAAGATGCAAGAGGATGCAAACCAATTCTGGGTTCCTGAGTTAGTAAAGCTCATGAAAGCCACAAAAGAACCTTTCCTGAATGTAATTTATGATTCTGATCCTATTGAGAAGATCTTTTTCGACAACGTCGTACTAGTTGGAGATACAGTTCACCCTACAACTCCTCACTGCTTGAGAAGCACCAATATGTCATTACTTGATGCTCAGGTTCTGGGAAAATGTCTCAAGAAATGGGGTCGAGGTGATTTACAGTCTGCTCTTTCAGAATACCAGTCAATTCGATTGCCTATGGTTTCAAAGCAGGTTCAACATGCTCGGAAAGTTGGTCGGATTAAACAAGGCCTTGATTTCCCGGACCGAGAGATTTTCGATCCTAATAAGGCTAGTTCTGAGGAGTGTTGTGAAATCCAACAGAAGAATGTGCCTTTTTTCTCCTACATTCCTGAATTGTTGCGGAGTTAAACGTCAGTCTCAGTTCTTTACTATTGAATATATGTAACTGAGTAAGTCTCATTACGAATTCGTGTGAGAACGACTTTACTATTGAATATATGTAATGAGTAATATCAGAAACACCAAGTAAAATGTTACGACCTTACAATAATCCTACCAAAAATTGATGGCTTCCAACGACTGGAAAACGACTTTTCTTCTTAGCATCCCCATTTATACTAATGAACAATTCTAAGTTCATACATTACAGATAATGACAAAATACTATTTCTACCAGATTGCTAAAGCTGCTATAACAACAAAGGTTCAGGACGCGATGGGGCAAAGGAACCATCCAGAATCAGGTTAATTTCAAAAACTAGCTTATGTATACATACTAATAAACTTGCTAAAAATCTAGGCCAAAATTATATTAAGAAAAAAAAGGACAAAAAAGGATACATAAAAGCCTACTATACTGCTAAATCAGTCGATCTAATTTACTGATATTACGGTCAAAGTAATTCCAGATTGAACTGTTTATGAACCCTAATTTACTGATATTAGGGTCAAACTAATTCAACGTTGCTGCAATTTAGATTAAAATCGTATCAATCTTAGAAATTTTACATAAAATCATCGTGTTATTGTTACAACACGGAAACATATCTTATAATTACAAAATTGATTGAATTTAATCAAGAAACTTACCTTTGTCAATGGCGGTGAAGAAGAGTGTGACGGTGGTCGATGACAGTGAATAAGGAGAAACACAATGGTCGGCGAAGGAGAAGCTGGTGATGTGCGGTGGTTGGCGAACGAGAAACTGGTGATGCGCGGTGGTCGGCGAAGGAGACGCTGGTGATGTACGGTGATCAAATGATGAATCAGAGAGGGAGAAGAGAGAGAAGTGTGTGGTTTAAATGTGCGTCTAAAGTTTTATATGTTCCCAACCAAACTAAATCTTTGGAATTGTGTATAATCCAGCGATCTTAATAGGTTCTCAAGGTTCTCAATATATGGGTGATTCTCACCGGATCTCGACCATATATATATATAGAGAGAGAGAGAGAGAGAGAGGAGTTGAATGATCACCTAAAATGGTGGTGAGTCACTAAGTCTAATCCTAGCCATTGATCAACTAAGATGGTTGGTTGAGATTTTAAAATTTTAAGATGAAAACTTTAATGTTTTATAAATGAAACTTTAATTTACGAGTGAAACTTTAATGCTAAAAATTGAAACTTTAATTTTTTTAAACAATTTTTAATATAAAAATTTGAATTTATTTAATTTTACTGATTTTTAAATATAACTTTAATGTTTTACGAGTGAAACTTTAATCCTAAAAATTGAAACTTTAATTTTTTTAAACAATTTTTAATATAAAAATTTGAATTTATTTAATTTTACTGATTTTCAAATATAACTTTAATGTTTTACGAGTGAAACTTTAATGCTAAAAATTAAAACTTTAATTTTTTTAAACAATTTTTAATATAAAAATTTGAATTTATTTAATTTTACTAATTTTTAAATATAACTTTAATGTTTTACGAATAAAACTTCAATGCCAAAAATTGAAACTTTAATTTTTTTCCGCCAATTTCTAATATAAAAATTTGAATTTATTTAATTTTATTATTTTATAAATGTAACTTTAATGTTTTGCAAGTGAAACTTTAATCGTAAAATTTTGAACTTTAATTTTTTTATACAATTTTAATATAAAAATTTGAATTTAATTAATTTCTTGATTTATAAATTTCATGTAATATTGTCATTTTATGAACGAAACTTTAATGTTTTACGATTGTAACTTTAGCCATAAATTTTGAAACTTTATTTTTTAGGATTGTAAAATTATACTAATTTAAATTTATGTAATTTAGGTCCTTAACGAGTATAATTAGTTCATATTAAAGCGTAACTTTTGTCCATAACCCACGGCTGTCACCACCACCACCATAACCCACGGCTGTCACCACCACCACCACCACGGACCCACGGCTGTCACCACCACCACGGACCACCACCCCCCAAATCTGAAAAAAAAAAAAAACGAGGAACCCACCTCTGCCGCCATCGATCTAAACCACGGTCATCACACCCACCGCAACCACAGCCACCGCAACACTAAATCAGAAAAAAACGACAACCACCATGGTCCACCACCCCATCAAATCTGAATTTAAAAAGCAAAAAAAAAAAGGAGAGACGAGGAGGCCGCGCACAGCACATCCACGGCCACCACCATTAACCACCGCCCAGTACGACACCATTAAACCACAACCAGCAGATTTAAAAAAAAAAAAAAGGGATGGCGTGGTGGCTGCGGCCGAGAGGAGAAGGGAGAGACGGCAAAGGAATGGCGTGGTGGTTGAGGTTGGGGCGAGGGCGAGGGCGGCAGAAGGAGACGAGGAGGAGCAGAGGGCGGCGGCGGCAGGAGGAGCAGAGGGCGGCGTTGGTTTGGGAGGCGGGACGGAGAGAGAAAGGGAGGAAGAGAGGGAAAGGGAGGAAGAGAGAGAAGCAGTAGGAAGGGAAATGAAGTGAATTAGGGTTTGGTTGTTTTATATAGGGCTTTTATTTTCAGATTCAATCTCAGCCCTTAATTTTGTTCTAATCTAATGGTTTAGATTAGGACTCATGGGACTCACCTATACTAAGGGACTCACTTGATCCCATTTCTATATATATATATATATATAGTAATAAGATCAAATGAGTCCTCCTCTTACATGTGAGTCCATAAGTCCCATTATGGGCCATTGGATCTGGGAAATGGAGGGCTAAGATGAGAACAAAAAAATTAAGGTTAATGCTCTAATTTTGCCATCTTCCTTTAATTTTCTCATTAACTACATTAATCCTCTTCATCTTTCATTCATCAACTCATGATCACATCTCCTTATTTTCTCTCTATATCTCACTTCTCCATATTCTCTCCAAAAAAACCAAGATAAAAAAACCAAACAAATAAAAAACCCAAAAAATCCAAATAAATCATTTACTCTTCTTTTCCTCATTCACCATCCACCTACCACCACCCACCGGAAACCACCACAGTCGCCAACCGCCGCCGCCGCCCCGACGTCATTTTTGTAATTTTTTTTTTTAAAAAAAAAACTTGATGTTTGGGTGTTCTTTTTATTGTTTTTTTTCTCCTTATATCGTCTTGCTATATAATATTGTTTCAAATTTGTGAGTGTTTTTTTATTTTAATCTTAGATCTACTAAAATAGATCAATTTTCATTGATCCGTTTTTTTTTTCACAATTTTGATGTTTTGGTCTTTTTTTTTTTTCCCGGTTATTGACATTCTTACAAATTATAGTTTGATTTTAGTACTAAATCTATTAGTTATGAAATCTCATTTTTTACTTTTTTTTCTTGCTGATATCACTTTGTTAGTATCCGTCTTGTTATATATATTGTGTGATTTAGGATCTATTAAAATTACTTTATCGGTTAAAATCACACTTTTTCGATTAAAATTACACTTTTTACCGTTAAAATTACACTTTTTCCCGTTAATATTACACTTCTTTTGGTTAAAATCACAGTTTTTTTCCTGTTAAAAGTACACTTTTTTCCGTTAAAATTACACTTTTTTCTGTTAAAATTACACTTTTTTCAGTTTTAACGGAAAAAATGATGGTGCGTGGTGGTGGGTGCGGCGGTGTTATTTTTTTTTTCAGTTTATTTTTTTGAACTCGATTTTTTTTTTTTCAATTCATATTTTTTTCAGTTTTTTTTATTTCGTATTTTTTTATTTATTTTTTCAGATTTGGGGATGTGGTTCTTGGTTTTTTTTATTCACAAATTTCGTATTTTTTTTAGTTGTTGGTTTTTTTGTTTCTTTTTTTTTCAGATTCGGGATGGGGTTCTTGGTTTTTTTTTTATTTACAAATTTTGAGTATTTTTTTTAGTTGTTGGTTGTTTTTGTTTCTTTTTTTTTTCAGATTTGGGAATGAGGGTTCTTGGTTTTTTTGTTTATTTTTTTTCAAATTTTTTTATATTTAAGATTTTGGTAGTTGGTTTTTTCATATATTTTCTTGTATTTCTTATTTCGGTTTTTTTTAGATTTGGTATTTTAAATCTCGTCTTATTATTATATTGTCTTGTTTTATATTTTACAAATATCGCTTTGTTAATATCCGTCTTGTTATATGTATTTTTCAATTTTCGTATTTAAAATTTTGTCTTGGTATTGTGTGATTTCAGGATCTATTAAAGTTACACTTTTTCTTCTTAAAATTACACTTTTTTCTGTTAAAATTACACTTTTTTCTCTTTAAATTACACTTTTTCCTGTTAAAATTACACTTCTCTAGATTATTAAAGTTACTTTTTTTTTTCTGTTAAAATTATACTTTTGTTTGTTAAAATTACACTTTTTTTAGCTAAAATTACACTTTTGTCTGTTACAAATTTACAATTACACTTTTGTTAGCTAAAATGACACTTTTGTCGCTTAAAATTACACTTTTGTCTGTTAAAATTACACTTTTTTCTGTTACAATACAATTACACTTTTGTTAGCTAAAATTACACTTTTGTCTATTAAAATTACACTTTTGTCTGTTACAATTACACTTTTGTTAGCTAAAATTACACTTTTCTCTACTAAGGTTACCCTCTCAATTACTAAAGTTTCACGCTCAACGGACTAAAATTACATTCTCAATGGACTAAAGTTACATTTTCATTGGACTAAAGTTGCACAATTTGGACAATTTGGACTGACTAATAGAGTTATTAATAATTTACACAATTTGGATTAAAGTTACACAAACTTGGACTAAAGTTATACAATTTGGACTAAAATTAAACAATTTTGGACTGAAAATATGAAATTTGGACTAAAAATACACTATTTACGACTAAATTTGGACTAAACATACATTATTTACGACTAAATTTGGACTAAAAATAAAATTTTGGTCTGAAAATACACTATTTATAGAATTTGGGTGTAATACACTAGTTACACTATTTATTTATTTTGAGTCATTAATATTGTGCAATTTCAATCATTGTCCACTAAAATGTAACTTTAGTAAATTGATAGTGTATATCTTTTATCATTTTATGAGTGTAATTTAGTTTACAAATGTGTAATTTTAGTCCATAAAAGTGTAATTTTAGTCCACAAAAGAGTAATTTTAGTCCCGGAAGTGTAATTTTAGTTCATAAAAGTGTAACTTTAGTTCATTGATGGTGTAATTTTAGTCTATAAAAGTGTAATTTTAGTTCACAAAAGAGTAATTGTAGTCCACAAAAGTGTAATTTTAGTCCATAAAAGTGTAATGTTAGTCCACAAACGTGTAATTTTTGTCCATAAAAGTGTAATTTTAGTCCACGGAAGTGTAACTTTAGTCCACGGAAGTGTAACTTTAGTCCACAAAAGTGTAATGTTAGTCCACAAATACGTAACTTTATTCCTCTTATGTGTAACTTTAGTATACAAAGTGTAATTTTAGTCCACAAAAGTGTAATTTCAGTTCATAAAAGTGTAACTTTAGTTTATTGTGGTTGTAATTTTAGTCCATGACGATGTAACTATGATCATTTTAAGTCATTTTTATATGAAAATTTGAAAAATAACAAATATAAAAAAAGACCAAAACATCAAAATTGAAAAAAAAATAATAAAAAAAAAACGCAAATGAAAAAAAAAACGGGTCAATGAAAATAATTTTTGATCTATTTTAGTAGATCTATTTTAGTAGATCAATGAAAAAAACGGGTCAATGAAGAAAGTGTAATTTTAACGGAAAAAAGTGTAATTTTAACGTTAAAAGGTGTAATTTTAACAGGAAAAAAGTGTAATTTTAACGTTAAAAAATCTGTGATTTTAACCGAAAAAAGTGTAATTTTAACGGTAAAAAGTGATATCAACAAGAAAAAAGTAAAAAAATGAGATTTAAAAAATCAAATCTGAAAAATGGTAAAACAAATCAAAGATCTAGTGAAAAAAAAAACAATGAGATTTCATAATTAATAGATTTAGTACTAAAATCAAACAAATATAAAAAAAAGACCAAAACATCAAAATTGAAAAAAAAAAACGGGTCAATGAAAATAATACTTGATCTATTGTAGTAGATCTAAGATCAAAATAAAAGAAACTCACAAATTTAAAACAAGATTGTATAGCAAAACGATATTTGCGAAAAAAAAACAACAAAAAAAATAAAAACATCATCTAAATATTATTTTTTTTAAAAAAAAAAAAGTAAAAAAAAAAGTCGTCGGCGGTGGCGGCAGCGGCGGTGGTGGTGGGGATGGCGACGGTGGTGGTGTCGGGTGGGTGGTGGTATGTGGTGAATGAGAAATAGATGAGTAAATGATTTACTTGGATATTTTGGTTTTTTTATTTGTTTGGTTTTTGGGTTTTTGGGTTTTTTTTCTTGGGTTTTTTATTTCTTGGGGTTTTGAGAGAGAAGAGTAGTGAAATGTGTGAGATGAGAGAGAAGTGAGTGAGTGGAAAATATATATAGTGAATTAGTGTTTAATTATGTTGTTAGTGATTAATTAAAATGTGTAGGAGAGAGAGTGAAAAATTAGTGTTAATGGTGCTTTTTGGTTTTAATTTCCACCATCCATATTGGATGATCCAAGGGCTATAGTGAAGACTTAGGGACTCAAAACATATGAGGGACTTATAAGAACTTTACTATATATATATATATATATATATATATATATATATATATATATATATATATATATATATATAGGCAAGATCCGGTGAGTTTGCCACTTTTCGTGAGTTACCCCCGCATTTATATACCATTGGATCTAACAAGATCAAGGGCTGAGATTAGACCAAAAAAATTATCCTAGTCTACCTAAATATGACGTTGCCAGTATTCTTCATCTTCTTCTTTTTTCTACCCTATTTTTTCCATTCTTTCTTTCTCCTTTTCCCAATTTCTTCAATTTAATAACATTATTAAATCAAATCATCACAAAAATTGGAGTAATTCAAGTCGAAAACACAAATTAATTCATTATTTTCGTTCTATTTGATTTATACACGCATCAATCGTCAATTTTTGCCCAAAATTTGCAGAAACCTTAGCGCGAATCGACAAAACAAAGGTAAGCGTAGATTATATAAGTCAATATATGTTATTTTGCGAGTTATTTCAATTTATACTCCATTAGTATGCTTGTTTATCATACCGTTGACATTTGATTGATGATTTATTATCATAATCTTGAAAATTTGTTGGTAACCTAGATTAGCACACCAACTGTTTGTTAAAATGTCTAGTTGAATTTAGTAACTCAATTGTTGTAGTAAAAAACGTGGTTATTTAAATGCAGAAAGGCAGTTATTGTAATGTACAAACTCAGTTATTGTAATGTACAAACTCAGTTATTGTAGTGTAGAAACTCTGGTATTTGTAGTTATTGTAATGTAGAAACGCAGTTATTGTAATGAATAAATTGTGTTATTGTATTGAGATGAAACTCAAATATATTCAAATTTCCCGTTCACTCGTTAGTTGTTGTAACATTACATCTCGATTATTGTATTACTTAAACCCAGTTATTCTATTATTAAAGATCAGATATTGTATCTCATAGTTACTTTAAGGGTGTTACGTAAGTAATATTCTGCTTTTTGGTGATTTGTAGGTCGAATCACGATAGACGCGGATAACTGACGTTCAATGGAAAAATTGATGTATATACTTAGTCATTTTAATGAAGAAATGTAGTTATTTCATAGTTAACTCGGTTGTTTAGTAAGAATAATATTTTTTGATATTTACAGTTATTGTAATGTAGAAACTGAGTTATTGTAATGTATAAACTCTGCTATTTGTAGCTATTGTAATGTAGAAACTCTGGTATTTGTAGTTATTATAATGTAGAAAGTCAGTTATTGTAATGAATAAATTGTGTTATTGTATTGAGATGACACTCAAATATATTCAAATTTCTTGTTCACTCGTTAGTTGTCGTAACATTACATCTCGATTATTGTATTACTTTAATCTGTTTATTGTATTATTATTAAAACATGGTTATTGTATATTGTAGTTGCTTCTTGGGTGTTCTGGTAAGTTATATTATGCTTTTGGGTGATTTGCAGGTGGAATCACGATAGACGCGGATAATTGACATTCAATGGAATATATACTTGGTAATTTTAATGAAGAAATTTAATTATTTTATAGTTAACTCAGTTGTTTACTGAGAATAATGTTCTCTGGTATTTTCAGTTATTGTAATGTAGAAACTCGGTTTATTGTAATGTATAAACTATGCTATTTCTACTTATTGTAATGTAAAAACTCAGTTATTGTAATGTAAAAACTCGGATATTTGTAGTTATTGTAATGTAGAAACTCAGTTATTGTAATGTAAAAACTCTGATATTTGTAATTATTGTAATGTAGAAAATCAGTTATTGTAATGAATAAAACGTGTTATTGTATTGAGATGAAACTCAAATATATTCAGTGTTCTATCTTTTGTTTGATTTCATCTTGTTTAATTGAATAACTAGTCATTTTCATTCAATTAATCATTGAGATTGGTTAATGCAATAGCAAAATTTGAAAAATGAAATAATCATTTAAACAAGATTAAAAAAATCATTTACTTTCATTATATAACTATTTTGTTTCCAACACATTACACTTAAACATCTCTAACAAATTATATCCATGCATCATCATTACATCTAAGAATTTCAAATAATTTAGGGTTATTTAATGTGAATACTCTAAACTATTGCACATATTCTCAAAATACTTCATACTTTGAATTAACTATGAATACTATCAACTAATGCACCCATTCCCCCATAATGAAACAGGTGGAAAGGCTACCTGTACCACCGGTTGCCCTTATTTAAAATTTGGTTTTTCATTTTTTTTTTATCTTTACTTGTCTTTGACCTTTAATTATTACCTTTTCTACCTTTTCTTCTTCCCTCCTTGTACCTCTTGATCTTCATCGCAATTGTTGACCCTTCATTAGCATTCATCATTTTCACCCTCAATTAATTCCACAATAAAAAGGGTAAATCAGTTTCGCCCTTAATTAATTAATACTGTTATTGTATTTAATTTTTTAAATTGCATTTTTCCTAAGTTATTGTTTTTCAATTGCAGTGTTCTTCCACATCCTCGTCTTCAAATATGCTTCGTTGATGTGTTATTTATTGAGAGAGTTCAGATTTGGGCGGTGATTTTAGAGATTGTATTTTAACAAATCTAACTCTAACCCATTTGCTGATTATGCGTCTGTACAAGGTGCTTACCTACCCGGCTACCCCAAAGTCTAACCCACATACAAACTGCTGCTGTTGAATGAACATAATGAATATCAAAATAATTGAGATATTTAATTTGATGAAAAAAATCAAGTCCAATGATGAGTAACAAGTAACAACTCAGTACAAAAGTCAGTTGATGATATGGCCAAGCAATTCTGAGAAACATAACCAAATAAATTTTAAGGAGAGATTAAAAAAAAGGAGAGAGTGGAGATATACAATTTATAAATCCAAAAGTAAAAAAAAAAAAAAATGCAGGTATCATATGGAAATGTAAGATGAGGAAGATAAAGTTCTTAAAAATAAAACGGTGGGCCCTGCTAAACATATTACCTACTACACTAGGTAAAAAAAGAGGGCAATTCTGCTAAATGGGAGGGGGTGCATTAGTTGATAGTATCCGTAGTTAATTTAAAGCACGTAGTATTTTGAGATGGGGTGTAATAGTTCAGAGTATTCTCATTAAATAACCCAATAATTTATCTAACAATAGTAACATCACAAATATTACATATATTTATCTCCTGTACTACGTCTAAAAGTAATTTTCCATCGAGAACTGTGTCTTGTCGTTGTTTTCACCCTTCTTCCACCAATATTTCTTCCCGGCGAGAACCATGTTTTGCCTATTGATGAGGGTTCTTCTTAGAATAACTAGTGTTACAATATACAATAACTACTATTACTCTATAGAATAATTTCGATTACTCTATAAAATAACCACCAATTATACAACATTAAATAATCAGTCATGTTAGTTCTATACTGAATAACTAGCGCTACAATATAAAATAACTATAACTGCTCTATAAAATAACTACTATTGCTCTATAAAATAACTGTTGGTAACACATTATAAAATTAATTGGTCATGTTAGTTCTTCTTAGAATAACTAGTGCTACAATATACAATAACTACTATTACTCTATAGAATAACTTCGATTACTCTATAAAATAACTACCAATGATAAAACATTAAATAATCAGTCATGTTAGTTCTATATAGAATCACTAGCGCTACAATATACAATAACTATGATTGCGCTATAAAATAACTACTATTGCTCTATAAAATAACTGGTGGTAACACATTAACAACTTATGTTAATTCGTCTATGTGGGATTCGAACCCACACCTTATGCAATTAGCACAATGCTCTACCTTTTGAGCTAATAGACGACAAAGTAGCACAATCCTATTTGTCTTTACTATAATATTAGCGTTGCGTTTTTTTACATCTATGGGCAAAGACATTTCATTCTAATAGTGTATGAAAAAGATTCATCTAAGAAAAAAAATACTATTAATTCACAACGACGAACTAGTATGTACACTAAAATCAATAAAAAGGAAGCAAATTAATAAGTATGAAATACTCCTAATCAATCAGAAGGCTATGAACTACTGCAAATCAATCATATTACATATGAACTCCTAATTTATTCATCTATGAACTACTCCCAATCAATCATTGAAGTGAAAATCGAAACTGACCTAAATTGATTCGTAACAATTAAATGAATCAAAACATATGTAAGTAACTGCAATATCGAATATGTTAAAGGTAGATATAAGGAATACAATTATAGAGAGATCATACCGTTTCTGCGATTTTATAAAGAGTTTGATCTACTGAGATAAGGTTGAGTTGAAATATAAAAATTAATGAAGAAATTGATGAAATAATGAAGGGATTGAAAAACCATGGAGAAAAAGGAAAGAGAACGAGATGAGAAATGTGTAGTATACTGGGAAAAGAGGGAGAGCAAGATAGAGAGGGAAAATGGGAGGAGAGAGAGAATAAAATAGGAAAAAATGATAAAAGAGTGGAAGGGAGTGTCGTAATCAGCTTGTTATATGTAGGAAATAAGATTAAATCTCAGCCATCTATCTTAGCTTAGATCAATGGTCCAGATTTAGAGGGGTAACTCACCAAGAATGACCTAACTCATATGATCCTATTTCTATATATATATATATATATATATATATATATATATATATATATATATATATATAGTTAAGATCCGGTGAGTTTGCCACTTTTCGTGAGTTACCCCCGCGTATATAAACAATTGATCTAACAAAATTAATTGCTCACAATCATATATCACACAAACAATCCCTGCACACTATTTCTCTACCAATCCCTACTTTCTCTCTCTTTACAAACCAATTGCTTTATTTTCATAACAAACAAAAAACGTTAAAAAATCAGTCAAAATCGTCCAAATTCATCAAAAATTTCATCAGTTCTTCCCCATTTTTTTTGTAATTCCAATCAATTACACCAAACTCGTTCACAATTTCAAAAAAATAGGTCCAAATCGTCCGAAATCTTCCAAATTCATCGTCAAATTCATCAAATTCTTCTCAGTTTTTTTGTAACTCCATAGATTACAGGAAATTCATTCACAATTTCGATTATTTAATTGAAACGATCAATTGATTGATGATTTATTATCATAATCATCAATAAAAAAAACTAGAAAACCAAGGTATGAATATCACTTACGATTTATAGTTATTTTATAATCCAGTAGTTGTAATATATTTACCGAGTTATTCTATATGATGTTCTTACAAAATGCAGTTGTTGTAACATTACATCTCGATTATTGTATTACTTTAATGCAATTATTGTATTATTAAAACACAGTTATTGTATCTTCGAGTTACTTCATGGATGTATATAATATTCAATGAAATAATTCATTATTTTTTGTGATTTACAGGTTGAATCACGATGAACATGGACAGTAGACGTTCAGTGGAATAATTGATGTATATACTTGGTCATTTAATAGTTAACTCAATTGTTTATTGAGAACAATGTTCTCTGATATTTACAGTTATTGTAATGTAGAAACTCAGTTATTGTAATGTAGAAACTCAATTTTTGGAATGTAAAACACTGGTATTTGTAGTTATTGTAATGTAAAAACTCAGATATTGTAATGAGTAACTCATGTTATTGTATGGAGATGAAACTCAAATATAGTCAACTTTCTATCGATTGTTTGTTTTCATCTTGTTTAATTGAGTAAGTGGTCATTTCATTATAACAACTTTTAAAAAAATGACTTGCTTTCATTATATAACTATTTTGTCTCCGTCACATTACACTTAAGCATCTCAAACAAACTATGCATCTTCATCAGTACATCTAAGCATCTCAAACAATACATCGTGTTATTGTATTGAGATGAAACTCAAATATATTCAAATTCTATCTTGTAATATAAAACTCTTGTATTTGTAGTTATTGTATGTAGAAACTCAGTTATTATAATGAGTAAATCGTGTTATTATATTGAGATGAAGCTCACTAAAATAAATAAAGACAAAAAAGAGCGTAAGTTGAAAATAACCATGCAACTGAAATACAATAACCACTTATAAGTATTGAAATAACCATAAAAACGCTATAAAATAACTGGAAATTTTAGAGAAATAAAAGCATAGTTTGTAGAATAGAGTAACTACGCAAAATGAAATACAATAATCCAACTAATGCATTGAAATAACTGAACTAACACATTACAATAACTGGCTATCTCAAAGAGAAGTAAAAAAAAAGTGTCTCTGATCTTCTTCTAATTTTAAGGTGTCCTCTTCATCAGCTACGGATACCGAATCATATTCTAACTTCCCTCAAGATCCCGATCATAATGCTCTCCGTCAGGAGCATCTTTTGCATACTGCTTGTTATGTCAATCAATTAGGGACATATCTCTTTGCACGGGTTGAAGTCTGGAAGTCATCAGCGTCCTGCTGCTATTCCATTACGGGCTTCAAATGAGGAAGAAGATCCTCATATTGGTCTTAATTTTGCTTTATCTCAGAACCACAAATCTCAGTTGTATATGCTTATAATGGCGATAATTGACAGTTGACGCTCTGAGAACAATGAAGTTCATCATAATACCAACCATCTCAAGCCATATAGAGATCCTGTCCAATTTCCGCTTTATCATCAATGGAAAGATCTTCCCCTCATATGTGAGCATGTGATACATGGTAAAAAAATCCCGATTTATTATCGTTCAGCTGCTTTGTTTTTCATGCAAAATTAACATCAACAATTTTGATTGTAGAAACGACAATTCCTTCTTTTGCTGTTTTCCTTGTTTCCAAAAACTCACATAAGAAATCAACCTACCACATGCACAAACAATCACTCGGTGAAATTGAAGGAAATGTAGATTCATATACATATTAACATACTCTTATATGTCTAAAATAATTTGTCATAAAATTAAAACGGATTTTATGCATGCAAACAATAATATAAAAGAAGAGAAATCATATCCTTACATTGTTGATTTCGGATTTAAGGGCACAAAAGAGATCACCTTTCTCTTTTGATCTTGAGCTTTCCCTTATGGATGAACAAGATCTAAATATAAGATCTCTCCCCAAGCTTTATACCCAAGGCTTAACACTTAATCTAATTAATATTATAAGTACTAGTATAATATTAATCTTAGTAGAAAATAGACCCAAAAATATTATGTACTCTTAATATTTTCGGTTTTATGGGAGGAAGAAGAAGAGAGGATTTTTGTCTCTCTAAAACTCTAAATTTTGGATGAACAAGTGAATGAATATTATACAAAACATTTTGTATATTATTAGGTAAAAATATGAGAAAACCATCATGGTTTCCTCTTCTCAAAAACCGGGTGGTAGGGGGCTTTTGGGTGAGCCAATGCATGAAGTTGTTGCTCTTAACAATGTTCATAGGCCTGCATGGCTAGACTAGTAGATAATCATTATGTTTACTTAATAAATTAATCAACACAATGTTAATCTAATACCCCATAATTTCGGTACATATCATAATATGGTGTCCATATTATTTTTGTCAATTTCTCAATATGTAACATGTAACATGTAACATAATTTGTAATGTATTTTTAACATATTAAAAATCAACGTATTAATAAAAATACGTCACATACAAAAATCGATTTAGTAATTTCATAATTACTTGTGCCAAAATATTTTTACCAATTTATAAATCGCATTTACAAAAATTCATTCAATTCCGATTGTTTCCTTAAACAATAATTTCATCCGAGTAATGAAACAATTCGATTACTCAGACCGTATCTCATTTAATCATATTTCAATATGATACGTAAATTTTACTTCCAAAATCGTCCGTCAATTTTCAAGTAATTTAATCAACTCGTAACGTTATACGATTAATTAAATAATCAATTAAGTGTATTGCCCTTTAGGTATGACCTAGGGGGTCAACTGATCACCACCGTCACACGACAGTAATGTCAAACTCTAGTCAGCCAATCATTACCGATATATGTTGACCAGTTGACAGTAACAAAATTACCTCCCAATTGTATTCTTCAATATGAGATTTAATAATGATATTTAAATCATGTGATTGCACTATTGTTGAGGACACATTTCCCAACAATCTCCCACTTGTCCTCGACAAGTGTGCGTCACCAATTCTCTTGTCCTATTACTATCTCCCACTCAATGCAAGGTGTCTTTCAGGTCGTACTTGCAAGTGATCATATCGAGAGTGGTTTCCTCGATCCGGAGAATAACGATTGACCGGATTTATCCACTCTGGATACCTTCCGAGCGTGGCCACGCATTTCCAATTCATTACTCCTCGAGTGGCCCCGAGATATTGTTATAACCCTGACTAGGGGTGGACAATTCCTATCGCACTCATTCCCTTCGACTAGCCACAGCCATCATAACCCAAAATATGCCCATTTGACCCCATTTACGAAGGTCGTAGTAACACAAATCAAAGTTAATCTGAAACTGTGCCATCTTAGGAGAATAGTCTTTAGTCAAAAGAATCGACTCATTCGAATACTATAGTAGCTCTCGCCACGACCAGGCTATATAAATTTGCCAGAACTCTATAAGCGGTCATAAGGCCCGACAAAATGTTCCTAACAGTCTGCCTATGTGATCGACTAGTCATCTCATATGACTCTATGGCACTTGAACTTGCCATCAATCGCCTCACACTCTAGTCACTTCGAGACGTCACCTCATACAAGTGACTATGGGCAAATACTATGTTAATCCGAGTTCACTTTAACGGGGTTCAATTGTCTCTACAACCCGTTTGGATGTAACAAAGTATAAATTAAAGATAAAAGACAAATGTGATTATGAACATGAACAAAAACAACACTTTTATTTCATTTCAAAATTTAACAAAAGTTTGGTACACGTTTAAGTCCCATGGACGTAACATGTCCATCATACTTAGCCTGCGATAAAGGCTTGGTGAGCGGATCGGCTATGTTGTCATCCGTCCCAACCTTACAAATCGCAATTTCCTTTCTTTCAATGAAATCTCTTATTACATGATATTTTCTAAGTACATGTCTAGATCTATTACTAGACTTCGGCTCCTTAGCTTGGAAGATCGTCCCACTATTCTCACAATAGAGAGTGATGGGATCATTAGCGGTAGGTACTACTTTTAGTCCTTCCGTGAATTGCTTGATCCACATAGCTTCCTTGGCGCCTTCGATGCTTTGCTATGTACTCACCTCCGTTGTCGAATCCGCGATTCAGACTTCCTTGAAGCTTCTCCAACTTACGGCACCACCATTGAGCATGAAAACAAAACCAGCTTGTGATTTCATGTCATCTCTATCTGTTTGAAAACTTGAGTCCGTGTATCCTGTAACACGCAACTCAGTGTCTCCTCCAAACACAAGGATAGAGTCCTTAGTTCTTCTCAAGTACTTAAGGATCTTCTTGACAATCCAGTGACTCTCACCTGGATTTCCTTGATATCTACTCGTCATGCTCAAGGCATACGAGACATCAGGACGTGTGCATATCATGGCATACATGATTGATCCAACAGCGGAAGCGTAAGGGATCAACTTCATGCGTTCAACATCATGGGGTTCGGAGGGACATTGAGTCTTGCTCAATATCGTTCCGGTTACCATAGGTACCAAACCCCTTTTGGATTTGTCCATGCTTTGAATCGTCAAGAATCTTATCAACATAAGACTCTTGACTTAGTGCCAATATCCTCTTGGATCTATCTCTATAGATCCGGATACCTAATATGCGTTGTGCCTCTCCTAAATCCTTCATTTGGAAGTGGTTACCTAACCAATTCTTAACCGAAGACAACACTGGAATATCATTTCCAATGAGTAGTATGTCATCGACATACAAGATTAGGAACACAACATTGCTCCCACTAAATTTCATGTATAAACATGGTTCCTCAACATTTCGAGTGAAACCATTTTCCTTTATCACATCATTGAATCGATGATTCCAACTTCTTGATGCTTGCTTAAGACCATAAATGGATATCTTAAGTTTGCACACTTTGTTAGGATTTTTAGAATCAACAAAACCTTCGGGTTGTATCATGTACACCTCCTCTTCTAAATGCCCATTTAGAAAAGCGGTTTTGACATCCATTTGCCAAATTTCATAATCATGAAATGCGGCGATCGCTAACAAAATCCGTATGGATCTTAGCATGGCTACGGGGGCGAAGGTCTCATCATAATGGAGACCTTGGACTTGGGTAAATCCTTTTGCCACTAGCCTAGCTTTATAGACATCGTCATGTCCTTCTATGCCATTTTTGACCTTGAATATCCATTTGCATTGGAGGGGTCTTGCCCCTTTAGGCAAATCTACCAAGTCCCAAACTTGGTTTTCAAGCATAGAATCCATTTCGGACTTCATGGCTTCAAGCCATAAGGTGGAATTAGGACTAGAGATTGCGGCCTTGTAGGTGGCGGGCTCGTCACTTTCCATAAGCAACACATCGAGCGTTCCATCTTCTTCGATAAGTCCCACATATCGATCAGGATGGCGAATAACTCGGCCCGTTCTTCTAAGAGGAGTAGGAACAACCGTGTTAGATGACGAAGGAACTTCTTCTTGCGCCTCTATTTCGGTTTGTGGCTCTTGAACTTCATCAAGTTCAAAATTTCTCCCACTCTGTCTCCTAGAAATAAAATCACTTTCTAGGAAGACAACATCGCGAGACACAAATACTTTGTTCTCTTGAGGCTTATAGAAGTAATAGCCTCGTGAGGCCATGGGATATCCTACAAAAATGCATTTTTCGGATCTTGGGGCAAGCTTGTTGTCGTTCTTAGTTTTGACGTAAGCATCACATCCCCAAATCTTCATGTGGGATAGATTTGGAACCTTTTCTTTCCATATCTCATATGGAGTCTTTTCAGTTGCTTTGGTTGGACTCACGTTCAAAGATTTTATTGCGGTTTGAATTGCAAATCCCCAAAACGAGTTCGGTAACTCGGTTTGACTCATCATGGATCGAACCATATCAAGTAAGGTTCGATTCCTCCTTTCGGCAACACCATTGAGTTGCGGTGTTCCGGGTGGAGTAAGTTGTGATATAATCCCACAACCTTTCAAGTGTGAATCAAATTCAAGGCTAAGGTATTCTCCACCACGATCGGATCGTAGTGCCTTAATCCTTTTGTTCAATTGGTTCTCTACTTCGTTTTGAAATTCCTTGAATTTCTCAAATGCTTCACTCTTATGTTTCATTAAATAGATATACCCATATCTACTTAAGTCATCGGTGAAGGTTATAAAGTAGTCATAATTACCACGAGCGGTGATACTCATTGGTCCACATACATCGGTGTGTATGAGTCCCAATAGTTCACTAGCTCGTGTCCCTTTACCACTAAAAGGATTACGAGTCATCTTGCCAAGTAGGCAATATTCGCATGTACCATATGATTGATAATCAAATGGTGTAATCACATTAGTCGAAATTAATCTTTTGATGCGATTCTCGTTTATGTGACCTAATCGACAATGCCAAATGAACGCTTCACTTGGGTCACTTGTTTTGAGTTTCTTTGATTGTATGTTATAAATATCATTAATTGGATTTGAGATCTCTAAAATGTAAATGCCATTGATGGAAGTAGCTTGGCCAATAACCAAATCATTCCTAGAAATAGAGCAACGATTGTTCTTAATGACAAAACAAAAACCGTCCACGTCTAGCATGGCGATTGAAATAATGTTTTTAGAGAGTGTAGGTACATAAAAACAATTATGCAAATACAACTCAAATCCGTTCGGCAAAGCTAAAACATAAGTTCCCTTGGATTCGGCCGCTACCCGAGCTCCATTTCCAAGGCGTAGATCCACATCTCCCTTGCTAAGCCTCTCCACATCTCTTAAACCCTGTAAATGATTACAAAGGTGAGAACCACAACCGGTATCTAGTACCCATGTCGTAGTGGAAGTATAATTTATATCAATAACATAAATTTCTTTAGGAATTGTACCTTTTGGAGTAATGAGTCCTTCCCTTATATTTCGCAAATACATAGGGCAATTCCTAAGTCAATGTCCCATGCCATAGCAATAATGGCACTCATCATTAACTTGCTTGAAGTTTTTGACTTTCTTTCCTTTCTTCTTGAACCTCTTACCCTTTGATGCAAGAACTTGATTGCTAGAGCTCCCACTAGCTTTGGCATCTTTATCTTCCAGAGACAAAGATCCTATAGATCGTATGAGGTAGTCTTCCTGAGACGGACTCACACGAGGTCTAGTAGTAGTGAGTGGTTTAGAAGTGGTGATGAAATTAAGGTTTCCATCCGAACCTATCCCGAAATGAAGTTCTCTAGTTGTATCGAAATTATTGTTGGAGCATACGTCGTCAAGAACATGGTGATATGACTCAATAGTTATTGGTGCGGTAGCATTTGTTGGATTCATTGTAAAAACTACAAATATGGAGGAAAGGAAATATTAACATTTGTCTTTTTAAATCATACTTGCAAATAAACAAGATATGAACATTTATATAGTGACCTCTACCCAACTATAATAAATGATTCCAAGACCTAAATTCATATTAACTTAGGGCACGGTGTGCCGAATTACCCTTTAGTAACATAACTCGGTGGATTAACTTTTTAATCGATTCTACTTTTAGAATTCTTGGTCGATGATGTTTACATTAATATTCATCTCTAGCCCGAAACACATCCGGAAATCGTCGTGAATACTTTCGTTGAGTACAACCCAAATTTCGAATAAATGTGTCCATAATCCAAACCCATATCAATTTAGGGCACGGTGTGCCGAAATACCCCTCATTAACATGAATTCGGTGGATAAACATTTATCACCCACTTCCTCTACGTAACAAGGTTTGTAACCCGGTGTGGCCGAGTGCACTCCCTCGCGAAATAGGTTTTCATGGTTTCTACTATTTGGTAAGGCTATGTCTCAATTGATTGTTTTAGCGAGAGGTCATGTCAAATTATTATCTATCACGTTTTAAGTGAACTAAAGCGGTGAACTACGATAATTATATTTGACACAGTCGATAAACTCGATAAAAAGGATGCATGTTTAGTTATGGCGATTTAGCGATGCATGTGACATAAAATAAAATGCAAGCATAAAGATAAATAAATCCTAGTATGGCCTTCCTAAAATAGAAAACTATTTAACTATTACATATTCGGAAACCAACTCCATTGGTCCCTTGAACTTCGGTTGTGGCACGCATCTCGAGGTAACACCGTCTTTATGTATCGCCATTCTTGAAGAAATCCGTCTTTTGGAACTCCGGAATGAATAAAATTACATAATAAATTACATAATTTCCTATTATAAATTTGTAACTAAAATAAAATAAATCTATTAAATTACAAAACGGTGATACGAGATCACAATAAAAATTACAACCGAATCGATATTCCCATACATTTCGGAAATACCAATTAAAATCTAAGGCCATACTAAGTAAAATTACATAATTCAAAATTACATAAATTGAAATTATGACAATCATAAAGAAAATGCAGCATTATAATATGTAAGAACATGCTCAATTTTATGCTAAATCGCCTTTAATTAGCCAATATCGTATATTACTCGGTTTTTACGGATTTGCGTGATTTCAACATTTTATAATCACAAAAATACATAAACTCATATTTATGCATAAGTTAATTACCCTAACCTCTTAGGACTCAAAATATAGTCTTCACTAATAATTTGACCATAATTAACTTTTATTTACAAAATTGTTCATTAATGGACCAAAAATTACAAAAATAAGCTATTAGACTTCAAATAAATCCAAAAATTTCAAATAAATTCAAAATTCAAAATTTAAATTCATGAACATTCTGGAAAAAATTCCATGACACTCATAATGTTCAAAATCTTAGGTTAAAAATTTCGAAAATTTTCCGGAAAAACAATGTTGCGGTTTATCGATTTTAATAAAATAATCATAAAAACATGGAAAAATTATTTTCATTAACTTTTCAATTTTAGATCTGAAAAATATAATAAAATGCAACATTAGACGTTTTTCTTAAGTCATAGATTATGTTTTTATTAATTTTCACTAATAATGTCACTATTTATGCCATTTTTCTTCAAAAATTCATAAATCATGCAAAAAGACTTCTTTATAGCCAATTATTTTACACACATCTTGTAAAATTGCATGTGACAACATATTAATTTTCTATGACCAGATTCGAAATTTAACTCATATTAACCTATTTTTCACTTAAATCCGAATTTAATAATGAGAAATTCATTTTTCGAGCATAACAAGTCCAAAAATTATGAAAATTTACAGGATATCTCAAAATAATATATGTGACAACATATCCAAAAATCAACTTAAAATTCGAAGTATAGCTAATTTTCGACCAAAAATGACATTTTTACTCATAAAATCACATTTAAATGCCATTATTGTAAAATATGAACAATAAAAATCCGAAAAAATAACCAAAATATCCTAAAACATTTTAGGACCAGAAATATTAACATGCATGTAATAATTTCGTGATATATCATAATAACACAAATTTTACAAGTTTTATTTGTTATTCATATAACTCGGAAAAACTTTTAACCAATTTGCATGCAAACAACCTGGCTCTGATACCAATTGAAGGAAATGTAGATTCATATACATATTAACATACTCTTATATGTCTAAAATAATTTGTCATAAAATTAAAACGGATTTTATGCATGCAAACAATAATATAAAAGAAGAGAAATCATATCCTTACATTGTTGATTTCGGATTTAAGGGCACAAAAGAGATCACCTTTCTCTTTTGATCTTGAGCTTTCCCTTATGGATGAACAAGATCTAAATATAAGATCTCTCCCCAAGCTTTATACCCAAGGCTTAACACTTAATCTAATTAATATTATAAGTACTAGTATAATATTAATCTTAGTAGAAAATAGACCCAAAAATATTATGTACTCTTAATATTTTCGGTTTTATGGGAGGAAGAAGAAGAGAGGATTTTTGTCTCTCTAAAACTCTAAATTTTGGATGAACAAGTGAATGAATATTATACAAAACATTTTGTATATTATTAGGTAAAAATATGAGAAAACCATCATGGTTTCCTCTTCTCAAAAACCGGGTGGTAGGGGGGCTTTTGGGGTGAGCCAATGCATGAAGTTGTTGCTCTTAACAATGTTCATAGGCTTGCATGGCTAGACTAGTAGATAATCATTATGTTTACTTAATAAATTAATCAACACAATGTTAATCTAATACCCCATAATTTCGGTACATATCATAATATGGTGTCCATATTATTTTTGTCAATTTCTCAATATGTAACATGTAACATGTAACATAATTTGTAATGTATTTTTAACATATTAAAAATCAACGTATTAATAAAAATACGTCACATACAAAAATCGATTTAGTAATTTCATAATTACTTGTGCCGAAATATTTTTACCAATTTATAAATCGCATTTACAAAAATTCATTCAATTCCGATTGTTTCCTTAAACAATAATTTCATCCGAGTAATGAAACAATTCGATTACTCAGACCGTATCTCATTTAATCATATTTCAATATGATACGTAAATTTTACTTCCAAAATCGTCCGTCAATTTTCAAGTAATTTAATCAACTCGTAACGTTATACGATTAATTAAATAATCAATTAAGTGTATTGCCCTTTAGGTATGACCTAGGGGGTCAACTGATCACCACCGTCACACGACAGTAATGTCAAACTCTAGTCAGCCAATCATTACCGATATATGTTGACCAGTTGACAGTAACAAAATTACCTCCCAATTGTATTCTTCAATATGAGATTTAATAATGATATTTAAATCATGTGATCGCACTATTGTTGAGGACACATTTCCCAACAGAAATTAGCACTGAAAGAGGACATAACAGATTATATCCCAAGACAACGAACAAGAAGTAACTATAAAATACAATAACTGAGTTTCAATAATAGAATAATTCGGTTAAAGTAATACAATAACTGTTATTAAATAGATTATACACAAACACAACAACACAAGAAGTACTAGATAAAATAACTGAGTTTGAATAATACAATAACTCGATTAAAGTAATACAATAATCGAGATGTAATGCAACAACAACAACAACTCATTATCTTCATTGGAACAAAAGCACAAGGAGATCACCAAAAACCATAAAAAAAACATCAAAATTCAAAATCAGGTACAAAAACGCAAAACACAGTTACGAAACCCTAGAATTATGCGAAAACAATAGAAAATGTAATTTAACAACAAAAACACGGCAAATTGAACTACATAATGAAAACGACTGAAAAAATTGAAGAATAGACACACAAAAGACTAGAAATTCAAGCAAAGAAAAATAAATTGAAGTTCAAAAATAAACAAAAATTAGTATAATAAGAGGAAATGATTACCTGATTACAAAAACTGAAGATAAAGACGAAGTAGATCTACTGAGCGCGAAGAACAAGCACGAAATTGCTCCGAAAACGGAGAGAAATTGAAGATGAAGGTTACGAAACAATTGAAATTCATTATCGCAGGTTTTTTTGTTCTGGGCTTTTAGAGGGAGAAGGAGGAGAGAGAGAGTAATTTTTCTAATAATGAGGGAGATTGAGAGAAAAGTGAGTTTTTATAGCTTGAGTAAGATTTAATCTCAGACATTCATCTTATATTAGATCAATGGTCCATATTTAGAGGAATCTTATGAGTCCGGTCATGTTTGGTGAGTTACCCCTTTAAATCTTGACCATTTATCTAATCTAAGATGAATGGCTGAGATTAAAACTTACTCAAGCTATAAAAACCCACTTTTCTCTAAATCTCCCTCATTATTAGAAAAATCTCTCTCTCTCTCTCTCTCTCTCTCTCTCTCTCTCTCTCTCTCTCTCTCTCTCTCTCTCTCTCTCTCTCTCTCGTGCTTCTCCCTCTAAAAAGCCAGAACAAAAAAACCTCCGTCAGATAATCAATTTCAATTATTTCATGCTCTTCATCTTCAATTTCTCTCCGTTTTCAGAGCGATTTCGTGCTTGTTCTTCGCGCTCAGTAGATATACTTCGTCTTTATCTTCAGTTTTTGCAATCAGGTAATCGTTTCCTCTTATTATACTATTTTTTATTTTTATTTTTGAACTTCATTTTTATTTTTCTTTGCTTGAATTTCTAGTCTTTTGTGCGTCTATTCTTCAAATTATTCAATCGTTTTCATTATGTAGTTCAATTTGACGTGTTTTTGTTTTTAAATTACATTTTCTATTGTTTTCGCATAATTCTAGGGTTTCGTAATTGTATTTTGCGTTTTTGTACCTGATTTTGAATTTTGATGTTGTTCTCTCTGGTTTCTGGTGATTTAATTGTGCTTTTGTTGCAATGAAGATAATCTGTTTGTTAAAATTATTCGTTATTGTAATATATTGATGATGTTATTGTAATATAGGGATTTTTAATGTTGCATTACATCTCGATTATTGTATTACTTTAATCGAGTCATTGTATTATTCAAACTCAGTTATTTTATCTTGTACTGCTTGTTTTGTTGTGTTAGTTTATAATCTGTTTAATAACAGTTATTGTATTACTTTAACCGAATTATTCTATTATTGAAACTCAGTTATTGTATTTTATAGTCACTTCGTGGTCGTTATCTTGGGATATAATCTGTTATGTCCTCTTTAGTGCTAATTTAACCGAGTTATTGTTTGTGCATGTGGTAGGTTGATTGCTTATGTGACTTTTTGGAAACAAGGACAATAGCAATAGAAGGGATTGTCGTTTTTACATTCAAAATTGTTGATGTTAATTTTGAATGAAAAACAAAGCAGATGAACGATAATGAATCGGGATTTTTTTACCATGTATCACATGCTCACATATGAGGGGAAGATCTTTCCGTCGATGATAAAGAAAAAATTGGACATGATCTCTATATGGCTTGAGATGGTTGGTATTATGACGAACTTCATTGTTCTCAGAGCGTCAAATGCCAATTTTCGTCATTCTAAGCATTTAAAACTGAGATTTGTGGTTATGAGACAAAGCAAAATTAAGACCAATATAAGGATCTTCTTCTTCATTTGAAGCCCATAAAGAACAGGTAATGGAATAGTAACAAGACGCTGATGAATTCCTGACTTTAGCCCGTGCAAAGAGATATGACCCTTGATTGATATAACAAGCATTATGCAAAAGATGCTCTTGACGAAGAGCATTATGATCGGGATCTTGAGGGAAGATAGTGTAACACCCCCTCATACCAAGGTGCCTTACCAGGACCACCCTACCATGAAAGTGTGTTACCATCTCGGTTTCCCGAGGTTAGTACATATCAAAAGCGTCTGAACTGAGCACATTTATTAAAGTACTGTAAAGTATAAAGTTTACATCAACCAAATCCAAAAACTGATTCAACTAAATACAACTCCAATGTCTAACAATAAAAGAAATCAACTAAGACTCAGACGGTGATACTATGACTGGTGATGACAATACTCCCATGACTGTCCCCAAGCTCATCACTAGCAATACCTGTCAAGCCTGCTCACCATCCCCGAATGGATCACCGCAGATTCCACAAACAACAACGGGGTCAGTATTACTCATCAAAGATGTCATCCCAATCAAATCTGACTTCCTTCCTCATCAAAGATGTCATAGGCCACGCTATGGTAGAGAAATCTTTCACGAATCTCCTGTAGTAGCCAGCAAGGCCTAAGAAACTCCGAATCTCAGCAATGTTCTTCGGCGATTCCCACTTGTTTACGGCCTCAATCACATGGCCTAGAAAAGCCACCTCCTCTAATCAGAACTCGCAGTTAGATAGCTTGGCATATAGTTGATTCTCTCTCAAAGTCTGCAAGACTATCCTCAAGTGCTCCTCATGCTCTTCCTTAGTCTTAGAATAGACTAAGATATCGTCGATGAAAACAACCACAAACCTATCCAAGAACGGTGTAAAGATCTGATTAATTAAATACATAAAAGCTGCTGGTGCATTGGTCAACCCAAAAGGCATCACCACGTACTCGTAATGACCATATCGAAATCGGAACACTGTCTTAGGAATATCCTGATCTGCTATCCTCAACTGGTGATATCCTGACCTCAAATAAATCTTGGAAAACACACCTGCTCCACTTAGCTGATCAAACAGGTCATCAATCAGAGGCAACGGATACTTGTTCTTCACTGTGACACGATTGAGCTCTCTGTAATCAATGCACAGTCTCATACTCCCATCTTTCTTCTTTACAAAAAGAACTGGGGCTCCCCACGGTGACACACTAGGCCTGATATAACCCTTGCCTAGCAACTCATGTATCTGCTTTTTCAACTCTGCCAACTCTTTAGGTGCCATACGGTAAGGTGCTTTAGATATAGGACCTGTTCCTGGTTTAATCTCCACGCTGAAATCAACATCCCTATTGGGAGGCAAACTCGGTATCTCCTCAGGAAAAACGTCTTCGAACTCTCGCACCACATATATCTCAGAAGCTGTCGGCGGCTCTACTCGGTGGTCTCTCACATGACAGAGAATCAAGGGACACTTCTTCCTCAAACATGATTTTAAAGTCATCACAGCTATGAACCTACACTTAGGCTTTACCACAAACCCTCTATGGACACCCTAACACCCTTGGGACCCTTTAAGGACACTCTCTTTTGCCGACAATCTATCCTGGCATCATACTTACCCAGCCAATCCATCCCGACAATCACCTCGAACCCATCCATAGGAAACTCTAACAGGTCTACTGGTAAATCTACCCCTCCAACTACCATAGATACTCCCTTTTACAACTTGAGACATGACACAGACTCTCCCGAAGGTATGAACACGTCATCTTTAACAACCTCAAACTTTCCCAAACCCATAGACACAACATGACTCTTAGACACAAAAGAGTGTGTAGCCCCCGAATCAAACAAAACAAAGGACGGTACGTTATGAACAAGAAAGGTACCGGTTACTACATGAGCATCATCCTGTGCTTCCTGCTTGTCCATCATGAAAAACTTCCCACTGTTTTTCTGTCCTCCACCCTGAACTGAAGCATTAGAGGTACTTGGCTTGGCTGCCGAATCCTGGGTGGTGCTGTTGTTCTGGCGCTGATATGATCCACTACCACCGCGGTTGTAACCGCCCGGTTGCCTTGTCCACCTCTGTTGCCCCATGAACCTCCCGGTCGGTTACTAGCAAAAATCTGAGTTGGCCCCTGAGAAAAGTTCCCTGGCCGAGCTCCTGAACAAGTGCCGGGCTTGTAGCTCGTGTATTCCCGTCTTTTGTGGCCTATCCCACCACAGTTGAAGCATGTAAGGTTGGAGTTGTCACTCACACTCTGACCTCCATTCTTTCCCCAGCCACGAGATCCTCCCGAGAAACCAGCTCCACCAGAAAAAGCCTTGGCATGGTTGAAGTTCCCTTTCTTGTTGGCCGACTGACTGTTGCTTCCACTGTCAGCCTTCCTCTTTTCCGCAGCAGTCCTCTCATCGATCTCTCTTAAGAGATCTACCATTCTCTCAGCTTGACCCGCTCTCAGATACCCTTCCTTGAGGTCAGTAGCAACCCCGGCTGGCATACGACTCACGATCTTAGCAGGTAAACCCTTCTCAAAACGGAGAGCCAAACCTCTCTGTCCTAGCTGCATGTCCTCAACGTAATGAGATAGCTCCAGGAACCGATGATAGTAGTCCGTGACTGTCATCTCCTCAGTCATGGTAAAGGAATCAAAGTCGGATCTCATCTTGTGTCGGATATGCTCCGGTATAAACTGCTCCCTCATAGCACTCTTCAACCCAGACCAAGGAATAGCTCCTTCAGCCTGGTAAAAAGCTCTAGCATCTTCCTTGACGTTTTGCCACCAAACTGCAGCTTCACCTCTTAGGTAGTACACTACCTGCTCGACGATCATGTCTTCGGGGCACTTAACCATTTCCATGAGAGCTTCGATCTCACGGTGCCACTTCTCGAGTAGCTTTGGTTCACCTACCCCGTCATATGTGGGAGGGTTGAAGCGAGCAATGATGATGCTGAGCTGAGTAGCATCCATCGACTTCTCATTCCCCTTTACCACATTTTTTAGAGCTTCAAGGAGAGCCTCTTGTTGCTCAATCATGCGAGCAACCTCATCAAGAGTCATCTCTGAAGCTTGGATCTGCGCGGGAGTTCTTTTGGGCGGCATTTTGAGCTGACAAGAAATAAGGAAACGTAAGCACAAAAGCCTACGGCTCAAAACATAACAATCTTTTGCCAAAGGAACACTCGGCCGAGTATACAACCATACTCGGTCGAGTAAAGACTACTCGGTCGAGTATCCTAGATACTCGGTCGAGTATTCGACTCCAGAAGCAAACGTCAAAAACTCAGAAACAACACTCGGTCGAGTAAAACAACACTCGGCCGAGTAGTCACTACTCGGTCGAGTATACGTACTTACTCGGTCGAGTTATCATATACAGTAGCCACTGCTACTCACTGCCAAACAACACTCGGTCGAGTGCTTGGTTACTCGGCCGAGTGCTCCCCACTCGGAGAGTACTACCCGCTCGGCCGAGTAACACTATAGACGGGTATACAGTATAAAGTTCTCTATCATGCTCACTATTCCCGCAGCAAACACATAACATCAAGAACTTAAATGCCACGTTATAATCATACCAACATACAATTCATGCATATTCTAAATCCAACATAACAAACATTCACAAACCCGTCACCTACACCATTTCTCCAATCACCGCACTTACAAATTTCAACACACACCCTTTCAACTATCAACTATTACCAACATGCATCTTCACATACATGTACATACAAAACCCAACTCTCATCACACTTCCCCCATGTTACCGGCTCGAGTTAATGAGGGCCAATTTGCGACTCCGGTACGTCTCCCGAGTCTTTGTGGTAGCTCCAAACAACTCCCCTCGACTCCCTAAGTTCATTAAATTAATTTGTTTAGGTGCCGGAATCTTCGGCTCTGATACCACTTTGTAACACCCCCTCATACCAAGGTGCCTTACCAGGACCACCCTACCATGAAAGTGTGTTACCATCTCGGTTGCCCGAGGTTAGTACATATCAAAAGCGTCTGAACTGAGCACATTTATTAAAGTACTGTAAAGTATAAAGTTTACATCAACCAAATCCAAAACTTGATTCAACTAAATAAAACTTCAATGTCTAACAATAAAAGAAATCAACTAAGACTCAGACGGTGATACTATAACTAGTGATGACAATACTCCCATGACTGTCCCCAAGCTCATCACTAGCAATACATCAAGCCTGCTCACCATCCCCGAATGGATCACCGCAGATTCCACAAACAACAACGGGGTCAGTATTACTCAATCAATATCAGACAAACAAACGAAGTAATCAACTGATCATCGCCCAATCCCAATCTTTCGTTCTCACACTGTAACGGACTACACACCGAAGTGTGTAGCCCTGCCAGATTACCCATCGCAATAGGTAATCCTTGCCGCTAGTGGGTGACCGCAGCCGATCCCACCTTGTCCAGCTCCTCAACGAGCGACAAACAATCCCTGTCCCTTAATGTGCACATCCCCTCCCGTGGCGGGTTCCACGGAGGGCGAACTAGGGTGTGAAGCCACTCCCGCAAGTGACTCCACCACAATCACAATCACACGACATCACAGCCGTCACAACACCCTCACACCAACATTGTCACAATAATCTCCATACTCCGATGATCAACAGATAACAATAGTCACACAACAAACATGTCTTAACAATGAACAGTAAACTGAGTAGGGAAACCCTACCTTAGCAATCAACAGTAGAATGAACTCGAACAATCAGAAAGGCTCCTCTACGAAGTCTTCTCCTATAAAATAATCACATAACACAATTACACATTGCACAACCCCCATATTCCCAATTCCGTAAATGTACACAGTAACCCCAACGAATACGAATAACATAGAAATAGAACTTACCAACAGTAGAATGAGGAATTATACGCAAGAACTCCGAAGATTACACACACAACAACGCAATGGAATGATTAGGAAGTGATTAGGGAGAGATTAGGGTTAACGTAGAAATGATGAAGTTTGAAATGATGTTTAGAAACTGACGCGGGATATAAAAACAATCATAAACACTCCCTAATCAAACCGTCAAAATAACACTCTCCAGACCGGATACTCGGTCGAGTAAAGATATACTCGGCCGAGTATCCTCTACTCGGTCGAGTATTCACTATACTCGGCTGAGTATTCCTCGCCAGAACCAAAACAACCCACGACAACAGCACTACTCGGCCGAGTAGGCTCTACTCGGTCGAGTAGTCACCAAAGAAAATCCGTAGTATTACAGTTAGAATCTAATTCGGTATGCGTAGCTGCTGAAGAGGACACCTTAAAATTAGAAGAAGATCAGAGACACTTTTTTTTTTTTACTTTTCTTTAAGATATCCAGTTATTGTACTGTGTTAGTTCAGTTATTTCAATGTATTAGTTGGATTATTGTATTTCATTTTGCGTAAGGTTATTCTAATATACAAACTATGCTTTTATTTCTCTAATCTTTCCAGTTATTTTATAGTGTTTATATGGTTATCTCGATACTCATAGGTAGTTATTGTATTTTAGTTGCATAGTTATTTTCAACTTACGCCCTTTTTTGTTTTTATTTATTTTAGTGAGCTTCATCTCTATATAATAACACGATTTACTCATTATAATAACTGAGTTTCTACATACAATAGCTGCAAATACCAGAGTTTTATATCACAAGATAGAAATTTCAATATAATTGAGTTTAATCTCAATACAATAACACGATGTATTATTTGAGATGCTTAGATGTGATGATGAAGATGCATAGTTTGTTCGAGATGCTTATGTGTAATGTGATGGAGACAAAATAGTTATATAATGAAAGCAAGTCGTTTTTTTTAACGTTGTTATAATGAAATGGCAACTTATTCAATTAAACAAGATGAAAATAAACAATCGATAGAAAGTTGACTATATCTAAGTTTCATCTCCATACAATAACATGAGTTACTCATTACAATATCTGAGTTTTTACATTACAATAACTAAAAATACCAGTGTTTTACATTACAATAACTGAGTTTCTACATTACAATAACTGAGTTTCTACATTGGAATAACTGTGAATATCAGAGAACATTGTTCTCAATAAACAATTGAGTTAACTATTAAATGACCAAGTATATACATTAATTATTCCACTGAACGTCAACTGTCCGTGTTCACCTTGATTCAACCTGTAAATCACCAAAAATAATGAATTATTTCATTGAATATTATATACATCCAAGAAGTAACTCGAAGATACAATAACTGTGTTTTAATAATACAATAATTGCATTAAAGTAATACAATAATCGAGATGTAATGTTACAACAACTGCATTTTGTAAGAACATCATATAGAATAACTCGGTAAATATATTACAACTACTGGATTATAAAATAACTATAAATGACTTTAAACAACTAGCGAGTGAACAAGAAATTTGAATATTTTTGAGTTTTATAATAACACAATTTATTCATTACAATAATCGAGTTTCTACATTAAAATAACTACAAATACCAGATTTCTATAGTACATAATATCTTAGTTTCTAAATTACAATAATTACAAATATCAGAGTTTTTACATTACAATAATTGAGTTTGTACATTACAATAACCGAGTTTCTATATTACAATAACTGACTTTCTGAATTTGAATAACCATTAAATAACCACGTTTCTTCATTACAATAACTGAGTTTCGAAATTCATCTAGACATTTGAACAAACAGTTGGTGTGCTAATCTAGATTACAAACAATTTTTCAGGATTATGATAATAAATCAGCAATCAAATGTCAACGGTATAATAAACAAGCATACTAACGAAGTAGAATCAGAACACAGTTATTTTATTGCAATAGCTACGTAAATCAATTAAGTTATACGATTATTAGCTATGAAATCATAAATGATATTCATACCTTCGTTTTGATTACAAAAAACACACATAAATCATATTAGAATTCGTTATTTGATTCAAATACTCCAGTAATTCGAGTATTAAATAAGAAATATTCATAACTTCATTGTGATTTCAACAGTTAGGGTTTTTGGAAATTTGAGTATTAATTTAAGAAAAAATTGATACTTTCAATTGAATTAATCGAAATAGTGAATGAATTTTGTGTCAATTTGAGGATTTGCAAAAAAAAAATGTGAAGAATCGATGAAATTTTTGATCAACTTTGACGATTTTTTGTGCGATTTTTCATCGTAACAGAGTAGCTGGTATTTGATGAGAAAGTAGAGAGAGAGAGGAGGGGAGAAAGACAGAGAGAGAGATGTGTTGTTTTTTTTATCGCTGATTTTTTTTTATCAATTGGTTTTGTTAGGTCAATTGTATATATATGCGGGGGTAACTCACGAAAAGTGACAAACTCAACGGATCTTGCCTATATATATATATATATATATATATATATATATATATATATAGAGAGAGAGAGAGAGAGAGAGAGAGAGAGAGAGACTCTTCATTATGTAGCAAATAAGTGATAAAACTATTGAATACTCTATTATATTATAGGCCGAATACTATTTTAACCTAGACTATTCGACAACTTCACATAAATAAAAATCCGTTCACAATTTCATCTACTAAAATATTTCATGTACTGCCTGCTTATAATTAGGAGCTAATAAGTTAATTGATTAAATAAAAACTGTTTGACAAACTAACAGAAAGGTAGTTATTTTTTTGGGAAAATGACATAAAAAGACCTAAAAAGTACGCCATATTTAATATCATAAAAAAAAAAAAAACAGGTAGCTTATTCTCACATGCTACTCTTATATTGATACATTATTTATCTACCAAATACTTAAGAAAATTTAAGATAAATGAAATTGTGGTCAAATTTGCATAAACTTATTTTTTTAAAGCAATAACCTAAATATGAGATATTTCATGATTTAATTTCCCGAACTTTCTCATATCAAATTAATTTATTTATGATGTTTTTTCTAGCCATGTTTACTTTGTAATCCCCTACAAAATCTAGTGCAAAACAGTGGCGGAAACACTGTCGAATGGGATAAAATACACAAAGATAAAAGTTCTAACTGTTATAAATTGAGAATGTGTAAAATTCGCAGAGATAAAATTCAAATGGCCAAGTCTAAACAATTGTCACTTTTGTAAAAAGGGCGAAAATAAAAATTCCTCAAAAGTGTTCAAACTAAAACCATAAAGGAAAGTAGAAAAACAGAGTAGGATCTTCAAACTACTCGCTAGCTCACATAGAAATCCCCAGCAAAGTTAACACCTGTCATGTTATAAACATAACAGCCACAATCAGTGGGGAGTAACTCGACGTTCTCCCAGCCATATCACATGATATTAATGTTACAACAGCAATAATATATCAAAAATAGATTGAAATATCAAAACATATGTAACAAAAATAAGTTACCAATATCACGCTTAGAATAAACGTGCTGAATGCTTAAAAGCAAAATTCCTCAAATGACAGAATGGAAATAATACAGTTCGGGCTAGATTTTCATTTTAGCTATACTCCTTGATACCGCAGCATCTTACACTAGTTTCGGGAACTCAGTGTCACGCAAAGGTGACCAACTCCAAGTCCACTCACTAGACAACAAGTTATAATAGGACATGTCTTACCAAGCAGTGCGAAGTCTTAGTCTAAGTACATGTACATGACTCTACGACAATCTGTATCGCCCGCAGGATACCCAATCATATAACTGTATAAGAACCTGTATTCCTTAGTTCATTATTCTTTGCCCTTACATTAATTATTCCAAACTTAAAAATTATTCCCAAAATAGTATACTATTCAAAGTTATTATTTCAAAGGCTCGTAAGTGAACTACACTTTTATTTCTTCAAAACAAGAAGCTTAGACTTTATTTTCAAAAGTATAAAATAAATTCAAGGTTACGAATTACTAACGTTACTGTACTAAAGCTTAGAATAAGCCAAAGATTTAATGTACTTTAGTAAGATATATATTATTGGGCCTTAACGAGACAAACTCTTAAAATCAGATTTTAAAAACAGGACATCAGTACTATAAAATTCATAATTAAATACAGAAAAATAGAAATGATGCAAGGCCAATTTTTTTGGTTTTCAGTAGTCTTAGCTACAACTTTTATTTTATAATAGACTTCAGAAAACGAAACCAACAGGGTTATAAAAATTCATTTCTAAATGCTGTCAGAAATCGACACCAATAATATTTCTGTTCATAAAACGACTTTAAGAAAACATTTTAAGGCAAAGAAAAATTTTAAACATAACTAGACATTCCAAAGTTTATGTAGGAAAAAGATTAGACACTGGTTCATAAGAGAAAGTCATTTTACGAATTATTCTTTTGACTAATGACAGATTTGCAGTTTACAGGTGAACTGTTCATAAATAATTTATTCTGAACAAACCGTAAATCGAAAAATTATGAAATTTTATAGAGATATTCTTGACTAAAAATATATAGGAGTCTCTTTTTTTACGTTTTTGTGTTTGAGCAATTTAAACACACGAAATAAATTTTAGAAACAGACTGACATATTTTACAGATTTTACAACAGTTTTCACCAAAACTTATAAAATGCTTCTAAAATCGAAAACAAGGTTTCATGACCTAAACTTTAACACAAACTTCAATATACAGTGTCTCGGCCACATATTAAAATTTCGAGAATTAATATTATGATTTAGTATTTTAAATATAATTAAAACAGTACAACATTACTATCTTTGCAATAATCACAATGACATTATAAAATCTAAAACAATTACCATACTTCCAAATTAGGCACCACGAAAATTCATGATATCATAAAATCCATTATTCATTTCAAAAAAATAATTTACACCACTTTAAAATATAAAAACGAATTATTGCATCCCTATTATCAAAACAATCGATTAAAACATAAAATCAATAAACCAACTAAATAATTCCCACTTTGACAAGATAAAACTATTAATAGCCAAAATAATATATAAAAATCATAATTCCAGAACTTAATAATTTCGAAAATCCTACGAGAGTACAATTCATCATAAGCATTAAAAAATTCGCTAATACATACAACTACAACAATTAAATCGTGTAATACCGAGTAACGTCGAAGTTACCCTATTTGTCAAGATCTGAATCAACAAAATACCTGTAATACTATTGATTTTATAGGCCAGTACTCGACCGAGTATGGCCTACTCGGTTCGAGTAAAGTGTGTTGGGTATTCTGTTTGGCTTCTGCCCCGGAATACTCGGCCGAGTATGGGTAATACTCGACCGAGTAGAGGGTACTCGGCCGAGTATACTTTATACTCGACCGAGTATCTGGTCTGACAGGTTTAATTCCGCGATTTGGTTAAGGTGATTAGAGATTATTATAAATTATACTTTTACGGTTTCTGAATCATTTTACCAAAACTAAACGACGCTCACTTCTCTCTCTAATCACCCTAACCATTCTCAAAGCTAATTGACCGGTCGCAAGTCTACACTTCCGTCTCTTGTCTCAATTTAATGGGTAAGTCTCTAGTTCGTTGTAATCTGCTAATAGGTTGTCTTTTAGGGTTTTGCCCCAATTTGTGATTTGGGGGTTTAGGGTTTGTTCATCATATGTGTGTTGATTGTGGATTATAATTGTTGTAGGTGATGATGTGGTAATTGTTGTGCAACTATATGATTGATTGCAGCATAGCGGATTGCGAAAAGGTAGGGTTTCTCCTACTCAGTACTGTTAATTGATTGAGATTGCATATGTTTTATAATTGTTGTTATCTGCTGATCATCGGAGGTTGGGTTTTGTGGTGACGATGTTGGTGTGGTTGTGTTGTGGCGATTGTGGTGTTGTGACAGCTGTGATGCTGTGTGTGTGATTGTGGTAGAGTCACTTACGGGAGTGGCTTCACACCCTAGTTCGCCCTCCGTGGAACCCGTCACGGGAGGGGATGTGCACATTAAGGGACAGGGATTGTTAGTCGCTCGTTGAAGACCTGGACTAGGTGGGGATAGGCGGCGGTCACCCACTGGCGGCGAGGATACCTGTTGCGATGAGTAATCTGGCAGGGCTACACACTTTGGTGTGTAGTCGGTTACTGTGTGAGATCGGGAGACCGGGGATGGAGGATGATCAGCCGGTTACATTATGTGTTTGTCTTATCTTGATTGAACGGTACTGACCCCGTGTTATTTTTTAAAACCTGCGTTGATCCATTCGGGGATGGTGAGCAGATTATGATAGGTAATGCAGATGTTTAGCTATAGGAGAGTCATGGGGAGTCATCAGTTGAGTCTAGCTTCCGCAGTTACAAGTTTAGATGTCTTTGATTTCAGTTGTATTGAGACCTTATACTTTTATTTTTGAGTCGACCGAGTTTTATGTAATCGCTAACTCTTTATACTTTAATAAATGTGTTTTTGGATTGTTGCTTTTGATATATACTTACCTCGGGCAACCGAGATGGTAACAGACTTTCATGCTAGGATAGTCCTTGGCAAGGTACCTTGGTATGAGGGGGTGTTACAAGTGGTATCAGAGCCAACGATTCCGGCACCTAAAACTAATGAACCCAATGAACTTAGGGAGTCTGAATAAAATGAAC
This sequence comes from Silene latifolia, assembly GCF_048544455.1. Taxonomy (NCBI): domain Eukaryota; kingdom Viridiplantae; phylum Streptophyta; class Magnoliopsida; order Caryophyllales; family Caryophyllaceae; genus Silene; species Silene latifolia. The sequence continues at coordinate 245,717,160 of NC_133538.1, read as the reverse complement.
CCGGGGAGAGTTATTTGGAGCTACCGTAAGGACTTGGGAGACGTCCCGGAGGTGCACTAAGGCCCTTACGATCTCAAGCAGATCACATGGCGGGAAACTGTTGTATGTTTGAGTCATGTGTGTTTGATACCTGTAGTTTGAATCTTGTGCATGATTGGATGGAATGATGAAGAAGTGGAATGTGATAGTGGTTGAAAGATGTATTGAGGATTGTTGATGTTAAACTTTGAGCATGGAATATGTTGGCATGTTAAGTGTTGGAACATGATAAAACATGAAAGGTGAATTACGAATTCGTATACGATAGTTCTTGAGCATGAAATATGTTGAGTATGTTACCTGTTTAATATGTGGCTTTCCAAAGGGTAGTGGTACATGTGTATAAGATTATGATGATGTTAATGTTTGGTTGTTGGTAGTAGCATGTGATTAAGGTCATGCGTATATATATATATATATATATATATATATATATATATATATATATATATATATATATATATATATATATATATATATATATATATATATATATATAGAGGTGGGATCCGGTGAGAACGACCACTCGGTGAGAACGGTGAGAACACACTAGATACATTAGAATATATATAAAAGGTGCACTTTTTTTTTTTTTTTTTTTACCACATCTCAGATACACTTTTAACTAAAGTAGGTACACTTTTTACCAAAATTCTATATACGCATTTTAAGGATGTAGATACACTTTTTTTTTTTTTTTTTTTTGCCAAATCTCATATACACTTTTAACTAAAGTAGGTACACTTTTTACCAAAATTCTATATACGCATTTTAAGGATGTAGATACACTTTTTTTTTTTTTTTTGCCAAATCTCATATATACACTTTTAACTAAAGTAGGTACACTTTTTACCAAAATTCTATACACGCATTTTAAGAATGTAGATACATTTTTTTTTACCAAATCTCATATACACTTTTAACTAAAGTAGGTACACTTTTTACCAAAATTCTATATACGCATTTTAAGGATGTAGATACACTTTTTTTTTTTTTTTTTGCCAAATCTCATATACACTTTTAACTAAAGTAGGTACACTTTTTACCAAAATTCTATATACGCATTTTAAGGATGTGGATACACTTTTTTTTTTTTGCCAAATCTCATATATATACACTTTTAACTAAAGTAGGTACACTTTTTACCAAAATTTTATATACGCATTTTAAGAATGTAGATACATTTTTTTTTACCAAATCTCATATACACTTTTAACTAAAGTAGGTACACTTTTTACCAAAATTTATATACGCATTTTAAGAATGTAGATACACTTTTTTTTTACCAAATCTAATTGACACTTTTAACTAAAGTAGGTACACTTTTTAGCAAAATTCTATATACACATTTTAAGAATGTAAATACACTTTTTTATTCTAGGTACAATTTTTAAGTGAATTCTATATACAATATTTTTTATCCTAGGTACACTTTTGACTTTCATTCTATGTAAATTTTTTAAAGAATGTCTTTTTGCTAGCCTAAGTACAATTTTTTAATAGATTTTTTTTTAACCAAATGTCATATACGTTTTTTTTTTGGCAAAATGAAATAGATACATTTTCACTTTTTTTTTTTTTTTTTTTTTTTTTTTTTTTTTTTTTTTTGCAAAATGACATACTCCATCTATCGAAAACAACAGGCTCACCATGACATTTTGGCAAATTTAATAGCAAGGTGGGTGAACTTATGGAGTAAGGACTAAGGAGTAAGACTCACGATTTGGTCAATTTTTTTGCTGTACTTTGATGTATTCCAATTACATAGAAAAACTGATGTCTTTTTCCTTGCATCCTCTAGTCCATTTATTACATAGAATTTTGCGGTACTTTGGTCAATTCTATATACATCGAAGCTAGGAGAAGGGAAAACAAGATAGTAAAACAAAACAAAATCGGTTAAAATATGTAAGTAGAGCAATATTGAATTTAAGTTCTCTTTTTTCCTTTCCAATGCCATCTTGTTACATTTCCAAATCGAGTTCAATAGAAGCGTGGATTACCCACATATAGACATATAGCAGTCCAAAACAAGCTGACAGACTTTCGTCCTCATCGAACTCAAACTTCCTAACATTCTTTCACAAAATTAGATACAGTCACTTCAAATCTTCACTGCTGCCGCTTCTCTCTATGTTTTCACTACATCATCCTGTTAATATCCCTCATTCCTTTGCTTCCTTCTGTCCCTCCTTCTCTTCCAAAGCGGAATGTCAGGAGTAGCTTCACAGTGCTTCAGATTCGGATCCTTGCATCCTCTAGTCCATTTATTGCAGGGAGCAGATATATCACATACATAGCAATAACACTGCAATACAAAATTGCCACTGATTAAACTGGTATTACACATCTACAAAATTAACTTAAAAAAACACTCAGAAAAGATCACACAGTTATTACCAATTTGCAATGAGTTTCATGAGGAGTCTTCTTGAAAGGGTATGTTCCACATAAGTGCCTCGGATGTGGGTAATCCCTACAAGCCACCTGCAAATTCGAAAATTATTGGCATATCTTGTAAATAAGGTAGTTACCTTACTCTTAGGCAACAATATACTGATTAGTAGGACATCATGGTTATACGTATAACAATATGAGCTTGTATATATTGTGATTGGCTGAATGAATCAAACACAACAAAATGACACTGATGATGCAGGTCAAAAAATTGCAAAAACATTGCAAATCCGTGTAAATACGACTTTTGCTTCCGAAAAAAAAAATTGCTTCCGGCGGCTAACAAAATGACACTGATGATGAGAGTATCAGTTACAATAATGATCTGTGTAAATACGACTTTTGCTTCCCAAAAAAATTGTGTAAGTAATCTTCCTATATGTGCCTCCAAGCCTGAAACACGTAAACATTACAATTAATTAGATCGGTAACTACTGACAGGTGAAACCTTTTGCTAGTCATAACATGTTAAGGATCTTTATACCATTAAATATCAACCATGTTGTCGCATATATAACCATTAACAAGACACACACTTTAACGAATTCAATTTAAAACCTGATGATCAGCCATATCATTAAACTATCGTACACTCACTGTCTCAAAGAAGACTATTAAAGCACAACATCAACAATGAAATATCACATCTGTACACTAACAATGCAAATCCGAATCGAAATTAACATAGAACAACTAAAAGCCTAAGTAGTGAAATTAGTGTTAGCTAACATATCAACCTAATAAAACCAACACAAAATCGAACGAACTCAATCGGATGAAACCGAAATCAAACATGATTAAACTGCCTCAATGAAGCAATCTTCTGATCAGTTTTACTTTTCATCTTAGCCCTAACTCGGGAAAATAGGATTCATATATAGGGAAAATAGGATCCATTTTTGTAATTAATTTTTGTATAACAACAGTCTTTGGGAAGAAGAAAATATGAATGATTGTCCTATTTATAGACTAATAGAGAACTTTTTTCAAAGTAGGGTCTATTTTAAACTATTACTTTCAAATGGATCCATGTTATCACTTTTTTCGATTGACAATATCATGTAAAATTGATAAAGAAAATAAGATAGCGCCATTCGAAATTTTATCATTAATTATTGGTTTTCGAAAAAAAAAATTCATAGACTTGTCAATTTGTCAAATGAATATAAATGCCAAGCAGGGTACAATTGGGATGGTAGCCTAGTCAAATCACGAACATGATTGCACAGAACAAGGAATATACACAAAGGAAACGCAAAAAGCTCAAAACAAAGATAACTCAATATACAAAACCTATAAATCAATAGCACAATAAGGCTAGTTTCACATTCCAAACATCAAGAGGTTTAGAAATGCACTGAGATGAAAAATGATGCATAAAGAAAAGACATACACACTAATGTCATCACAGCCAAGAAGCTTAATAGGAGTACCAGATTTTGGAGTAACCATGTCAATATCAGAAAGCCCTTCTGAACAAACAAATTAACCAAGCTACCATGACCCTTTTTCCTACAGACCCAAACCAACCAACTCATTGTAGCATGCAACACTCCATTTGCACTACTGCCTACCATTTCTCTCCTAAAAATGACAAAAACTCTGAAATTGATAAACAAACTCATCAACCATATAATTAAGATCACCAACCAAATGAAATATTTGTAGAATTGTGTTAGACAATTTCATTTTAAAACCACCACACCATCTATCATTCTTTATGTTGACAATCTCATTTTAAAACCCAAATTAGCAGCATAGATTTTGTAGAATTGTATTCCCTTCTCTAATTTATAGAAACTCATACCCACAAAAGGCTTCAGATTATGTGCACAGACCGTATCCTTTCCTTTGAGATGGGCAATTATTAGTGTGTCCACAACTAACAGAAGGCATACGTACAATATATTAGTACATGAATCATCAAATTTTCTGAAAACTTATATGCACTAATTATATTAGTAGATACACTAATCAAATACGAAAACAACAACGCCTAATCATCGTCCAATTTTTCTGAAAACTGATACGCATCAGTTATATTACTAGATATGCTAATCAAATATGAAAAACAACGGTGATTATTTTTCTTCAAATTTTCTTTAGAACTGATACGCAACACTTATCTCACTAGATACACTAATCAAATACAAAAACACGACAATACATGATTTGATTGCACTAACAACGCCCAAAACGTTTGAATTAACAAGAATCTGAAAACAATTGAAACACCTGTAAATCAGAAAACGGCTAAAATACCAAAAAACTAGAAGGCGATAAAAACACACCTTGAATTCATAATATATGAACAAATTAAAGTATACACATACCTAAATTAGAAGATGTTTATTTGATAGCATTACTATCAGTTAGACCAATTGCATCAGCCGGAACAATAAAATCACTGGAACTTTCCATCTCCATTAAATCCCTATAAAAAAAATAAAATCAGTACAAATTTCCATGTGCATACATCAATTATGTGAGAAAATTTGAAAATTTAATCAACGTACATCAATGTCTTAGAACAATATGTATCAATTAAGATCAATTTCGTTGATTTTGTGGCGTTGTTTACTAAGAATGACGGGGGTTTTCTGGATTTCTCGGGTTTTTCTGAGAGGTAGTGAGAGAAGGGAAAGGTAGAGAGAGAAGGGAAAAGTTGAGTAATGTCATCGTGTTTTTGTTTTTATTTGTTTCGGTCGATAATATCAGCCGTACAATTGTTTTAAAATCTTATGGTTATAGGTCGTTCTCACCGTTCTCACCGAGTGTTCGTTCTCACCGGATCCTAAATCTATATATATATATATATATATATATATATATATGAATGATGTGTTTAATTTTCATGTGAGTACGATAAGAGTTCAATTATGTACTGCTTTCTTGAAGTATTGAGTTGTTGTTGTTGCCTTATGCATGTTCAAATTGTTTGGGTTTAGAAAATTTGATTTGTACCAAGATCGATTACGGAAGGGTTGTCTTAAAACTGTCATAAGTCGAGTTATATAAATGATATGGCTGTGATTCCAAGTTGAGGTGAGAGCTTGTCTTCTTACGATTCTAACGATAGGTCACACGCCCAAAACGACCAAGTAATGAGTGAGATATGACTGTTTTACGAAAACTGGTTGATGCTGAGAATCGTGTTGGTACTCGACTGAGTAAAGTAATACTCGAGCGAGTAATCCTCTGTGATAATTACGTTCGCTTCTGGAGTCGAAAACTCGGCCGGGTAATATAGTTACTCGACCGAGTATCCTGTACTCGACCTAGTATGCTATGTACTCGACCGAGTACCTCAGTGGGCGGCTATTTTGAGTCGGTGGCTATATTTTCACCTTAATTTTTATGTTCGTGGCTATGTTCTTACATTTGTTTTGAGTCGTGGGGTATGTGCACACGTATGTTTTGAGTCTTAATGTATTCTTTTATATATGTGACGGTCTTGATACGTAAGTTACCAAATGCTATGATAGGGAGGATGCCGGTGTATGAGGGATAGGTGTTGGATATAAAGGACATGAGTTATATGTGGTTGTGAGGGATAGTGGAACAAGAAAAGAGTAGATTGATGAGCTAATCGAGACAAGGAGCATGTTTTGTGAGATATAATGAGTGATATAGTCGTGGGTTGAGTAATATAAAAGTAAGTGTATATGGGCAAGGGTGATGTAAGTGTAAAGAAACGTGAGAATGAAAGATTGAGATGAGGGATACGAATAGTGGCATATTGGGATATGTAAGGATTTATGAAGGGAGACGGTTTAGATTGAGTTGCTTAAGGATATAGGTGACAAAAGGTCCCTATAGAGAGATGGAAACGAATAGTGTATAGTGAGGTCAAGTTATGTCGCGATGAGTAGACAGTGGTTGATTTGGGAACTTGGAATATCAAGAGGTGAGCCTAGTGTGTAATTCTTTGGGCAATTAATGGTATGAGATGAATTTTTGGTTTCCTAGGGATGCGACATGGAGATACGGCTTATTGAAGAATAATCGTTAGTGTGTAGAGTTGATGGTAACAAGTGCGGGTGAATAGTATGATGGGAGGAGATAAGTGATAAGAAATAAAGAGAAGATATCGATATGAATTACTGGAATTTGGGTTGTGGAGTAATAAGAAGGTAATCGGATTACTAAAGAGTTAGGTAGAAAGAGAAAGGAGATGAATTATTAATTGGTGTTATTGAGTAAAAGGGGAAAGAGGGATGGAAGTAAGTTGAGAGAACGTTGACCGGAGTTAAGGAGCATGAAGGTAGGAAATTATGGATATGTACGATAGCCTCACTAGAGGGTATGAGTTAATAGTTATATAGGAGAGCAGGACGACATGTTAGCCGTGAGTTTCGAGGTATTAAGGGAATAAGAAGCTGGTAGAGTCTTTGCACGATCTGAGATTTTGGTGGAGAGTTAGGTAACGATATGATAAAGGATAGAATTGGGAATAATGTTGAGGTATATTTTGTTGATGGATTGAATGTTCGTTATTTGGGATGATAACCAAAGGGAGGAAACGGATTGTTATATTAAGAAGTGATAGTAAGAGAGTAATCACATGAAGGATGTTGGCGTCATAGTATTGTCACTAGTGGTTGAGGATGATGTTAGCTGTCCTAATGAGGTTGATCTTGTGGAGGTGATTAGTATGTTTGGTTGTGAGGGAGTATAAGATATAGATATATGAAGTGCTCGCTGGAAGTTGAGCAATAATGTTATGGCTACATTTGTCGGAGGGGTGATAATTGCGTGTATGAGAGGATATGTGATGAAAGGCACCTGAGTTAAGTCGGGATGAGAGGTATTCATTGTCAAGTGGTAACTTACGTGGTCAGGATTTGCTAGTTAGATTCGATTATGGGTCCATGAGGTGTGTAATGGTGTGGCGTGATCGTTACGAGTCGTTATGTGTGTGTGTTCCACGTCATATGTTATACTTATATGTGTATGTATGATATCTGTAAGTGATGGTGTGAGGTTCCGGCCTCAAGAGTCATGGTATGGATAATATTTATAAGGTTTGTATTTGTGATCCCGTCTAATGTGCTGCGTCGTTATCTGGTATAGCAGTTTTAAGACAGTCTTGTGGTCAAGGAAGTTGTGCTGAGTTAGTATTATGAGATTGTAAGAGTTGCAATGACTATTGATGTGGTGTTGTGCACTAGGCACGGTAATTCGTGTTGTGATACGAGTATTTTCGTGTTGTCATCAATCGTTGTTTGTTTACTGCTATTTCTTGTCAGTGCCGGTCGGGGCATATAGACCGTTGTGTTGTTTCATGATGTTTCTTACCAGTGTCAGCTTAGGAGTGAGAATAGAGTATGGTATGAGAGAGAGTTGGGTATGGTGCTGTTGATGTCATGGCATAGTAATATTCTGTTAATGGGACACCGTTGTGAGAGGTTGTTGGAGTGCTTTCGATCTTGTGTTAGATGAGGCATTGGTGGACATAGTTGTGAAAAGAAATTGTGGAACATGTGTGGTATTGTAACACCCCCATACTCCAAGTGCCTTACCAGGACCACCCAGGTATAAGGATGTTACCATCTCGGTTACCCGAGGCAATGATAATCAAATAAACAATAATGAAACAACGATTAAATAGAAATACTTAGTGAAAGGTTACAATCTCAAAACCAAAACCAAAAGTACAAATACATATTCTCAAACTAACTGTTTACTGATCTAACTGAAATGTTTATAAAAACTACTAAGCTACAGTGGAAGACTTCTATCATCGATCGTGGCACATCCCAAATATCCCAAAAGATGACTCAACTCATACCTGCTCAATATCTGCTCACCATCCCCGAATGGATCACCGCAGGTTTTAAAACAATAATCGGGGTCCGTACTATTTACATAAATTATATAACCAATGGAACAGTAAACAATACAGCTCATACAATCATACTCAATCATCCACTCCACTCCATCTCCGTCACCGACTGTCCACTGACTAGCCCCCGCCATGGGGGGGACCGCAGTCATACCCACCAAATCCCCGCTCATCATACCGAGCGATAACCCTGTTCCATTAATGTGCACATCCCCTTCCGTGACGGGTTCCATGAAGGGCGAAACTAGGGCGTGAAGCCACTCCCGCAAGTGACTCCACTCAGCCGAGAACGCATCTCGAGAACCGTAGACAAACAATCACAATCACAATATCAACAACCGTCTGAATCTATCAACAATGTATAATCACAACCGTCTGAATCAATCAACCACACTAACTACAGCACAATCACCATACATTATGTAAGTAATACTGAGTAGGGAAACCCTACATGGAAAGCACAACAATCAGACGATCTCACAGTTGATATCAAAAAACTTCCTCTATGAATCCTCCTCCTAATATACAAACACATAATCACTACCAAGCATACAAACAACAAAAACCCCCAAATCCCCAAACTAGGGTTTAACCAACTTTAAAGAAACATCATAAAAAAAGGTATATATGTCTTACCCTCGACGCAAGGATCACAACGGTATAAAGGAAAGTGAAATCCGACCTTCCAAGCTCCGGTATTTGCCAACAATGCGATTAAAGCTAATAACGTAGTTTGCTTTCTCTTCTCACAGTGATTAGGTTTTGAAAAGTGATTTAGGAACAATGACGGAAGTATTATATACTCTAATCGCATTATTAACAAAACCCGAGAAAACAGCCCCCGTAAACCGGCTACTCGATCGAGTAGCTAAGGTACTCGATCGAGTGCCCCCTTACTCGATCGAGTACCCACTTTACTCGATCGAGTGCCCAACAGGTCAGAAACTATTTTATTTCGCAACACGCCCTTACTCGATAGAGTACCTCAAGACTCATAAATACGTAGTTTTACAGTCTTCCCTCCTTAAAAAGAACTTCGTCCCCGAAGTTCAAACCACAATAAAACAAAGACACACACTACGCATTCCCGACTCAACAACCAAAACAAAACTCAACATTAAAAACATGTTATTAACCCAAACTCAACCCGACTCAACGACAACAACCATGCCGACAGAACATAAAAAGGGTATAAAACTCACAAAAACTCTTTGTGATCATCTCCTGCCCTCCTAAAAGAAACAAGGTTACGTCCCCATAACTATACATACCTGATAAAAAAGGAAAGGGTAGCGCTCTCTCATGATATCCTCTGCCTCCCATGTAGCTTCCTCAGTCTCGTGGTTAGACCAAAGGATCTTAAGCAAAACTGTGTCACCACTCCTAGTCTTCCTAACCTTCCGGTCAAGAATCTGCTTAGGTACCTCAAGATATGATAAAGACTCATCTAGTTCTAAACTCTCTGCCTCTAACACATGTGACGGGTCACTTACATACATCCACAGCTGCGATACATGAAACACATTATGCACTCTCTCTAATGTAGCAGGTAAAGCCAGACGATAAGCAACTTCCCCAACTCTCTCTAAGATCTCATAAGGACCGATGAACTTCTGGCTCAGCTTGCCTTTCTTCCCAAATCTCATAACCCCACACATAGGAGACACTTTCAGAAGAACCTTATCCCCAACCTGAAACTCTATATCCCGGCGATGAAGATCTGCATAACTCTTTTGCCTATCCTGAGCTGCTCTCATCCGTTCCCTGATCATCTTTATCTGTTCAACCATCTCATGTACCATCTCTGGTCCTGGAACCACTGCCTCAGCATTGTCATCCCAATAAATCGGACTCCTGCATCTCCTCCCATATAAAGCCTCAAACGGTGCCATGCCAATACTAGTGTGATAGCTGTTGTTGTAAGAAAACTCTATCAAATCCAACCTCTGTTCCCAGCTACCACCAAAGTCCATCACACAATCTCGTAACATATCCTCAAGAGTTTTGATTGTTCTCTCAGTCTGACCGTCTTGTTGGAGCCGGTGTCCTCCAGGTAGTGCGGATAACATTATTGCACGTACACTTGTACGGACAAGTGGGAGCTTGTTGGGGCTGGTGTCCTCCACAGTTAGTGCAATGACATATAAATATCTAAAAGGATCAAAGGGTATACTTTTTTAATATTATCAGTTGGTCCACGTTTATCAATAACGGTTGGCTTGCTAGATAAGTTTGACGTTATTGTCATACAGATGGTGGTGATCAACTGGTCCCTAAAAGTCACACCCATAGGATACGTTTGAGAGATGTGACGGTATGAAAATACAGTCATGTTGATGCCTAATATGACTAAACGGTTAGTCGGAGTTATTGACTAATAATTAGTCAAACGCGATGTTGAGATATTTATTTAATACGGATTAAATAATACTGGCTAAGGTGAATTAAGCGGTTAATTCGTAAATTGAATATAAACGGTTATATTTAATTAATGTATATTGAATTGATTAATTATACAATATTGTCATTGTCGGACAAGTATTAACATGTCGACTTATTCATGTTATTAGTCGATATTTTAATATCCGATAACGGATAACGATTTATGATTAAAACCCGTCATATACATTTAGCAAAACGAGTCGGACCACGAGTTAAATAAGGAGAAAGTGGAAAGCCCACTCCCTCCCTTAGCATTCAGTCGATCAATAGAACAAAAGGAGAGTCCTTCTCTCCTTTTGACCTAATCCTTCTCATTTGAAGAAAAATTAGGGTTTTGGAGTCTTTTTCTCTGAAATTCTAGATCTCACATCAAAAACCTCACAAAAGCTCTCTCAATATTGCAAGGCAATCAGAGAGCAATTTCTAGCACAAGGGGCATAGTCTCAGACGATCTTGGGTGCAACGATTAGGAGGAAATCTGCGTTGATTTCTGTTCTTAGGCCGTTTTGCACAGGACCCGAGGTTGATTCTTATTTTTTTATCGTTTCTCTTGTTTTCCGTTTATGACCATTAATCACATGATAAATTATGTTATAGTCCTTAATTTTAAGGGGTTTTATACGGATATTACCCTACAAGTGGTATAGTCACAATTGTGTCCTACGAGATATCCGTATAACTCGCCTCTGTGATTGGTCAGTCAACCGTTTGACTTATGGCTCGTTGAACCCACCATCAACCAACGTCACAAAATAATTGCCAGAGTTATCAGCTCACTTGGGCAATTAAGGACCAAAAATATAATGTTTGTTCAGTTCACTTTGTGGTGTTCAAGATTGTCGTACAACTCCACATGAAAAACAAAATATATAAATATCAAAACGATGATGTCGTATAGAGTACACGAGAAAATGAATCTAATCCATAAAAGAGTACTACAACTCAGGAACACGTTTAATTCCCATGGAAATAACATGCCCTTCATGCTTATCTTGTCGTAATGGTTTAGTGACAGGATCTGCTATATTATCATCTGTAGCAATCTTTTCTATCACTACCTCCTTTTTCTCCACGTAATCTCGGATTAGATGAGCTTTCCGTTGTACATGTCTAGACTTTTTGCTAGACTTAGGCTCCTTAGCCTGGAAGATGGCACCTCTATTGTCGCAATAGATGGTGATCGAGTCATTCGAACTAGGCACTACAGATAGTCCTTGTAAGAATTGACGTATCCATATCGATTCCTTTGCAGCTTCAGACGCGGCATAATACTCAGACTCAGTCGTAGAATCTGTTGTAACACTTTGTTTGGAACTCTTCCAGCTGACTGCAGCGCCATTAAGAGTAAAAACTAATCCAGACTGAGATTTCGAGTCATCTCGATCCGTTTGGAAGCTAGCATCTGCGTAACCGGTTACGCATAGCTTTTGATCGCCTCCATAAGTCAATGCCCAATCTTTAGTCCTCCGTAGGTACTTAAGAATGTTCTTGACAGCCATCCAATGTGATTCACCTGGATGCTGTTGGAATCGACTTGTCATACTCAATGCATATGCCACGTCCGGACGTGTGCATATCATGGCATACATGATTGATCCTATAGCCGAAGCATAAGTAATCCGGGTCATGCGCTCTATCTCTTCCGGTGTCTTTGGTGCCTGAGACTTGCTCAAATGCACCCCTGGAGCCATAGGAAGAAACCCCTTTTTGGAGTTAGTCATGCTGAATCTCTCTAGAATCTTGTCTATATAAGACTCCTGACTAAGAGATAACATCCGACGTGATCTATCTCGATAGATACGGATGCCCAAAATTCTTTGTGCCTCACCCAGATCTTTCATCTGGAAATGGTTCTTCAACCATACTTTTACGGAAGTTAAGAGAGGTATGTCATTCCCAATCAGGAGTATATCATCAACATACAATATTAGGAAGACAATCTTGCTCCCACTCGACTTGATATATAGACATGGTTCCTCGACCGATCGAGTAAATCCATTTTATTTTATCACTTGGTCGAAACGATGATTCCAACTCCGAGAAGCTTGCTTAAGTCCATAAATGGAACGCTTAAGCTTGCACACTTTCTTAGGATGTTCAGGATCGATGAAACCTTCGGGTTGTACCATGTACAACTCTTCCTCTAAATAACCGTTTAAGAAGGCGGTTTTCACATCCATCTGCCAAATTTCATAGTCATGAAAAGCGGCAATCGCTAAGATAATCCGAATGGAACGCAAAGATGACTACGGGTGCAAAAATTTCATCGTAGTGCAAACCTGGCACTTGGGTGAAACCTTTAGCGACTAGTCGTGCTTTATAGATATCTTGTTGACCTTCCACAGAATGCTTTATCTTGTAAAGCCATTTGCATTGAAGGGGACGAACCTTAGCAGGCAAGTCAACAAGATCCCATACGTTGTTCTCATACATGGAGTCCATCTCGGATTACATGGCCTCAAGCCATAGCTTTGAGTCGGAACTAGTCATGGCACCTTTATAGGTTGCGGGTTCACTACTCGTTAAGAGCAGAATGTCATCTATGTCATGTTCCTCGACCATACCAATGTATTTGTCCGGAGGAATAGAGACTCTACCCGACCTCCTAGGTTCCTCAGGAATACTAACCGCAGTCGGGATTGAAGGAATTGGTTCCTCCAATGGTTGCTCGGCATTTGGTTCTGGAATCTCTGACAGTTCGAAGGTTCTATTACTCCTCGCGTTCTCGAGAAACTCCTTCTCTAAGAATGTCGCACTAGCCGCAACAAATACATGTTGTTCGGTTGGCGAATAGAATTAATGACCAAATGTTCCTTTAGGATAACCTATAAAGTACGTCTTGACCGATCGTGGGCTGAGCTTATCCTCGTGTCTCCACTTGACATAAGCCTCGCAGCCCCAAACCCGTATAAAGGACAAGTTAGGGACCGTTCCCTTCCATAATTCATATGGAGTCTTGTCAACAGCTTTAGACGGACTTCGGTTAAGTATTAGAGCAAATGGTGACGAAAGAGCATAACCCCACAATGAATCAGGCAATACGGTGTGACTCATCATGGATCGAACCATATCAAGTAGTGTTCGATTTCTCCGTTCAGACACACCATTCAACTGAGGTGTTCCAGGTGGAGTTAACTGTAAGACAATCCCACAGTCCTTAAGGTGTTGATCAAAATCGTGTGAAAGATACTCGCCACCACGATCTGATCGTAGTGTTTTAATCTTGCTACCCAGTTGGTTCTGTACCCGATTCTGGTATTCTTTGAATTTCTCAAAGGACTCACTTTTATGCTTCATTAAGTAGACATAGCCATATCTACTTAAATCGTCCGTGAAAGTGATTAAATACCTATAGCCTTCTCGTGCGGTGATTGACATAGGTCCACACACATCCGTATGTATGAGTCCTAATAGGTCAGCAGTGCGCATTCCAACACCTTTGAAGGAAATTCGAGTCATCTTACCAATGAGACATGATTCACACGTGCCAAATGATTCGAAATCAAAAGCCGAGATAGCTCCATTCTGTATGAGCTGTTTAACGCGTTTCTCATTAATGTGTCCCATACGGCAGTGCCATAGATAAGTTTGATCTTTGTCACCAACTTTTAACTTCTTATTCATTACGTGTAATATTTCGGTGGTCTGATCTAAAACATAAATTCCATTCATGGAGACTGCCTTGCCATAAATCATATCGTGTAACGAGAAAACACAGCTATTATTCTCTATTACAAATGAAAAACCAAGTTTGTCAAGTGCGAAACGAAATAATGTTTTTAGATAAATCGGGTACATAATAGCAGTTATATAAAAATAACTCAAATCCGCTAGGAAGCTGGATCACATATGTTCCCCTCGAGACGGCAGCCACTTGTGCTCCATTCCCGACACGCAGGTCCACCTCACCCTTTACGAGGGGTTCGATGTTTCGGAGGCCCTGCACATGATTGCACAGATGAGAACCACAACCAGTATCTAGTGCCCAAGTTCCGTAACTTGCGTGGTTAATCTCAATCATATGAATAAAAGAAGAAGAAGTAGAAAACCAACAGGAGTAACGCGACCTGCTTTTATGTCCTCACGGTATACAGGACATGTACGCCTCCAATGCCCATTCTTGTGGCAGTGATGGCATTCCATGTTACCGTCCTTGCTCTTTGTCGCGCCTAGTGAGGTGCTCGACTCACCAGGCCCACTCTTACCTGATCCCGAGTTCTTAAACTTTGGCTTACCTACTGCTAGGTCTGCCTGAGCTTTGCCCTTACCCTTGCCCTTGTTTGACACAACGAGAACATCCTGTTTCAGGCTCCCACTAAACTTCATGTCCTTCTCGGTCTGTACGAGAAGGGAGTGTAGTGCATGAGGACTTTTCTTCAAATCATTCATATAGTAATTGGCTCTTAAGAGCGCAAAACCATCGTGGAGTGAATGAAGCATGCGGTCGATCACGATGTTCTCGCTGATCTTACAATCAAGTGCCTCCAGTTTCTCGACATTCTCAATCATGCTGAGAATGTGTGGGCTAACCGGTTGGCCCTTCTGGAGTTTCGCCTCAAAGAAGCGACAGGTATGCTCATAGGTCACGATTCTCGGTACTTTCGAGAATTCCTTAGTGAGCGTGGTGAAAATCTTGTTTGCACCTTGGGCTATGAAGCGTTTCTGCAAATTGGATTCCATTGCAAAAATGAGTACGTTCTTTATCGCACCCGCGTCCATGACGAAATCGCTATACGTGGCGATCTCGTTAGCTCCAGCCGTGGGGCCTGGGTTTGGCGGGATGGGCTCTATCAGATATTTGAGCTTCCGTCGGCAATGGCAAAGATTCCGTAATGCCGCCTCCCAATCCGCGAAGTTTGATCCATCATTCTTTAGTCGAGTAGACGATTCATCCGATTCATGAAGATCCGAAGCCAGGACTCACGGTCCAATGTGGCACTTGGCATTGGGTCGTCAGTACGGCCAGCCATTTTGTTATTAGCAGTTTAAATGATCGTGTTCTACACTGAAAAAGAAAGAAAAACAAAACGAAATAAGCAACTCATCGAGGTGATATAAGTCTATTTAAAATTCATTTTAACATGTAGACTCATTGCACTTGTATAATTGATCTACCTCAAGAATTATACAAATGATCCCAAGACTCAATTTCCGTAAATTGATAAGCCAACTGTTTGGCTAGTTCTACCGTTAGAACTCTTGGTCGATAGATTTCCGTAAATCCTATCTTTAGTCCACCATAATCATAGGATCGTACGAGTGACCATAGTGTTGAGATAAAATAGGTCAATCAGTTCCAACTTACCCGACGTAGAATGGGTCATATTTTGCCTACCGACGAAGAAAGGATTCATTGGAGTTTGACCTATAAAGACTATTCTCAATTTTTTGTTATACGAGGAAGATCCCATCAACTTAGTTTTAATTCATTTAAAGTGAACGAAAATCTAGCATTACGTGAATGAATTAACTTAGGTGATGGCTTATTAAGTCCGTGTGACATCTGTATGTCATAGAAAACTAACGCGCAACCTCTATCTGAGTCAGTTTTCATGCAAATATTAGGTGGTTTGGTTTTAGGCGGAATATGATGCAAACTATCGTTACGATGAAAAACATAAAAAAAAACAAAACGTAAATAAAAGTCCTAGTGTGGCCTATCCTAGCAAGATAAACATAATACAACTTTGGAATCCACCGTTGGACCCGAGAAGCTTGTCTTGATGTTCCACCTTGATCCATGCAATGGGAGTGAGCATCTGATCTCCATCTTTGGTCTTCTCAAAATTACAATTTAAAATTTACAAAATATAAACCTATTTACATTCTAAATTAAAACTGTAATTACAAGGAAAAATCCAAAACGGAGATGCGAGATCTCAAAATACAAACAAGACCGTGTTCCATCATTACGGTAACACGATCTACTAAGGCCACACTAAGTTACAACCATTTGTAAAATTAAATACGTAATAAAAACATTCATGGCATTCAAAAGTAACGATAAATAAAAGTTGCATCAACTAAAACAAAAATTATTCGTGACATAATTCCGTAATTATGTTAAATTTATCCAAACCACCTTTTAACGCTTAAAATTATATGACAAAACCGCTTTTATCAACTTAATTTTAATCCATTACAATCCGTTACTTTAAACCGCTTTAAAATAACTAAATGGTACGTGTGTGAACCGTTTCACAATCAAGCGAGTGTACATAATCCGTATAATGTACATTTTATGGCCAAAAAGGAAAAATTAAAACTCGGAAAAATAATTTTTCTGCGCTGCCAAAACACTTTTCACCCGATCGAACAGTTAGGGTTTTTTTTTTTTTTAAAAAAAAAAACGATCAAGTACTGCGAGTACTCAATCGGGTAAAAAAAACCCTCGTGAAATCGATTTGACAAAATAAAACCAATTGCAATTTTTGACCTAATTCGTATAAAATTAAATCTACAATTGACAAAACCTTAACATATTGCTATAAAGACCGTTTATGATAACAATATGCAAAAAACAAATCGAAAAAAAAAACCAATCGATCGAGACACTACAGTCCTCGATCGACTGATCAAACGTGACCCACATGTCACGGTTTTCAAGGCAAAAAAAAT
This sequence comes from Silene latifolia, assembly GCF_048544455.1. Taxonomy (NCBI): domain Eukaryota; kingdom Viridiplantae; phylum Streptophyta; class Magnoliopsida; order Caryophyllales; family Caryophyllaceae; genus Silene; species Silene latifolia. The sequence continues at coordinate 245,699,759 of NC_133538.1, read as the reverse complement.
ATCGATTCAAATCGTTTTATGAAAATCACGATGAAAAATTTACGTGGCCTCGCTCTGATACCACTTGTAGGGTAATATCCGTATAAAACCCCTTAAAATTAAGGACTATAACGTAATTTATCATGTGATTAATGGTCATAAACGAAAAACAAGAGAAACGATAAAAAAATAAGAATCAACCTCGGGTCCTGTGCAAAACGGCCTAAGAACAGAAATCAACGCAGATTTCCTCCTAATCGTTGCACCCAAGATCGTCTGAGACTATGCCCCTTGTGCTAGAAATTGCTCTCTGATTGCCTTGCAATATTGAGAGAGCTTTTGTGAGGTTTTTGATGTGAGATCTAGAATTTCAGAGAAAAAGACTCCAAAACCCTAATTTTTCTTCAAATGAGAAGGATTAGGTCAAAAGGAGAGAAGGAGTCTCCTTTTGTTCTATTCGGTCGACCGAATGCTAAGGGAGGGAGTGGGCTTTCCACTTTCTCCTTATTTAACTCGTGGTCCGACTCGTTTTGCTAAATGTATATGACGGGTTTTAATCATAAATCGTTATCCGTTATCGGATATTAAAATATCGACTAATAACATGAATCAGTCGACATGTTAATACTTGTCCGACAATGACAATATTGTATAATTAATCAATTCAATATACATTAATTAAATATAACCGTTTATATTCAATTTACGAATTAACCGCTTAATTCACCTTAGCCAGTATTATTTAATCCGTATTAAATAAATATCTCAACATCGCGTTTGACTAATTATTAGTCAATAACTCCGACTAACCGTTTAGTCATATTAGGCATCAACATGACTGTATTTTCATACCGTCACATCTCTCAAACGTATCCTATGGGTGTGACTTTTAGGGACCAGTTGATCACCGCCATCTGTATGACAATAACGTCAAACTTATCTAGCAAGCCAACCGTTATTGATAAACGTGGACCAACTGATAATATTACAAAAGTATACCCTTTGATTCTTTTAGAGATTTATATGTCATTGCACTAACTGTGGAGGACACCAGCCCCAACACGTCTGTCGCAGGATGAAAAGCTGTACTCATCTTCAAAGTTGTTCCCAAAGATTCCTGCAACTCTTTCCAAAACCTTGAGATAAATCTCGCATCTCTGTCAGACACTATGTCCTTAGGGACTCCATGCAACTTAAGCACGTTCTTCCTGTAGGCCATAGCTAATTGTGCTTTAGTCCATGTATCTTTCATTGGCACAAAATGAGCTGACTTGGTCAGTCGGTCCACTATTACCCATATCATGTTGTTACCCTGTTGACTCTTTGGCAAACCCACGATAAAATCCATAGAAATGGATTCCCACTTCCACTCAGGTACCTCTAAAGACTGAATCTTGCCTTGTGGTCGTCGTTGTTCCCCTTTAACTCTCTGGCATGTCAAACAACGGGCCACAAACTCTGCTGTTTCTTTCTTCATCCCAGGCCACCAAAACGTGTTCTTCAAATCCTTGTATAGCTTGTCACCGCCTGGATGTACTGAATACGGTGTACAATGTGCCTCCGTCATGATTGTCTTTTTCAGCTCCTCATCATTAGGGACACACCACCTACCATCGAACCTCAAACTACCATCTGTATGAATGGAGAATCGAGACACTGTCCCTTTCTCTACTCCAGCTCTCCACTCAACCATCTTAGGATCCAAAGCCTGTTTACCGTGAATATCCTCATAAAGATCAGGCTGTACTGTTACATCTCCCACAGCATCTCCTCTCTGCATCATATGTATACCAAACTTCCCCACCTCATCTCTCAACCTCATCAAAGATAGAGCTGTACACAAAGAATGTACACTCTTCCTACTCAAAGCATCTGCAACCACATTGGCTTTCCCTTCATGGTAGATAATATCCATATCATAATCGCCAATCAGCTCCATCCACCTCCTCTGTCTCATGTTCAACTCCTTTTGAGTGAAGATGTACTTGAGACTCTTGTGATCCGAAAATACCTTAAAGGTCGCCCCATAAAGGTAATGCCTCCAAATCTTGAGAGCAAACACCACTGCACCCAACTCTAGATCATGTGTAGGATAATTCTCCTCATACGGCTTCAATTACCTAGAAGCATAGGCAATCACCTTACCGTTTTGCATCAACACACATCCCAACCCATTCATTGAGGCATCTGTATAAACCTCAAAGTTCTCGATCCCTTCAGGCAATGCCAAGATAGGAGCTGTGGTCAAACGCTCCTTTAATGTTTGGAACGCCTTCTCACAACTCTCATCCCAACGAAACCTGTTCTATTTCCTCATCAAAGCTGTCATATGTCTAGCTATCTTGGAGAAATCTTTCACGAACCGTCTGTAGTATCCAGCGAAACCCAAGAAACTCCTGATCTCAGCAACATTCTTTGGTGCTTCCCACTTTGTCACTGCCTCAATCTTCGCCGGACCCACAGCTACTCCCTCCTTAGAGATCACATGCCCCAGAAAAGCAACTTTTTATAACCAGAACTCAAACTTGGACAGCTTAGCATACAACTCATGCTCCCTCAGAGTCTGCAACACAATCCTCAGATGCTCCTCATGCTCCTCCTTAGTCTTAGAGTAGACTAAGATGTCATCGATAAACACCACCACGAACTTGTCCAAAAACTGTCTGAAGATTCTGTTCATCAAATCCATAAACACAGCCGGTGCATTAGATAACCCAAACGGCATCACCACGTAATCATAATGACTATACCTCGACGTGAAAGCGGTCTTTGGTATGTCCATCTCTCTAATCTTAACCTTATGGTATCCCGACCTCAAATCAATCTTGGAAAAGACTAATGCACCACTCAACTAATCAAACAGGTCATCTATCCTTGGCAAAGGATACTTATTCTTCACTGTCACTCGGTTCAGCTCTCTATAATCTATGCATAACCTCAAACTCCCATCTTTCTTCTTCACGAAAAGAACTGGTGCTCCCCACGGCGATACACTAGGTCTAATGTATCCCTTTTATTTCAGATCATCTAACTGTTTCCTGAGCTCCTCCATCTCTTTAGGACCCATCCGGTACGGTGCCTTAGAGATTGGCCTCGTCCCCGGTTTCAACTCAATGGTGAAATCTATCTCCCTCTTCGGTGGCAACCCCGGAATCTCCTCTGGAAAAACATCTGCAAACTCTCCCACCACCGGTATCGATCAATCGTCGGACTCTCTATCCGGTCATCTCTCACATGGCACAAGATCAGAGGGCATCCCTTCCTCAGATAAGACTTCAAGGTGACAGCTGCAATCAACTTAACTTTGGGTTTGACTAGAAACCCACGATAAGACACACTAACACCCTTAGGCCCTCTCAAAGACACTTTCTTTTGATGACAGTCTATCTTAGCTTAATACTTTCCTAACCAATCCATCCCGACTATCATCTCAAAACCGTCAAAAGGAAACTCTAACAAGTCTACAGGCAGATCAACTTGCCCAACTATCATAGATACATCTCTAAACAACCTCCCACATGATACAGACTCACCCGAAGGTATAAAAACTTTCTCACTTACAGACTCATATACGCTCAAACCCAACCGTTTAACATGACTCGAAGATACAAACGACTGAGACGCCCCCGAATCAAACAAAACAAAGGTAAGAATATCGTTAACAAGAAAAGTACCAGTGATAACATGTGCATCCTCCTCAGCTGCTTTCTTGTCCATCATGAACAAACTTTCCATCGGTCTTCTCGTCCACCGCCTCGGACAAGATTGGCCGATGTGGTCGGCTTAGCACCTGACCCCTGATTGTTGTTGTTGTTCGTAGCTGGTTTCTGATAAGAATTACCGCCATTGCGGTTACCTCCACCCTGATAGCTCTGACTTACCCGGTTAGACCATGACCCACCTTGTCTGTTTCTCGCATAACTCTGTGCATGTCCCTGAGAATAGCTCCCCCGAGCCGACCCCTGAAAAACTCCCGGTGCACTCGTGCACTCATGTCTCTTGTGGCCTACACCGCCACAGCCATAGCAGGTCATCGCCCAACTACCACTACCACTCACACGGCCACGCCCATAAGAAGCCCCAGCACTGAATCCTGACCCAGAAGAAAACCCCTTAGCTTGATTGTGGTTGCCTTTCTTGTGACTCATCCACCTTCACTCTCAGCCTTTCTTTTCTCACTCACTCTCTCCTGAGCCATCTCAACCAGCCTCTCAGCTCTCCCAGCCCTCTCATAAGCTTCCTTAACATCGGTAAGGACTACCACGGGTAACTTATCCATAATCTTGGGTGTCAACCCTCTCTCAAACCTCAGCGCCAGGTTCTCCTCACTCAAACCCATATCCTCAGCATACCTAAACTTCTCATTAAACTGCTTGTAATACTCATCAACTGACATATCAGATGTCATCTTAAATCCATCAAACTCCTCTCTCATCTTACTCCTCACATGTTCCGGTACAAACTCCTTCCTCATAGCCCTCCGAAACTCTTCCCAAGGTATAGCAGGTAAGCCCTGATTCACATACATCTCCCTAGCACCCACCTTCACCGTATCCCACCACTTGCCAGCCGTGTCCCTCAGGTAGAACGCAGCTTGTTCTACTCTCATCTCATCAGGACAATGGATCAGGTCCAGAATGTTCTCCATCTCACGATGCCAGTTGTCAAGAAGGTTTGGTTCCCCGGTTCCCGTGTACTCTTTTGGGTTAAACCTTGCTATATAGAGACTGATCTTAGAGTGATCAACCTCCTTATCCTTATTCACTTTCTTTAAGGCCTCGGTAAGAGCATCTTGGTGCTCCAACATCTTAACAACATCATCTATGTTCATGGTCTCAACTCTCGCATAATATGCGTTTCTCTTGGGCGGCATCTTGAAACTATATAAGAAAGGGTATACATAAACACACGCACTAAAACCTCAAAACACGAAAACAGGCTGCCCAGAACACACTCGATCGAGTACCCAAACCTACTCGATCGAGTAAGAGGCTACTCGATCGAGTGCCCAACATACTCGATCGAGTGCCTCGACTCCAGAACCCAAACAGACCTTCTGACCTCTAACATACTCGGCCGAGTAGCCCGGCTACTCGATCGAGTGACCCCCTACTCGATCGAGTGCCCGAGGTACTCGATCGAGTGCCCAAAAACACGATTCTGGATTCTAAATCGTCAAATACCCACTCGATCGAGTTAAACCCACTCGACCAAGTATCTCACCTACTCGATCGAGTACCCCCCTACTCGATCGAGACATGCTGACTCGCATAACTACCCGCATGTTATCTCACATCTCCCAACATACTAAGCAACATTATAAACGCAACATGTGATATAGCTAGGCATACAATTTCTACCAAGCTTTTCATATAATCAACGAAACAGTTATGTCATATTATCAACGCCACATAGTAATCATCCAACATACTTTTCTATTCCAACAACAGTTGTATATACTTCACCAATCTTTCATTCATAAACTCAACCTCCTACTCCAAACATCCAACAATTACGACATACTTCATCACATCCATACACAAGCTAACAAGCTAACAAACAACACATACGACTTGACATACACCCCCCATGTGACCGGTTCAAAATTGTAGGGCAATTTCGCGACTTTAGGACGTCTCCCAAGCCTTTGCATTAGCTCCTATAACCTTTACCCCGGGTTCATTTTAATTGACTCCCTATATTCATTGGTTTCATTGGTTACAGGTTTCAGGATCATCGCTCTGATACCATTTTGTAACACCCCCATACTCCAAGTGCCTTACCAGGACCACCCAGGTATAAGGATGTTACCATCTCGGTTACCCGAGACAATTATAATCAAATAAACAATAATAAAACAAAGTTTAAATAGAAATACTTAGTGAAAGGTTACAATCTCAAAACCAAAACCAAAAGTACAAATACATATTCTCAAACTGACTGTTTACTGATCTAACTGAAATGTTTATAAAAACTACTAAGCTACAACGGAAGACTTCTATCATCAGATCGTGGCACATCCCAGCTATCCCAGTACTCAACTCATACCTGCTCAATATCTGCTCACCATCCTCGAATGGATCACCGCAGGTTTTAAAATAATAATCGGGGTCAGTACTATTTACATAAATTATATAACCAATAGAGCAGTAAACAATACAGCTCATACAATCATACTCAATCATCCACTCCACTCCATCACTATCACCGACTGTCCACTGGACCAGCCCTGCCAGTGGGGGACCGCAGCCGTACCCACCAAATCCCCGCTCATCATACCGAGCGATAATCCTGTCCCATTAATGCGAACATCCCCTTCCGTGGCGGGTTCCACGAAGGGCAAAACTAGGGCGTGAAGCCACTCCCGCAAGTGAATCCACTCAGCCGAGAACGCATCTCGAGAACCATAGACAAACAATCACAATCACAATATCAACAACCGTCTGAATCTATCAACAATGTATAATCACAACCGTCTGAATCAATCAACCACACTAACTACAAAGACAATCATCACCACACATTATGTAAGTAATACGAGTAGGAAACCCTACCTGGAAAGCACAACAATCAGACGATCTCACAGCTGATATCAAAAAGCTTCCTCTACGAATCCTCCTCCTAATATACAAACACATAATCACTACCAAGCATACAAATAACAAAAACCCCCAAATCCCCAAACTAGAGTTTAACCAACTTTAAAGAAATATCATAAAAAAAGTATATAGGTCTTACCCTCGACGCAAGGATCACAACGGTATAAAGGAAAGTGAAATCCGACCTTTCAAGCTCCGGGATTTGCCAACAATTCGATTAAAGCTAATAACGTAGTTTGCTTTCTCTTCTCACAGTGATTAGGTTTTGAAAAGTGATTTAGGAACAATGACGGAAGTATTATATACTCTAATCGCATTATTAACAAAACCCGAGAAAACAGCCCCCATAAACTGGCTACTCAATCGAGTAGCTAAGGTACTCGATCGAGTGCCCCCTTACTCGATCGAGTACCCACGTTACTCGATCGAGTACCCAACAGGTCAGAAACTATTTTATTTCGCAACACGCCCTTACTCGACAGAGTTAGGCCTACTCGATAGTGTACCCCAAGACTCATAAATACGTAGTATTACAGGTATTGAACTTGAAAGTACAATTGGTTTAGCACCTTTCCTTGGGACAGAGAGTACGGAGTTTTAGGACATAGTATCGCGTCAAGTTAAGGGAGTAGTGGTAATAAAGAAGATGAACTTGAGAAGCTAATGTAAGTATGTGTAACACTTGAGGATTGTGAGATAAGATTGTGGAGATGAGTGTATATGTATATAGAGGTATGTCGTGTTGTGGTAATGTAGAAGAGATGGAGTAGTGGTCATACCGAGGATTTTATGATATATGTTACGGGAGTGCAGAATAATTGGAGGCACGAAAACTGTTAAAGAAAGAGAGTCCTAGATATAGGAATGGTTGTCATGGAGTAGTAATGAGGATTATGGGAAAAATAGCAAAGGACCTAGTATTAGTGAGTTTTATCTTAATAGGAGTAGGATGCGACAAGAGAGTTTGATGGTCATACAGGTTGCAATTGGAAGTTTGAGTGTTGGTGCAGAATAAGGATGGATTTGTGTGATTGCCGATTTTATTACAGGTAATGGCAGTGCTCGTAGTAGTATGATGTTTATGAGTGAGAGTAACGGATTGTGTGAGGATGTTTATGTGTGTGAGTAAACTTCGAGGACGAAGTTCGTTTTAAGGATGGTAGAATGTAACATTCCGTTTTGATGGTTGATCTTATTTTGTGGATTGTATTGGTATTGAGTTGCTAGTGAGTGTTATGGAAGTGAGACAAGGTCGAAAATATTATATTGTGGTTATTCGATAATATTATGGAGTTTATATCGAGTGGATTTGTTATCTAGTAGCGTGGTTGGTGGAGTTAGTGTTAGGTGTCCATGTGTTATAGGTTGGGTTGGAACTTCGGGGACGAAGTTCTTTTTAAGGGGGGAAGACTGTAATACTATGGATTTTATAGGCTAGTACTCGATCGAGTATGGCCTACTCGGTTCGAGTAAAGTGTGTTGGGTATTCTGTTTGGCTTCTGCCCAGGAATACTCGGCCGAGTATGGGTAATACTCGACTGAGTAGAGGGTACTCGGCCGAGTATACGTTAAACTCGACCGAGTATCCGGTCTGACAAGTTTAATTCCGCGATTTGGTTAAGGTGATTAGAGATTATTATAAATTATACTTTTACGGTTTCTGAATCATTTTACCAAAACTAAACGACGCTCACTTCTCTCTCTAATCACCCTAACCATTCTCAAGGCTAATTGATCGGTCGCAAGTCTACACTTCCGTCTCTTGTCTCAATTTAATGGGTAAATCTCTAGTTCGTTGTAATCTGCTAATAGGTTGTCTTTTAGGGTTTTGCCCCAATTTGTGATTTGGGGGTTTAGGGTTTGTTCATCATATGTGTGTTGATTATGGATTATAATTGTTGTAGGTGACGATGTGGTAATTGTTGTGCAACTATATGATTGATTGCAGTATAGCGGATTGCGAAAAGGTAGGGTTTCTCCTACTCAGTACTGTTAATTGATTGAGATTGCATATGTTTTATAATTGTTGTTATCTGCTGATCATCGGAGGTTGGGTTTTGTGGTGACGATGTTGGTGTGGTTGTGTTGTGACGGTTCTGGTGTTGTGACAGCTGTGATGCTGTGTGTGTGATTGTGGTGGAGTCATTTACGGGAGTGGCTTCACACCCGAGTTCGCCCTTCGCGGAACCAGTCACGGGAGGGGATGTGCACATTAAGGGACAGGGATTGTTAGTCGCTCGTTGAAGAGCTGTACTAGGTGGGGATAGGCTGCGGTCACCCACTGGCGGCGAGGATTACCTGTTGCGATGGGTATTCTGGCAGGGCTACACAATTCGGTGTGTAGTCGGTTACTGTGTGAGATCGGGATATCGGGGATGGAGGATGATCAGCCGGTTACATTATGTGTTTGTCTTATCTTGATTGAACGGTACTGACCCCGTGTTGTTGTTTTGTAAAACCTGCGGTGATCCATTCGGGGATGGTGAGCAGATTATGACAGGTAATGCAGATGTTTTGCTATGGGACAGTCATGGGGAATCATCAGTTGAGTCTAGCTTCCGCTGTTACAAGTTTAGCTGTCTTTGATTTCAGTTGTATTGAGACCTTATACTTTTATTTTTGAGTTGACCGAGTTTTATGTAATCGCTAACTCTTTATACTTTAATAAATGTGTTTTTGGATTGTTGCTTTTGATATATACTTACATCGGGCAACAGAGATGGTAACAGCCTTTCATGCTAGGGTAGTCCTTGGTAAGGTACCTTGGTATGAGGGGGTGTTACAATACCCGTTTGCGTCGGAGTCCTCTTGGTAACCCTTAGAATAGGATGAACCGATGATGAAATAAGGTTCATCCGAAAAAAGAAGCAAGAAGGCAAGCACGTACGTAGAATGATTTGTAAAAGGAAAATAAATAAGCAAGAAGGCAATCACGTACGTAAAATTTTGTCCGAAAAAACGAAACCCTCGTATTTTTTGTATTTGTGTGAAAGGAGATAATAAGAGTATATTGTCAATGATAAGAATAAAAACAATATGGCTTGTATTCGCAATTCACACGGCAATATTGTGATTATTAGGCAGATTATTTTCCTAAAAAGGAAAAAAAAAAGCATTATGATAAAATATATAAGAATAAACCTTATCAAATTAGATGTGAATAGAATAAAAAGAAATGATGTTTAACTTATTAAGAAGTAGACGGCGCAAAGCATGGCTCCAAGCTAGGATTTCCAATAATGTGATCTTAAAATTGATCACTTGAATTATACTAAGTTGTTTTAAAAATCGGACTAATACGTAAAGAAAAACGGGTTTAAATAGAATATTTAACCAAAACGATAAATAAATAAATAAAATTAAATCTCATTAACAAAGATTAAATAAATGAGATTTATGAAAAATGACGGGTGTTACAACCTCCCCCATTTAAAAAAAGTTTCGTCCTCGAAGGTAGTAAAGCAAAACATAAAGGAGAAGACCTTTTTAAATCAATTTTTAAACCAGTTTTCAAAATTGATTTATTAGAACCTACTTGTCTCATCTCATGGAACGGAAGAATACCCGTCGCGAACAAGAATTCTTTCGTTCAACGATAAAAGCAAGTCAACATTTGAAAACTCATTTCAAAACCATACATTTGTGAGTACCGAACCGGTCATTAGACGTCTTTAATGACTAGTCCTAGTATTCAACCAATGTGGAAATCCAAAAGTAGATGTGCAAATTTTACTTAAAACCTTTGGACAAATCGAATTTGTAAATACAACGTAACTTTTGAAAGTTTTAGAAGCATCCAAACAACATTATTCGAAACAACTCCGAAATATTTTCAAATGAGTTTTAAAAACATTTCAAGACGAGACAAGATTTAGATACTAACAAAGAGTAAAGCAAAAATGGAAGTTTAACAATTTGAAATCATAAATTTCCAAGATAATCAAAACTTTATAGGAGTCAAACCTTGTATAAAACAAAAATATTCGAGGAAGAAGGTTAAAAAGGTAAAAGTTTTCAAACTTAAGCCAAGGTTAAGGTAGTAACAGTTGGAATAGATGACTGGGAGAAGAAGTGGGAAGGAGATATTCAAGGGCTACACAAAGCTCTCTCAAGGATTATAGAAGAGGTTAAAGATCTCAAGATTCTTGGTACGACTCCTCTATGGAACCCACGCTTTTTCTATTTCCATCGAAAACAACACCAAGGTTATTAACACTAGGCAACTAAGTTGTCAAGCTCAGAGTTGCCAAACTTCTTAGTCTACATCCTTCAAGACTATAGATTAACACAACTTCCATCTCAAATCCTTACATAACTGATCATCCTCTCAAAACATCATGGTAAAAAATCCATCAAGTACTTCAACATCCAATCTTACTCACCAAGATTCCAGAAGTTATATAAACACGACTAATCATGTTAACTAATAAGGCTCTTAAAACCGTTCAAACTCATCAAACTTGCACTCGAGATATATTCTAAACCCAGTATAGTCAAAATAAGACATACCACACTCAAAGATTCTACTCTTCTGAGATCACAACCAAACCAACAAGGTTACTAAATCCATAAGACTCCTCAATTTATGGAACATAAAACAAAAACCTCCATCTAACAACACCATTCCATCAAAGTCTTTTAGAAGCCCTACCAAAAATCCAGTTATAACATTGCAACACTAGGTGGTTATCAACTCAACTAAGCCACAATCTCGATGGTCTAAGGTCCTCAAATAAATATTTCCTTTAAGGTAATTCGAACCAAAATATTCCTCGAAGTATTCGATATACTATGGTTAAGACATTAAAGCACGAAAGGTACACAATCCTCAACGTCAAGATCTTACATTCCTCAAGTAAACACAATCAACCTACCATGCGATTATGCAATAACATTCCTTATTCACAAGGTTACCACTAATCAACCCAAATAAAGTTAAATGATAGCACCTAAAGCTCAAAGGTTACAATATTACATCAGAACTCAGCGATCTAAATGCATAAGAATTGAAACTGAGATCAATCTTGGTCAACCAATAATTAAAAATGGTTACTATTAAGGCCTTAATCACATCTAGTCCAAAATATGCAAGATACCTAAAATCCAAAGCCAACATTTAAGCCAAAACTCTAACTTCATAAATCATTAGTCACCGTTCAAGTTAATCTATAAGTAAAAGCTCTTAAAAGATTAGGCATTAAAGGTAAAACTCACTACCCTCAAACCAGAAGTAACAAAGTTCCACTAAACCTCAAACGCACTTGACTTTCATCACAGTTCACAGGAAATGGTTAGTCTAACCAATAAATCTCAAGAGAAAAGATAACAAGGTAGAGGAATCTCAAACAAAGATTCGCTCCCGAGAATATGAGACAAAGAAACGATAATTCTCTCCTAACAATAAGAGAGAGGAGTTTTAAAGAAGTTTAGGAGTAACCAAAGATGTAAGAGTGGTGAAAGGACGGGTCCTCGACTACCAGAAAAATTGAAGGTATTCCAAAATGAGAGAAATAGACTACCAGGACGTACTCCACTAGATTAGAATATCAAGGCATGACCGGAAGAAGAAAATGAAGAAAGGGAAATAAGAAAGAAAGAAAAAGAAGGATCTCTTAGGAGCAGCAGCAATAGGAGTATCATCATCTTCTTCTTAGATCCGTTCTAATGACTTCTCAACCCAAACAACATCTCAGTAGCAAGGTGAACAAGTTGATGAAGCGTGTCTGCACTCTTGGATCGCCATGGTCTTCTGCTTGCACTTTATGAAATCTTCCATATTCCTATGCCTGAGCTCTAGAAGATAGAACGAGTCTTCACCATAGTAAAAACTTGGGTGCATCTACATCTACGTGTGAGAACAACAGTAGTGTCCACTAGTCTTCTCCGGTGATCAGCCAAAACCACTAGGTAACAAACAACAAGGCACCTTGCGACTGCTTTTCCATCTGCCTGATCCATAGCTCTTCCTGGGAAAGTGAGTTTGCTCTTCGCCATCTGATCGACAGCTTGAGTAAGTTTGACTTTTGATTGATAAACACCCTTTCTTCTTCCTATAGTGCCATGTTGTCTACTCTAGCCATCTAGGTGTTGAGTTCAAGCTTGCCCAGTTGACCTCAATTTGGTTTGGAAAAGCGCCATGTCCACGTGCACTCATCTTCTAGGTGTGCGCGAAACACATAATCAATGCTAGTCATTGAGTTGCAAGAACACATAGACTAACATCCAAGTTCTTATTGGTTTCTACCCAACTCTCTCTATCTCATTTTAATATATGTCAAGTCATTTATTAGGCATTTTCCTAAAGACCAATGTGTGAGCGTCAGGAGTAGTGATGCTCTGATACCAACTGTAATCCCCTACAAAATCTAGTGCAAAACAGTGGTGGAAACACTGTCTAATGAGATTAAATACACAAAGATAAATGTTCTAACTGTTATAAATTGAGAATGTATAAAATTCTCAAGGATAAAATTCAAATGGTCAAGTCTAAACAATTGCCACTTTTATAAAAAAGGCGAAAATAAAAATTCCTCAAAAGTGTTCAAACTAAAACTTAAAGAAAAACGGGTTTAAATAGAATATTTAACCAAAACGATAAATAAATAAATAAAATTAAATCTCATTAACAAAGATTAAATAAATGAGATTTATGAAAAATGGCGGATGTTACAACCTCTCGGCCCATACTACTAGATTTCGAAATGATGAAAGAACCAAAACAGCATACAAAATTTTAACCACAAGATGGTTCATAAGAGTTCATTTCTAAAACATTTAACAATCATCATGCGATGCAGAAACTTCGCACCAAGCAGCAAATAAAAATTTTATTATATGCGCAAAAAAAAATCTTTCTCTCTCTATCTCTAGGGAGTTTCCTCTCAAAATGAGAGTTTCTTACCCATTAAGTTTTTCCACCGCCAACACTGTTCCGACAAACCCTTTCCTTTTCACCTAACTCCTTATCTAAATGGCCAAACCCCTGTTCTCCCACCAGCTTTTCTTTCTGCCCACCTTCGTCTGTCCGGTTGAGGTGTCGATCTAACGTCGTCTCATCAAACACGTGTCCCCTTTGCTTTTCCGTTTAGCTGACGCGTGGTTTTCCGGCTACTTTCCTCTTCTTTTATCAGTTATAAATTAACAACTACGTTTGTTTTTTGCCTCAGATCAACACTTCATATGTTTACTCCACATAATAAATTCTCTGCTTCCTCTTCCTCCACTGCCCCTTGTCGGGCAGGGGTTAGTATAAAACTTCCGCCACACCTTAGTGTTGATCTCACTGGTCTTGATTTTAATCGAGTTCTCACTGCTCGTTTTATCGATCAGAGATTTTTGGATGTTGATCGTATTTTATACCAAATTGGCATCCACTGGAGGTTAAATGGGTCGATTTCTATTCGACCTATGAAACCTTATTACCTTTTCCGTTTCTCTTCCATGGACGACTACCGCTATTTCAGAGACCGTCAAACGGTCAATATTGATGGTGGTCTTTTAGTTCTTCGCCCCTGCTCTGCTACTTCCTTTCCGGACAATATGTTATTTCATATTGTTCCGGTTTGGGTGCGTGTTTTACATCTTCCTTTCAATTTGATGCACTCCTCTGTTGCGGCGTTCCTCTTGTCACATGTTGGTGACATCTGTGAGGAAGAAGTGGTGAACTCTTTAACTCCAACTCGCTCTTTTGTTCGTGTGAAGGTCTGGGTTGACCTATCCAAGCCTTTGATACCTGGGTGCTATCTTTCGATTAGTGATCGTGATCACCAGTGGATTGGGTTTTCGTACGAGGGTGTTTTTAGATTCTGCAAAACGTGCGGTGAGGTGGGTCATCGTGTATCCTTTTGTCCGTCGGGGAAAATTCAAGGTGCACGTCGCATTCATGCCCGCATGGATGAGCTTAGTAACCGTGGATTGCTGGTACTACATGGTCCCCCTGGTTCGCGATTTTACACTCCAGAAATTATGGGTTTACCGTCAAGGGCCAAGTATTTGACGTCAAGGATTGACATTGCTGAACCTGAAGATTCTGCCCATGTGGATTCTGGTGGTGATTCGCCTATTTTCTCCTTCTCCTCGTCCTCTTCTGATGATGGAGATGATGATGAGGCTCCTTTCTCTGCACCAGCACCGGAGCTTGTTGTTCATGAGGATGAGTCCAGGGAAGTTCTTTTGGAGACTCATCCCCTGATTCGTGCTCTGCCTAATCCCATGGGAGCTTCTACATCGGCGACTCCGGTTTCCCTTTCTTTCAAAATGTCGGCTCCGAAGAGGATGTGGATACTTCTATGGCTTTGGGTTTAGCTGAGCCAATTACACCACCTCGACATGTTGATGTGGGAATTCTTTTTCGTGACAATTTGGTTGCTCGTCCTTCTGCTAGGCCTGGTAATAGTCCAGTTCCTATGGACTCATCTGGTAGGAAGTTAAAATTTATCTTCAAAAGGAAGGTATTTTCTGATATCAATTGCTTGAGTAGAACATCTTTTAAGAAGTCGAGTCGCTCCAAGTTTTTGGATTTAACTTGGGACTCCTCTGTTTTTTAGCTTCATACACTCCCCCCTGAGTGTCTTTATGATTTCCTGGGTCTCCCTGGTTTTAATTATACAATGTCTAAATCTCCTCATTCAGTGGCTTCTGCTGATGGGTCTGGGCATTTGAAACGCAAGCTTTCGCGTTTGGAGGATGTTGCCCCGGATTTTGGTGTTGTAAAGCGTTTAAAGCTGTCTGTAGGTTGTGGTGTTTGGAGTACTCTTTTACCTTCTCTAACATGGTTTTTGTTTCCTTTCCTGTCTTCTCCCAGCGTTGAAGATGGGCGGTTTTTTTTAGGTCAGGTGGCGGACCTTAAATCGTCACCCGGGAAACAATGACTACCTTTTGTTGGAATTGTAGGGGCTTTGGTGAAGCGGATGATCCTACAATTCCGTATCTACATAGATGTGTCCTTAAATTCCATCCGCTGATTTTGTTTTTGCAAGAGACTCATACTTCTGTAGATGTTGCGTTTATGAAGACTGCTCATTTAGGTTTTCCCAATCACTTTGGGGTGGATTCTAATGGTCGTAGTGGTGGTCTTCTTTTGTATTGGGATAATTCAGTTGATGTTGTTGTCTTGTGTAGTAACCCACATTTTATCTTTTGTAAATTGGGTTTAAGACTACCTCAGGGTGTGTATAACGATATGTACATTATGTTTATATATCGGGAATCTGCTTTTCAGTATCGTTCATCTTTATGGGATCACATATCTAATGTTATTTCGGGTTGTACCCCTTTTTCTTGTGATTGGGGATTTTAATCAGGTTGAATTTTACACCGACAAATTGGGTGGATCTAGTTCTATACGTGGCCAGGTTGAATTCACAACATGGTAATTTCAAAACGGTTTGGTTGATATTCCTTTTATTTGGACCGCGTTTCACATGGATGAATGGATAATTTGGTGATAACTGTATCATGGAACGCCTTGATAGAGCTTATGCAACCCAGGAATGGTTTGACATGTTTCCGCATACTTCTCTTCTCAACCTACCTATTCTCATTTCCGATCACTCCCCAATTATCTTGCAGTTGTTTCATGCTCAGAATTCTTCGAAGCGCCCGTACCGTATTGATAACTGGTGTTTACATTTGCCACAAGTTGTCTCGCTTGTCAATTGCACTTTTCAGACCCCTTTCAAAGGATCCTTACCTTATGTACTTTCCCGCAAATTAGCTGCTGTGCGGTATGCTATCCTGCAATGGGTTATTCGACATCGGGTTACTTATGGTATTGATTGGTCATCTATTGAGAGGGATCTTGACTTGTCGGCAGCTGATATTTCGGACCTTGCTTCGGCTGATAATTTCCAAATTACTCGGTCAAATCAACTTCAGCTCATTTCTAAGCAACATGGCTACTGGGCTCAACGTGTGAAGCTTCGCAATGAAGTGTTAGATGGATTACCAACCCGTTTTCTCTTTAATCGAGTTCGACAGCGTTCTGTTAAACAGCGGATGGTTTCGCTTCGTACACCTGCTGGCATTTGGCTACATGAACCGGAACAGGTTGAATGTGAAATTTTATCTTATTTTCAGACGCTTTTGTGTGCACCACCTTTGGCATCAGACGATTCACTCTACACATCTACTGAATCTTTTCTTTCGACTTTGGATTTACCATCACTTTCCTCGGAGGATTGCTCCATTCTGTCTGCACCTTTTACTGATTTGGATGTAGTTCGAGCTTTACAAACTATGGATGGTTCGAAATCTCCCGGTCCAGATGGGATTACACCTCGGTTCTACCAGTTTTTTTGGCCACAAATTGGCTCGCTTGTGTCTGCTGCTGTTCTTCAGTTCTTAAATTCCGGGGTTATGCTTAAGGAATGGAATAACACGCACATTGTCCTTATTCCAAATACTGATCATCCTGAGCTGATTACTCAATATCGTCCTATCAGTTTATGCAACGTTATTTACCGTATTGCTTCTAAGTGCCTGGCGAATAGACTCAAGCTTATCATTCCTTCACTTATTTCGGAATCCCAGCAAGCTTTTATTCCAGGTCGGTTAATGTCAGATGGCTGTCTTGTTGCGCATGAAATTCTACACTATATCAACAAAACCAAGAAGGGCACAAATTGTTATGCCGTACTGAAATTAGATATGAGTAAGGCTTTTGATCGAGTGTCTTGGTCTTTCCTTATGGCGGTTCTACGGCATATGGGATTTCCTCATCACTGGCGCAACATTATTTGGGAATGCATCTCGACGGTTTCCTACAGAGTCCTTCTCAATGGGACACCTTCCAATGTTTTACGGCCTTCTTCTGGTTTACATCAAGGTGATCCAATATCCCCTTATCTCTTTATTATCTGCATGGAGGTACTATCTCGCCAGCTGACCATGGCAGAAACACTGAAAACTTTTACTGGAATCAAAATTTCGAGATATGCACCAACTTTGTCACATTTATTCTTCGCGGATGATGCTTTCCTTTGCTGTAAAGCTACGCCTACTGCTTTTGAAGGTCTACGAGATTTGCTTAAAAATTTCGAGGTTGTTTCGGGACAAATGATTAACTTGGATAAATCTTATATCAAATTTAGTCCGAACTCTCCACCTGATTTTCAGACGCATTTGGATTCAATTCTGAAGATGCCTAAGGTCTCCTATTTTGGTAACTACTTGGGTGTTCCGGTTGATATTCCTCGGAAAAAATCAGAGCCGTTTCTTCCGTTAATTGACAAGATTTCTACTCGCATTGCTTCATGGTCTGCGTTACATCTAAGCCAAGCAAGTAAACTTGTTCTTATTTCCTCTGTCCTGCTGGCTTCCTTAAACCATATTCTCTCCTGTGTTCCTATACCTCATGGTGTTTGCCGGAAAATCGATGCTTTAATTGCAGCGTTTTGGTGGAGAAGTGATTGGAACAAGAAGACAATTCATTGGCTTCGGCGTGATTTTTTACATGCTCCCAAAGCGTATGGTGGCCTTGGTATCAAAAATACTTTTGTGCTTGGCCAAGCTTTACTCCTCAAAAAGTTTTGGCGCATGACTTCTCAACCTAATACCTTACTGGCAAAGTTCTGGATACCAAAATACAAGAGGGATTTACCCATTCCGAAATCCAGGTCTTTGGTTTCAAATGTTTCTTACGCTTGGTCAGGTATTTGTCGTGCTGTGAACTTAACTAGGGATGCTATCTGCTGGAAGATTGGCAGTGGTAATTTGCTTGATATTTGGTCGAGTCGCTGGGTTAATGGTGAGCTACCGACGCTTAGTTCACAATGTCTTTACCCGCTACCACCTTTATCATCATTCATTTTGCCATCTGGGAATTGGAATCCAACTATGCTCTTCCGCTATTTTTCTGCAACAACAACGAAGATAATCATTGCTATGGAACCTCCGGCATTGCGGATATTGACGACTTTATCTACTGGAAATTTACTGAAGATGGATCTTATTCGGCTAAGTCAGGTTACTGTTTCCTTTGGGCTCAAACATCGTCTGCGTCCTTTGTTAGCTCTACTACACCGCGGTTTCCTTGGCATTTTATATGGAGAAAGACGATGTCAAAAAAGCTTTCGATATTCCTCTGGCGAATGGCTCATAATATCTTGCCCACAAATGCAACTTTGCTCTCACAAGGTTTGAACATAGCCCAAGAATGTCATTTTTGTCACAATTCAATTGAGTCGATGAACCACTTATTTCGATCGTGTTCGATAACGCAACATTTATGGCGATCTTCCTGGCTTGGTTTAAATTCTTTGGCGAACCCGCTTATCCCCTTTACCACATGGCTTGCGGACTTTTTATCATATCTTCTGCATCATTCTTATAACCAAACCCGCGATTACAGCTTGATCTATTTCTGCTCTTTACTCCGTGCAATTTGGTTATCGCGTAATTTGGTTGTTTTTCAAAATCAGCCGGTGAATCCTGCATTTGTCTTTCGCCTTACTGCTGAACTTGTAAGTTCTTGTGCTCACTTAAAGATTTCTAGATTGTCTTTTACGACACCTGCTGTGTGCTTTCCTTCTACTGCTGTCACAGGTTCTTTTTCATCACAATCTGGATGTCATTCGATACTCATATCTACACACCGCCATCGGGCCTCTTTTCTTTTCACCTGCTCGGTTTTTTATGCTGCTTTGAACTGCACTTTTACACACCAAATCCGTGCAGAAACCACATTGGATGCTACTGCGAGAGGTCTCCTTTTTGCTATGTTTTATGCTCAGCGTGCAGGCTACAGCAACGTCTGCTTTCGAGTCACATGTCGAAAACTATCTTCCGTTCTGGCTAACCTAATGCCAATACCCGTTCTTTCGTACGAACTCGTTCTTGATCCGTACATAACGCTTGTTTGTGCTTTATCGTTTCTGGTCTGTAAGCCTAGCAACAGGCTAAACTCTCTTGTATTTATTTCTTTGTTTTAATATCGAAAGTTTATTGTTGTCAAAAAAAAAAAAAAAAAAAAAAAATTTATTATGTGCACAACAAAGATTACTTATCAAATCAGGAAAATAATTATAAACATCATCAAAAATAATTTCCTAGTATTGTCAATGATAAGAATAAAAAAATATGGCTTGTATTCACATTTCACACGGCAATATTGTGATTATTAGGCAGATTACTTTCCTAAAAAGGAAAAAAAAAGCATTATGATAAAATATATAAGAATAAACCTTATCAAATTAGATGTGAATAGAATAAAAAGAAATGATGTTTAACTTATTAAGAAGTAGACGACGCAAAGCATGGCTCCAAGCTAGGATTTCCAAAATGTGATCTTAAGATTGATCACTTGAATTATACTCAGTTCATTTTAGAAATCGGACTAAAACTTAAAGAAAAACGGGTTTAAATAGAATATTTAACCAAAACGATAAATAAATAAATAAAATAAAATCTCATTAACAAAGATTAAATAAATGAGATTTATGAAAAATGGCGGGTGTTACAACCTTGCTTTTGAACATATTGTAGTAGTTAATTTCAAGTTCCTTTTAAAATTTTATAAACTTGATTAATAGAATAAATAACTATTGGTTCAGAATAAATATTAGCAATTAGACATTGTAACACAAAGTATGTATATATTCCATAATCATGAGGAATATAATAAATAAGCAATTGGTTCAAAATAAATGTTAGCTTTCCACATAAGAATAAAAATTGTTAACTCTAAAATAAAAAAAAAGCAAATTTGATCAAAAACGAAAATCTAGCACAAGTGTCCAATTATATCGCATTTGTCTTGGACATCAAATATAAATAAAGTCTTAGGTTCAAATTGAATTTTAAGTCATGCCAACCATGGGTAAAAATAATATCATAATTATTTAAAAACGCTATAAAAATAATTGATAAATGGGACGAAACAATTTTAAGATCTTCAAAAGTTGAGGTGGTTATGGCTTTGAAAATTTTACCCGCAACATGTAATAAGACAACTAGAGACATGTAATTTTTCTATTAAATACGGGTATAAGAAGGTGTACATTCGTCCTGTCCCTTTCCCCCTTATGACACTCTTGCTCTAAGGAGTCATTTTTTTTTCATTATGCAAGACTTGGTTGAGTATTTTAGTCGGGTTAGACTTTGGGAGCAAATTTAATTATCTTGTAGGAATTTCACACTAAATGTACTTCATCTTCTTCGCAATGATCTTTTGTATTACTTTTGCACAGTCGTCACTGCGGTAGTTCGACCATAATTTTCGACATATTAATGGTCAAAGCTATAAAAGTTTGACCCTTATGAAGCAAGGTGGAATTTGTTTAAGAAGGAAAGGGAGTATACATGATG
This sequence comes from Silene latifolia, assembly GCF_048544455.1. Classification (NCBI taxonomy): domain Eukaryota; kingdom Viridiplantae; phylum Streptophyta; class Magnoliopsida; order Caryophyllales; family Caryophyllaceae; genus Silene; species Silene latifolia. Next base: position 245,678,877 of record NC_133538.1, on the reverse strand, counting down.
AAGAAAATACATGATTTTTTTTAATATAACTCAAAATGGTATGCTCTAAAAATCGCAGAAAAAGCTAAGATAATTACGGGTTCAAAGTCGGCAAAAGGTATTGAACTAGAGGTAAGTAACGACTTCAACAAATACAAAGATTCCTTTCGTTCTTAAGCGGAAACAATATACATTGAGACCGTGCTACGCCATGACAATAAACAAGAGTCAGGGAAAATCACATAATCATGTTGAAATTTATGTGCCGAAACCAGTTTTTAGTACTGACCAGCTTTGCGTAGAAGTGTTAAGAACAACATCATTCGAGGGATTAAGATTCTCATCGATGATATAGACCAAATGTACCAAGGCCACACGAAAAATATTGTTTACAAAAAAGTTTTCACAAATATATATATATATATATATATATATATATATATATATATATATATATATATATATATATATATATATATATATATATATATATAGAATTAGGATCACATGAGTCCACCCTATCTTTTTGAGTCCGTGAGTCCATGATACAATATCACACTTTATATTAAAGAATATCACAGCTTATATTAAAAAAAAAAAAAAAAAAAACCAAAAAAGAAAAAAAATTGAAAAAAAAATTCCAAAAAAAAGTCGTGATATTGTTTTGTAATACAATGTCACACGTTATACTAAACAATATCACAGCTTACATAAAAAAAAAAAAAAAACTTTTTCGAAAAAAAAATGAAAAAAAAAATCGTGATATTGTTTTGTAATACAATATCACACGTTATACTAAACAATATCACAGGTTAAAAATTAAAAAAAAAAAAAAAAAACTTTTTCGAAAAAAAAAATTTCCGAAAAAAAAAATCGAAAAAAAAAAAAAAATTTCGAAAAAAAATTTGAAAAAAAATTCGTGATATTGTTTTGTATAGTGCGTGATATTGTTTTATGGACTCATGGACTCAAATATATAGGTGGACTCACCGGATCTTGTGAATTTGGTTCTTATGCTGAGTTGTGAGTTTCGAAAATAAAGGCCATTGGATCAAGGGAAATCAACGGCTCACGTGAATCTTAAACTAAATTAATAGATGGTCCTCTCTAAACAAAAACTTTCATTATATCACCATATTAAACTTTCTCTTCTTTTTCACGCATCAAAGTCAGCTTCACATTGTTGCCATCACCGATCTTCTCTACGTCGTTTCCGTGTGGTATTTTCCGGTTTACTCCATCAATTAATTGAACTAATTAATTCGAATCGGTTTAATTTCTTGTGCAATTTTTTCGCTTTAAATCGAAGGTATGGATACATGTATTTGTGGTACAATCGGTTTAATTTCCTGCTGACTCTTATGGAATTCCATATATTTGTGGTACAATCTGAGAAATTCTAGACACAATTGAAAAGGGAGAATTTTTTATTGAATGGCAACAGCATACACGGTTGTTATATACAACTAGCAACAAAATATTTTCTCCTACAAATTAGGTAACTAATTATGCACATTCCTAAATATACAAGGATATTATACGGCTAACAATATCAGAATAATACCATACAAAGATGTATGATATTATAATCTATTACTCCCCCTCAAGTTGGAGCACTTGGTAAACCGAGTCCCAACTTGAACAAAAGATGATCGAAAACTTCTTCTCCTAGCGCCTTGGTAAACAAGTCCGCTATTTGCTCTTTGCTCGGAACGTGAAAGGTGTTGATAGTTTTAGTAACCAAATGTTGACGCACAAAATGACAATCTATCTCGATGTGCTTCGTTCGGTCGTGGAAAACCGGGTTTCGTGCTATATGGATCGCAGCCTGATTGTCGCAATACAAGCGCATTAGTTTATCTTGAAAAATTCCCAAAGAAGCAAGGAAGGCTTTAATCCAAATTAGCTCGCTGGTAGCTGCCCCCATTGCTCGATATTCGGCCTCGGCCGTAGATTTTGCCACTGTCATCTGTTTTTTTGCTCGCCATGAGATTGGACATTTTCCCAAAGCAACAAAATACCCACTTAACGATCTCCTTGTCACTGGGCAACTGGCGTAATCGGAATCACAATACCCATTAAGCTGTAAACCAGAGTTATTAGTGAAAGTAATGCCTTTGCTTGGATTTTTTTTTGATGTATCGCACTACCCTCAAAGCCGCATCCCAGTGTTCGCTTCTTGGCTCATTCACGAACTGAGATAAAATGTGGACTGCATAAACAAGGTCCGGCCGTGTAATCGTTAAATATACCAATCTCCCAACAAGTCGACGATATTTCATGACATCCCGCAATACACGTCCTTTTGCCAAGGCGAGATTATGACGTTGCTGAATTGGTGTATAGGCTGGTCTTGCTCCCGCTATTCCTGTTTCTTCAACGATGCTCAACGCATACTTTCGTTGATTAAGGAACAATCCATTCGCTCCATGTGCCACTTTGATCCCCAAAAAATATTTGAGTCTGCCCAAGTCTTTTATGCCGAAGCTTCTGTCAAGAAAGGTTTTGAAATCTGTACAAGCTTGCTTATTGTTCCCGACTACAATCATGTCATCAACGTATACAAGAACACCAATGAAAATCCCATCCTTATTATAGGTAAACAGTGAGTAGTCGGCCAGGGACTGTACAAAACCGTAGTTCCGCATTGACACGGTCAGCTTTGCGAACCAGTTCCGCGAGGCCTGCTTCAACCCGTAAATTGATTTTAAAAGTTTACATACTCTGTTTTCGCCTTTATTGCTGAAACCTTGTGGGATTTTCATGTACACTTCTTCGTCGAGGTCACCATGTAGGAAAGCGTTGTTCACATCTAATTGCTCAATGAACCATCCTTTAATGACGGCGACTGCTAACATGCACCGCACACTCGTCATCTTCGCCACCGGTGCATAAGTCTCATTGAAATCAATCCCCTCAACTTGGGTGAATCCTTGGGCTACAAGCCTCGCTTTGTATCGCTCCACTTCTCCATTGGCTCGGTATTTAATTTTATACACCCACCGACATCCTATTGCTCGCTTTCCCGCGGGCCATGGAACTAATTTCCAAGTCTCATTCTTTTCCAACGCATCGATTTCTTTTCGCATCGCCTCTTGCCATAGGTGATTTCTCGCTGCCTCATGATAGTGATTGGGTTCTCTGTTTTCATCAATTTTGGCTAAGAAAGCTCGATGTGTTAGTGAAAAACAATTAGTAACAACATAATTCGATATTGGATACCGCGTACCTGACTTTGAGGACTTGGCTTGCACGTGGTGAACATCGGAGTCGGGGTTAATTATTCTCGTGGACTTACAATAATAATCCTTTTTCCAAGCCGGCTCAAACTTTTCTCGTGCTCCTCGACCAAGCCTGTCACTGTCCTGCACTTCATTCTGTTCACGTTGTTCCGTCTCAATTGTTTCACCAATTTCCAGATTGTTTCCAATTGTTGGCTCATCAATATGGGAATTATTGTCTAGGCTTGTTTCAACATTCTCTGCTGAACTATCATGTGATTGGTCAGAGTCATCACTCCCCCTTTGTATATGGGGTACCTCGTCATAAGTATGATGAATAAGCATATTGTCTATCCCTGGTTGATTGTCTAAGGCACTTGTATTCCCATGTTCTAAATTTAAGTCGCCAGTGGATACCAAATACGGGAAAGTGTGTTCATAAAAAATGACATCACGGGACACAAAGACTCGTTTCTCTTTCAAATCATACACCTTCCATCCCTTCTTGCTATGTGGATACCCAATGAAGATACATCGCTTACCCCGTTCCCCAAATTTGTCTCGTGACTTGTCTTTGTTGTGGACATAACATAAGCATCCTAGGACTTTTAAGTCATCGAATTTGGGTTTTTTACGGTATAAAATCTCAAATGGTGTTTTCCCGTCTAGCAAAGGTGTAGGTGTTCTGTTAATTAAATATGCCGCCGTCAATACACACTCCCCCCAAAAATGAATTGGTAATCCTCCTTGGAATAATAATGCTCTAGCTTTCTCAAGAATGTGACGGTGTTTTCTCTCTACTCGGCCATTTTGTTGTGGTGTATCTACGTTACTAGTTTGAAACAAAATCCCATTTTCTCGACAATATGACTGCATTGGTCCAGATAGTAATTCCGTACCATTGTCGCTTTGAATTATTTTGACACTAGTATCGAATTGAGTTTTAACCATTTGACAAAAGGTTTGCATTAAATCACTTGCCTCACTTTTTTCTTTCATGAGATATATCCGTACACCCCGACTATGGTCGTCTACTATAGTCAAGAAATAATGAGCTCGGGTCAAACTAGCAGTCCGATATTTTCCCCAAATGTCACAATGAATCAAACCAAACAAATTACCACATCTTTTATTATTAAGCTTAAACGGAGTACGAGATTGTTTTGCCCTACAACATGAATCACAAACCTCGTCTGTAGTCCAATTCAAATTGCAACCAACTAAATCAAAAAAAGATTAAAAATACGCTGAGACGGATGTCCGAGTCTCTTGTGCCACAACCGTCCTTCCTTGCTGACTATGGCCTTAGCAACCAAATCTTGCTTGTTCGGTTGATAATAATATACCCCTTGTCGATGTTCACCCCGTCCAATCGCCATCCTCGTAATCTGGTCCTGTATTTCACAATAATCAGAATAAAATGTTATCACACAATTGTTTTCACGAATTAACTGTTGAACGGAAATGAGATCACAAGTTAATGAAGGCACATATAGGACATCTTTTAAAACAAAGCCATCCTTTAATTTGATTTCTCCATGTACAGTAGCTTCGACCTGCCTCCCATCGGGTAAGCTTACTGTCGACATGCCTGCAATCCACACATTCTCCAAACAATCCCGTCTTCCCGTCATATGATGGGAAGCACCACTGTCTAACATCCACTCGATATTAAGGGTTAATCTCATACCTTGGAGTTTATCGTTACCATCTGCGCTTGGTGTCAACATACTACGCAGCCTGATTATTTCCTCATCCGTGAAGGGAAGATTGTTTCTGGACTGGTCAGCGTCTTTCGTCCCTGAGCTGCTCCCCATGGCATTAGCCTGATAGCTGTTCTGATTACGGCCTCTGCCTCGTCCGCGTGAAGTACCACGACTGCCTCTTCTTCCTCTCCCCCTTTCACGAGCCTTAACCACTTCGTACCCATGTTTGTCATAACAACTATCCTCCGTATGATAGTATTTCTTACAAAAGGTGCACTGAGGGGGTGGTGTTTCTCCTTCCTCGTGTTCTGGTTTGTTGTATGCACCACGACCCATTCCGCCTCCATAGCTCCTGACTGCCATAGCTGCATCCTCGCGTTCCTCCTTCACTTTGGTGACGGAGTTGTGTTGCTCCTCCCTCAGAATTAAAGCATAAGCACGGGTTAAGGTGGTAATCGGATCTTCCATCAACAGGTTTGTTCGCACATTCCCATACAGTTTAGTATCCAAACCCATTAAAAACTGATGAACTTTTTCCTCTTCACGCTCCTTTGCTATTGTTGCAGCGGCTCCACAGGTGCAAGATTTAATTTTGCTATAATTTGCTAGCTCCCCCCAAATCGTCTTTAGGCGCGTGTAGTATTCAACCACGGAGTCTCGTCCTTGTTTGCACTCATTTAATTCACCTTTTAATTGGTGAACCCTTGGTGCATTCCCCGCCGAATACCTATCACGCAATTCATCCCAAATGTCAGCGATTGATTGGGAGAACGTAATACTTGCGTGCAACTTCGGATCTATCACGTTCCGAAGCCACGCCTTTAACATGGCGTTGCATTGACGCCAGGCTGTCAACTCTATATTTTCCTCGTCTTCTTCAGGACCATCCGGCTTCTTAATCCTGCCCTCAATGAATGCTAATTTGTTCTTCGCATCAAGACCGTTTTTGACGGCATCTGCCCACATATCATAGTTGTTGACGTTAAAAATAATTTGCGTAACATTCAAGTTCGGATTATCCGAAGGATGAAGATAAAGGGGCGATGTTATGGGAATAGTCTTTGGACCACCCATCTTCCCTTTGAGTTTTACGTCATCACCAGTCATGATGAAATCAATGAATCTGTGAATTTTTTTTTGTTTAAAATTTTGTTTCAATGAACCTTGCTCTTGATACCATGAGAAATTCTAGACACAATTGAAAAGGGAGAATTTTTTATTGAATGGCAACAGCATACACGGTTGTTATATACAACTAGCAACACAATATTTTCTCCTACAAATTAGGTAACTAATTATGCACATTCCTAAATATACAAGGATATTATACGGCTAACAATATCAGAATAATATCATACAAAGATGTATGATATTATAATCTATTACAATCGGGTTGTGTGCGTGCATTTGGATTGTCCAAAGTACCCACTTGCTTGTTCATGTCCTACTCTTTTTCGTGATATACATCAATCAAAGGGTTGCATTCTGAATGATAGCTCCTTTAGCTTGCCAGTTGCTTGTAATTTGAATCGATCTTCAGTAAAATCCCAAAACTTTTCTTATCTAGAATTGGGAAATGGCAGGTCTTATTTTTCTATTGCATTTTTAAATCCTGATAAATATGTAATAAAACTGTCTACTTGTCAGGACAACTGTTCTATCGACTGTTCTTGTTTGGGAATTTGGTACAAAAACTCGTCAGGTTTGTGTTATTTGATTCGAAACCAGTTGAGTTCGATTTCGTCAAGTAATTCTGGTAGAAGTAATGGAATTGGTTATATTAAAACTCAAGTAGCAAAATAACCAGCAGCAGCCGATGCCGCTACAGCCGATGCCGCTACCGCCTCAGCAAAATCAGCTTCAGGGAGGTGGAGCGTTGGATTCGTCGGGGAAAGGGAGGGGGGGGGGGGGGTGTTGGAACTAATTACTGAAATCCGAAGCAGTAATTAATAAATGCGGAAAAACAGTAGCAAAAAAAAACAAGATCAGAATTAGAGATACCAAACGAGGAAAGGTAGTGACGCGGTGCGGAACCGCTGCCTTAAAAAACTATTTCTCCGGTGCGACCGAGGTGGCGATCAGCGACGACCGGTAGTCCCCAAGGATTACACTACTGCTGCCTCACAAACTCGCCCACTCGAGTTTGCAAGACCTGGAACGATTTTACTTAACCCAGAAATGTTTTGAGAGACAGACGATAGAGAAGGAAGAGAGTATTGATTTTGTTGATGATTATTGTGGCAGTGAGAGCCGCTATTTATAATCGCAAGGGCCGTAAACCGACTCGGCAAAAAACAGAGTCAAGGCCGGTAGTGGGGAGAAATAATCTCACCCACTAACAATCATTGATGATCGATCGATTCAACGATGAATCGGACAAAGCGCACACAACCAAAAACAAACTCGGGTCCAAAAAGATAGGCCAAGCCCGCCGCAGGCGATTGCCAAATCCCAAATCCCGAATCACGAATCACGAATCCGGATCCGGGCCGGGCCGGGCTCGGGCACGGGCACGCGCGCGCGCGCGTGTGCGAGCTGAATTAAGCACCTCGCAAAGTCTCTACAAAAGACTCCCCATGACCACTAGTGATAAGGTAAGGGAAGGGGTGTTATATAAACCCATAAAACACCCACTTCCTCACCAATGTGGGACAAATGGAAACTAAGAGAAAAAACTCTCAAAGCCTCTATTTCCAACAGGGGGGAAGACCACTTGGTTCCGTTAATAAGAAGCAGCAGCAACAGCAGGAGCAACTGTGTGATTCTCTTGGTATAATTTCATTTTTGTTTCGAATTTTTTGGTGATTTTTTTTTTATGTTTATAGTCTGTTTGAGATGATATTGTTATTGGTAGTAGAATTTCTTATCTGATGATCAGCAAAAATTAACCGAAAAAAGAAAATGGAGGAAGCTTCGTATGAATATCATGATTCATGATTCATGAGTCATGACCCTTTTCCGTAGAAATAATAGTGAAAAAATTTGACAATGTGCTGGTGTAAGATCGCTCCACACAAATTAGAATTTGTGTCTGAAACCTACCGCGTGTTATGAAGCAGAATAGCAGATCACTAATACGACGATTGGCAGCCGGACAGTGCACCACAGTATGACCCATTTGATGGTCTAAGCTGCTAATTTTCCGGGTCTGCACTTTTCATAGAATGAGGAGCAGTGGGCCTGAGACAATGATAAAGACCACATACTTTGCTCATATAATGGAGTATTCAACCGGAATAGAAAGGCGCTTTCATGAACTATCTGCAATTTCATGTCATTTATTTCACTACACAAAAATAATCAGAGAAGGGTATTCACAGAACGGTTTACTGGAAACAACTTGAGACGGATTTTCCAGTAGCGAATGTATAAAAAATTAGCAGCCCAGTAACTTGAAATGTACCCAGCTAGAAGGAGATTCTCTCCTTGCTTACGGAGTAGCTATTTTACTAGTGCACATCAACAGCAGGAGCAGCTGTGTGATTCCGGAATTGGTGCACGAGACGGAGCAGGAGACAGTGTGATGGTCTGCAATTGTGTCGAGGTGGGTTGTTTCTTTGTGGTTTCATGGAAGCAGGAGATATGGCGTTGATGGCTAAGAAAATTAAAGAAGTGTGAGAATAACAATGGGATACATTAGAATAATGAGAAAATTAAAGTGTGAGAATAACATCACAATAATAGTAAATAATATCAGAGTAACACCACAATAACATAAGAATAATACTACAATAACATTGTAAGTTAAAAATAAAAGCATTGATGTTTGAATATATGTTAATCATAATTGTTGTTAGGTCCGTCACGAAAATGGAGCTAAAATAGATTCATTGGATAAGAACAAGAACATTGCCATTCACAATGCAGCTGGATATGGCAGGAAAGAATGTGCCCTTCCAAATATTGATTGAAAAAATGAGTATATGGATGGTGTTAGACTGTTGGTTGTACAATAACATCAAAGTAACACCATAATAACATAAGAATAACACTACAATGACAACGTAATAAAACTACAATAACACTACAATAATACCAAAATAACACTACAATAACACAATAATATCTTATTTAATTAGTGATGATGATGAATATTGACTCCAACAACTTGGAAATTAGCTAATATTTCTTTTTTGGTTGTTGAATGCTGATTAAGAGCATCTCTCTCAGAAACTGAAATTCTAATTTCCACAATTAATCCACTTGCAGATGGGTTGGTACTATACTTGATGCCCTGAAGGTGCATAATAATCTCCAAAAGGTTCTGAAATGGTTCTAATGCAACTTCTTGCTGGCAAGTTTGTTTTCAAAGCTCTTTGAATTTTGTGTGTATCTGAAGTCGTGACAACGGTATTTCGTGAGGAGGTATATGGGACTTACTTGGTGTCTTTTGTCATTTATTGGGCAGGAATAATATCACAATAACACACGGTAAAAAAAAGAGTAAAAAAATCAAAGTAGTAAAAAAAATCAAAGTGACACCGGAATAACATCACAATAACAGCAGAATAACAGTAGAATAACAGCACAATAACACGTGGTAAAGAAGGAAAAAAATCAAAGTCGTAAAAAAATTCAAAGTGACAGCAGAATAACATCACATTAACAGCGGAATAACAATAACAGCACAATAACATGTGGTAAACAAAAGAGAAAAAAAAAATCTAAGTCGTAAAAAAATCCAAAGTAAAAAAAAGCACAATAACAACATAATAACACGAGGTGAAAAAATAAGAGTAAAAAAAATTTCAAGTAAAAAAAATCTGGTACAAAAAGAAAACGAAAAAAAGGTAACATAATGAGAAAATTAGAGAAAAACATAAGAGAAAAAAAAATCAAAGTTGTAAAAAAAAGCATAATAACAAGAGGTCAAAAAAAGAAATTGTTCCGGGTGTAATTCCAGAGCAGTTATTTGTTACCACCCGTGCTTGTAGAATGTCGTCTTTGGTTGAATCCTCCTCGCGGTCTCCTGAAACGATGAACAAACTGAGGGCTCGGCTTTGGACCGAGCGAACTCACTCCGACGCTCAAGTCAGTAAACTTAAAGAGAGAAGTTGTTGTTACTTGGCGAAGTATATATTGTAGAGAGATAAGGAAGATATTACCAGATGAATAGTGATTCTTAGGTTAAATTGTGGATCCTCTCCTCAATTGGAGTTGAGGAGTATTTATAGACTTTCACCTTTTGTCACGTAGTGGCCAAGTGGCCAAGTGGCTAGCAGGTGGAAAGACTGATCTATCCTCGGCCGAGGGACCCATGGCAGGCCGGCGGGCCCTGTTGACTCGCCGCCGAGGGGTCTTGGATATGAGTTCGCGGATATGTGCCCCGGCTGGGTAGTTGTCCTAGCCGAGGCACAAGAGACAGACCGACAGGCGGCGTCGGTTAGGCTGTCTAAGTCGTTGACTTGCTTGTGGATATCTTTGACCTTGCTCAATGTGTTGACTCGGTCAGCGGGTGCAGAATATGCCCCATCAATTTGCCCCCAGCGTAGTCTATGCCGTGGTATGGGCTCCGATGTGTGTTGAGCGTATATTCTGCGTAAGACAAAATTTTACTCGCCCGCTTCTTCTACCTCGGCTTGGTTCTGCTTAGGCCGTACCATATCCCCCCTCCACATGGATGTGTAAAGGGCATCCGATGTGGAAAAGAAAGTGACGCTAGCCGAGACCAGGGTTGAGAGTGCCGGTTGTTTTTGATTGCCCCCGGCCGGTGCTACCTAGCTTGGTTGATCATGTGGCCGGCGGAGAACAGACGCTTAGGAATTTGTTGAGGAAGATGAGTAGGCAGAGAGATATGAAGGGGCGTGTTGAAGACGCTTGGTCACTGTTGCATTGATTGACGTTCAACTGTTGCAACGATTGACATTCCGTGGTTGCATGTCTGACACGTGTCTGTTCGCTGATTGGCTGACGTTTCATGGGTTGTGCCCTGATTGGTCCTTCATCATGGGCTTTCCCCTATAAATAGGGCAGTTAGTCCTTGAAATTTGCCACCAATTTCATTCTCTCTAAAATTTTCTTCTCTCTAAACATTCAAGGGCTTCTTTCTCTTCTAATCTTCAGAGTCGTTGCTTCGGCTAGTGCTTTTCTTCAAGGTAAACAAAAATTTTTCTTAATCTTTTATTTTGTTAAGTAATTGTTGCTACCATGTCTTCTGCCGATGCCGGACCTAGTAACCGTGCGCCGGGGGGTTCCCCGTCGCGTCTTGATGAAGAGGAGGCACTGGCCGCCGTCCCGCTAAGGTCCGGGGGTCCTAGGTCTCCTTCTCCCGAAGTTGACCCGAAAGTTTTGGAGGGTTGGGAGGATGATGACGAAGCTGATGAAGACTTTGATGATGACGGTGAGGAAAGGATTCCTCCTGGTGATGAGAGGCCGCATCTCCTGGATCACGGCGAGGCCCGCATGATCGGCCTTGACCGTGCTGGACCAATAAATTTGCCGATTGTTCGGTGGAACTCTTTTCGAGGGTCATTTCTCCTTTGGTGAGGGGTACAAAATTGTCATCCCCGAGGAGGGTCGGGCGGTCTGTTGCCCTCCCCGGTCATATCGGCGTATATATCGAGCACCGGAGTATGGGCTCCGGTTTCCTTTGAATGAGTACGTCACGGCCATCATCAAAGCTATGAACGTCGCCGAGGCTCAACCGCATCCGTTGGCCATTAGAACGATAGTTGGCTTCGTGTGGCTCTGTCTCTTTAAGGGGAGGCCTCTACGATTAACTTATTCCGCCGGCTTCATCATCTTCGGCCATCGACCCCGGTAAAGTGGGGTGGTACAGCGTGCGAGATGGAGTCGGGCTCGTTTCCGTTGATAAGCTTTCCTCCTGCAAGGACCGGAAAGAGCGGTGGGTGTACGTTAAGGTGCTTGGATGACTATCCACGCCCGGTCCTTCCAAAGACCAAGTCAACTTGCGGTGCGAGAGTAAGGGGGACCGTGAAAATGGGTCTCCGGAGTAAGCTCAAGATGGACGCCGGTGGGATTCCTCTTAATGCGGATGAGGAGCGAAGCGATGCGGTGTTTGATCTTTGAGAAGGGATGGGTGCCCCAGACTCGGATTATTCTTCGAGGATGAGCCGCTTGCCGCGTCGGCCTCATACCGGCCCTCAACCAGGGTGAGTAGGGTCGGTGTGAGGCCCCTCTTTGTTATGCTCCTGTTTTTAGAGCTTTGTTTTACTTCTTTTATGTAACTCTTGTCTGTTTCTTGCACCGGTTTGGCCATGATCTCATCCGAGGGGACCTTGAAGACGTTAGGGCTTGATAAGGACGGGAAGGTCGTTCAGCGGCGTCCTCAGGCTGACGCGCATGATCGTAGACTGGCTCCCAACGAACTCATGGACAAGCAGCTGAAGGCACTGGATCCGGCGGTGGCTCAAGCACGGGTTCTCGGAGGCGTGCCGAAGAGAAAACCAAAGGCAGCGTCCAGGTCGGCGACGGCGTCGATCCCAACTCCCTCTTCAACCCCAACGGTCCAGAAGGAGCATGTGGAGGTCGTCGATGTTACCGCGGAGGTGGTGACTGTTGCGAAGGGCCCTCCTCCTCCAAGGAAGAGAAAGGAACCACTGCCGGCTTCTACCATTGCCGGGGGAAAGAATGATTCACCCGGTCCTTCATCTAAGAAGGTCCAGACTGGTACGGACCTAACCTGTGGTTCAGACTTAGCTGGTTCATTATGCATTCCCGATGACAGACTCTCTGATGTGTCAATGAATGTTGACATGGATGCGCTGTGTGAATTTTTTGTAGATCCGCCGTCGGCAGCCGTCGTTCTCACTGATCGACAACTAGAGAAGCAGCCTGAGAAGGCGGGTGATAGAAATGTCACCGTTGACTCCTTACTCCAGAAGGTTCCCCCCGCCGAGCTTGTGGCAGAGGGTACGAGAATATACAAGAGGCTGGCGAAATGGACTCAACTAGCCGGCTCCCACATTATGGAGCAAGAAAAGGCTATGGCCCAAGCTGGGCCATTGATCGAACGGCTTAATCTTGATCTTTCCGCTGCAAAGGGGGAAGCCGGGAAGGCTAAGCTTGACCTCCTTGCTGCACGAAAGCGTGTGGAGGAAGCTGAGAAGCTGTTATTGGCCGAGAGGGGCAAAGTTGAGGCTGCTGATGCCAACGCTGCCAAGTTGCTGGAGGAGCGGGACAAGTATAAGGGCGGTTACGACGTCGTTGTTGCCAAGAGGGAAGAATGGAGGGAAATGTATTTGGCTCAGTCGGAGGCGCATAGGGACACAAGGGCTGTACTTGCCCAAAGGGAGAAAGATATTGAGATGCTTCAAACTGAGATCATCCCTAACATGTGCGCTCAATTCCGGGATCAGGCCGAGGAAGCGACCAGGGAGGCAATCAAGAAGCTCATCCCTGAAGGCTCCTTCCCGTGGGAAAAATTTGAGCAGCTACTGGATGAGATGGCCGATGCTGCGGAAAAAGCGGCTGCGGAAAAGGCGGAGGCGGCGAAGGCGGCTCAGATAGCCGAGGCCAAGGCGGCCTACGATGCAAAGGTAAAGGAGGCCAAAGAGGAGGCTGAGAGGCTAAAGGCACGTGAAAATGACGAGCTTTCCTCTGGGCCGGCCACCGAAGATGATCTTTCTTTCTGCCGATGGTGGGCGGAACAAGCGTAGGGAGACGGCGGTCGTCACCAGACTCACCCGGCGTCTCGGATAGCTTTAGCTGTTTGGGGGCCAACTATTGAGCCTTTCCTCCCTGCCATCTTTTGGCGCTTCAAATGTCATGTCTGTAACCTTTTGCTTTTCTTTTCCTTGTTTTTGTAAAACTTTGGTAGGTTGCGTTTTGGCTTATCCCTATGGGGACTACTAGTCGTCTCGTATCCTTCTCATTTGTAAACTGTTATCATTTTTAATAAGAGTTTGCTTATTTTGCCTCTGGCTTGGCCGAGGTCTTCTCTTGTCTTCTTGCGTTATTAATTGAGCGCTTTTTTCATTTTTACCTTCGGCTTGGCCGAGGTAGCTAGAATGCGTATCTCAACTGCGTTTAACGTCTTTTTCTAGAACATGTTAGCATGTTGGTCGCTTCCTCTTTCACTCTCGGTCTAGCCGAGGCGTCGGAATTGCGCTTCCCAACCGCCGTTGTGAACATGTTAGCGTATCGACCGTTGTGTCCTCTGCCAGGCCTTCGATTGGCCGAGGCGACTAGAGGTTACGGCGCGACAGCGTATGTTAGCGTATCGACCGTTGTGTCCCCTGCCAGGCCTTCGGTGGGCCGAGGCGACTAGGGGTTACGGCGCGACAGCGTTCGTTAGCGTATCGACCGTTGTGTCCCCTGCCAGGCCTTCGGTGGGCCGAGGCGACTAGATGTTACGGCGCGACAGCGTATGTTAGCGTATCGACTGTTGTGTCCCCTGCCAGGCCTTCGGTGGGCCGAGGCGACTAGGGGTTACGGCGCGATAGCGTTCATTAGCGTATCAACCGTTGTGTCCCCTGCCAGGCCTTCGGTGGGCCGAGGCGACTAGAGGTTACGGCGCGACAGCGTATGTCAACGTATCGACCGTTGTGTCCCCTGCCAGGCCTTCGGTGGGCCGAGGCGACTAGGGGTTACGGCGCGACAGCGTTCGTTAGCGTATCGACCGTTGTGTCCCCTGCCAGGCCTTCGGTGGGCCGAGGCGACTAGGCGTCTACTTCTTGGGGTGACTGCCCGTCTTGGGCCGTGGCGTCTACCTCGATATGACTGCGGAGGGGATAAACACTTTGATGGAAAAATTGGGTGATTCTTCATTAGATGTAAACATGCGTTGGGGTGCCAACAATTGTTTTGGACACCTCCGCCGCTACACAAAGTATTTCCTGAGATTGTCAGTGTTCCAATGGCTCATCAAAGGCACACCCTCCATGTCGGTCAGCCGATATGTACCCGGCCTCATTTCTTCAACCACTTTGTAGGGACCCTCCCAGTTGGCCGTTAGTTTACCATGAATGTTTCCTTTGTTGGTGGCGGCCGACTTTCTTAGAACTAGATCCCCTACTTTCAAATCCCTTTTGTTGACTCTCCGGTTGTAAGCTCTTCTCATTCGGTTTTGGTATACTGCCAAGTTGAGGCGTGCTGTATCTCGGCTTTCTTCGACCAGGTCTAGGGAGGTTCTTAAGCCTTCCTCATTTTCAACCGGGTTAAAGGTGGCCGTTCTGAATGTCGGCACCGTTGCTTCAACTGGCAGGACTGCTTCGGACCCGTAGACTAAGTGGAATGGACTGTACCCCGTCGCTTCTTTGTCCGTGGTTCACAGGGACCACAGGACGCCGGGTAGTTCATCGGCCCATCTTCCCTTTAGGTCTTCAACTGTTTTCTTCAAGCCGTTGAGGATTGTTTTATTAGGCGCCTCACTTTGTCCATTGCTCGTGGGTGGCGGACGGAGGAGTATGCAAATTTGATACCAAGTTCCTCCAACTGACTCATTATTGTGTCACTCCAAAACTCTCGGCCGTGGTTGAATACCATGACTTGGGGTAACCCAAAACGAGTTATGACATTTTCCCATTACCTTTCTTACGGCCGCCGTCGTCTTCGCAGTCTTCGCTACGCCTTCAACCCATTTGGTGAAGTAGTCAACGGCGACAATCAAGAACTTTCTTCCGCCGGATGCCATTGGAAATGGCCCTAGTAGATCCATCCCCCACTGTGCAAAAGGAAGGGGACTAAGTACTGGCTGCAGGTCTCGGGATGGCGCATGTATCACCGGAGCATGCATTTGACAGTTGTTTCACTTTTTGGTTTTGGCTCTAGAATCCGCAAGCATGGTGGGCCAGAAATAGCCGGCTCGGAGAGCTTTGTGGGCTAGTGTTCTTGCCCCCATGTGATGGCCGCAGATGCCTTCGTGAATTTCTGTCAGTATTAGCTCCGCGTCGGCTGGGCCGACACATTTCAAGAGTGGCCTCGTCACGGACCTCCTTTACAATTCCCCTTCAAACACCAAGTACCTTCTTTGCGATCCTCTTTATCTTCATGAGAGACTGCGGTCCTCCGGTAATTCAATTGTCAATTTGTATTTCATTATCGGAGTCATCCACGTCGTCTCGGTCTCTATGTTACCCACCATGCCGACGGCCCGGTAATGCTCTTGGCATTCCCGATGTCCACCAAAGACGTTCGGTGACATTCTTGATGGTTGAACTGGCAAGCTTCGAGAGAGCGTCGGCTCGGTTGTTCTCAGACCTGGGAATGCATTGTATCTGAAAAGATTTCAACTTTGAGGTGTCAGCTTTTATCCTTTCCAGGTATCTTACCATTCCGTCGTCTCGAGTCTCGTACTCTCCTCTGATTTGATTAGCCACTAAAAGTGAATCTGTTTTCAAAATGATGTGCTCCGCCCCGGCAGCTCTAGCTAGCTCGACTCCGGTTATCACCGCCTCGTATTCGGATTCGTTGTTTGAGGCCGTGAAGATAAATTTCAAGGCGTACTCAAACTCGTCCCCGTTTGGGCTGATGATAAGTATGCCGCTCTGAGTGTTCGTCGTGGAGGACCCGTCGGTGTATACCTCCCATACTCCGGGGTTTTGCTCTTCTTGGTATGTGCACTCGGCCAGAAATCGCGGTGCGTCCCTTTATCGAGGGCCTCGGCTTTTTGCTGAATGCCGAAGCCGGATAGCTCTCACCGCCCATTTGATGAGTCTGCCGGATTGCTCAAATTTTTCCAATGCTTTCTCCAATGGCCGGTCGGTTAAAAACCGTCACGGGATGTGCGTCGAAGTAGGGTTTCGTTTCCTTGCGGCGACGACAACGAAAGAAAGGCTTTTTCAATCAGCGGGTAATTTCTCTCGGCGGGCAACAACGTATGGCTGACAAAGTAGATTGGGTGTTGCTGCTTGTCCTCTTCTCTCGACGATTCTGAATCGACCGTGGCCGAGGTAACTGCTTATGTGCAGATATAGCGTCTCCCCAAAGATCGGCCGGACGGGGTTGGGAGAGTCGAAGATGAGCTTTCAGTTCCTTGAAAGTCGTGCTCGCTCCTCCCCCGGTGAAGTCTTTATTCCCCTTCAACACCTTGAAGAATGGGGTGCTCTTGTCGGCTGACCGAGAGATGAAACGGGCTAGAGCCGCCATCCTCCCGGTCAACATACATCATAACCTCTTTTCGATTCCTCGGCTCCGGCAGGTCTAGGATTGCTTGGACTTTCTCTGGATTGGCATCAATTCCCCTGGCGCCGACAAGTACGCCGAGGAACTTACCCGCCCGACACCGAAGTTGCATTTCATTGGGTTGAGCTTCATCTTGTATTTCCTTAGTGAACAAAATGTCTCGTGTAAATCGGCTAAGTGCTTTATCGGACTTGCTTTTTACAATAGCATCGTCGACGTAAGCCTCAATGTTCCGCCCTTTTTGATTTTGGAACACTTTGTCCACCAGTCTTGTGTAAGTTGCAGCGGCGTTCTTCAAACCAAACGGCATCATTTTGTACATGTATGTGCCGTTAGCAGTGATGATGAATGCGCATTTAGGCATGTCTTCCTCGGCCATGAATACCTGATGATACCCTGAGAAGGCGTCCAGCAGGCTCAGCATAGTGTACCCTGCCGTCGCGTCAATTAAACTATCTATTCGAGGCAAGGGATAGCAATCTTTGGGGCATGCTTTATTAAGATTGGTAAAATCTACACACATCCTCCACGCCCCCGACGACTTCCTCACCATTACGACATTAGCTAACCACTCAGGATAAGTACAAGGCATGATGAAGCCCGCCGCCAGTAATTTATCTACCTCGGCTTTGATGGCCTCATCCTTCTCGGCTGAGGAGTTCCTCATCCTTTGCTTGACAGGGCGAGCGGTGGGGAGTACGTTCAGCTTGTGAACAATTACCTCCCGGCTCACGCCCGGCATCTCGGCCGCTGAGTAGGCGAAGATGTCTTTGTTCTTCCTCGGCAGTCTAAGAGAGCGGCCACGAATTTTGGCTCCCAGACGACACCGATAGTCACGGTGCGCCCTGGGTCAATTTCCACCTCTTCAGTCTCGGCTCCCTCGACCATGCCGACAGTTGAATCCACGAGGTTGCCCTCCTGTTGTAAGGATGGGCTCTTCCCCTTCTCTGACTTTTTTGCCACTTTGAGGGACTGCATGTTGCATCCTCTGGCAGATATCTGGACGTTGACCACCTCGTCCTTCTCGTCCTTGGAGACGAGCTTATGCGCTTCCCCCCGGTCCGAGACATACACCAGTGTCAGGGCCCGGATGGACATCACTGCGTCGGCCTCGCTCAGAGTGACTCGGCCTATGAGAACGTTGTAGGAGGACGAGCCGTCAATGACCACGAACTCAGCTAGGACATTCTTAGCCGCATTCCCCTCGCCGAACATCACTGGCAGTCTGATTGACCCCAGGGGTACCAGGCCGGCCCCGGAGAAACTGTATAGCGGATTGGTGTAGGGGCTCAAGTTTTCAACCTTCAGACCGAGGTTGAGAAAGCACTCCCTGAACATGATGTTCGTGTAGGCGCTGTGTCAATCGTGCACCTCTTGACCGTGTGGTTGGATATGTCCAAGTGGACTACGAGCGGGTCGCTGTGAGGGGCGATGACTCCCTCGTAGTCCTTCTTTCCAATAGTCATGTCGGGGATGTTGGAAGCAGGGATCGCTGTTTTGGGCACAAAGTTGATGGCCTGATACAGCTCGTTCAGGTGCCGTTTGTGCTCATGAGCGGACCCACCGTTCTCGTTGCCCTCGATGACAACATGGATTACTCCTATCCGTTCAAAGACGGATTTCTTATTCGAGCCGCCGGCATTAGTCTTTTGGCCTTTGGCGACATATTTGTCGAGGCTCCCCTTCCGGATCAGCTCTTCGATGGCATTCTTCGATGCGATCGATTAAGTTGTCGATTAAGTGGCAGCCCATGGTACTCACGATGACTTGGCTCGTGTCACCGTCACTCCTCGGCCGGGAGGCCTTTCCCACTTATGACCCTCGTTCTTGCTCGGGCGAAGACCTCGGCAGCAGACACAACCACGGGGTGTGATCATTGTACCGCTTCCGGTAGTACGTTTCCGAACTCCCCGCGCCCACCGAGTTACGTTTCTGGCGGACTGTCGACCGTGACCTATTATTGTCACGGCGTCTTTCATCCGGGTTGTCCTCCCGGCGGCTCTTACTCTCTGAGTGCCCGGCCTCGTCGGGGCCTACCCAGGTTTTGTGGTAGTCCTCCACCTTAATGGCTTGATCGGCCATCTTCCCCTGGCGAGTCTAGGTTCGAGCCGCCGCACTTGATGAGCTCATTTTTTAAGTCTCCTCTCGGGAGGCCTTTCATCGATCTGCGAAAGCCGCCATTCATTGTTCACTCGCGAATCTGCTGAACCTTGGCGTCGAACCTCTTCACATAACCGGAGACTCGCCTCCCTCCCGCACGATAGTCGGGAGGTCCGATGTCTCGACGGCCCTCCTCTTGTTGCAAGAATATTGGGCTAAAAATATGTCCTTTAGGTCGGCGTAACAGTATATCGACCCATCGGGTAGCCCCTTGTACCAACTTTGTGCCATCCCCTGCAGAGTCGTAGGGAAAACTCGGCACCAAACCTCATCAGGCTGCTCCCACACCGACATGTGAGACTCGAAAGCCTCGGCGTGGTCGGTTGGGTCGCCTTCTCCTTTGTAAGATATGGATGGCAACTTTAGCTTGGGCGGCACCGGGACCTCTAGGACGTAGGCGCCGAGGGGTGTCGACCACGTGTTGAACGACACGCGGCGATCGGCTCCTCGCATCCCTAGCCCGGCTCCTCTCCCCGTGGCGGGAAGGGCTTCTTCTCCGACTCGGTGAGTCGGGCTTCTTCTCCGACTCGGTGAGTCGGACTACTTCTCCGACTCGGTGAGCCGGACTTCTTTCACTTCTCCGGGCAGCCTCGTCGCTTGCCGCGGCGACACCGTCCTCCCGCGATGCAGGGAAGGACTCAAGTCTACCACTAGCACTGGGGCTCCCCGGCGTCTTGACAGGCCAGCTTCCTCCAAAGGCTCCGTTCAAGTCTCTTGGAGTCACATTCTGGCCTGGTCTCTGGGACGGGTTCCGCCGCTCTTGTCGGTGTGACAGTGTGAGCCGGCGTTCTACCAATTAGGTCCGTAGCTTGATTTCTTTGCATCAACCACATGTCCCATGATGGTGACCTCACGTCGTGAGGGCGCGTATCTGGTATTATTGGCATCCCGTACTCCGGTTGAATTACCCGGCCGGTGGAGGGCTGCGCAACTCCAGAATTGTGGACGGTATCATCTTGGTAGAACTCGGTCTCGTCAGTCACGAATACCTCTTGTTGTTTTGACATCTTCTTAGCTTTTTGGGTGGGTTTTTGTTGTGTTTTTTTTTGTTTGGGAATGAATGTGACTAGCTTCTAGTATCACTCCCCACGGCGGCGCCAATTGTTCCGGTGTAATTCCGAGCGATTATTTGTTACCACCCGTGCTTGTAGAATGACGTCTTTGGTTGAATCCTCCTCGCGGTCTCCTGAAACGATGAACAAACTGAGGGCTCGGCTTTGGACCGAGCGAACTCACTCCGACGCTCAAGTCAGTAAACTTAAAGAGAGAAGTTGTTGTTACTTGGCGAAGTATATATTGTAGAGAGATAAGGAAGATATTACCAGATGAATAGTGATTCTTAGGTTAAATTGTGGATCCTCTCCTCAATGGGAGTTGAGGAGTATTTATAGACTTTCACCTTTTGTCACGTAGTGGCCAAGTGGCCAAGTGGCCAAGTGGCTAGCAGGTGGAAAGACTGATCTATCCTCGGCCGAGGGACCCATGGCAGGCCGGCGGGCCCTGTTGACTCGCCGCCGAGGGGTCTTGGATATGAGTTCGCGGATATGTGCCCCTACTAGTTGTCCTAGCCGAGGCACAAGAGACACTGCAAACCGACAAAGCGCGTCGGTTAGGCTGTCTAAGTCGTTGACTTGCTTGTGGATATCTTTGACCTTGCTCAATGTGTTGACTCGGTCAGCGGGTGCAGAATATGCCCCATCAGAAATAAAAAAAATTAAAATAAAAAAAAATCTGGTAATAAAAGAAAAAGAAAAAAGGTAACATAATGAGAAAATTAGAGAAAAACATAAGAGAAAAAAAAAATCAAAGTTGTAAAAAAAAGCGTAATAACACGAGGTAAAAAAAGGAGATAAAAAAAATTAAAGTAAAAAAAAGTAGCACTAGAAAAAAGAGAAAATAAGTAAATGACAATGATTTTATATAACAGGTAAGATTAGATCTTGGCCATCCATCTCTAATATAATCTAGTGGCTAAGATTTTCAAGCACAAACTCACAACTCACCAGAAGAAACAAAACTCACAAGAACCTATCTCTCTCTCTCTCTCTCTCTCTCTCTCTCTCTCTCTCTCTCTCTCTCTCTCTCTCTCTCTCTCTCTCTCTCTATATATATATATATATATATACATATATATATATATACATATATATATATATATACATATATATATATATATATATATATATATACACGTAACATCATTCAGTTTTACATAGTTGTTGTAGGTTAAAATAATTGGCAAAACGCATAACGGCTTGTCTCCGTTATGGGTTCATTTTGGTTAGCTGCATTATGTTTATAGAGATGGCGTTTTGTATTTATTTAAAAACTGGTTGTGCCTGTAACAATGAAAAAGCTAACTACATATTATAACTATGTCACTTGATGTTATATTACTGAATGACAAAGCTTTTATGCTAAGAGCACTAATAATTCATCGGTGATCAGCTACACCAACCACGAATTTCTTTTCATTAATGATTCAATTAATATAGTTGGACTTTTTTTTATCAACTTAATAATATATTTTTATAGATAATCCTAATGAAAGCCCTGTGCATCGTACGGGCTTTCCAACTAGTTAATAAGATCATGTGTACTACTTTGGTTCTATCCCTTCGACTTTCATTATGCTTGACGTAAATATTGCCTGTGGTGGACTAGCTATTGATGATGGGGTGTAAAACAGGACCAATAACCATATAAGTTTTTATATAGGTAACACGATTCTACTGATCCTATTATTATTATTATTATTATTATTATTATTATTATTATTATTATTATTATTATTATTATTATTATTATTATTATTATTATTATTATTATTATTATTATTATTATTATTATTATTATTATTATTATTATTATTATTATTATTATTATTATTATTATTATTATTATTATTATTATTATTATTATTATTATTATTATTATTATTATTATTATTATTATTACTATTATTATTACTATTATTATTATTATTATTATCATTAATATTATGATCATTATTATTCAATTATTATTATTATTATTATTATTATTATTATTATTATTGTTGTTGTTGTTGTTGTTGTTGTTGTTGTTGTTGTTGTTGTTGTTGTTGTTGTTGTTGTTGTTGTTGTTGTTGTTGTTGTTATTATTATTATTATTATTATTATTATTATTATTATTATTATTGTTGTTGTTGTTGTTGTTGTTGTTGTTGTTATTAATATTATTATTCTTGTTGTTATTATTCTTGTTGTTATTATTCTTGTTGTTATTCTTATTAATATTATTGTTGTAGTTATTGTTGTTGTTGTTGTTGTTGTTGTTGTTGTTGTTGTTGTTGTTGTTGTTGTTGTTGTTGTTGTTGTTGTTGTTGTTGTTGTTGTTGTTGTTGTTGTTGTTGTTGTTGTTGTTGTTGTTGTTGTTGTTGTTGTTGTTGTTGTTGTTGTTGTTGTTGTTGTTGTTGTTGTTGTTGTTGTTGTTGTTGTTGTTGTTGTTGTTGTTGTTGTTGTTGTTGTTGTTGTTGTTGTTGTTGTTGTTGTTGTTGTTGTTGTTGTTGTTGTTGTTATTATTCTTATTATTGTTCGCTGTTATATGTTTATGTGTTATTTATTTGCGTTATATATGCCCAAAAAATTGATTATTGACTTGTGCTCATTGAGGATGGTTTTGGAATCTGAGATAAAATTGGGTGTAGTAGACGATATAGGAGTGAATTGTTTGGTATATAATAGTGAGTTGGAAAAGATTATGGTGATTTCTTGTGGCTTTATAGCTTGTTCATGAGATTGTCGTTAGTTAGTTACATGGGTTTTGAGTTTTGCAGTAAGAGATCAATGCATGATCTACATTATAATATTGGATATTGTTGACCGGATCACTGAGCGGTGGTTGGATTATATCGAAAGTTGGCTTTTGTTTGGTATATTATATTTTAATCGTCTTTTCCTTTAACCTTGACTCGTGGGTGAGTAGCTTAGAGATTTACTCTAAGTGTTGAGCACGCTTCTTTGAACCTTTGACAATATCAATGTTGAAATTAAGATGGAATTTGGTTACTGATATTGAGTTATGAGTTATGGGGCTTTAAGCCGAGTTATTTTTACGGTGCATTGTGACCATGGTTATTGAGTTATTTGAGTTTGAAATCGATATTGATATGGAAGTATTGTTTCGCGCTCTTAACCGTCAATTTACTCACCCCATTGTCCTGGTCTTAGGGTAGTTGATTAGAATGCGATACTTGGTTACTTTTGGAGTATTATATTATAAGGCGGAGTAATGAGTGTGACGAGGTAATGAGCTGAAACTTGGTTAATTATGGAGGCGAGGAATGAGTACTGCATTAAAGGAATAGAACGGAGTTGGTTTGAGGTTTCTATTAGTTACCGGTGGAGTGTTTTTAGTATTCTATTTGTTTATTTTTCGTTTTACGTGTCTATGATTACA
This sequence comes from Silene latifolia, assembly GCF_048544455.1. Classification (NCBI taxonomy): domain Eukaryota; kingdom Viridiplantae; phylum Streptophyta; class Magnoliopsida; order Caryophyllales; family Caryophyllaceae; genus Silene; species Silene latifolia. Next base: position 245,655,287 of record NC_133538.1, on the reverse strand, counting down.
CGCCATGGCCAAAAACTATGCTGCTCATATTGAGTTATTATGTGTTACTCAGCTACCCGGCTGACGTGTTTTGTCCCTTCTGGGCTACTCATCATGGGGTAGTCCTTTCTGTCTTCTGGTTTTATTTTCAGATGAATTCCGCAACAGTTCAAAATGATTTACGAGTCAAGAGTTTTTATTTAAATAGCTTTGTAAAAGTGTTGTTTTAATTTTTATTTTATTTTGTAAAAGAGATTTGTAACAAGAGATGTTGTATATTAATTATAATATCCCTGTATTTTGGCAAGTTTTATATGTAAACGTTAGTTTTAATTTAGCCGAAAATCAGGGGTGTTACACTCAACGTGTTTGAAGTCATCATTCCTTATGTTTTATTTCATTTTTCTTTCTTTTCTTAAAACGGTTTTTACCATTTCAAATCATTTTTATGATAAACATCTTTAACCATTACCGAAACTGTGACACCCCCGGATTTCTATGAAAAGAAAATGCAAACTTTGCAGCGGAAAAAATGATGTTTTAAAAACTTTGATATTGAAAACCGCGGAGTCACTATACAAACCAAAAGTTGAATTTAAATAAAGCTTTTATACAAAATACAACTTAGCTAGGTGAGCGGGATCTTAATCCCTAAATAAAACTCAAATATAAAACTTATGTACCATTTTAAACTACAACGAGGGAGGTCGATCGTTGTGAGTATAACGCTCGCTAGCTCACACGTCTTCACCCCCAAGAAGCAACACGATCACATATCATTCATGTAAACATGAACGCCACACTCAGTGGGGGAGTAACTCAAGGTTCTCCCAACCACATTATATCAAAATGGTCATAACAAAAAACATATTTAAGCATAGGAAATATAACCAATTGACATAAGCACTATGACAAAAGAATTGTTTTCAATGCATGTGAAATCAACCATGAACAAAGGAATATGGGACATTCAAATGAGATAATCCGATCAATCCATCAAATGATAACACCACCTTAAGTCAATACAAACATTATGTGACATAGATGAACTAGAGGCCAACAATATGATACATATGAGTGAAAACCGTAGCCATTTACTTAAAAGTCATTTTAACATAAAATGAACGGGACGTGGCTACAAATATCACATGCATACCTATGGCTTGCATCTCACCATAAGTACGAATGGGATCATCACTCACATTGATCATATCGATACTAGGTGGCTTGCATCTCACCCCTAGTGCTCAATAGAACCAAACGACTCTTACCATCCAAATAATCCAAGACATAAACCACTCGGTAAAAGACATATGTAAAGCATCCAAAACTAAGCAACGCAAGACAAGACAAGACTCAATACTTTCGGTAAGCCGTCTATCATATCAGACGGTCCTAGTCTAAACCTGGCGCCAGATTCTCGGGATGAACAAATCCTGATTCGACAAACGATAAACATATCGCATCCGAGACCCGAAACATGCCCAACACAACTTGACCAAAAAAAGTGTAACCTCAAATTGGAAACATGGCTCACACAACCTGACCAAAGGTCCAAAATGAGGCGGATAAGCAAGTCTAGGCAAGCATAGCATAGAAAACGGACACTACAATCTCAAGTTGGAAACATGACCCACACAACCTGACCAAAGGCCAAAAATGAGACAGAAGAGAATGAGTTAACCAAACCTCGGCATAACGGCACTAGAGGGCGTAAAGACATGTCAAGCAAGAAAGTATAGCATAATGACATTTCCATGAGAAGACAACTTAACACAAATAGTCACTCAAGTTAAGTATTTTACACTTGAAACTTGATAAAGATTATATTCGACCATGAACAAGTAAAATCTCATATGTGAAGTATACAATACCATTTCATTCTTATATAACATGGATAAATATTATATTTCATATTTATATATTACTTGAGCTTAAAATGGAACAAGCGATAATAAATGAATTAAGTGATACGAAAAACGAGTCAAAACGTAAACAAACCAAACCCAAACCATTCATAAGCATTAGAACCAAGAGTAGAAGCATATGAAGTAAATCGTGCAAAACAACGTATAAAAATACGTAACTTAACAAAGTAGATAATCACTTGATAAGAAAACAACCTTAAAATAAATGTTGTCCACAATGAGCTGAAGCTCGAACTTTACAGCATTTAAAAAGACACTTCTCAAAAATTCTGTCAAAGATGAGCTTCGGCTCATTTGTGCCAGAATTTAAATATCACTCTGATAAGGGAGAAATTCAACAACCACACCACCATCTTTACCAAAGTTGCCCCAACATCATTGTTAGACACAAAATAGACCTCCAAGTTTCAATTTTACTAACAAAACAATAATCAACAACATACAACTCATATAAATTATCCCACTTTCATAAATAAGACTTAATAAGTTACACCCACATAAAGATTTCATATTTTCATTCAAAAGCTTAGATCTCAACATACCCACATACTAAATCACCATTTAAGCAATATTTCACAACAACAATACTACCAACTTCATCATTTACAATATTAATCCAACAAATAATCTCATGACATAATTAAACATGTCAACTAAGCATATGATTAAGACAGATTTTTCTCTAATTAACATATGTAAACAACCCATTTCATCCAATTGAACAAACATGTGACAAAAGACTAGAAATTCCTCAAACAACCATAAGACGGTTTCACACACCAATTTATCCAACAATAAACATGTTAAATATGTAAAGATTCATACTTTAACAAACACAAGAGTAAACTACAACATATAAACACATAAAATTGACATAATGTCGAGTAACCTATCACCGTTACCTTTTAGCACTCCAAAACGTCAAATAGCCATGCCCGAGTCCTCCAAGCTTATTCCCCAATAAAAACCCCAAGGAAAATAGTGAAAAGCTCTAACCCTAGAAAGATGGATTTGTAGAGAAACTTGGAAAGGTTGAAATTTTCTTACCTAGAAAGAAGGAGGGCGAGATAAGGAGAAGAATGGTGCGAAAATGGTTCCAATTGTTGAAGAATTGAGTGAGATATGATTAATCTAGGTTTGGTGAAAAATGTGTAACAATGGAGTTATTTGAGAGGGAGATTTTCAGAAAGATATCAGGGAGATGAACATGTAAGGGGTTATGTGGAGGGTTTTATGAAGAGAAAAGATAAGGAGAAAATGCCCAATAGTCATACTAGGCCCAACAACACTTGTTGAGTCGATTACTACTAAAACACGTCTCAAAGCCTACTATAACCTATGGTGGTTATTATCACCATCATTATTGTTATTATACATATAAAGAAACTTTTTAATAAACATGGATTTAAAATATAAATAAAATAATATAATGGCTAATTAAGTTATAAATTCCAATACGGGAATTTCGCGGGTGTTACAGAAATCATCCTTGGTTATTTATACCATGACGGTTTTATTTCGTGTAACAATGATATGGTTGGTTAATAAAAAATTTATAGAGACTTGAACATTTTCATCTCCTATTTCCTTCATTTTCTCATTTAATCATATTTGCAAGCATTTTAGTCATATTCATAATCATCCTTGGTTCCACATACCATGTCGGTTTAATCTCGAGTACAATGATAAATATCAACTAATTAAAAAGCAATGAACTTAATATAATTAGTTCATATCAAGCACTGTTCATTTTACTTCATCTTATTCTTCTCTTCATCTTGACCATATTGTATGTCACCCTTGGCTAACATAAGTGCCATGTCGATTTATTTCGAGTACGGTGATTAAACGATAGACCAAATACATTTTACATGTTTATTTAAAAAACTATTCATGTTAAGCTTGCAAGTTCAAACCCGACAAAGAGTATCATCAACATAATGATGAATATTCCGAGTCATATTCTACAGTTTAACATAAAAGTGGTCTTAACGACCTTTTCAACAAAAGCTATTTTAATAACCGTTTAAAACGGTTTTAAAAAACCTTTTGCAAACCCAGAAGGCTCACTTAGGCTGCCGTCTGACGCGCGCCCCAATGCCCTTCTATTCTTTGCCTTTTTCAAAACCATGGGGAGCCCCCTTGCATCGCCTATCGGCTCGCGCCTTAAGGGCTGCCTGTCACTTTTTCTATTTCGTTTCCAACACTTGTCTAGGATGATCTTGATTTCGGTTAACCTGAATACATGACGGATCAGATTGACGAGTTTATATTTTACATTTTACCTTTTAAACACACTTTTTCAAACAAATGGATCGTCTTAAGCATCTAAACCTAGCTTGGTGAATGAATGTTTAATTTCCGTCTTTGCATGCAAATAACTTTTAAATCCAACTCGACATCAATTACTTGATATTTGGATAAATCACCGACATAGCAAATCTTACATGTTAGGTTTAAACTTGTGGATGCGCATTCATGCATTAAACCTATTTTATCAACTTTTGCACTTAACCAGCCAAGATCGGTCAGCAGAGGCCGCTACCGCGGGCTGGATTGGATGTTCGATTAAAGAGCTTCCCAATACGTACCCTGATCTGTTACTCAGAACCTTTGGATAGTAGATGGCCTTATCCAGGGCGTACGAGAGTCATTCTAGCGATATGATGCTAAAGGAGGGACGACTCGTTATCTTTAGTACCTATGTCAAGCACTACTTTGTGCTTCGTTTGACCAAGGTATAAAGTGGAATCAAACGGCTTTCAGGCATCCCATAATTTCTTGATGGCGACTCCGAACATCTCTGCATGATTTTCGAGAACTTCATCGACACGAAATCGACCGATCTAAAGCGATCTGGCCGAGATCATTTCTATGTCACCGAACGTGTCTTGTGGGTTTCGAGACTGCTGCGATGTCCGCAGACCGGCGCGCAGAAGGCCATGTTCTTAGAAAGATATCCTCACCCTGGAGGAGAATAAAAGATAACAGTTGTAGGAGCTGCATGTACATGAGGCCTCCAACACGAGGGGAGCTAGGGTAGGACTGGTCCTCAGATCACCTCAAGGAGATCTCATAGTCCAGATAGTTCGATGTGAATTCAAGGCGACCAACAATGAGACAGAATACAAAGCGTTGATCCTAGGCCTATTGTTGGCTCTAGATCTGAAAATCAGACACCTCTAGGTTTGCAGCGATTCTCGGTGTAATACCCCCCATATTCTATGGTTATAGGACCCTTTGTGTGTGTCTAAAGTATAAGGTAGACTATGAAAGGTTAATAGAAAGCTTGCACAAATGTGCCAAATATGGAAATGTGATCACTTATTTTAGGTGTATTTTGAAATGGGAATATCTAGAGTTGTAGAGCTCCTATGAGGGTGTTTTAAATTGGAGGTTAAATTTTATTGTCTTAGCTTTCCAACGCATGGTCACAAGTTTGATTCCGATAAGTAACGAATAAATGGCAGCTGTTTGAAAATCAATGCGTAAAGCTGAACTCACTGAGTAATGTTACGCGTTAATACTCTTTCCTAATTCCGCACTTTCCTAGAGTGTTCCTAATATTATAATATTATATCCTATCTCAAATAATATTACTAATATTAATATTAATATTAATATTATTATTATTATTATTATTATTATTATTATTATTATTATTATTATTATTATTATTATTATTATTATTATTATTATTATTATTTTATAAAAGGATGCGTGCAACTTTCATTAAAAGAAAAATAAAAGTTTACATGAAATTGGTGGGGAGACGAGAAACAATATGGGCTCTCACACCCTTAGCAACAGCAAAGCTAAGTCTAGTAAAAATGTAAGCGGCCACCCGAGCCCCCGCATCTTGGGATACCGAGAATTTCTGGATCCGCATGAGCAAGGCAACAACATCCGAACCCAGCTCCGCAAGTGATGAGAAAGAGAAGGGAAGGAAACCATAACCCGATGCCGCGCACAAATCCCCGTACTTAGCACACTTACGCTGAGCAGCATCAACAACAACCCGGCCAGGCACAAAATCCGTCATCCCAGTCTGAGTCAAAGGAGAAGACCCTGTCAAGTCAACGCACACATCACGCCCTCTGTCCCAAGAATAAAGCAGCAAATCCGCAGGACGAAGAGAACCACCATGCTCGTCAACCAAACCGATATCAACCTCCTTTCCCGCAGAAATACCAGATCTATAGCAGATGTCGAAAAGAGTGTCACGGTCGAGGTTATGCCGATGTTTAACGCCCACAGTACCAGTACAAGAAACAGTGTGGTCCCCAAAAGCATCATCAGCAAAAACCCGAGAGCAAGCAGGACAGGGCCTAGATACCGTGAATAACGGAACACCCAGACGATAACCAAGCAGACTACGGTAAGTCCTCCCGTTCATAGTTTGACCCAACCCCGAGATAGGAACCACACGCAACCAATCAGAGGAGTGGGACCTTGTTGAGACTGCCACAAAGCAAGTTGGCGTGGTGTCAAAGAGAAAACAGACTCTGAGGCAGCAGCAACCGTCATGAAATAAATATCTGCCAATTTCTTCGTAAGTTTGGGGGCAGCAATTTCACTAGGGTTACCTAAGATACCAGAGCCTGTAGTCGCAGTAAAACCCCGCGCGACATCATCAAAAGCAGGGCCAGCAGCTACAATACCAGAAGGTCCGAGGAGCTTAGCCTGCAAATAAGGAAACTGCAAACGGGACGCAATAAAAGCATAATGTAAAACATCACCCACCGCATAGACACCAAGACCACCAAGATGAAAAGGGAAAGTAGCAAGGCGCCACTGCCAATCCCCAAAACCCGCGCCAGACGCGGTGACGATACGTTCAAAGCTGTAACGAAGAGCAGCATCAAAAGGAAGATGAACGGACCCAAAAACACTAGGGGAGCAAGTACGAAGAGAGAAATAGAGCTTAGAAATACCAGTACAAGCTCGAAGTAGAAGCAACTCACATTGCGGGTCCTCAATCCTCGCAACCAAGTCCATTAGCTCAATGGTCTTAGTTACTCTCTTCGCCAGAATCTCACTGCCAAAACCAGGGCAAGTACTAATAGGTCCACCCAAAACTGTAACACCACGCAAGGGCCGAGCAATAGAAGGTGGGTAAACCCCAGGAAGCGGAGTCCGAGGATCCTCAACAGGCCAAAAGACCTCCGACTTGGAGACATTAAGGTGCAGTCCAAAATAGGGGCCATCCTCCATAATCAAACCAAGACCTTCCCCACCTCCAAAGTATCCCCCATAATGGTGCCATCATCCAAGTACCACGCATGCATAGTGAGGTCAAAATTATCCCGGATTTTGCATACTAAGGGATGCAAAACCAAAGCGAAAAGCAACGGACCCAAAGGATCACCCTGCCGGACACCCTAACAAGACCACAAGCAATGCTCCCCATAAAAAAGATGGGCAGGGCTGTAATAACAAAACTCCACCCAACGGGAAAGAACCGGGCAACGACGGCGGACTTCCTGAAGCATGGTCGTACGATCAACAAGGTTGAAAGCATTCTGGAAATCAACCAGCAACATGAAAAGTCCCACCTTAGCACCCCGAGCCACAATGAGTCAATTCAAGGCATGCAAGATAGCCTCTGCTCCACCGGAAACACCCACCCCAAACTGTAAACCAGCAAAATAAGACGACAAAGAAGGACCCACCATAAAAGCACCAACCTTAGAGACAAGCCGTCTCCAGACAGTGCCAACAGCAATAAGACGGACCCCACCACCTGGTTTAACAAGCAGCGTGAGAGGGGCGCTGGCAATGTACTCACCGAAAGCAAGAGGACACCGACCCTCAAGAAAAAGATTAAGCACCCTAGTAATAGAAGTGATCAAATCATCAGAGATAGCCACAACAGCGCCACTCAAACAATCCATAAGGTGCTGGGCACGAAAACCATCCCTCCCACAAGAAGTACCACGTGGAAAGCTCCGAATCATATCCAAAACCACTGACGCAGAGGCAACCAGTGGATGATGATCCCCCGACAAACCACGTGGGGCATTATTATTATTATTATTATTATTATTATTATTATTATTATTATTATTATTATTATTATTATTATTATTATTATTATTATTATTATTATTATTATTATTATTATTATTATTATTATTATTATTATTATTATTATTATTATTATTATTATTATTATTATTATTATTATTATTATTATTATTATTATTATTATTATTATTATTATTATTATTATTATTATTATTATTATTATTATTATTATTATTATTATTATTATTATTATTATTATTATTATTATTATTATTATTATTATTATTATTATTATTATTATTATTATTATTATTATTATTATTATTATTATTATTATTATTATTATTATTATTATTATTATTATTATTATTATTATTATTATTATTATTATTATTATTATTATTATTATTATTATTATTATTATTATTATTATTATTATTATTATTATTATTATTATTATTATTATTATTATTATTATTATTATTATTATTATTATTATTATTATTATTATTATTTATTATTATTATTATTATTATAAAAGGATGCGCGTGACTTTCTTTAAATGAAAAACAAAAGTTTACATGAAATTGGTGGGAGCCGAGAAACAAGTCGGGCTCCCACACTTAGCAATGAAGAAAGCTAAGTCTAGTAAAAATGTAAGCGCCACCCGAGCCCTCGCATCCCGAGATACCGAGAATTTCTCGGATCCGCTGAGCAAGGCGACAAGATCCGAACCCACTCCCAAGTGAAGAGAAAGAGAAAGGAAGGAAACCATAACCCACTACCGCGCACAAATCCCCATACTTAGCACACTTTCCCCGAGCAAAGACGCCGACAACCCACCAGGCACAAAATCCGTCATCCCGATCCGAGTCAAAGGAGAAGAACCTCGTCAAGTCGACGCACACATCACGCCCCCGTCCCAAGAATAAAGCAATAAATCCGCAGGACGAAGAGAGCCACCATGCCCATCAACCAAACCGATATCAACGTCCTTTCCCGCAGAATACCAGATCTAAAGCGGATGTCGAAAAGAATGTCCCGACAAGGTTATGCCGATGTTTAACACCCACAAGACAAGACAAGAAACAAAGCGTGGTCCCCAAAAACATCCTCAACAAAAACCCGAGAGCAAGCAGGACATGGCCTAGATACCGTGAATAACGGAACACCCAGACGATACCCAAGCACACTACGGTAAGTCCTCCCGTTCATAGTCTGACCCAACCCCGAGATAGGAACCGCACGTAACCAATCGAGGAGTGAGAACCCCCGCCGAGACCGCCATAAAGCAAGCAAATCGTGGTGTCAAGGTGAAAATGACTCTCAAAGAGCAACCGTCGCAAATAAATGTCCGCCAATTTCTTCATAAGTTTGGGGGCGCAATTTCACTAGGGTTACCTAAAATACCGAGCCCGTAGTAGCAAAAAAAACCTCCGTGCGGCATCATCAAAAGCAGGCCAGCGGCTACAATACCGAGGAAGGGCCGAGGAGCTTAGCTCGCAAAACCAAAGAGATCGCAAACGGGACGCAATAAAAGCATAAAATAAAACATCTCCCGCCGCATAGACACCAAGACCACCAAGATGAAAAGGGAATGTAGCAAGGCGCCACCGCCAATCCCCAAAACCCGGGCCGGACGCGGTGACAATACGTTCCAAGTCGGAACGAAGAGCGCATCAAAAGGAAGATGGACAGACCCAAAAACACTAGGGGAGCAAGTACGAAGTGAGAAATAGAGCTTAGAAATACCAAGATCTGATCGAAGTAGAAGCAACTCACATTGCGGGTCCTCAATCCTCGCAACCAAGTCCATTAGCTCAATGGTCTTAGTTACTCTCTTCGCCACAATCTCACCGCCAAAACCAGACAAGTAGTGACAGTCCACCCAAAATCAGTAACACCACGCAATGGCCGAGAAATAGAAGGGGGAAAACCCCGGGAGCCGACTGGGATCCTCAACAGCGGGCAAAGACCTCCGTCTTGGAGACATTAAGATGCAATCAAAACGAGGGCCATCCACCATAATCAAATCCAAGACCTTCCCTACCTCCAAAGTATCACCCACAATGGTGCCATCATCTAAGTACCATGCCTGCATAGTGAGGTCAGTGTCCCGGATTTTGCATGCTAAGGATGCAAAACCAAAGCGAAAAGCAAAGGGCCCAACGGTCACCTGTCAACACCCTGACAAGACCACAAGCAGTGCTCCCCATAAAAAAGACGGGCCGGGCTGGAATATCAAAACTCCACCCAACGGGAAAGAACCGGACAACGACGGCGGACCTCCTGAAGCATGGTCACACGATCAACAAGGTTGAACGCATTCTAGAAATCAACCAGCAACATAGAAAGCCCCACCTCAGCACCCCGAGCCTCAATGAGCCGGTTCAAGGCATGCAAGATAGGCTCTCCTCCACCGGACACACCCACCCCAAACTAAAGCCCATCAAAATATGAAGATAAAGAAGGACCAACCATAAAAGCACCAACCTTAGAGACAAGCCGTCTCCAGACCGTACCAACAGCAATAGGACGAACCCCACCACCCGATTTAACGAGTGGCGTGAGAGGTGCGCTGGCAATGTACTCACCCAGAGGAAGAGGACACCGGCCCTCAAGAAAAAGATTAACCACCCTAGTAAGAGAAGTGATCAAATCATCGTGGGATAGCCACAACAAATACCACTCAAACAAATCCATAAGGTGTCGGGAACGAAAACCATCCCGCCCACAAGAAGTACCGCGTGGGAAGCTACGAATCATATCCAAAACCACCGTCGAAGAGGCAACCAGAGGATGATGATCTCTAGACAAAGGAGGCAAAGAAGGAGGCGGGGCGACATGATGCTTCTCACGCAAGGCCACAAGAGTGGCATCCGATTACGGGGCGACACCAGAGGAAGAAAGCACCCTGACAGCAGCAGTATAGTGGCCGTCACAAATCTTCCGCCGACATTGGCGGAGGTTAAGCTCACTCAAATCCAGATTCTCGTCCACAGTAAAAGAAGACGGACCCTCATCGAAACACTCTTGCAACAATGCCGCAATCCCCCCGGACCCCCCAAGCAAGGATAGCCCCGCAATACTCTCCTCCTGACGCTGACGCCGAATAGCAGTCCTACACTCATGATTACTCCGAGGAGCGAAAGTCTTAAGCAGACACAGCGGTAGAACAAGCAAACGAACCCATCGGGAGAGATCACCAGGTAATCCAGCCACATCATCCATGGCCCCTTTCAAAGCCCGAGCAAACCCAAGACGACATTTAGGAGGAATAGATTTCACTGTGCGAAGGCCTAACAACAATAAACGATCAAACGAAGATATAGACCACTGAACAAGCTCAATACTATCATCAGAAGAAACCGAAGTAGAAGGAGCCAAAGGTCTCGGAATACCATAAATATGAAAGGTGTAGAGGCCATCAACACACTCCGGATACTTCACAATATCACCCCGACTATGCCGACATCTAGCTTGAGTAGTACGGGTTTTAAAACATACCCCACACAACCAGAGCCCCATCCGTCTCAAAGAACTCTCGGCATTAGAATAAACTGTCAAACTATCAGTAAGAGTCTGACGTGTAAGTTCCAACGCCCCCTCATGACAATGTCGGTCCTGAAAATGCTTCGCCATGCAAAATTCTTAGTAAGGCCCTTACCAAAACCATCCCGACACGCATGAAGACCCGAAAAGGGACAATGATACCGCACAAGCTCAGGCATAAAAGAAGGAATAAAAATCTTCCTCCTCACATGCAGGGACCCACGCAACACCAAGAAAAAGCTTAAAATAAAACTACTCAAAAACGCAGCAGCATGAAGCAGGTCAACTCATAACCAACGCAACAAGTCAACGCTGCAAAAAACCCCAGCAAACCTGCACCACGCTACACCACACCAAAACACCGAACCCAAGTAACCCCTAAACCAGCAGCGGCCACCACAGACTGAACCCTAAACACCACGGCCCAAACAGACCGAGGAAAAGCATTGGGCAGAAGGCATCACCACCACCGGAGAAATTGGCCGAGGAGACACAAAGAGGAAAAGGAAAACAGAAATGCCGAAAAAAAACAAAAGGAAAGCCTTGACACAACGAACCTGACCGGAGACGACAGCCAGTGAAGATCGATGGCAGCTACAGCAAAGAAAACGTCTAGCAAAGCCGACAACAACCAACGCAATAGCCGAAAACGAAAATATCTCGAAACCGACAACCCCCGTCGACGTGCACCCGCCGCAGATCCGCAACAGCACCCACACCGTAAACCAACAAACGACCACCCTCGACCGGTGACGTGCGGTCTGAAAGTCGACCCGGGGTGGTTGTTGATGGTGTAAAGGGGCATAAGGAACTGTTGGGTAAAGACCGCAAACCAAATAAAAACCAACACGCAAACCCGTTACCAGACCCTAACACCGGGAAACCTGACAGCCGACAAGATGATGGCCGGCCTGAGACAGGTGCAACGGTGTCGTAGTTGAGGGCAAGAGCGTTGACGTCAGCAGAGAAGATGGCAACAACTCGTTCAAAATCGCCTTCCCACACTCTCGAAAATCGGCTTCCCTATTATTATTATTATTATTATTATTATTATTATTATTATTATTATTATTATTATTATTATTATTATTATTATTATTATTATTATTATTATTATTATTATTATTATTATTATTATTATTATTATTATTATTATTATTATTATTATTATTATTATTATTATTATTATTATTATTATTATTATTATTATTATTATTATTATTATTATTATTATTATTTATTTCACCTACCTTAGATATTATATTCTAATTATATTATTATATCTTACAATCTAGAAACTTCCTAAAAACTTCATTTGTCACTATGTATACCTCATTCACCTATCACTTTATATTCTATAGCTCACAATTAGAAATCACAAAATATAGAATCACAAAACATAGAGAGAGAGAGAGAGAGGAAGAAGGAGACTAGAGAGATAAAGAACCGTGTTCATCCTTATTATACCCTAAGATTTAATAACGTAAGTATTATAAACCTCGCTTTAGTCAATTGTCTACATATGTAAGTTGACCATTGACCAACCATTGTTGACCACCACCGTCTTTGACCACCCGGACTTGGCATTGACCGGCGTTGACCTCCTTGACTTGGGGTTTGACCATGCGATTTGGGCATTATTTTGGGGGATTTTGGGGTAGATTCTTGTCTAATTGTTATTGTATTGATAGATTAGTAATTTTATGCATATTATATGATGTTTATGTGGAGAATTTGTTGAGGACCGCTTCTAGTTGATCTTTAATTGTTTTATTTTTGAAGAATTGCGAAAAGGTAGGATAACTACTCAACTCGTTTTATTGTGGAATTGGATGGATTAATGGATGTGGAATTATTGCTGGATTGTTTATTATTAGATGGGATTATTTATATTGGCATGTTATTTTATTGGTTATCCTTAGTCCGACTGGGACGATATTTGTGTTTATATTGTGGGACATAATATTGTTATGAGATTATCCTCGGTGTCGGACTAGGACGACAATGAGTTATGAGATATCCTCAGTCTCAGACTGTGACGAAATTTGTGTTTATCCCCGGGCCAGGAGTTGGCGGGACGACGGAGCGGTGGAGCCTCGGTCAGAGACCGGGACGACTATACGGTAATTATGGATGGTTGATGGTGGTACTTATTCCACGTAATTGCATTTGCTATTTTTGTATGTTAATGTTGCATAGTTATTCTACTCAACCGTTTGGTTGACAGTGTATTCTCTAAACACATGTGATGAACCAATTATTGGGGAGCAGATTGACTGACAGGTACTTGAGATTAGCTGACTTGGGAGCATTGGGACGTGAGTTAGACCTGGAGTGTAGCTAGTGTCTAGATCACTTTAGTTTGACTTAACACTGTTTATGTAATTTTATTTATTTCCGCTGCGTAGTAAATTGTATTATTATAGTTTAATTTAATCAATTTGACTACAATAAGAGCTTTAATGGTTATTTTATATAAAGTACTTTGATTTGCTATCTTTGTTATTCACTGTCTCGGGAAACCGAGATGGTAACAGTCCTATTTAATTGGGAGGCCTAGCTAAATGCTCCTGAATAAATGGGGGTGTTACACTCAGCTTATTGTTAACCATGTAAATGATTCTTATACAACTAGGGATTCCAAGATGATGGTCTACCTAGAAGTAGCAAAAGAGTTAACCTCATGTTTGCCACGTTCAACATCAAACAAATCCCATGGACCAGAATGTGGAGGCAGACGCCCTAGCTATTCTGGGGGCAGCGTTCAAACCAGCTACAATCTCTACCATACCTATTGTTCACGTGCTAGAACCTGCGATACTGAAAACTGATCAGGAAGAAATGGCGTTTGGAGAAAGCAAGACCCGCACCCAGTGGCTACAGGAGGCAAAAGTAATAAGCAACACAACCAGTCAGGATGAAACCACTAACATGAGGAAACCCTACCAGGACTGGCTGCAGCATGATATACTACCAACAGATAAAAAAGAGGTAAGAAGCTTTAAAATTAAAGCATCCAGATTCTACCACCAGGACTGGAATTCCTATTTACCTCCCCAGGATACCAGCTGGTATTGGAGAAAACTCTGCAAGGTGAAGATTTTACTCAATTCTCCCTTCATACAAAAGCGTTGGGATAACATCCCTGGTAAAACCTATACTATTTCTAAGGGGTATGATTTTCTTCGCAATAGAACTGCGCTTGTCCCTTGGAAATCCATGGTCTGGAATCAAATGACTATCCCCAAGCACAGTTTTATCGCATGGATTTATTTCCATAACGGTCTGAACACTAATGAAAAATTGAAAAACATTGGGCTTGATATTGATTCTACCTGCCTTATCTGTGGAGATGGGACGGAATCCCTGGATCATCTTTTCTTCTCCTGCAAATACAGTCAAAGAATAATTATCAAAATTGAACAATGGATGGGGGGCAAATTACCTCGTGATGATGTGACTGATTGGCGGAATAACATCCATGGAACTCAGGATACGAAGGATACTATCAATGGTATTATCAATGCATTGATTTATTCCATATGGAATCAAAGAAATCGCAGCAAGCATGAGGCCAACATCATCAATCCAGACGCAGCGGCTACTGGAATCATCAATGAAATGAAGATTTGGATTGCTCGAGTTGTGGCAAGGAAGAAGAAAGTGACGGATCAATGGATCTACGCGTTAAATGGACCGTGAGGAGACGCCGGTGTCCCTCTCCCTTTGACTGTGGGTGTTAGGTATGATAATGGCGTTGATTTTGGGAGTGTGAATGTGGGTTTTGTTTTTGATTGTTTTAGTAGATCGGGAATTGGGCCTTTCAGAGCCTTTTTCCTTTTAATGTATGGGCGTGTGTGTATGGACCAACCCAGGTCGTAACAACACGATGTATGGTTACGTTTTTCTTTTGATTTTAATGAAAGCTTACATTTTATCAAAAAAAAAAAAAAAGCATCCAGATTTATGCTAATCAATGAAGTTTTGTTCAGGAAATCCCTAGCTGGACCCTACCTGAGGTGCCTCGATAAGGAGGAGTCCCAGGCTATTTTGCATTCTCTCCACAGTGGTGAGTGTGGAAACCATGCAGGGGACAAGAGCATGTCCAACAAGGCACTCGGGCATGGGTATTTTTGACCACACTGCGCAAAGACGCTGCGGAATATGCAAAGAAGTGTGATTTTTGTCAGAGGCATGCACCAGTCACCCACCAGCCAGCAGAACTCATGTATCCTATCCAGTAATTTCACCCTGGCCCTTTATAAAGTGGGGGATGGATATCATGGGAACATTGCCAAAAGCCCCAGGAAATAAAGTTTACATGCTCGCCATGACGGATTACTTCTCCAAATGGATAGAGACAGAATCTTCTTCTCACGTTACATAAAACCACTTGATATCTTTTATTAAACGTAACATCATCTGCAGGTTTGGTATTCCATTTGAAATAATATGTGATAATGTATCTCAATTTATTTCCAACAATACAGAAGCATTCTGTGTCAGGTGGAATATCTCAATGCAGAAATATACCCTTAGGAATCCTCAGTCCAATGGGCAGGCTGAATCCAGTAATAAGATCATTGTGGAGAACCTAAGAAAGAGGCTGGAGGAGAGAGGGAGCAAATGGGTAGAGGAGCTGCCACTGGTTCTCTATTCTGAAGGATCACTGCTAAGATTGCAACAGAACAAACTCCTTTCAGCCTAGTGTTTGGAGCTGAGGCGGTCATTCCATCAGAGTTAAGGGTCCTTACTCATAGGTATGGGTGCATAACAGGGAACCAAAATCAAGTTGAAATGACAAGCAATCTTGACACTATAACGAGCTCAGAACCTGAACTCGGATCAAGATGCCTTCATACGGACAAATAGTGGCCAGGAGCTACATCAAAAATGTAAAGATAACGACCCTGCAGGCAGGAGATCCGGTCCTCAGAAAAGTCTTCCAGAATACTAAGAATCGGCAAGCAAGAAAATTAGCCTACAACTGGGAAGGACTGTATCAAGTGGAAAACATAGTTCAAAATGGGGTCTACCGACTCATTACAATGGAAGGACAAATCATTCACAAACCGTGGAATATCCTCCACTTAAAGAAGTATTTCATCTGAATGACCAACACGGTCAGCAACCAGATACTCAATCTAGCATATGCAATTCTGCCAGGTTCCAAGTTTTGTTCTTGAGCATCCTTTATTTTGAAAGGTTTAATTTTTGTTATACACCTTGTCTTTTAAGGTTTTGTTCTTGAGCATCCTTTGATTTTAAAGTTTTTATTTTTATTCCGCACCTCTTTTTTTAAAGAAACTATTATGACTGTTGCTAAAAAAAAGTTATTTTTAAATAACTTTATCCAAATTGTGGTTGTTGCTAAACAAAGTTATTTTAAAGTTTGGATCTGACTTTATTTAATTTTTGTGCAATAATTTTCGGACATACATTTTTCCTAAGTCAGATCTTGGACAAAAATTGCCCAAGTTGCCCAAATTCTCTTTAAGTACATTTCTCTTGTCCAAATAAAATTACAAAACTAATCTGGCGGAGTTTGTATTTTCTCTCAGAAGGCGTGTGTCCGTGGCTAAGTACTTACAACCGGTATAAAGAGCCTCCCGTGTTACTTAGAACCCACGCAAGCCTGGATCCTCTGACAACGTGGGCGAACTAAATCCCAAAGCCAACAATCAAACATCGATGGTCAAACATACAACATACAGTGCATGCACGACAAAATAAAGATACACTAGAAACGGTAAAGCACAAAGAATTCCTAAACATAAGTAATGCATCCTTAACATAAACAGGGTGCAGATAAGTTCACAAAACCCCAAAATACATCTTGTTCCCTTAAACAAGATCAAAAATACACCCGAAACTGTTTATCAAATTAACAAAGAGTTATACGACGCATGGTCTAGATACTAGCTACAAACATAAAAAAAAGAACTGGTTCCATGAACCAGGTCAATCAAACAGAACACGCTCAGTGCCAACAAGAACCTGTTTTGGAGGAGCCTGGCCAGAAGAGGACTGCTCCATCTGAACTTGCACTGCTGGAGCCATCATCTACTCCACATCAACAATTTGGTCAGAAGGGGAATCCACAACATCCTCTAAGTCATCTGATACTGTCGTTTCGTACCAAAAATAAAATACCTAGATACTACTAACAGAAGTCAGCGGTAAGTAGGGTCGATCTCCACAGGGAGGCGGTGTACTATCTATTTGTCTATTTATCTGTCTAAATGTCACAATTTGGGGTTTTGATTGATTTAACTAAACTAGAGATTAAGGCGAGGGAAATGAATAAGAGAATTAACAGTAAGAGAAGGGAGTATGCTAAGAGTCGGTCCACCGTGGCAGCTACACTATCGGAAATACTGAGGCGATTAGACTATTGATAAGAAGAGCTATGGTCGTCACCTTTCGGTCCTTAAACCACCCTAGAGCGTAAATAGCTTAACTTTCGCCCTCACTACGATACCCTATTGTAATTAAGCAACCCTTCCCTTCCAATATTTCGATCCAGGTCGGGGTTAACTAGATAAATTGGTCTCCTGCATGCATTCATTCGACCTAATAACAATTAAATTGCCTAATACAATTCTTATCGCAAGACTAATCTATTCAAGTCAATTAAAACATCGCTACCACGGCTTCCCTAATCCTAACATACTAAGGGGAATTAGCTACGCATAATTAAATAGAGAACAATAAATAAGAAGAAATAAACATTAAATAAAAGTAATGAGAAGGAATGAATTACTGAATTATTGATCCGGCAAAGGAAGAGCAAAAAACAAAGGTAAAAGTAGCAAAGTTGACCGAGTAAAGGGAGAGAAAAAGAGAGTCCCCCCGGATTCCCCCCTTAAAACTGGCGTTCAAGCCTTATTTATAGCAAAAACAAAACATAATAAAACCTAATTAACGAAACAGGCCAAGCCCGTCAAAGATTGTTGCTCGATCGAGCACTTAAGGCTCTCGATCGAGTGATATTCCTTAGCATTCCTCTCGATCGAGAACAATTTCTCTCGATCGAGGACTTCTTTCCCTTTAATCACTCGATCGAGAAGAAGTAATTCTCGATCGAGCAAATGGGCTCTCGATCGAATAGAAATAGTTCTCGATCGAGCACTTCTCAGCGCGTAATTCCTGCTTCGCGCACTGAACTTCAAATGGCTGCCATTTCTTCGTTACTTGGTCAAATAGGGCGTGGTTGGTGGCGTTGGAAAGCTAAGAGGATAAGCTTTCACCTCCAACTGGAATCACCTTAATAATTGTTGTAGAACTCGAGATATGGCTCTTACAAGCAGGAACTAGCAAATTGAAGCACTCTCTTGGCTCGCCTAACTTCCTTACTCCAATGCGCATCTCAAAATAGCACTTTCCAAGATCCGACTCAACTCATCTCCTAAATGAATGCGTAGGGACATGTTTTAGGCTTGATTCCGCATTTCTAAGCTCATTCCTGCAATTAATACAAGAACTTCCAAAGTATGCAATTCGGGGCATATTCGTAGCAAATAACTACTAAAATAGCATAAAGATGCGTGCAAGAATAGACTAAAAAGACTATATAAAATGCACGTATCATCATCCATATCGAAGTCAGAAAGGATGCCCAAAACGGGTTTTTCTAGATATGCCTCTACAAACAGTCTGTCCTCCTCCTCCTCCTCCTCCAAGTTCCAGCTCAGGTGCTCACTTTGGTAAATTCCTTAAAACATTTGATCTTCGTCTCCCAGGAGTCACAAGCAAATCATCAGCAAGAGCCCTCTTGAGACCAACATTCTTCTCCTTCACCACCCTTAGTTCGACAGAAAGTGAAGAGGCAGCATCTAGGGCCTAGGAGAGGTTGTCCTCTACTTCGGAAGGCGATTCTAAGAGTCCAATTTCTTGTTAACCTCCTCCTCCAGCAGTCCCCGGATCGTGTTCAGCTCCTTCTAGACCGATCCCAATTCCTCGTGGACCGAGTTCATCTTCCCCCTCTATCCTGGCTAACTCATCCTTGCCTTTATTCATCAAGGCCAACATGTCATCTTTCTCCGTCTGGAGATGACAAACTTCCTCCTCCAACTGGGAAACCTTATCTCGGTTAAACAATGACATCTAAATAGTCTACAGGAAACAAAAGCGATAGATTAAAAGAGGAGCAGGGCATGAAAATCACAAAGACAAGGAAGCAAACTCGGAAAATTCACCTCGAAAGCGTGCTTTGCAGATTGTCTCACAACGTCCTTCATAGGTCGCCTCACTAACACAAAATGAGGGTCGGGGAGCAACAGATTACCTAGATGGGGCCAATGACCCGCAGACTTAGATATACAAAATTGACCTAGGAATCTAAGCACTATTTCGGGAGGGGCACCAGCAGAAGATCCATATGCAAAACTGGACCCAGAGACAGGTGTAGATCTAGATGCAGGGCCGTGATTAAAGGCAGTGGCAGGACCAAACAATGAGATAAACCCAGGATTTAGGGGCATGGTTGCTAAAGGATTAACCTCAATGGGAACCGTCTTCGGGACCGGGGTGCAGGCCTCTTCCTAGTGGTGGAACCAGAAGTAGGATGTGACACCCCAATACTCCAAGTGCCTTACCAAGACCACTTAAGGTATGAGAACGTCACCATCTCGGTTACCCGAGGCAATGATACTGAAATAGACAATAACGAAACGTATTTAAATCATAATAAAGTTTAAAACGATACAACCAAAACGAAACTGATAAAAGAAAATACAAAGGTTCTCAAATATTAAACCAACTAGCTAAAGAACAACGTTCGACACAGCGGAAGGCTTCTAAAATAGCTCATGACGACTCAACCCAGCTATCCCATGCGCATCAATCATACCTGCTCAATAACTGCTCACCACCCTCATTGATCACCACAGTTTTTAAAAACATTTCAATGGGGTCAGTACTGATTACATAAAAACAATAGCCACAATGAAACAGGAACACAAACAGCTCAAACTAATTTCCAGTCTCCATCTCCAATCTCCACACAACTGACTACACACAAAAGTGTGTAGCCCTGCCAGAGTACCAATCGCAACAAGTACTCCTCGCCGCCAGTGGGGGACCGCATGCGTTCCCACCTAAACCCCGCTCATCTCCATCGAGCGATAAATCCATGTTCATTAATATGCACATCCCCCTTGTGACTGGAACCACAAGGGGCGAATCAAGGGCGTAAAGCTACTCCCGCAAGTGACTCCACTCAGCCAGGGACGCACCCCGAATTTCACAGACAGATACACAACCAATCAACAATATACAACCAACAACCATCAAAATCAAACCAACAATATAATTCACCAACAATCACCATCACAAACACCACACATTATGTAGCCAATACTGAGTAGGAAATCCCTACCTGGAAAGCAATCACCAAGATGGTCACAATCAGCTAATCACAATCGTTTTTCAATGAAATCATCTCCTATAAACACACAATCATACAATCACAATCTAACATCAACCATACTCCCCAAAACCCCCAAATTACCAAATTAGGGTTTCAACTAAAACCAATGAAACGATATAAAAATTATACTAGGAGCTTACCCACGATGCGACGGTCTCGCAGGCGTAAAGAACTCAATGATCCGACGACTTTAGCTCTTAGGTTTTGCCAACAACGCGACAAGAGAGAACTACGTAACTTCTTTTTCTTTTGAGAGGTTTAGAAAGGTGAAAAAGTGATTAATAAAAATAACGGAAACCTTTTATATTAAACTCGCGTTATTAGCAAAACCCGTCAAAACAAACCCGTAAAACACACTTACTCGATCGAGTAAGTAACTTACTCGATTGAGTCCCCCTCACTCGATCGAGTGCCACACGTACTCGATCGAGTACCCATCAAGCAGACAACTATTTTGTATAAACACATACTTACTCGACAGAGTAAGTTCCACTCGATAGAGTACCCATAGACATAGAAAACCGTAGTATTACAGTCTTCCCTCCTTAAAAGGAACTTGGTCCCCGAAGTTCAACCCATACATAAAAACAAACATACTAACTCGATCAAGACACAACAACGCAACTAAGAACTCAAAACAAAACCCCAACCTATAAAACATGAACTCTTAACACCAACTCCACCAACTATTCCTACCTCCACAACATGGCTCACGATATCGTATAAACTACATTATAGTCTCTCTCGACACTAACTCCATACACTACCCACTACCATCCACAAACGTTGCTAGCTCCGTTTCACTTACATATTGTCCACTAGAAAATCCAATATCAAGACACTCATAAACATCAAACGGAATTTTACATTCTACCACCGTTAAAAGGAACTCCGTCCTTGAAGTTTACTCACACTCATAAACATCATCATCCCACTGTCAACACTCTCGAACTCCTAAACATCATCATCCAACTATAAACACTATCGAAGTATTCTCCCATTCCTAAACATCGAACTACTACAAGCACAACCATGACCTTTTAAAAAAATCAACCACAACAAAGATCCATCCTTTATGCTACACCAACACTCTACCTCTAAATATACTACAACATGCACAACCATGAAACTCTCTTTTATCGCATCCTACTCCTCTTAAGACAAATGTTACATCCTCGTAACTCACTAATACTAAATCCTTAGCTATATCTTCTCATTATCCTCATCACCACCCCATGTCAAAGATAACCGCCTATAATCTAAACACTCACCATTCCTATATCCAAGGCTCTCTTACTTAAACAGTTCTCATACCTCAATTCACTCGGCGCACCACCTAACCTATACCACAAAATCTTTAGCTTAACGAAACTTCAACTGTTTCCTATTACCGCCAAAACGACATAGTCCTTTATACATACACCTATCTCCATACTCAGAACTCACGATCCACAACTATTACACACACTCACACTAGATCCTCAAGTTCTCCCTTTTATTACCACAAACTCATCCACAACTTACCATGATACTAATGTCCAACACCCTTTACTCACTGTCTCAACAAAAGATTATGGACCACCTGCAGCTTTCAGATCTGTACAACACATGTTCCACGAATCACTTGCCATTACTAAGTCAACCAATGCCTCCTCTAAAAGAACAGCACAAGTACTCCAACAACCTCTCGCAGCTGTGTCCCATCAACAAGATGTCACTATACCATGACAACAACGAAAAAATACACAACTCTCTTCTATATCATACTCTACCCTCACGCCCAAGCTGAAACTGGTAAGAAACATCAATTAACCAAACAACCGTCTATCTGTCCAAACTGAAACTCACAGGAAACAACAGCAAACAAAACAACAATATATGTATAACTGGTATGTACTTTCGAAACTCGAATCGTACTCATCCCGCCTACTCCACCACAACCAGTGACGGCATCGCAACACCGCCACCAACAGCCGCACTGCAGCGCGAAAATACCCGCATCACAACACGAAGTACCGTGCCCGGATCACCACCCGAGGCACAATAACCACATCGATAGACATCACAACCACATACAATTCCTAAAAACACTGACTCAGTATAACTTTCTGGACAAGAAAACTTACTCAAAACTACTTTACTAGATCACAACACAACATATTATACTGAATAAACAGACAAGAATCTCATGAATATCATCCATACCTTTTCACGGAATAAACATATATCATGAATAAACATACAAGTATAACTAGCCATGCCAGATCACCCAAACTATCACTTTTGAACATCATTCCATTTGTTTACCGTACCCAACATATATCATAAAACATTCATATAACAACTTTATAACCATCACACCATACCATTTCTTGTGAGGTCAGAACCTCACAGAAACATTTATACACTTCATAGACCCGAAATCACATCCAACTAGTCAATCTTGAACACGTAAGTTACCACTTGATAAAGGTTACCTCTCGCCCGAGCTTCACTCGTATGCCCCTCATAACATACTCTCCCATTCGCATAACCATCACCCCCTGCCAAATATAACCATACAACTAATACTCAACTAATAGAAACCGCCTCCTAAGACCACGTCTTATACTTCCTCACAACCGTACATATCAATCTGGCCTGTACAAGATCAACCACTTTAGAATTGCTATCGTTCTTATCCATCATCACCTTTAACCACTATTGACAATACCACAATACCACCACTGCTCGTATAACAATCTCTTACACTCACCTCTAAATAACAGTTCATTTCCTATCTTCGGTTAACATTCCAAATAACGAACATCAAATTCATCAACAAAATTACCTCCACATTGTGTTCAATCCATCCTTAGTTGTATCGTCACCCAACTCACCACCAAGATCTCCTATCGTGCAAATACTCTAACAACTTCTTACTCCCTTAATTCCTCGAAACTCATGATTAACATGTCATCCTCGAACCCCTACATAACCGTTAATTCAAATCCTCATGATAGTATAATACATCTCGACGATTCATTACTTCTATATCACATAACTACGGTCAACATTTTTCTCAGCTTACTTTTTATCCTTCTTTTCTCTTTACACTCAGCAATACCAATAAATAGTTCAACTACTTATTACTTCTATCTAACTCTTTAGTGCTCCGGTTACCTTCTCATTGCTCCAAAACTCTAATCCCATTATTTCATATCAGTATCATCTCACTCTTTCTTACCATGGATCTTCTCTTATCATGCTATCACTCACACTTATCACCAATCAGTCCAGACCATCTCATGTTATCACTCACACTCATCACCAATCACATTTTTTTTCTAGAATCTCGAAACTCATTTCATACCGTTAATTGCCCAAGGAAATCACACATTAGTTTCACCTCTTGATAATACAAATTCCCAAACTCACTCACTATCTGCAAATCCACGTCGCGACATGTCTCTATTAAGTTCACTATATACCACTCTTCTCAATCCCTCTAAAACTACCTTTCACTACATATATTCTTAACCCACTCGATTCCTAACCATCTCCCTCCATAATTGTTTACACATCTCAAGTTGCCACTATCCACATCCTTCCTTTCAATCTTTCCTTTCAATCTTTTCATTCTCACATTCCTTAGACTCACATCATCCCTTTCCCACATTCACTTAATTTTACATTACTCAACACACAATCATATCACTCTTCTCATCTCACAAAACATGCTCTATGCCTTAATAAGCCTTAGCAATCTTCCTTTTTTTTTTTCCACTATCTATCACAACCATATATAACTCATGTCCTCCCCACCAAACTCATACACACCACATGTGCCACACCTTACATTATAAGATTGGGTAACTTACGCATCAGGACCAACACATACGTAAAACAATGCATAAAGAAGCAAAAGAACACCTTTGAACTAAAGACAATAGGAGACGAAGTCAATAGATAAACATTTGACCCAAAACAGGGGTCACTAGATCGAGTACAGGTCACTAGATCGAGTGAGTGACTTACTCGATCTAGTAGGCGAAGGTCAGAGGCACATACAACAAATTACCAGGGCTACTCGATCCAGCAAGGGTTACTCGATCGAGTAACAAGAGGTGCACTCGATCGAGTACCCTTCGCATTTCTCAACACTGTCCAATTTTTGTAAAACGGTCATATCTCACTCGTTTCTTGGTCATTTTGGGCGTGTGACCTATCGTTAGAATCGTAAAAGAACAATCTATCACCTCCAATTAGAATCACATTAAAATCATTTATGCGTCTCAAGTTATAACATTTTAAAGACAACTTCACTGTGATCAGACAACATAACTATTTGATTTTTACTTCCAAACAACTTAAATAACAACCAAGCAAACAAAACCAATCCAAAACTCATAAAACCAGTACCCCTAACCACATCTTACTATCTACAAAAGCCAAACAACAACATCCCTATGCACATATATTATTCAACTTATCAATCATGTACTACCCACATACTCTTATTCTATAACTTTACGCAAAAATAATAATAGCATAACACACAACATCAAATTCCTCATTCACATGTTACTAACATAGCAACATTATAATATCCACTACCCACATAAACATGTTCCACACATGAATTTCATATTCTTATGCAATTACTTAATTAATCTTTTCCAACCAATTCATCCATTACAACTACACACTTCATACAATATATACATATGAACAATAGTGGACAAGTACATCAACTTATTATACAACTTTATGCAAACAAAATATATGTATACGACACAACATTCCTATTCATATGTTACTATTATGCCACATTATAAATCATCCATCCTGCAACATCATTATTAATCACATATTCTCATATATGAACTACTCCCCTTTTTGCACCACATCATTCATCATTCTCATATACCTTTCCAACAATTCCAAACAACAATGTAAACCAACTATCATGCAACATGCTTATTGTGGACGCGGGCCCACGACGGCAAAAAGAGAAGCAAGCTTTTCCTCTTTGTTTGTTTTGCATTTGTGGAGTCGCCACCAATTTATTGTGGAAACTTGGAAACCGTTCGAATACCTCGTGTCATGTCAAGACACAAAGTAATGACATGAACACTAATAACTCGTTACCCTTAGCATTCTATGTCTAGAATGACTCTCGTGGATGCCAATGAACATGGATGTTCACAGAGATCTGGAGTAAGGGGTGAGGGTACGTATTAGGAAGCTTTTTTGATTGAACACCTAATCCCGCCCGCCTCGATAGCGGCCTCTACTAATGATTAGGGAAGTTATCTATACTCGATATATTGTCGCTTATATGCATGCAATGCAACATCCATTAAATTAGTCCTAGCATGTGAATTAACTAAGTCGGTTAACACATAATTGAACATACAATTAATGTCGAGGTAGAAATTGAGGTTGATTACATGTGAGAGCATAAAAACAATAAAAGAAAAACAATAATAATACAATAAAGAAAATTACAATAATTACATCGGATTTAGTGATTTATGTCGAAAATACATTTAAAACGGATGGTTTTAGAAAAGAAAGAATAAATGAATAAACGAACGGATTATGGGTGATATTACGATTAATAATTAATTAAATACGTAATTAATAAACTAGGTCAAAGCAGAAACGGGAGTTCAGGGATAGAAATCAACCGGAATGTACAAGCGGTGAGTCGTCCCTTGAATAGGCGCAGCAGTCGCTGCGTCTGTTCCCGAGCTTCGATCCCGTTTTAAATTGCAAATCGTTAATATTCATTGGTGATTTTAATGCTTGATTATATTATTTGACTCGGATGGAACTGCTTAACAGATTATTTACATGTGATTGAGGTCATAAAAGACGATAAAGCATGGATGAATTTAATTAGGACGAATTATATACAAGATTAATAAGGTTATTATAAATACAAGTTAATCAAATTAATTGAATTAATTAGGTTAAGCAGGTTATTAATGATGAACTAATGATGACAACGATAAATAACAGATGAAATATATCAAAAGTGAATTCCAGAGATTCAATATTAAGGAATCGAACCTCTAAAACCCGAATTGATTTTAATGACGAAAACCCGCAAATATGAATTATGAGGGATTTAAGTCGGTATTTAAAAGATGAATTAATTAATGATGATTATTGAACTACAGGTCAAAATTATCATATTAGAATTATCGGGTTTAAAGAAATATGAACAATTGAAAACGAAACAAAACAATCGAATTATCAAAAGACGAAGGAAGAAGAAAGGAAGCAGGAACTGCGGCAGCCTCACGAAGAGGCGCAGCAGGTGCTGCGTCCCTTCAAAGAGGCGCTGCAGTTGCTGCGTCCTTTCTCGACGTTTGTCTTCTGATAATCTGCAAAAAAGGTTTTTAAACAAGGTTTTACAAATCGGTTTTAAGAATACTTTCGACTTAAATCTTACAATATTGATTACGATAATAAAGAACAATAAACAAAAGAAGAATTTACACCCTCAGACTTACATGTTTGACGAAACGAGATTGACTAAGTTAACGTTTAGTGATGCTCGACTCGAATGTACGACGAAAGTGCCCTCTAGTGGAAAATGAACAAAGTTGATTAAGTTGATTGATTGTGGAGTTGGTCAAATTGGCCGGTCATGCAAAACGAGGTTGGTACTCAGAAAGATCCGAGCTTACGTGGTCGAAAGTTCAAGCACGCGAACGCCAAAAGGTAAGAACGTGGTCTAGAATGCAAAGGGAGAAGAGAAGGGCGGACACTCACGTAAGAAATATGTAAGACCGAAGGTCTCTATTTATACTAATCACATGAAAGAATTAGGGTTTTCAGAGAAACTTTGGAAGTGAATCTCGAAAAGATACGAAAAATACGAAGAAAAGGACTGAGGAAGAGGCGTAGCAAGCACTGCGTCTCTTGGAAGAGGCGCAGCACCTGCCGCGTCCTTTCCTCAGTGGTTTCCTCCTGCGGAAGAAAGATTTCCGCGTTTCTATTATGGAATAGCGGATTAATCTCGTTTCCTTAATATTTTGTGTGAATATTACGGGAGATATTTTACCAAAGATCAAAAGATTGGAAAATATGGAATAGAAATATCCGCAACATTCCAGAACATTCTGACTCGGTTATTAGAAAATGAAGACGGTTTTTTACCCGGACAACAAATGTACTCTAATTACTGCCAAAACGACCATATCGGCACGTAGATGACAATTAAGAGGTAGACACAAGTGTTTGAGCGATCACTTGACGATAAACTTATGAACTGTCACAAATCATTCCGTATACCAAACATGCGGGCCAATCATCACCGGGTGGTTTGCGGGAGGTGCAGAAATGAGGTATCTACAGAGCCCCCACTTTGACCAAGGCTTGGACAAGGCAAAAGTTAAAGTATAGCCATCAGGTCAATCGAAGATTACTACCCGACGACTATGGCGACGCGAGGCGGCTCAAGGGGTCTGAGCCAAGGACCTGTCGTCGGGAACATTTTAGAGTCTGTCGACTATCCGGGAGGGTCGTTTAAAGTCCATTGGACTACATAAGGAGGCTCACCAGCTATAAGAAGAGACCATACCTGAAATTCCTTGAAACTCCAGGGGAAAATAAACGCGATATTGGGAGGAGGCAGCAGGACGTAGTCAGGAACTGCTGGGATAAATTTGCTTGGGTCAGCTTCAAACAAACTTCGGAAGAGCTTGGGATCGACGTTGATCTCCATATCTCAAGAGGGACGATTGTCTGTCCGTGAACTCTCGCTGGGGGAACATAATCGGAAAGTGACATTCATGTCTCGAGAGGGACGATTGTCTGTCGTGAACTCTCGCTGGGGGAACATAATAAAGGTGTGTCAAAACACCTGTCAGAGAATACTCGCTCGTTGTAACAAGCAAGGTCTTGGTAAAAATATAGCGACAGTTTGCAGTTGGCTTGGAAATACGGGTCCGGGTGAAAAATAAATGTCAAACGAACCAAGTATGTGATATGACATCAAGGAAGAGGCGCACCAAAGATGGGCCCACAAAATAACGAACTTATAACGAATCTTCGAAAATTCATATGGAGGGAAACTGAGCAAGAGGCGCAGCAAGAGCTGCGTCCCTTGGAAGAGGCGCAACACTTGCTGCGTCTTTTCCTGGGCGTGGTATTCCTGAGTAAAAACCAGATGAAATAGGGGTTTTGTTTCATTATTTCGAAACATAAAATCTTAATTTATCTCTCAAATTCCAACCATTTCTCGTCAAAATTTGATCAAAAACTTGCATTTTCCATGACTAATCGAGGTATGTGTATTATTTTTGCGTTAATCTTCTATAATTGATCAAATTGGACCGACAAATTAGGGTTTTCAACCCTAATTATGTCAAAAATTTGGGGCTTTTCCCCCAAACGATTTTGCCTTGCAATATTGACCTTGTAAATGGCTAATTTGTAGTATAAGGATCAGAACCATGTATTTGTTTCGAATTTTCGTTGAGTTTTGAGCACTTGAGTGAAATTGAGACGGTCTCACAGCTAAACCGTAAATTGCTTCGAAAATAGCCTTAGGATTATCCATTTGTGACTAAACTTGATATTTGGAAGCCTTGTATGATGGGTAAACTTCCTATCATCTCAAGATTTTGATTTGTGACGGCTTTTTCAGGACACTTTTCTAGGGCATAATCGTCGTTATAACGAAATGCTGTCGAAATTCCGACCCGAACCTATGACTAGGCCTCAACTTAGGCTTAACTTGACCCAAATTACCACATGAGCGGACGGGTTTGTGGGACAATTGGCAAAAGATGGCGAGAAAAGAGCGATTTCGGAGCTTTGAAAACTCGAAAATCCCCTAATTAAGGCTTGTCGTCACTTGACAGGGCCTAACTTCACTTTAATTTTGCAGGTGATGAGGCTTCTATGTCAGGGAGAGCTCCCATGGATGTGGATACTGCTATTGACCCTCCTCGTTCGCTTGAGGAGGCATTAGAGCAGGCTTTTACCGCCGTGGTGACGGCTGCTGAGGACGAGGTCCTTAAGGAGGAGGTTCTTAAGGAGGAGGAGGCCCCGAGACGGGCCAACTGTAACACCCCACGGTAATTGAAGAGGTCCAGTGATAGGCTTAAATGACTAGTGCTTAAAGGGATTAGAAGTACTACTCATATCAATAAAGTGCACTTTCTTTTATGGTCATCCATGCGAAAGAACTCCAAAGTTAAGCGTGCTTGGCTGGGAGAAGTCTTAGGATGGGTGACCTCCTGGGAAGCTTCCTGGGATGCGCATGAGTGAGGACAAAATGCGCTATAAAGGACCTGTGTTGATCTGTGGGCCATGTACACAGCCTGGTGAGCTATCATAAGTAACCGCTCCCGACCCGGTTTGGGCCGGGGTGTTACACCAACGTTGGACGGGGTGTTCGCCAGCTGAGAGGAGCACCTACGTGGGCTGAGACTTGGGACAACATGCACCTACTTTGGGCTGTAGAGGGTCACCTGTCCTACAGGACGGTGAAGAGCTTGGTAAATCGAACTCGTCACTCTTCACTCATTTTCTCTCATTTCTTTTTGTTATTCCTTTTCTTCTTCATTCAAGCTAAAGATAGCTTTTGCTTCGAATCCAAATAGGAGGCCGGGAACATCAGATCGTTCTCGGGCTACACGATGGCGATGGGGTGCTACGATAGGCTGTCGGCTGAGGAGCGAGCCATCATCGAGCGGGGAGCGTTCGGTGCTTTGGTGCAGGCTTGAAGGGATATCACGAGGACGAAGCTTCGGGCTAACCTCAGCCTGGTTCGAGCTTTCTTGGATCGATTTTGGGTCACGACCTCCACATTTTACATGCCTTTTGGTGAGGTGGGGGTCACGTTGGAGGATTACGACATGATTTCTGGTTTTCCGTGTGGGACTGAGGTGGTGGAGTGGCCGAAGACAGCTAGGAGGGTAGACTCGGCTAAGGCTAGGAGATTGATCGGCTGGAACTTGATGCCGAAGGCTGCTGCGGTACCCGGGTTGGTGCCTAGTTCTTACGTCCGGGATTATTTTGCGGGGAGGACCCCGACGTCGGTGGTGATCGAGGGGAGGGAGATGGCTCCTCCTCCCTGTACTGCAGAGTAGAGAGTCCGTTTGTGGCTCTGGTGGTTCCTGTCTTCGATCTACCTCGGAGACAAGGGAGAGAGGTTATCGACGAAGCTCCTTCCCTTTCTGTCTGACCTGAGCGACCTAGGCCGTTGGGAGTGGGTCACTGCTGGTTTTGCGATCCTCATTCGCTTTATGAGGGCCATGGTTCGACCGGAGTTGATGGAGAAGGGGACTTCTCCTGCCGCTGTTGGCCCTGGACTGTTGTTGGAGGTATGAACCTTCATTTCATTTCATGAAAGATCATTTACTTTTCTTATCGAATCACGAAAGATCGTTGTTGACTATCTTGTTTTAAAGGCGTGGGTGTATTCCTACTTTCCGAGCCTCGCGCCCAAGAGGACGGAGCCGGTGGAGAGGGCCTATCCCGTTGTGAGGAATTGAGTGATGTGCCGTATGAGGAGCCGGCATTCCTTTTACGACGTCTGTTGACGGGAGGTGAACGGTCTTCAGTTGGACGGCGTGAGTATTTCACCTTGCGTTGTTTGTCTTTCTTCTTTACTTTTTAGAACTGATCATAAGAATGACCATTCGTATGATTTTCTAGTGGGTGTCCAGGCCTTGGGTGGACTATATTGGCGCTCCTCCCTTTGTGGTTGAGGTTGTTCAACCTAGGAGCTCGAGCCGGTTGCTGCTGAGGATGTCGATGGGTCCTGTGTGGTACTTGGGCGAGCATTTGGCTCGTCAGTGCTCTCGGGATGTCTTGACGGTTCCCATCGATCCTCCTCGGATGATGTTCAGGGAGCCTTCTGAGGCTGAGAGGGAGGCTGACCTGGCAGGCGTTGGTGGTGACGCCCTCCTTCTTCCAGGGGAGGACTACTCGGCATTCCTCTACGGGAGGCTGGCGTACTGGCCGATCGTGGTAAATGTTTTACTCGTGCTTTTGATCATTTTGAGAACACGATGAATGATCATCGGTTAATGGAAATCATTTGACTTTGCAGAAGGTCGAGGCGGTGGGCATCGAGCCCCCAGAGTACCCCGATACCCTTGAGTACACAGACGCGACGGGGATGACGACGATCTCCGAGCTTCGCGACTTTGATGCGGCGGTGAGAGATGCTGGCTTGGACGAGTGGTAACCTCTGATTCGGAGGGGAGTCTCATAACTTGTATAATTTTGTGTAAGAGCACATTTGCTTGAGTTTGTCCAATCGTTTAAGAATCTCTTCTTTCAAAATGCAGGTTGCGCCATCCCGGTTCGTGGCTTTGTGGAGGGTAGCCAACCGGCTGCGAGCTACTGCCGTCGAGGCACTTGTTGGCGGTCGAGGACATCAGGTATGAACCTTCCATTTGCTTTATTTTCGAAATTTCTAACTTTCCTTATTGTTTGGAATGATTGACATGAGCCAATTCTTGCGTTTGCAGAGGGAGCGTGACCTGGAGCGAGAGCTAGCCCAGTCTCAGGAGGAGACAACTCGTCTGCTGAGGGAGCTCAAGGTTTGTGACGCCGAGGTTGCTGCTCTCGAGGCGAGAGTTCCTGAGCTAGGCGGCGACCAGCAGTAGTTTGCTTGTTGTTTTTTTTCTTCGGCTGTATTTTGCACATTTTGTACATTTTTAGGACCCACATTTTGGACAATCGGATTTTGTTTTGGGGCTCGATCCCCCAGTTTGGTGTACATATCTCCTCTTGGTTATATATATGATGGCCTGAGTGCCTTTGCTGCTGGGTTGCTTTATTTGTACCTGCAGGTTAGCTTTGAACAGGTTTGGTAGATGACGGTTTGCGCCGTCATGCTGCCGAAGTTTACACAGAAATCACATAGAACATACATTTGTACACATGGCCTAAATTAGCGCAAAATAAAAAATGCAAAAAATTAGCCGGAAATGACCGGACGGTAGGGAGGTATACCCCCTAAAAAAAAAAATTAGAAACATATAAGTTTGAAATGTAACGTGGAACGGGAGTGAAATGATTCCCCAAAAAAGAAAATTAAAAAGAAATGTATAAGTTTGAAAATGAATAAATTAAATTGGTGAAATGATTCCACAAAAGAAAATTAAAAAAAGGAAATGGATAAGCGTGCTAAGATGACGAAAATGTCGATATCGCCTCGAAATGCGTGCCCGTGGAATTAGGAAACACGAAACATGGCAATTTGACGGATTTACCAAAATAATAACCCGTATGAATAGGAAATTATTATTTAAGGAATTAGGAAAGATCCAACGCTGAAAAACCCAGAAAGAAGGCTGAGGATGAGGCGCAGCAGGACCTGCGTCCCTATGAAGAGGCGTAGCAAGTGCTGCGCCTGTTCCCCAGTGTATCCGTCCTTACAGATTTTAGGAAACAACTTTTAGTATAAATAGAGACGTCGAGGGAGGTTTTATTCGCATAATTCTTCCGTCTTTCCTTCGTCTTATTACATAAAGCTCTCAAAATAAGCATACATCATGAATACTCTCGAAATTCGTCTAAAAGAATGGACAAATGAGTTCTCCAATGTGGAGAAACACGATATGGGTGCTTATAATTTTGGATCACTTTTGAGCTTGAAGTTGATCAAAGTGTCAAACCGTTCCTAGATGCTTGTCTTAATTATTGGGACCCGAATTATCACGTATTTGCCTTCCCCGGAGGCGATATTTGCCCATTTCCCGAAGAAATTGCTGCGATTGGTGGTTGGGACCTGAAACATTTACCTGCTATTCCTTCTACTTCTCAAGGATATAAGAACATGTTTAGGGATTTGTTTGGGTTGACAAGAGCTGAGGTGGACCGTCTTGTGACCTCAAAGGGAGTGCGAATGTTGGAATTCATTGATCGATTCATCAATAGGGCAGATCCCACTATCTCTTATGTTGCCAGGCGAAGGGCATTCGAGTTTTGCCTACTACATGTATATGTCCTTCAGGGGCATGTTGATGAGGATTTGAGAGGTGATCCTCGTTATCTGAGCCTGATTGAGCAAATGGAGCTGCACAGGAGTCCAGTTTGCCTGTGTCTAGGAGAGATCCTGTTGGGGTTAGATAACAGGAAAGCCAACCGTGACCTTCCTTATCTGGGGAGTCCTATTATTTTGCAGGTAAAAGAATAAAAAAAAATCTCTCTCTTTTTTGTTTTTTTTTTTTTTTTGTTCGTTATGTTTTTTTTTTGTTTTTAATTTTGTTTTTGTTTTTTTTGTTAATACCTGCTTTGGTAGGTCTGGCTTGTGGAGCGTCTTCGATTGATCGAGCCCCCAGTTAATGTTTCTACTTATCATGCACGCTCAATCGCGATGAGGACCAGGCTCTACATGGTGGACTTCACTCGAGTCTGTAACTATTGGTAAAACAAATTGAAGAGTGATGATGGCCCCTTCATTAGATGGATCGTACCATAGTGGCATCTCAAATCTGTCAGTGGAGTATCATCCTTGGATCCTACCCGGCCTGTGCGCATTCCTGGCATGGAGTTTATGATATGCATCTTCTCGGAGAGGTTGATGAGGCAGGTTAGATTGAAGCAGATGATTCCGAAGCTTGACACTGTCCCGCAGACTGCCGTGGCGCTTACTACCGAGAGTCGAAGAGAATGGGCCATCAAATGGGCTCAAAGAAATATATGGTTCTTGAACTCTTCTGTTAGTGCTCTGTGGGTGTCGGATTCATATCTGCAGTGGAGGAAAGCTACTATTCCGGAGGAGCGTGAGAGATTGAGGAAACGCGAGCCTGTTGACTACAAGGTTCGTGATGTAGAAAAGGAGAAAGAGAAGCATCTGACTGAGGGAGAGGAAGAAGCCGGGTTTCGAGTTGTTCATCCTTCGAAGAAACCGAAGACTTCTCCCGCCGTCGAGACGGTGGTTGACAAGAATGGCAAGGCTAGACCACGAGAGAGACCGTTGGTGATTAGGTCTGAAGTGGCGCAAGAGCGTCTGGCTCGAGGTCGGGACAAGAAATATGATAAAAATGACAAAGGCAAAGGGAAAATGGAAGAATAGCCTAAGTCTTTCTTATTACTTATTATTATTATTATTGTAATAAGAAGGTGGGGTTTTTAGAATCCTAGCCTATTTTTATTTTTTTATATTATGTGGCATATTATTATTTAAAAGGCATGGAATAAAAGAGGTTGATTGGTTATGAAACCTTTGGGATTTTCTATTATTATTCTTGTCGAATTCCAAATGCAATTGCAAATGTCCTTCTATTTACATTTAAAATAATTAATGGGTTGTATCTTGTGAAGGATTGCTTACGTATTCATTTAAAAAATGAAATCAAACCCTTGCGCGTAGTTCAAGTAAATGTAAAAGAATAATTGTTCCAAGCAAGAGCTTGTAATGAACTTAGAAAATAAGCATCAGCTTTCACTTACTCCTATAATGCATTTCAGTTTATTTGATGATATGAGGATGACAAATTGTCAAAATGCAAGAGCAAGATGACATTAGCTTATTTCAGCTTGGCCAGGGACCGTTTATTTCGTGCCACAAGAGCGACACATGAGGTTACGCGAAGCGCGTTTTTGCTCTTATTCTAGGCATAGTAATGTTTTAGTTGGTCGAGGTTTGTCGGGGTTGGCAAATTCATTCCCATCTACGTCTGTGATCCTAACCGCACCCCCTGGAAGTATGGACTTGACTAGAAATGGCACGGCCCAATTGGGTTTGAATTTTCCTCGTGGATCGACAGGTAAAAGAGCCCTAATTGAATTGAGGACCAAGTCTCCTTCTTTGATGTTCATTAGCTTAATCCTTTTGTTGAAGGCTCATTTGATATGTGCCTGATATGTTTGCACATTATGTAATTCACGCAATCTTCGTTCATCCAGGAGGATGAGTTCTTCATATCTATCCCGCTTCCAATCAGCTTCTGGGATTTGACTTTCGAGTAAAATATGCAAGGATGGTATTTCTAGCTCGACTGGTTGTACGTCTTCTATGCCGTAGGTCAAATAGAAAGGGGTGGCCCCAGTGGGCATCCTAACAGATGTACGGTATCCCCATAAAGCAAAAGGTATCTTGCTTGGCCAATCTCAATAGTTGTCAATCATTTTCTTGAGAATTGTGACAACGTTTTTGTTTGCTGCCTCTACCGTGCCATTAGTTTGTGGTCTATATGGTGAGGAGTGGTGATGCTTGATTTTGTAGTTGGCTAACAACTACTCAGTCTCAGCTTGGAAATGTGATCCATTGTCACTGATGATCTCATGTGGGCAACCGTATCGACAGATAATGTTGGTTTGTATGAACTTTGCCACGTTCTTGGCTGTAAGACTGGTGTAGGAAGCCGTTTCTACCCACTTGGTGACATAATCGATTGCTACTAGGATGAAACAGTGACCTCCTGTTCCGGCTGGAGTGATCTTGCTGATGATGTCAATTCCCCAAGCAGAAAATGGCCAAGGAGATGTCATGGTGTAAAGCAATGAAGGAGGGACATGTTGCACATTCCCGAAGATTTGGCAATTATGGAAATATCTTACATATTTGATGCAATCGGATTCCATTGTGGTCCAATAATACCCCAAACGTGTGATTTTGTTTGCCATCATGGGTCCACTCATGTGAGGGCTACATTCTCCATCGTGGACTTCTTCCATCACTTTCCGTGCCTGTGAATGATCAAGACAGCGTAGGATTACACCAAGAGGTGTTCTTTTGTATAACTCTCCTTGCATGAGAACGTATTGGGAAGCTAGTAAGCGTACAGCGCGTTGTCCCCTTTTGTCCATATCCGGTGGATAGGTGTCGTTGAGTTTGAAGTTTAGGATCGCTTGGAACCAAGGTTCCTCTGTGATTTCCTCTTCATTGGTGATTTGGTGCACATAAACTGACTTTGACCGTCGTTCGATGCATAAAGGCATTTCTACCATGCTATCCGGCATATTAATCAAAGATGCAAGTTTTGCATGAGCATCTGCAAATTGATTCTCCTCTCGAGATAGGTGTAGGTAGGTTACTTCATCGAAGAATTAGGCAGTCTGGTCTATTATGGCTTAATAAGGTGCTAAGCTTTCACTTCGGATTTTCCAAGATCCCGTAATTTGGTTGATGATCAAAGATGAATCCCCATGCACTCGAAGATTCTTGATGCCTAAACCTACTACTTCTTGTAATCGAATCAGACAAGCCTCGTATTCTGCAGCGTTATTTGTCACCTCGAAGCCGAGTTTGACAGAGATTGGTGTATGCTCGCCTTCAGGAGAAATGAGCAACACTTCTATTCCAAATCCTCTTAAGTTCGATGCTCCATCAAAATAAAGGTCCCAGGAGTCTACATCGGTTTGGAGTATATCCTCATCCGAAAACGACCAGGTGTCTATCGTTTGTGTATCATTAATGGGATGTTCTGCGAAGAATTCGGCAAAGGCGCGCCCCTTTATAACTTTCAGAGGTACATACTTGAGATCAAATTCTGAGAGCATCAAAGTCCATCTTGCTAAGCGTCCATTGAGAACGGGTTTCTCGAAGAGGTATTTGACAGGATCCATTTTGGAGTATATTTTGACGGAGTAGCTAAGCATGTAATGGTGTAGCTTCTTCGTTGCCCACACAAGAGCGAGGCATGTCTTCTCGAGTGGTGTGTATTTGCACTCGTACTCCAAGAACTTCTTACTAAGGTAGTAGATAGCTCTTTCTTCTCTTCCTGCGATTTGAGCCAGCATTGCGCGCATGGCCGTTTCAGTTACCGTGAGATATAAACCAAGAGGTTGATCTCGTTGAGGTGACATGAGCACTGGTGGTTTGGCTAGTATTTCCTTGATTCGGTCGAAAGCCTTCTGACAGTCATCATCCCACATGGCGTGATCTGTTTTCTTTAACTTCTTAAGATAGGTTTGCAAATCATGGTGAGTTTCGATATGAATCGGCTTATGTATTGCACCTTGCCTAGGAATCCTCTAACTTCTTTCTACGTTTGGGGTTGCAGCATTTCGATTAGAGCTTTGATCTTAGAAGGGTCTATTTCTATTCCTCGTTGGCTAACAACGTATTCCAGGAGTTTACTAGATGTTACTCCAAATGCGTATTTCTGAGGATTGAGCCTCATGTTGTACTTCCGTAGCCTTGAGAAGAATTTGCAAAGGTTTGCAATGTGCCCCTCTCTATCCTTGGACTTGATAATCATGTCATCTACGTATACCCCAACTTCTTTATGCATCATGTCATGTAAGAGCGTAGTTGCGGTGCGTTGGTATGTAGCTCCGGCGTTAATTAACCCAAACGTCATAACCGTGTAGCAATAGGTTCCCCATTGAGTGACGAAGGTAGTCTTATGCATATCTTCTATGACCATCTTGATCTGGTTATATCCTGCGTATCCATCCATGAAGAATAGTAATGCGTGATCTACTGTATTGTCCACCAATATGTCGATATGTGGTAGAGAAAAGTCATCCTTAGGACTCGCTTTGTTTAAGTCTCTAAAATCAACACAAACACGGATTCTCCCATCCTTTTTGGGTACGGGTACTATGTTAGCTACCTAGTCTGAGTACTCGGAAACTTTGATGAACCCGGCTTTGAACTGTTTATCGACTTCTTCTTGATCTTGAGAGCCCATTCTGTCCTCAATCGACGAAGCTTCTATTTCACGGGTTTGAAACCCGGTTTGATTGGGATTCTATGCTCTGCGATGTCCCTATCGATCCCTGACATATCTTTATAGGACCAAGCAAAAACGTCTTTGAACTCGTGTAGGAGGTCTATGAAATTGGCCCTTTCGGTAGAGCTCAAGGTCGTCCCTATCCTAAGTTCTTAGGGTTCTAGTTCGGTTCCTACGTTGATGGGTACAGTGTTTTCTATTACTGGTCCCCCTTCCCCCTCTTGTATTATTTCTTTGGCTATGTGTGGAGGTATCTGGATCGAGTCTGGGTCTGGGTCATCCTCAGTACCATCGTCAACAGAATTGCATTCAAAATAACACGAAGAGTAAGCAGAACCTGATTTATTTATATTAAAGTTTGAGAAAAGTTGAAGCAAAGAAGCCATCTGTTCTGTAGTCAGTGGCGGTAAAGGGACAGCCGTTGGGACATTTCTTGAACTACTGTTACTATTTGATACTAAGTTAGGACAAATAAGGGAAGTGGGAATGACGACACGGGGAGACTCTCTAGGAACTTCTCTAGACTCCGACTCTGACTCCGACTCTGACTCGAATTCATCGTCTTTTGGTTCTCCTTTGAACATCTCTCCTTCTCCAGTGGTGAGCTTGAAGAGTCTTCCTTGATTGTTTGTCCACTTGATCGACTTTCTCCATCCTTTCTGCTGATTGGCGTTGATTTCTGTCCCTAGTGTGGCAATGATCTCATCTATGACGCTTTCGGCGCTCTTGATTAAGGGAAGATCCTGGAGGTAGACATCTTCCTCGCTATCCGTCCATATCCCATTGATCACCTCTTCTTTTGGGGAGATAAGATGTGAGCAATCTAAGGTAGATTCATCACTTGTTATCATCAGAACTCCAAGAGGATTCTGAATGTTGTTAGGCTTACCTCTAGGCGGTATTGGTAGGTGACCGTCTTCAATCATGTCTTGAAGCACATTTTTCAGTTTGTAGCATTTCTCTGTATCATGTCCCTTACCTCTATGGTATTCGCAATACGAATTCTCATCCCAGAACTTGGATTTCTTTTCTGGTTCGGGTGTAGGGCCTATGGGTTGAAGTTTATCCAGTTTCATCAACCTTTTTAGGGCGTTGGAATATGTGTCCCCAATATTTGTGAATTTTCTTGGTGGGGTACTCTTCTTAGATGGCTCGAGAAGGTTAACTTCATCAGTTTTGCTAGTAGAGCCGTAAGAACGACTTGTTGAGCCTTGATATCCACGACTTACCGTTTTGGACAAGAGCCCTTTACGGATGTCATATTCGATCCTTGTTCCTAGTACGGTTAAGTCTTTGAAGGTCTTAATGTTTTGGTACCTCAAATGACTTGCATAAATGAGCTTTAGGTTGTCCACGAATTTCTCCACGAGGGTAGCTTCATCTGGACGTTCAACAAGTTGAGTACTAGTCTTTCTCCACCTACTTAGGAAGTCGGTGAAACCTTCTTTGTCATTTTGTGTAAGAACCTCTAAAGTGCGCATGTTGACTTGGATTTCAGCATTATCTTCATATTGCTTGGCGAACTCAATTGCGGCATCGTCCAAGGTAGCAATTTTCTTGTGCTTTAGAGAATAGAACCATTGTTTTGGGATGGTGTTAAGAGATGAGGGAAAGATCCTTAAGAACATCTCGGGTTTAATGCCTTTGATAGACATGTAATCCTTAAAAGCACGGATATGGTTCAAATGGTTTTCATGCCCCTTGAATTTAGGGATATCTGTCATGTTGAAGTTGGTTGGCAACTTGGAACTCACGGCTTCATATTTGCGATTATTTTCCCTATAAATGTCATCCCCTTTGAGATAAATCAATTGTTCCTCCAAGTATTAGAGTCGTTTCTCAGCTGTAGTCATACTTATGGGAGGGTTTTCGTCCCCGAAGTTATTCACAAATTCATCAGACACTTCACTTTCTCGAGGAGGCATCCTCGTTTCCACGACATATATTCGGCCCTCCACTGTGTCAAGACGATCATACACTTGGTCTTGAGTGACTTGGAGACGAGCTAGTGCGGCTAGGATTTGATCATTACCATTCTAGGTTTGGTTGTGGCTCACGTCGCTTGTTTCAGACATCTTTGAAACTGGATAAGAGATCGACGACGAATAAAAACACGATCGACCATTCTAGCA
This sequence comes from Silene latifolia, assembly GCF_048544455.1. Lineage (NCBI taxonomy): Eukaryota > Viridiplantae > Streptophyta > Magnoliopsida > Caryophyllales > Caryophyllaceae > Silene > Silene latifolia. Next base: position 245,614,594 of record NC_133538.1, on the reverse strand, counting down.
CACTTACTCGAAAAAGAAATGTTTTGACTCGTGAAGTGGGAGTATGCCACTTGTGTCAAGTGAGTTTTGAGGAAATACCAAAGTTTGAAAATGTTGGTCCTAGTCAACTTTAGTGTAGTTGTAGGAGTGGACTCGAAGTGAGGTTTTGAAATGGGTTTTGAGGCCCGAATTTTGACTCGACATTTGGACAGAGTTTCGACTGGTTTTGCCCTAATGTTAGGCCTATGTTTCGAAAAATTTTACATTTTAAAAGGGATTTTGATTTTACAAAAATCGTCATGGTTTTGTTTAGAAATGGTGATCACATATGGTACAAACATTATACAAGCATTATAACGGGATGCTGAGTGCAGTTAGAAGGGTTTTGGTTTTAAAGGGTGGGTTGCCATACCGAACAATTAAACCCGAGGTCTGTGGAGAGGCTCGTACCAAACAAGAGTAAGGCCGATTCCTAGTCCAGTTCCTCAAGTAGTGAAAGTCCTTGATACAAACAAGAGTAAGTACCATGGTATGGATGACGTCAATCACTATTCATCCTTAGGCCCAAACAAGAATTAGGACCGTTTAGACCGGACGATTAGTCGAATAGGTTGGGTTGGGCCTAGGAAGGCCAAATGAAACGATCTAGGAAGACCGAGTTATGAACACCGACACTTGTCTTGTACAAACTATTCCCTAACCTTGTTCAAGTTTCACCCTTTTGGCTACACGTAAGTGTATTGTCCCCAGCAGAGTCGCCAAACTGTGGACGCGGGCCCACGGGGGCGAAAAGCGAAGCAAGATTTTCGTCTTTGTTTGTTTTGCATTTGTGGAGTCGCCACCAATTTATTGTGGAAAATTGGAAACTGTTCGAATACCTCGTGTCATGTCCAGAAACAAAGTAATGACATGAACACTAAGCACTCGTTACCCTTAGCATTCTCTGTCAAGAATAACTCTCGTGGATGCCAATGAACACGGATGTTCACAGAGATCTGAAGTAAGGGGTGAGGATACGTATTAGGAAGCTCTTTTGATCGAACACCTATTCCCGCCCGCCTCGATAGCGGCCTCTACTAATGATTAGGGAAGTTTTCTATACTCGATATGTTGTCGATTATATGCATGCAATGTAACATCCATTAAATTAGTCCTAGCATGTGAATTAACTAAGTCGGTTAACACGTAATTTAACATACAATTAATGTCGAGGTAGAAATTTAGGTTGATTACATGTGAGAGCATACAAACAATAAAAGAAATAAAATAATAATACAATAAAGAAAATTACAATAATTACATCAGATTTAGTGATTTATGTCGAAAATACATTTAAAACGGATGGTTTTAGAAAAGAAAAAATAAATGAATAAACGAACAGATTATGGGTGATATTACGATTAATAATTAATTAAATACATAATTAATAAACTAGGTCAAAGCAGAAACGGGAGTTCAGGGACAGAAATCAACCGGGAAGAGGCGCAGCAGAGCTGCGTCCCTTGGAAGAGGCGCATCAGTCGCTGCGTCTGTTCCCGAGCTCAGGTCTGGCTGTGAAGCCGGAATTGCAAATCGTTAATATTCATTGGTGATTTTAATGCTTGATTATATTATTTGACTCGGATGGAAGTGCTTAACAGATTATTTACATGTGATTAAGGTCATAAAAGACGATAAAGCATGGATGAATTTAATTAGGACGAATTATATACAAGATTAATATGGTTATTAAAAATACAAGTTAATCAAATTAATTGAATTAATTAGGTTAAACAGGTTATTAATGATGAACTAATGATGACAACGATAAATAACAGATGAAATATATCAAAAGTGAATTCCAGAGATTCAATATTGAGGAATCGAACCTCTAAAACCCGAATTGATTTTAATGACGAAAACCCGCAAATATGAATTATGAGGGATTTAAGTCGGGATTTAAAAGTTGAATTAATTAATGATAATTATTGAATTACAGGTCAAAATTATCATATTAGAATTATCGGGTTAAAAGAAATATGAAGAATTGAAAACGAAACAAAACAATCGAATTATCAAAAGACGAAGGAAGAAGAAAGGAAGCAGGAACTGCGGCAGCCTCACGAAGAGGCACAGTAGTTACTGTGTTCTTTCTCGACGTCTGTCTTCTGATAATCCGTAAAAAGAGTTTTTAAACAAGGTTTTACAAATCGGTTTTAAGAATACTTTCGACCTAAATCTTACAATATTGATTACGATAATAAAGAAAAATAAACAAAAGAAGGATTTACACTCTCAGAATTACATGTTTGACGAAACGAGATTGACTAAGTTAACGTTTAGTGATGCTCGACTCGAATGTATGACGAAAGTGCCCTCTAAGAGGAAAACGAACAAAGTTGATTAAGTTGATTGATTGTGGAGTTGGTCAAATTGGTCGGTCATGCAAAACGAGGCTGGTACTCAGAAAGATCCGAGCTTACGTGGTCGAAAGTTCAAGCACGTAGACGCCAAAAGGTAAGAAGGTGGTCTAGAATGCAAAGGGAGAAGAGAAGGGTGGACACTCGCATGAGAAATATGTGAGACCGAAGGTCTCTATTTTTACTAATCACACGAAAGAACTAGGGTTTTCGGAGAAACTTTGGAAGTGAATCTCGAAAAGATACGAAAAATACGCAGAAAAGGACTGAGGAAGAGGCGCAGCAAGCACTGCGTCTCTTGGAAGAGGCGCAGCACCTGCTGCGTCCTTTCCTCAGTGGTTTCCTCCCGCGGAAGAAATATTTCCGCGTTTCTATCATGGAATAGCGGATTAATCTCGTTTCCTTAATATTTTGTGTGAATATTACATGAGATATTTTACCAAAGATCAAAAGATTGGAAAATATGGAATAGAAATATCCGGAACATTCCAGAACATTCTGACTCGGTTATTAGAAAAGGAAGACGATTTTTGACCCGAACTCCAAATGTACTCTAATTACTGCCAAAACGACCGTATCGGCACGTAGATGACAATTAAGAGGTAGACACAAGTGTTTGAGCGATCACTTGATGATAAACTTATGAACTGTGACAAATCATTCCGTATACCAAACATGCGGCCCAATCATCACCGGGTGGTTTGCGGGAGGTGTAGAAATGAGGTATCTACACTTATTCACAACACTTTATCATATAACCACTTCATCATTTTCCAACATTTCTATACAACACATTATCCAACATATGCAATAGAACACTAGTAAACACATAGCGATCCCATGATACCCCCTCGTGACCGGTGTAAAGTTGTATGTCGAGTTCGCGACTTTAGGACGTCTCCTAAGTCTTTGCATTAGCTCCTACAACTCCTACCCGGGTTCACTTTAGTTTAACTCCCTATGTTCATTAGGTTCATTGGTTACAGGTTTCAGGATCGTCGCTCTGATACCACTTTGTGACACCCCTATACTCCAAGTGCCTTACCAAGACCAGTTAAGGTATGAGAACATCACCATCTCGGTTACCCAAGGCAATGATACTCAAATAGACAATAACGAAACGTATTTAAATGATAATAAAGTTTAAAGCGATACAACCAAAACGAAACTGATAAAAGAAAATACAAAGGTTCTCAAATATTAAACCAACTAGCTAAAGAACAACGTTTGACATAGCGGAAGGCTTCTAAAATAGCTCGTGACAACTCAACCCAGCTATCCCATGCGTATCAATCATATCTGCTCAATAACTGCTCACCATCCTCGAATGGATCACCACAGTCTTTAAAAACATTTAAACGGGGTCAGTACTGATTACATAAAAACAATAGCCACAATAAAACAGGAACACAAACAGCTCAAACCAATCTCCAGTCTCCATCTCCAATCTCCACACAATTGACTACACACTAAAATGTGTAGCCCTGGCAGAGTACCCATCACAACAAGTACTCCTCGCCGCCTGTGGGGGACCGCAGCCATTCCCACCTAAGCCCCGCTCATCTCCATAGAGCGATAAACCCATGTTCATTAATGTGCACATCTCCCTTGTGACGGGAACGACAAGGGGCAAATCAAGGGCGTGAAGACACTCCCGCAAGTGACTCAACTCAGCCAGGGACGCACCCCGAAGTTCACAGACAGATACACAACCAATCAACAATATACAACCAACAACCATCAAAATCAAACCAACAATATAATTAACCAACAATCACCATCACAAACACCACACATTATGTAGCCAATAATGACTAGGGAATCTCTACCTGGAAAGAAATCACCATGATCGTCACAATCAGCTAATCACAATAGTTCTTCAACGAAATCATCTCCTATAAACACACAATCATACAATCACAATCTAACATCAACCATACTCCCCAAAACCCCCAAATTACCCAATTAGGGTTTCAACTAAAACCAATGAAATGATATAAAAATCATACTAGGAGCTTACCCACGATGCGACGGTCTCACAGGCGTAAAGAACTCAACGATCCGACAACTCTAGCCCTTAGGTTTTGCCAACAATGTGACGAGAGAGAACTACGTAACTTCTTTTTCTTTTGAGAGGTTTAGAAAGGTGAAAAAGTTATTAAAGAAAATGACGGAAACCTTTTATATTAAACTCCCGTTATTAGCAAAACCCGTCAAAACAAACCCGGGAAACACACTTACTCGATCGAGTGCCTCTCACTCGATCGAGTGCCACATGTACTCGATCGAGTACCCATCAGGCATACTACTGTTTCATATAAAAATATACTTACTCAACAGAGTAAGTTCCACTCGATATAGTACTCATAGACATAGAAAACCGTAGTATTACATAGGAGCAGAGTTTGCGTTCCTCTTCCCAACAGGCTTGGGGGCACCTCTAACAGACTTAAGGGCATTTCCAGCAGCTTCCTTCCTCTGCTGAGCCAAAATCATTTCAAGGGTAACCTTGTGCTTAGCAGATCCTGGAAGAATGTGAACTATCAAGAAGCAGCATCAGCAGAACAAGAAATAACATAAAAGTAGAGCAACATACCAGACGACATGGAGTCTTCTACTTCTTCTTCTTCTCCTTCATTTTCTCCTTCTGAGGAAGGGGCTGAGTCCTGTAGTAGGGTCGTAATGGTTCTCTGGGGAAATGGAATGCCAAAAAACTTGGTGAGGGATGCTTCCTCGACGGAAGAAGGGACCGGCTTGAACAAACCTACACGAAAAAGCAAGTGAGAAAAGTGAGCATCAAGAGGCAAACAGAGACGAGGGCATGCAAATACCTTTAGTAGAACGCCAAACACTGAATAAGTAATCAGTAAGGAGGGGAAAGAGAGCTAATCTCGACAAATATAAAGTGGTGAAACCACTTGTTATCATTTGGTTTAACCGAAAAAAATGATGCAATTATCTTCACCATCGCGGCCACGGATAGGCACTTGACCGTGACCAAGGGACCTAATCGAGAACAAGTGAGCAAGATCATGGAGGTCGACTCCGCTATCAAAGGAATCCTTCATGACACAAATCGCGAGTAGCATTCGCCAAGCGTAGGGAACCACTTGACACACGGCCAACCGGTTGTGGATTAAAAACTCCCGAATCAAGGGTGGAAAAGAAAACCTTAGACCGAGATGGAATGGATAATCATATAGACACGTCTACCCCGGCCTCACAAAATCGGCTCTTTGATCGGGGAGTGGGATGTGTACTACAATGTCGGCATAAAAACTGAACCTTTCCCTGATAACGGGGAGGTCGAAGGCGATAAAAGATGAATTGCATGAATGTTTCACGGTCAAAATGTCGCCGGATGGGAAAGGGTCGGAGGAGTCAGGAGGAGGATCAGAGGTTGAGGAAATAGATGGTGTAGTTTTGCGGGTCATGGTGAAATTAAGAGAAGAAGAAAGATGTGTACTTAGAAGAAGAAGAAGAAGAAGAAGAAGAAGAAGAAGAAGAAGAAGAAGAAGAAGAAGAAGAAGAAGAAGAAGAAGAGGGAAGTTGAGAGAAGTTATGGGAAGTTGAAAGGAGTGGATGGGAAAGTAAGATTTGGAAAATAAAAAGAGTAAATGAGTGATTGGGGTAACAAGTAGGAATAGTGGTAGAGTGGAGTAAATTGAGAGGGTTATGATGTGACATGATTATCATGTCTTTACAACTTCTCTGCACAGTTAAAATTCTTACTCAAATACATTTTGGACAAGATTTTGAGGGTATTTGTTATAGATAAAAATATGGTTTTATCATAAGCGACGTGGAAGGCAGTGGTTGGTGGATGCAAGGTCAAGTGGATCGATGACATGGACAAAAGGGAATCGTCGAATTAGACTACCAACAAAACACATGTGCTCTATTTCCTAAGCAAAATTACGTTATAAGAAGTCAGGAGCAAAATCTAGAGTACGTTGAGGAGCAGAACCCTAGTAGAAGCAATTATATAAGGAAAGCGTTTTCAACTAGAAGGATCATCTCATTCTACACCAACACATCGATACAACACCACCTCCATTGATCATCAAAAAATATCTCGTATCGATATTTTCTTTCGTTATTCTTTATGTTTGTTCGTACCGTCGCATTTCAATTCGTTCGTGGTTATAGATCGATCGCTGACTCACAACCCTAATTAATAACTCGGTAAATTTTTACAAAAACAAATACCACTTTGTAATGCCCCATTTACCCGGCCAAGGTTAACGGGGATGCTACCATCTCGGTTTCCCGAGGTAGTGCATCAAAAACTACAACTAAGAAATAATTATTATAAAGTCCAAAGTTAGTGATTAATAGAAAATAAAATCTACAAATACAAGATCTCAAAATTACAACGGAAGTATATAAATAAATCTACGCCATATCTATAATAACTATTATGCTAGACCCGGGATGTCAATGGCTCGTCCCATACCCCAAGCATCATCATCATTTATAGCACCATCTATACAAACCTGCAAGTCTAGCTGCTCCCCAATATGACCGGAAGTATATATGGATCATCACAGTTTTGAAAATGATTTTGACACATGAAACACACAAGTATATCACATGGTTAATACAAATAAACCTCAAATGTGTGACAATAATGATCGATGTAGTATAACCTGTAATACTCCGTATTTATGAGTCTTTGGGTACTCTATCGAGTAGGCCTTACTCTGTCGAGTAAGGGTGAGTTGCGTTTTAAAATAGTTTCAGACCTGTTGGGTACTCGATCGAGTAACTAGGATACTCGATCGAGTAAGGGGGCACTCGATCGAGTACCTTAGGTACTCGATCGAGTAGCCGGTTTACGGGGAGTTTTTCTCGGGTTTTGTTAATTATGCGATTAAGATATATAACCTTTTTCCGTCATCATTCTAAACACTTTTGCAAAACCTAATTTACTGTCGAAGAGAGAAAGAAAGTACGTTCATCATCTTAATCGTATTGTTAGCAAATCCCGGAGTTTGGAAGGTCGGTTTTCATCGTTGGTTATACCGTTGAGATACTTGCGTCGAGGGTAAGATCTATGTACCCTTTTTATTGTCTTTCCTTTAAGTTGGTTAAACCCTAATCTAGGGATTTGGGGGTTTTTGAGTAGTTTGTGATTTGGTAGCATTTGTATGTTGTATGATAGGAGGAGGTTTTGTAGAAGAAGCCTTTTGATACAGCTGTAGAGACCGTCTGATAGTTGTGCTTTCCAGGTAGGATTTCCTACTCAGTATTAGTCCCATAATGGGATGATTGTTGATGTGTTGTGGTTGGTTGAATAATATAGTAATTGTATTGTGACGGTTTGTTGATTGTGATTGTTTGTCTCTGGTTCTCGAGGCGTGTCCTCAGCTGAGTGGGGTCACTTGCGGGAGTGGCTTCACGCCCTAGTTTCGCCCTTCGTGGAACCCGCCACGGAAGGGGATGTGCACATTAATGGATAGGGTTATCTCTCATTATGAGGAGCGGGGATTTGGTGGGTACGACTGCGGTCCCCCACCGGCGTGGTTCGGTTCAAGGGACAATCATGATTGAGATTGTTGGGATTGGTGTGATTGTGTGTGTGCGACGTTAAGTTTCGTCTGCTTTATCTTATTGTTGATATATTGAGTTGTGTGATTAGTACTGACCCCGTTTAAATGTTTTAAAAACTGTGGTTATCCATTCGGGAGTGGTGAGCAGTTATTGAGCAGGTATGATATGACGCGTATGGGATAGCTGGGATGAGTCATCACGTGGCAGTTAGAAGTCTTCCGCTGTGTCAGACGATGTTTTATAGCTTTGATAGTTTTAGCAGTAGACCGTCTGCGAGTCTTCTATTTCTTTTTATCAGTTTGGTATTGCTATGTAATCACTTTAAACTTTATTTTCTTTTAAAGTTGTTTCGTTATTGTCTTATGAATATCATGCCTCGGGTAACCGAGATGGTGGCATCCTTATACCTGAGTGGTCCTGGTAAGGCACTTGGAGTATGGGGGTGTTACAAATGGTATCAGAGCGACGATCCTGAAACCTGTAACCAATGAACCCAATGAATATAGGGAGTCAATTAAAATGAACCTGGGGTAAAGGTTGTAGGAGCTAATGCAAAGACTTGGGAGACGTCCTAAAGTCGCGAACTCGCCCTACAATTTTGAACCGGTCACCATGGGATATGAGTCGGGATTGCTATGTGTTTATCCTGTGAATTGTGTACCTATATGGTGATGTGTGGCATGAATCAGTGGATGTATGTATGTGAAGAATGGGGAATGTGTAGAAAAGATGGTGATAATGTGATTTCGTATGTTGTTGATTGAAAGCATGTTGCATGATAGTTGGTTTACAATGTTGGTTGAAATTGTTAAAAAAGTGTATGAGAATGATGAGTAATGTGTTGGAAATGGATGAATTGATTGGAAAAGATGGGGTAGCAATTGCATGAGAATATGAATTTTGTGATTATGAATTTGTTTAAGTGACGAAGTGTATTTGTAATGTTGTTGTATTAGTAACATGGAAATAGGATTTGTAATGTATGAGAATGTTGTGTTACGAAAAGTTATAAAATTTAAGGTATGCGGTTAGTACATGACTAATGAGTTAAATAATATATGTGCATGATGGATGTTGTTGCTTGATTGTTGAAAATTGTAACATATGATTATGAATACTGGTTTTATGAGTTTTGGACTGGTTTTGTTTGCTTGGTTGTTGTTTAAGTTGTTTGGAAGTAAAATCAAGTAGTTGTGTTTTTTTCGATTATAAAGAGGTTGTATTTAAACTGTTATAACTTGAGATGCATAAATGATTTTGATGTGATTCCAATTGGAGGTGATAGCTTGTCCTTTTACGATTCTAACGATAGGTCACACGCCCAAAACGACCAAGTAATGAGTGAGTTATGACTGTTTTACGAAAACTGGACAGTGCTGAGAATTGGGGTACTCGATCGAGTAACGGGGCACTCGATCGAGTACCTTAGTTACTCGATCGAGTAGCCCTGGTGATTTGTTTTACGTGCTTCTGATCTTCACCTACTCGATCGAGTAAGTCCCTTACTCGATCGAGTGGCCTGTACTCGATCTAGTGACCCCTGTTTTGGGTCATATGCTTATCTTTTGACATTCGTTGCATATTATGTTTAATTCAAAGTTGTTATTTTACTTCTTTATGCATTGTTTTACATGTAAGTTGGTCTTGATACGTAAGTTACCCAATCTTATGGGGTGGTGAGTGGCACCTTATGGTGAGTATGAGTTTGGTGGGAGGAGATGAGCTATATGTGGTTGTGCTGAGAAGTGGAAAAAGAAAAAGAATATTGATGAGCTGATTGAGGCATGGTGCAAGTTTTGGTGAGACGTGGTGAGTGATTTATTCGCGAAATTGAGTGATGTAAAAGTAAGTGAAAGTGGGTAAGGGATGATGTGGGTTTAAGGAACGTGAGAATGAAAAGATTGAAAGGAAGGTTGGATAGTGGCAACTTGAGATGTGTAAAGAATTATGGAGTGAGATGGTTAGGAGTCGTGTGGGTTAAGAATATACACAGTGAAATTTCGTTTTAAAGGGGTTGAGAAGAGTAGTATATAGTGAACTTTATGGAGACATGTTGCGAGGTGGATTTGTAGACAGTGAGTGAGTTTGGGAGATTTGGTTTATTAAGAGGTGAAACTACGTGTGATTTCTTTGGGCATTTAACGGCATGAAATTAAATGAAGTTGTTTAAACAGTGAACGTTGATTTTATGGATAGGTTAGTGACAAGTGTGACCGATAGCATAATAAGAGAAGATCCATGGTAAGAAAGAGTGAGATGATATCGACATGAAATAATGGGATTTGAGCTTTGGCGGAATGAGAAGGTAACCGAAGCACTAAAGAATTAGATAGAAGTAATAAGGAGTTGAGCTATTAAATGGTATTGTTGAATGTGAAGAGAAAAGAAGAGTAAAAAGTAAGCTAAGGAAAATTTTCACCGGAGTTATGTGATATAAAGGTAAGGAATCATCGAAATGTGTGATATTATCATGAGGATGTTATTTAATGGTTATATGGGAGCTTCAGGACAACATGATTAATAATGAGTTTCGAGGAATTAAGGGAGTAAGAGTTGGTGGAGTATTTACACGATATGAGATTTTTGGTGGAAAGTTAGATGACGATACAATTAAGATAGTATTGGGAATAATGTTGAGGTAATTTTGTTGATGGGTTTGATGTTCTTTATTTGGGGATGTTAACCAAAGATAGGAGAAAAACCGTGTTGTTTTGATACGAATGTAAGAGGTTTGATATACGAGCAGTGGTGGTATTGTGGTGTTGTCACTAGTGGTTAAGGGTGATGATAGATAAGAAAGACAACAGTCCTAGAGAGGTTGATTTTACAAAGGCCGGATTGATATGTATAGTTGTAAAGGAGTATAAGATGTGGTTATACGAGGCGAGCGCTAGTGGTTGAATATTAATGGTATGGCATGATGTGATGGTTATGCGAATGGGAAAATATGTTATGAGGGGCATATGAGTTAAGCTCGGGCGACAGGTAACCTTTATCGAGTGGTAACTTACGTGATCAGGATTGACTAGTTGGATGTGATTATGGGTCTATGATGTGTATAAATGTTTGTGTGAGGTTCTGACCTCACGAGAAGCGGTATGGTGAGATAGTTATAAAGATGTTATATGAATGTTTGTGATATATGTAGGGTACGACAATCTGATGGAATGAGGCTAAAAAGGTAATAATTTGATTAATTTGGCATGGCTAGTTATAATTTTATGTGTATTGATAACACATTCGTATTCCATGAAATGGTAGAGATGATGTTCATGAGGTGTTTATCTGTTTATCCATATAATATGTTGCGTTGTGATTTAATAAAGTGGATTTGAGTAAGTTTTTCTTGTCTGAGAAGTTATGCTGAGTCAGTGTTTATGGGTTTGAGTAAGTTGTGATGTCTATCGGTGCGGTTGTGGTGCCTCGGGTGGTGATCCGGGCACGGTACTTCGTGTTGTGATGCGGATATTTTCGCACTGCGGTGCGGTTGTTGGTGACGGTGTTGTGATGCCGTCACCGGTTGTGGTGGAGTAGGCGGGATGATTATGATACGAGTTTTCGAAAGTGCATACCAGTTATACATAGATTGTTGTTTTGTTTGCTGTTGTTCTTTGTGAGTTTTGGTTGAACATGTAGACTGTTGTTTTGTTTGTTGATGTTTCTTACCAGTTTCAACTTGGGTGTGAGGGTAGAGTATGATATGGGAGAAAGTTGTGTATGTTTTGTTGTTGTGATGGTATAGTGATTTTCTGTTGATAGGGCACAATTGTAAGAGGTTGTACATAATATTTGACCTTGTTGTAGATGAGACATCGGTGCACATAGTCATGGCAAGTGATTCGTAGAACATGTGTGGTAATGATCTGAAAGCTGCAGGTGGTTTTAATCTTTCGTTGGGCCAGTGAGGGAAGGGTGTTTGGATTTAGTGTCTTGTTAAGTCATGTATGGGTTTTGTAGTGATGAAAGAAAAGAACTTGATGATCTTGTGTGAGTGTACGTAACACGTGTGGATCGTGATTTATGCTTTTGACAATAGAAGTTTTATATTATCTATATAGAGAGGTATGTCATGTTGCGGTAATGTGGAAGAGTTGGAGTATTGGTTATGCTAAGGGTTTTGCGGTATTAGTTAGATGGAGTGCAGAGTGAATTGAAGTATGAGAACTGTTTAAGTAAGAAAGCCTTGGAAATAAGAACGGTTATAGAAATGAGGTTATAGGCGGTTATCTTTGACATGTGGTGGTGATGAGGATGATGAGATGATTTAACTAAGGATTTAGTATTAGTGAGTAACGAGGACGTAACATTTGTCTTAAGAGGAGTAGGATGCGATAAAAGTGAGTTTCATGGTTGTGCATGTTGTAAAATAATTGGAAGTAGAGTGTTAGCATAGCGTAAAGGAGGGATTTGTTTTGTGGTTGATGTTATTAAAAGGCCATGGCCGTGCTTGTAGTAGTGTGATGTTTAGGAGTTCGAGAGTTTTGAGAGTGGCATGATGATGTTTATGAGTGTAAGTAAACTTCGAGGACGAAGTTCCTTTTAAGGGTGGTAGAATGTAACATTCCGTTTGATGTTAGGGGTATTTTGATATTGGATTAGCTCTGGGTGATGTATTACGGAGCTAGTTGGTGTGTATGGAGTTAGTGTTGAGAGAGATATAATGGAGTCGATACGATATCGTGAGCCATGTTGTGGAGGTAGGAATAGTTAGTGGGGTTGGTGTTACGAGTTCATGTTTGGGTTGGAGTTTTGTTTTGAGTTCTTAGTCACGTTGTTGTGTCTTGATCGAGTTAGTATGTTTGTTTTTGAGTATGGGTTGAACTTCGGGGACGAAGTTCTTTTTAAGGAGGGAAGACTGTAATACTCCGTATTTATGAGTCTTTGGGTACTCTATCGAGTAGGCCTTACTCTGTCGAGTAAGCCTTACTCTGTCGAGTAAGGGTGAGTTGCGTTTTAAAATAGTTTCTGACCTGTTGGGTACTCGATCGAGTAACTAGGATACTCGATCGAGTAAGGGGGCACTCGATTGAGTACCTTAGGTACTCGATCGAGTAGCCGGTTTACGGGGAGTTTTTCTCGGATTTTGTTAATTATGCGATTAAGATATATAACCTTTTTCCGTCATCATTCTAAACACTTTTGCAAAACCTAATTTACTGTCGAAGAGAGAAAGCAAGTACGTTCATCATCTTAATCGTATTGTTAGCAAATCCCGGAGTTTGGAAGGTCGGTTTTCATCGTTGGTTATACCGTTGAGATCCTTGCGTCGAGGGTAAGATCTATGTACCCTTTTTATTGTCTTTCCTTTAAGTTGGTTAAACCCTAATCTAGGGATTTGGGGGTTTTTGAGTAGTTTGTGATTTGGTAGCATTTGTATGTTGTCTGATAGGAGGAGGTTTTGTAGAAGAAGCCTTTTGATACAACTGTAGAGACCGTCTGATAGTTGTGCTTTCCAGGTAGGATTTCCTACTCAGTATTAGTCGCATAATGGGATGATTGTTGATGTGTTGTGGTTGGTTGAATAATATAGTAATTGTATTGTGACGGTTTGTTGATTGTGATTGTTTGTCTCTGGTTCTCGAGGCGTGTCCTCGGCTGAGTGGGGTCACTTGCGGGAGTGGCTTCACGCCCTAGTTTCGCCCTTCGTGGAACCCGCCACGGAAGGGGATGTGCACATTAATGGATAGGGTTATCGCTCATTATGAGGAGCGGGGATTTGGTGGGTACGGTGCGGTCCCCATCGGCGGGCTAGGGTCCAAAGGACGGTCGATTGAGATTGTTGGGATTGGTGTGATTGTGTGTGTGTGATTCGTTAAGTTAAGGTATCTTTATCTTATTGTTGATATATTGAGTTGTGTGATTAGTACTGACCCCGTTTAAATGTTTTAAAAACTGTGGTGATCCATTCCGGTGGTGAGCGATTATTGAGCGGTATGATATGACGCGTATGGGATAGCCGGGATGAGTCATCACGTGGCGCTTAGAAGTCTTCCGCCGTGTCGACGATGTTTTATAGCTTTGATAGTTTTAGCAGTAGACCGTCTGAGAGTCTTGTATTTCTTTTTATCAGTTTGGTATTTCTATGTAATCACTTTAAACTTTATTTTCTTTTAAAGTTGTTTCGTTATTGTCATATGAATATCATGCCTCGGGTAACCGAGATGGTGGCATCCTTATACCTGAGTGGTCCTGGTAAGGCACTTGGAGTATGGGGGTGTTACATAACTAACAATTTTTACTTAGTCAAATCCCAAACTCTCAAGTACGACGAACGACTAACGTACAATATCAATAAGACAATACTCATCCCATATGAATGACAAGGCAAATGGACCCAAGCGCTGGCTACTAATCATAAGGCGACCCTAACAAGCATGCTACTACTCACATGGGATCGGAATATAAGATAGACAAGGCAAATGGACCATGGCGCTTTCTACTCATCACAAGGCGGCTCTAACAAGCGTACTACTAATCACACGACAACAAGTGGTACTTAATCACACAACGAATCTGCTCGACCACATACACTCCCCGGATCATAGATGTGCACATACCTCTTGTGGCGGGCCCAGAAGAGAAGCCTCAACGGGTGGCCTTTAGCGTACGCCGCCGCTTAAGGAACCCAGTTACTTGTACCGGTCCCCCAACAACAGAGTCCAATGCCAAGTCAATCCTCACAACAATATCTCATTTAATATCTCATCCATGTAACATCGATAACCAACATGATAATATCTAGAGTCATTGTCATAAATACAATAACAACCATAATTAATACATAAACATATAATCCCAAGGATTGTGTAGGGAAAGTCTCTACCTTTTAGCATTTCTTCAAAGCTAGCAACAATCAAAGCGTTCCATGAATAAAAAACCAAGCAATCAAACCAATTCCTCACAAATCTGGTACCTATATGAACATATTAACATATAATCATACTCTATTCTTAATAAATTCCCTAATTATAAGATATATACCCGAAACTCTTAAATTCTAGGGTTTGTCTTATGAGATGGGTAGAATACCCTTGCGGTCACTTGTACTCGGCCAAGTCACTTCGAGGAATACGGAGTATTATATGTTTCGGGTCAGAATATGGGTCAGATCAAATACGGGCCGGATTCGGGTTCCCGTCGAAATACGGGTAAAAAAATACAGTAGTTTTTAACACCCTTTTTAAGATTTTATAGTCAGAAAAATATTTTTTTTAGAAAAGTAAACATATTTAAAATTAATATTTTAATCATATTCAATGTTTACAATTATTATATTGATGTAAGTATAAAAATGAAGTTTTTTAATAATTATCTTATTATTAAATATTATAAAAGTTATATATAATTGATTTTTTAATTGTATTTTTAATTTTAAATAATAATTATAATAGTTTTTTAACTGTTATTTGAAATATAATACTTCCTCTCATGCACACCAAAGGCAACACTTGTTTTTGGGTGGTTTTCGAGGTGGTACTTTTAATGTATTTTTCTTCATTTATACATGACTTTTTTGTGCAAAAAATAAAGTTTTGTGAGAGAATTTTCCATAATAAATTTATACATATAGGTTCAAATTCTACCAATGGCCTAAACATCAATCTTATATATATATATATATATATATATATATATATATATATATATATATATATATATATGATCTTGTGCGAACTGTGCGAACTAACTTAAACACCCCCATATGAAAGATAATTAACAGGTCCACGTTTCATTTCTAAACATAGACTCATCACGCATCTTCCCAACAGTCAACTACCCTCCTCTACTAATCTCCTCCCCTTCCCCGCAGTGAACTCTCGCCGGAGACGGACGTCTGGCCACCGTTCATATTATTGATCTCCGACGATAAGCCACACATGAGACTTTCCTCTCTCATACCAACCTCTTCATATTTTGACGCTATCGACGAGCAACACCGAGCCGCCACCACCTCACTCCATGAAGCAACCACTTGCCAGATCTTGTGTAATTTCATTTTGTTTTTGTTAGATCTAGAATTTAGATCTCGAATTTTGAAGAAAAAAATAATATGAATGAGTGAAGCACAACTAACTCCGGCGTAATATTTGGATGCGATGGTCGCCGATGAATAGAATGGAGAAAGGCAGGTCGCTCCTCGTGGGTCGCATAAGGCTGGCACCTTACAACGTGGTGAGGTTGTGTGGGGTCAATGGTGTCCGACGATGTCTTTGGTGCTGTCAGTGGTGGCGGATGTATCGCTGGTGGATGTCAAAGAAGTACAAGTTGGTCGGCGTCGGGGTTTTAACGAGATAGGGAGATTTAGACATTTGGAAAAAAACGAGGTCATCGTTGGTAATGGCATCGGAATTTTTATGCATGGCCAGTAATGTCGCCGAGGGGGGTATGGGTTTTTGCCGGTGACAGTGGTGTTGTCATCAGAAGGCGGCGAAAGTAAGTGATGATGGTGGGCGGTGACAGTAGTGGGTGGTAGGCGGTGGTGATAGGCTGGCGGTGTGATGGTGACGGCGACAATGGTGGTGGCAGGTGGTGGTGGGCTTTGTGGATCTTACTAGAGCGGTAGATACACAAAATACCAGCCCGGATACACACCGTATTACTACGGGATACATGTGTATTTAGTAGTTATACGATGTGTATCTACTAGTTATACGATGTGTAACCGAGAGTATTATACTGTGTATCTGAGTAGTTCGTACGGTTTGCACCGTACTTTAGTTCGCACTTGACCCCGAGAGAGATAGAGAGAGAGAGAGAGAGAGAGAGAGAGAGAGAGAGAGAGAGAGAGAGAGAGAGAGAGAGAGAGAGAGAGAGAGAGAGAGAGAGAGAGAGAGAGAGATGTCTAGGTGAGTCCACAAATTTGCCATTTGATCTTACAAGATGAATGGTTGAGATTAAGAAAAAAAAACACTCACCCAATATGCAATTAATGCTTTGTCTCTTATAATTTCAATTACCAATTTTCTAATCAATTACTTTCTGATGTGTTCATTTTATATAAAGTTTTACCCCTCATTTTAGCTCGGTTTTTATTGTATATCATACTTTAATTAGTATATTTGTCATCTAATCTTGTGTTCTAGGTGTATTGTTTGAATTTGTTATATTTTGTAGGAATCTAAGCATTTAGAGTCTTTTTCCTATTACATTACCATGCACCAAGTTCACTAAGCTATGTGGAAACAAGATGGACCAAGCATGACAATGGAAGGTGTGTTTCCAAGCCCAAGCAAGAGTGTATGAGACAATGCAAAATGATCCTACAAAGATCAAGCTGAGGATACTCTTTGGAAGCTCTTAAGTTGATAGATTAAGCATTTACCCGGGTGTATTAAGGGTCATTTATCACAAACATTGGATTCCTTCAGCATTTAAGAAAGGAATTAAGAGGAAATAACCGGATAACCACGCCCCTGATCAGGGCTGGCAACCCCGATCGTGGTTGACCCCCTATTGGAATTTTACGTAATGCCCCTATTTTATTATAAATAGGGGCCTTAGTCCGTCATTAGGGATATCTTTTTCTCACGTCTTCATACACTATAATAGCCTTAAGCAAAATTCTCTCATTAGTTTTCATATTTAGTTTCAATATTGTTAAGCTTTTGTTTAATGTTAAACATTTGGTTCTAAGTTAGTTCAAGCATTTGGTTCTCTTTGCAATTCAAGTTCTAGTTCTTTATTTCAGTAATTCTTATTCTTGTTTATTTAGTTTATATTTCAATTTATGTTTCAATAATTAGCATTTCAATTTTACCACATAGTTTAATCTCATATTTTATGTTTCATCATTTAGTTTATATCATTTCTAAAATCATGTTTAGCATTTTATTCAACATAGTTTATAGATTACACTTTAATATGAGTAGCTAAATTCCTTAGTCTAGGGGCTAGGGAAGTCATGCAAAATCAAATATGTAAAATGATAAATTAGGTTTATATAATATTGTCTAATTGTTTTATCACATGTTTGCACCTCAGCGTTTAATATTTGTTTAAAGGCCTTATTCATTGATTAAGTTTGTTAACTCATTCTAAAAGTCGAGAGGCATGGAATCGGATTAGACTAAGCATGTGTAGTAGGACGACCTAGTCATCAACGAGAGTTTCTCTAGGAGCCGGTCTATGGTGGACACTAATATCTTAAGGTGGGTGTCTCTAAGCCTAAACAATTGACAATGTTATAATTACCGAGTTGAACATAAACATATATTTACCTTTGCATGTGTGACCCGACTCCCCTAGACTCCCTTTTATCATATAATTTACATCTTTATAATTTTTAGTCATCAAACCAAACAACAAACAAAACCAAACGAAATCGACCTTGATAAGAATCTTTCTATAGCATTTCATAAACGCAATTCCCGTCTCCTTGTGTTCGACCCCTATTACTAAATTAATTTGTGTTTAGGGTAATTATCTTTGCATAGGTGTACTATAGCCTATCAAATTTTGGCGCCGTTGCCGGGGAGCACGGTTTTATTGCGTTTTGATTTCTCGATTTTTATCTTATTTTCTTTTGTCTTGAGGAACACTTTTTCCTTGAGACCGTTACTTATCATTTTCTAGAGATTGTTGTCTTATGCCCAAGTCTTCTCGTAGTGGAGATTTGCTTTCACCGGATTCCGAACCCGAAAAAACCTTTAGGAGAGGACGACGTTTTTGGAAAGAAGTGAAAGAAGCCGCTTCTCTCGTGCAAGTTGAAAGTGCTAGAAAGTCTTACCTAGACGATCTAAAAGTCCTTGAGGAAGAGGAGGTTTCAAGTTCATCATCTACACCATCACCATCTTCAACTAAAAAGATGGTGAAACTTTCCGATCACTCAAAGCCCACCGCGGCCATGCTTCCGGCCGGTATCACAACTACTCAAATTACCGCGCCGGACTTCGAGATCAAGCCGGCTTTCATTAGTTTTTCGGAGAGGAAGTAATTTGGGGGAAGTCCTTTGGAGGATCCCAATTTGCATGTGCAAAATTTCTGTGATTATTGCTCCATGATCCAACAAACGGGCGTCACTCAAGCCCAAATAAGGGAAATACTTTTCCCTTTCTCTTGGAAGTACAAGGCTAAGATTTGGATCAATAGCCTTGACCGCACCGCTTTGGGGATCACCAATTGGGAGACATTGGCTCTTGCATTCTATCAAAAGTTTTTTCCACCGGAGAAAACTCAAACTTTGAGGAGCCAAATCACCGGATTCCGTCAATAAGCTCTTGAGAGCTTATATGAGGCTTGGGAGAGGTACAAATATTTGCAAAGACAATGCCCACATCATGGATTGGACGATTGGTTCCTAGCTATAACATTCTACAATGGATGTTGTGCCGAGTCCCGAAGGATTCTTGATTCCGCCAACAATGGGCGGTTTGATCAAATTGACACCGATATTGCTCATGCCACGATCGAATCTATGGCGATCCATGATGCACAATATGTCAATTCCCGAAGTGTGCCACTCAAGGGTAAATAAGAATCCTCCGACAATCCCGTCTTGTTAACTCAAATTGCTTTACTCCAGCAACAATTGGCGGAATGAGATACTAGAGATTCCGTTCAACAACTCATGTCGTGTCCTCTACGAGTCAAATCATTATTTGTGAAGTTTGCAGGGGTGCGGGTCATTATGCCGCTCTATGCCGAGCTACCATGGAAGAGTTATGTGCTTATCAAGCTTTTAGAAAATGTTCTTATCAACTGGGTACATTTTTAAATCAATACAACTCGAACTCAAAATTTCTTCCAAATACGTCTTACACAAGCAATAATGTCTCTCAACCCCCGCCACAACAAAATGTCTATGTCCCTGAACAACAAAAGTATAATCCTCCACCGGGTTATCAAAACCAACAAAGGCCACCTCAACAAAATTATCAACAAAATCAACCCCCACCACAAAATGGCCAACAAAATAACCAAGGAGGAGGTAAACTTGAGGCTATGATGGTTCAAATGCAAAGGGAATTGTTGGCTCAAATCTAAAAGATTAGTCAATCTCACAATGCCGCAATCAAGATACTGGAGCAACAAATGGCTCATCTAGATCTTCAAGGAAAATGGGTCAACTACCACCTCAAGGTGAGCAACCACATGCGACCGTAAATTCTATTTCCTTGAGAGGTGGTACAAGCTATGATGGACCATCCATGACTTTGGATGACGAGGTGATTGTTAAAAAGACCAAGCTTGGGGGAAATGATAAAAAGAAGGCTAATGTAGAGCCTCTTGTTAGGGATCGTGTACCATTTCCCCATCGATTATTGATGCTTAAGAGAAAGAGTAAGCTTGGTACCCAAGAAAGTAATGAGGTGGTTGTTGAAAAGGAAGTCTCTCTTAATTCTAAGGAGAGTGAAGTCGTTTCTAAGAAGGTGGATGCTCCCAATGAAGGTGAGAAAGTGATAGAGAACAGTTTAGAGGATGCTCCTCCAAAGGAAGTTGTTCAAGTACCGCTCCCCCATCGTCTAGCAAAGCACAAGGAGGAAGGTAAGTTCGGCAAGTTTTTGGAGGTTGTTAAGAATTTGCAAGTCACCGTCCCATTTATTGAATTACTTACCCAAGTCCCTTCCTACTCAAAGTTTGTGAAGGAAATCATCTCAAAGAAGCGATCTTTCAATGAGGTTGATATCATTGCTTTCACCGAAGAGTGCAGTGCACTCTAACAAAGCAAGTCTCCCCCGAAACTTAAGGACCCCGGTAGCTATTCTATTCCTTGCACTATAGGCACATATACCATTGATAAGGCCCTTTGCGACCTAGGTGCTAGTGTGAGTGTCATGCCCTATTCCATTTGTGAAAAACTTAACATGGGTGCTTTAAAATGCACAAGTATAACTTTGCAAATGGCGGACCGTTCTTTAAAGAGACCTTTAGGTATCTTAGAAGATGTGCCCGTAAAAGTTGGCAAGTTTTTCATACCCTTTGACTTCCTCATACTTGATATGGCCGAGGACTCACAAACCCCAATTATATTGGGTAGGCCATTTTTACACACCGTGGGTGCGTTAATTGATGTAAAAAATGGGAGGTTAACATTAGAAGTGGGTGATGACCGGGTTACCTTTAGCAAGAACAACACCATTAGAAGCCCAATGTTACAAGACTCTTGTTATTTACTTAGCACTCTGGACTCTTCTAATGCCTCTACACTCGGATCCTTGCTGATGGAACCGTTGGAGGAAGATATTGGTGTTGTTTGTTTTGTAGGTGACAATGCTAAGGGCACTATTGTTAAGAGTGCCAAGAAGAAAGGGAAATTTTATTTGAAAAATTTCAAATGGTTGCGGAATGCAAAGTTAGCTATGAAATGGAGCTCAGTTAGTGGCAAGCTCAATGATGAAACTTGATCAAATAGCTTCTTACGTCGTACGGGATGTTAAACCATCGCTACTTGGTAGGCAACCCAAGCTTTTTATTTGCTTTATTTATTTCTTATTTTTAATTTTCCGCAATTTACTGTTTTTCTTATATTAGGAATAAAATACTAGACTTGACGATGTTTGCTTTTGTGATTTATAGGTGAAAATGAAGAAAAGGAGGCCTCAAGGAGAACTAGCATGCTTCCCCATGCAAAAACCTCGTTTGGGGACATGGTTTTCAAAAAACGAGACGGAATTACTAAAATCCGGAAGAAAAGGCAAAAAGAGGCATGGACTAGTCAACCCCGATCGGGGTTGCCAGCCCCGATCGGGGACGTGGTTCTCCATTTTGCTGGCTGCTGTTTTACACGGGTAAAAAAAAAAGAATTTCATTCTATCATTCTCCTAATACCCGACGGTACCATCTTCTACTCTATCTCTCTCATTTTCTTCACTTTCTTCATTAAAATTACTACAAAACATCTATTTCTTCATCATTTTGCAAGATTCATTCATCCATTAACTTCATCAAGTAAGTTTTCTTCCCATTTCTCTTTAATTTCATCCACTTTGATCAATTTCATCAAGTTTATCAAACCCTAACTCAAATTGGGGGAATTTGATTTTGTGCTTATTTATACTAGAAATTGATTGTAGTATGCTCTATTCATGTTTATATTATGAATTAGTTCACTAATTCATTCTATAATGTCTATTTGGATGAATTTTGGTTTGCCTTAAGATAAGTTTTTGTCTTAAATTTCAGAAAAATGGCACCAAGAAGACCTCCTACCCAAGGTGCTTCTAAAAGGAGAAGAGGTGATGCAAAAATCCTCCCGGGCTGTGGAGGATGTGCAAATGGAAGAGGTCCCGGAATGGCAAGATCCGGATTTTCCCGGAGTAATTTTCAATTGTCAAAAGCAATATGACAATTGGGTCATCCTAAGTGTTGGAATATGTGTCCTCCGACAATAATGCGATCACGACTGTTGATCATGATGATCACATGTTTAAATCTCATTTTTAAAGAATACAATTGGGAAGTAATTTTCTTCACAACCGGTCAACATATATCGGTAATGATTGGCCGACTAGAGTTTGACATTACTGTCGTGGCGACGGTGGTGATCGATTGACCCCTAGGTCATACCTATAGGGCAACACTCTTAATTGATCATTTAATTAATCGTATAACGTTACGAGTTAATTAAATTACTTGAAAAATTGACGGACGATTTTGGAAGTAAAATTTACGTATCTCATTGAAATTTGATTAAATGAGATACGGTCTGAGTAATTGAATTGTATCATTACTCAGATGAAATTATTGTTTAAAGAAATAATTGAAATTGAATGAATTATTATAAATACAATTTATTGTGATTTATAAATTGGTAAAATATTTTGGTACAAGTAATTATGAATTACTAAGTCGATTTTTGTATATGACGTATTTTATTAATACGTTGATTTTTAGTATGTTAAAAATACATAACAAATTTATGTAACATATGACATGTGACATAAGACAAATTGACAAAAATAAAATGGATTCCATTTTATATGTACCGAAATTAAGGGGAAGAATTAGGCTAATATTGTGTTGTTTAAATTAGTGGAAAACATAATCATTCACTAATAGCCTAGCCATGCAACCCTAGTTTACATTGTGAAGAACAACTAGGGCATGCATTGGCTCTTTTGTACCTCCTCTCCCAACCGGTTTTGGAGAAGAAAACCCTTGTGGTTTTTCTTATTATTTTGCTTAATATTCACTTAGATAGAGACTAGTGATCATTATTCATTCAACACACAAAAACAAGAGTTTTTAGAAAGAGAAAAATCACCTTCCATTCTCCTCTCTCTCAACCGGTTTTGAGAGCAAAACCAAATATTTTTGGGTCAATTTTTTCTCACAAAATTAATATTATCTAGTATACATAATATTAATTTTATTAAGAGTGTGCTTTGGGTATTAATCCTTGAGAGAGATCCTACACTTGGGTCTTTGTTCATCCAAAAGGAAAGCTCAAGAACAAAAAAGAAGGAGATCTCTTTTGTGCCCATATGAACCGAAATTCCAATGTAAGGATGAATGTTTCTTCTTTATTTTGTTAAATAGTTTGCATGCATAAGATCACTTGTTAATTTTATGACAAATTAAAATGGAACATATATGAATATGTTAGTATATAGATCTACTTTTCCTTTAATTGGTATCAGAGCGCCATGGTTGTTTGCATGCAAATCGGTTAAAAGTTTTTCCGAGTTATAAAGATTAACATATAAAACTTATAAAATTTGTGTTATTATGATATATCACGAAATTAATTTATGCATGTTAAATTTCTGCTCCTAAAATATTTTTAGGATATTTTGGTTAATTTACGGATTTTTATTGTTCATATTATACTATAATGGCATGAAAATATGATGTTATGAGTAAAAATGTCATTTTCGGACTAAAATTAGCTAAACTTCGAATTTTCCAGTGATTTTTGGATATTTTGTCACATATATTATTTTGAGATAACCTGTAAATTTTCATAATTTTTGGACTTCTTATGCTCGAAAAATGGATTTTTTATTGATAAATTCGGATTTAAGTGAAAAATAGGTTAATATGAGATAAATTTCGAATCTGGTCATAGAAATTTAGTATGTTGTCACATGAAATTTTACAAGATGTGTGTAAAATAATAGGCTATAGTGAAGTCGTTTTGCATGATTTATGGATTTTTGAAAAAAAAAATAGCATAAATAGTGACATTATTAGTGAAAAATTAATAAAACATAATCTATGACTAAGGAAAAACGTCCAATGTTGTATTTTATTATCTTTTTTCAGATCTAAAATTGAAAAATTGATGAATATAATTTTTCTCATGTTTTTATGATTATTTTAGTTAAAACCGATAAACCGCAACATTGTTTTTCCGGATAAAATTCGAAATTTTTAACCTAAGTTTTTGAACATTATGAGTGTCACGGTATTTTTACAGAATGTTCATGAGTTTAAATTTCAAATTTCAAATTTATTTGAAATTTTGTGATTTATTTGAAGTTTATAGCTTATTTTTGTAATTTTAAGTCCATTAATGAACAAATTTTATAAATATGAGTTAATTATGGTCAAATAATTAGTGAAGACTAAATTTTGAGTCCTAAGAGGTTGGGGTAATTAACTTATGCATAAATATGAATTTATGTAATTTTTGTGATTGTAAAATGTTGAAATCACGCAAATCCGTAAAAACCGAGTAATATACGATATTGGCTAATTAAAGGCGATTTAGCATAAAATTGGGCATATTCATACATATTATAATGCTGCATTTTCTTTATGATTGTCATAATTTTAATTTATGTAATTTTTGAATTATGTAATTTTTACTTAGTATGGCCTTAGATTTTAATTGGAATTTCCCGAAATGTATGGGAATATCGATTCGGTTGTAATTTTATTGTGATCTCGTATTACCGTCTTGTAATTTAATAGATTTATTTTATTTTAGTTACAAATATATAACAGGAAATTATGTAATTTGCTATGTAATTTAATTTATCTCGGAGTTCCCAAAGACGGATTTCTTCAAGATGGCGATACATAAAGACGGTGTTACCTCGAGATGCGTGCCACAACCGAAGTTCAAGGGACCAATGGAGTTGGTTTCCGAATATGTAATAGTTAAAAAGTTTTTCTATTTTAGGAAGGCCATACTAGGATTTATTTTATGTTTGCATTTTATTTATATGTCACATGCATCGCTAAATCGCCATAACTAAAAGATGCATCCTCATCTCATCGAGTTTATCGACCGTGTCAATTAGAATTATCGTAGTTCACCGCTTTAGTTCACTTAAAACGTGATAGATAATAAATTGACATGACCTCTCGCTAAAACAATTAACTGAGACATAGCCTTACCAAATAGTAGAAACCATGAAAACCTATTTTGCGAGGGAGTGCACTCGGCCCTACCGGGGTACAAACCTTGTTACGTAGGGGAAGTGGGTGATAAATGTCTATCCACCGAATTCATGTTGATAAGGGATGAATCGGCCCTACCGTGCCCAAGTTGATGTGGATTTGGATCATGGACACATTTATTCGAAATTTGGATTGAACTCAACAAAAGTTTTTGATAAGGGATGTATCGGCCACACCGTGCCCTTGTCGGATGTGTTTTGGGCTAAAGATAATTGTTAATGTAATATTATCGACCAAGAGTTCTAAAAGTAGAATCGATTAAACGTTAATCCACCGAGTTATATTGATAAAGGATGTATCGGCCCTACCGTGCCTAAGTCGATATGAATTTGGGTCTTGGAATCATTTATCATAGTTGGGTAGAGGTCACTATGTAAATGCTTTACTTGTTGTTTACAAGTATTAATAAAACGATAAATGTTAAGTTTTCCACTATTCCGTTGTTATATTGTTCTATTTCTTTACCACAATTCATATACGATATCATTTCGTTTTTGATTCAAAACTCCATTAAAACATCGTAACTGAAGACAAATATGAATTTGCTTCTAAAACCTCATACGAACCATTGCTAAGGATCTCTTGTAAAGAGTATAGATTAAAGTTATTCATTATCAAACAGGTTTTTGATTCTTAACTAACACATCTACTTAAAATGGATTATTTTCCATGTACTTAAATGAATTAAGTACCTTGAAGCGATAAATTGTTTTGATAATTAGTTTTGTCAAGAATTCGTAATTGACCAAAATAACGCAACCACTTCAATGAAAGTTATAAGACTAAAACGAATAAATGAAGAGTGATCTTCATGAATTCAATTTTGCTTCTCAAAGCAAAGACTCCTTGAATTAAGTGGGAGCATTCTCTTAAACCGCTAAGATGAGGACGAGGTTCAAGAAGTAAAGATTATAATGGAATTGATACAAGGTAATGTTAAAGGTAAAGTTGTTGAGAATGACGATACTAAACCTATCAATCCCGACCGATAAGTTTCCATTGTCTTAAATGTTGGACACGAGAAAGGAAACTACCCCAAATTATTGAAGAATCAACAAGTTAGTTGTGGGACATCTAATTGGACCTTCTTATTTAAATGTTTATTTGATTAAACATAAAATTTTGCTAGTACTACTTAAAATATTAGAAACCGGTGGTGGTTTTCATCATTATGTTTGATACATAGGATGATTAGAATATGACGACTAGCAACAATGAAGTCGAGAAAGAGAGTCATTGTGTACTAAATCTAGTTTTCGGGTTTGGAGTTGTACTTAATTGTGACTATTAAGTGCATAAACTCTAAATAAGAATATAAACTTGTTAAGATACAAAAGAGGTTTTCACTTTTGTGACCCTATACACCACGATTTGATGTATGGCTAGCCTATTGTCAAGGTGATTATATTCTAAACCAAACTAGAATGATATATATCATGTAGATGATGTAAGATTCAAATTGGTAACCCAAGATTAAACCTTAAATTTTGGAATGATGAACGCAAAGAGTTATCGAGTACTCTTGAAACCATTAGATTGTTAATGGTATATGCGTATCTTGTATTCAAAGCAAGATGTCTCGTGCCTTTTTGGTTGAAAAGGAGATCGAGGTTGTAAATCATCGATCCAAAATAGGTTGATTGTTTTCTTTTACCAATGATTTAAGTTGACGCTAATATGTTCACTTAATAAGGTAAATAGAAAAATCTTTGAAGAAGTTTAAAGAGTTCAAGGAATCACGATTTAATCGTGATGGGATTATCAAAGTGAAGACTTTGATATAAGCCAAAGGAAATGTGATATAGTATCACAAGTTAATCTCTCTTAGCACGCATTATGGATTAATGTGTGGTTGGATAAGAAATCAAACGCTATTCAATATGGTTTGGACTTCAATCAAGTTACTTTGAGTTAGTTGATCCTTTTGGGGATTTTATCATTTTGTCTAGATTATTTTTCCACTAAATCGGATCATATGAGATATGAAATGGTAAGGGTACCATGTTTGTAAGTTTTCACAAGAAACAAATGCTCGTTTTTCCCTTTTCAATTATCACGAGTACACCGGGTTTGTGGCTCGTGAAGCTGTCTTTCTAAAATACAAATTTATTTCTAGAAGACAGAGTGGGAGAAAATTATTCAAGAGCCACAAAGAATGTTATGTCGCAAGAAACCGGTTTTTCTTGGCTACATGAGACGTTTCGTGTAAAACGTTGTTTCTTCAAAACCTAGGAGGTTAAAAGTCGTCACTTGTTAAAGATGATGAATTCATGCTACTTTTAAGAAAGTGAAGAGCTTATAACTTACAAAAGAAATCGTTTGATTCAAGTTGATTACTTCTAGAAAGTAATGAACATATGACTTACATGAGAGTGTTTAAAGTCACAACTCAATACAAGGCTTAGAGCCATGAAAATCCGAAATAAAAAGGCTTGATTAGTGACAAAGGGTTTTGAACTAATAAAGAGAGATTTCTAAGCAAGATTGGTTGCAAAGGGTTTTGCACTGGTTGAAATGCTTAAGTCTATTTGGATCTTCTTAGGGATTGTGTTTCATTATTATGAAATACATAGCGAGTGAATCTAAAACCCACTTCTTCAATTAGAAGGAATGTATTCAATACATGTCTTGAGTTTAGTAGATTCTTGCAATCCTAAGATAATGTGAAACTTAAGAGAGAATCTTAAGTAGGACATCAATGAGTTGGAATCAATGTTTTGATCATGTTATAAAACTTTTCTCGATAAGTCGAGAATTTGTGTTTATACATGGAGTTTAGTGGAAGTTACGGAAATTTTTATTAGTCTTATATGTGGATGACATATTGATCATTGCGAATGATGTAAGACTTTTGGAGTATTATAATACATCTTTAATATCCGGATTTATGAAGATAAATCCACATGATATAAGCGTCGATAAGAAGTCTTACATTGATAAGATTCATGACTAGTTCAATTAAATTGAACATATTTGATTCATTACATTTGCTTCCGCTGCCGGATCAATTAAATAAGTAATGATGTGTAACACTTCATATATTTTGAGTATGATGAATTGTTTTCAAAATCGAATTTAAGTAATCTTTACCAAGTAAGCCATAAAGATTACCCTTAAGTGCTTGCAGAAGCATTAAGGCTATGATGCAAAGTGTTTATGATGCAATTTTGTGTAAGGGTGTTACACAAGTGACAATTGACAATTGAGATTGCGCATGGTTTCCGACAAAACCATAATCAAAACACATTAGGATGGTTATGATACAATTGTGGCAATGTTAATTAAGAAGTAGATTTTCTAGAATCGTTCTAGGCAATAAAGAACAATGAGAGATATTTATAACGGAAATTGAGTACACTTGCAATCATGAGATGTGCAAGAAGGATGAGTCCCGCACACTGTGAAAACAGTGGGAGCTATTCTTAGGCTAGAGGGCCTATGTCTTGATTGGATCTCGACACGTGCTCAGAAAGTTTTGTAATGCAAATGTATACATTACAAAGGAAAACGAGTATGTAGTAAGGTTGAGTAAGGTACAAGAAATTGATAAAACCTACTAACCAAAGCCTTCTCAAAGACTAAACATGATGAGTCATGTCATTTCAATTGAATTGAAATGAACAACTACGTACAAGATCAAATTAGATTATAGAACATGAAATAGTAATCAGGCATTGACTATTCATATGTGATAATCGCATTTGTCGTTCGAGTTTTACTTTAAAACTCTTTTATTATACTTTGTTACATCCAAACGGGTTGTAGAGACAACGTTGAACCCCGTTAAAGTGAACCCGGATTAACATAGTATTAGCCCATAGTCGCTTGTATGAGGTGACGTCTCGAAGTGACTAGAGTGTGATGCGATTGATGGCAAGTTCAAGTGCCATAGAGTCATGTGAGATGACTAGTCGATCACATAGGCAGCCTATTAGGAACACTTTGTCGGGCCTTATGACCGCTTATAGAGTTCTGGCAATTTATATAGCCTGGTCGTAGCGAGAGCTGCTATAGTATTCTAATGAGTCGATTCTTTTGACTAAAGACTGTTCGCCTAAGATGGCAGAGTTTCAGATTAACTTTGATTTGTGTTACTACGACCTTCGTAAATGGGGTCAAATGGGCATATTTTGGGTTATGATGGTTGTGGCTAGTCGAAGGGAATAAGTGCGATAGGAATTGTCCACCCCCTTGTCAGGGTTAAAACAATATCTCAGGGCCACTCGAGAAGTAATGAACTGGAAATGCGTGGCCACGCTGGGATTGTATCCATGGTAGATAAATCCGGTCAATCAGTTATTCTCCAGATAGAGGAAACCACTCTCGATATGATCACTTGCAAGTACGACCTGAAAGACACCTTGCATTGAGTGGGAGATAGTAATAGGACAAGAGAATTTGTGACGCACACTTGTCGAGGACAAGTGGGAGATTGTTGGAATATGTGTCCTCCGACAATAATGCGATCACGACTGTTGATCATGATGATCACATGTTTAAAGAATACTGTAACACCCCGATTTATGAAGGAGCCTTTAGCAAGACATTCCTTAATAAACCGAACTGTTACCATCTCGGTTTCCCGAGGTAGTGAATAACAAATTAAACTCCAAGGCGAATTATATAATTTCTTTAACTTAATTTTTACAAAACCTCTTTTACATCAAATTACAAAGAACTAACATAAATGAAAGTGAAAGTCTTCTAAATGATGATCTAGCTACTAAGTCTTCTGACCCAGTGTCTCACGCCCATCAAGCTCTCATCCCATCTCATAAACCTGTCAAGTCTGCTCCCCAATATTTGGATCATCACAGGTGTTCACGAATACACAGGGTCAACCACGAGGTTGAGTAGGGAATACAATGAAACAACAAAATATGATATGCATGCTCCTCCGTCACCTCCACCTCCATCTCAACTCATATCTCATAACCCCACAACCCAACCCAGCCATACCGATCCCCGGTAGACTATATATCGACCGTAGCCGATCTGCCACTTTCAATTGACACACCAGGCAAGTCTGCAGAACCCGCCTGGGCCTTATCACAACATCATCATCACCACACCGCATCACCACAACATCCTCCATCTCCAATGCATATGAATGCTCAAGAAATTAATGCAACACAATATGTATATCATTGAACTGGTAAATCATAGAATCATGCCGGTTACCGAATGTTGTGATAATATACTTAATACAATCAATTCAGTCAAGCACATTCTAGGATATGAATCATAACATGAATCAACAACCACGAATCAAGTCAACGTTCACAGTTTGGTCATATGAAACACAAACAAGTCAACACAATTCAACAACAACGATAATAAGTCAAGTGTATTTCCCTACCTTTTCGCAATCCAAGCACACAAGCAATCAATTATGATCCTTCACATATCCATCACCTACATAACATAATTATGTATAATTACCACCTACTCAATCAAATAATCATGCACATAACCTAGACTCATCATAACTTAATAGGAATATCAACTTAAAGAACAAACACGATTTTTCCTGATTTTCCAGCACATGACAGACTCGGAATAAAATACATAACTAATTCCAGAAAAATCAAATTGATACAAGGCCGATTGGATTGGAACCCCATGAGTCTTAGCTACAAATTATATCTAACGTGTTTTTCTCAAATTCCAAACTTATCAAGGGTTTTCAGACTGATTTCCAAAAACTGACAGAAACCGTCGCATAAAAAGTATTGATTCATAAAACGAGTTTAAAACATTATTTTGCAGAAATTCCAAATCCTATTATCATCTAGACTATACAAAGATGATGTATGAAGACGCCTCATAACTGAATCGACATAAAAATTAGGATTTCAAATCATTTTCCACAACCAAATCAGATTCGCGGACTTTTCAGCGACATGTTCATAAATAAATCACCTAGGACAAACCATAAAGAATTTGACTACGAGATTTTATATGCATAAACTAGACATCAAATAAACAGGACTCTCTTTTCAAACTTTTTGAAGACGAACACTTTAAAACAGTATAAACAATGGAATGAAATTGACTTACAAACAGGGAAACCGAATTAGGTTGGAATCGATGAGAAATCTTCAATCAAAAGAAAGGCTCGACAATTCTTCTTCCTCTCCCTTTCTCTAGGTTTAGAAATGGTTTTATGAATGATAAAATGAAAAGAGGAGAGAGGGAGAGCGGCTCTTAGATTAGGTTTAGGGTAAATGGTGGTTACATGTTCCGGGTAAGGCAAATGGGTTAAACGGGTATGGTCGTTGGGCAAATGTAGATGGGTAAATGGGTGATATGATTCTTGACCCAAAAAACAAAATGTGATGTAGCCTGACTCAACATATACGATATAAACCCGACTTAATAACATTCACGATATTACGATGCAACCAATATAAAATGTATAATAACTAGTATATAATAATATCCGTTTAATCGATTATATAAAATACGGGGTATTACAGTCTTCCCCCCTTAAAATGAACTTCGTCCCGAAGTTCGCCACCCCGTAATGATAACCAAACATCCACAAGCATAAGACAAACACAAGTAGTACATATACATAAGCTCTAAAACGCGAAGTGTTATAAATACAATTGGGATGTAATTTTTACTGTCAACTGGTCAACATATATCGGTAATGATTGGCTGACTAGAGTTTGACATTACTGTCGTGCGACGGTGGTGATCAGTTGACCCCCTAGGTCATACCTATAAGGCAACACTCTTAATTGATCATTTAATTAATCGTATAACGTTACGAGTTAATTAAATTACTTGAAAATTTGACGGACGATTTTGGAAGTAAAATTTACGTATCTCATTGAAATTTGATTAAATGAGATACGGTCTGAGTAATTGAATTGTATCATTACTCAGATGAAATTATTGTTTAAAGAAACAATTGAAATTGAATGAATTATTATAAATACAATTTATTGTGATTTATAAATTGGTAAAATATTTTGGTACAAGTAATTATGAATTACTAAGTCGATTTTTGTATATGACGTATTTTATTAAGACGTTGATTTTTAATATGTTAAAAATACATAACAAATTTATGTAACATATGACATGTGACATAAGACAAATTGACAAAAATAAAATGGATTCCATTTTATATGTACCGAAATTAAGGGGAAGAATTAGGCTAATATTGTGTTGTTTAAATTAGTGGAAAACATAATCATTCACTAATAGCCTAGCCATGCAACCCTAGTTTACATTGTGAAGAACAACTAGGGCATGCATTGGCTCTTTTGTACCTCCTCTCCCAACCGGTTTTGGGGAAGAAAACCCTTGTGGTTTTTCTTATTATTTTGCTTAATATTCACTTAGAGACTAGTGATCATTATTCATTCAACACACAAAAACAAGAGTTTTTAGAAAGAGAAAAATCACCTTCCATTCTCCTCTCTCTCAACCGGTTTTGAGAGCAAAAACCAAATATTTTGGGTCAATTTTTCTCACAAAATTAATATTATTTAGTATACATAATATTAATTTTATTAAGAGTGTGCTTTGGGTATTAATCCTTGGGAGAGATCCTACACTTGGGTCTTTGTTCATCCAAAAGGAAAGCTCAAGAACAAAAGAGAAGGAGATCTATTTTGTGCCTATATGAACCGAAATTCCAATGTAAGGATGAATGTTTCTTCTTTATTTTGTTAAATAGTTTGCATGCATAAGATCACTTGTTAATTTTATGACAAATTAAAATGGAACATATATGAATATGTTAGTATATAGATCTACTTTTCCTTCACTAAGAAGCAAAGGTATGAAACCAAGTAAATTCATTAACCAAGCTTCATTGAACAATATTAGAATAGAAAAGAATGTTAAGACATTATTTAAGAACCTTGGTATGAAACATTGTTATACAATGGATTATAAGACCTTTCCCGTACTAACCCTTGAGTTCTTGAGCTCTTTTGAGTTTCATAGGTCGAAGAAACCCGATTTTATGCTTTTTGTGACTTTCCGATTGTTTAATGATGACCATAGAAATGACCGAGCGGACTTCGCTAATATATTCCAATTGCCTCATAAAGACTTACCTATTGAATCACCCGAGTCTTATAACCCGGTTTTGACATGGAATGCCATTTCTCACTTCCCTTTTCAAAGTTGGGACCATTGCCCCCACCAATACATACTCTACCCCAACATTCGGGTTTGGCAAATGTTTATGGGATGGACTGTAATTAGTATTGACCCCGTTAAATGTTTTAAAAACTATGGTGATCCATTCGGGGATGGTGAGCAGTTGTTGAGCAGGTATGATGGCTTATGCGAGGGATAGCTGGGAAGCAGTCACCACCGGTCATAGAGTCTTCCGCTGTGTTTGATTTAGTAGTTTGAGTACTTTGGTTTTTGGAGAACATTTGTATTTACTTTTACCAGTTTCAGAGTTGGACATGTAATACTTAAACTTTATTACCATTTAAGTACGTCTCCTTATTGTCATTTGATTATCAGTGCCTTGGGCAACCGAGATAGTGACGTTCTCATACCTTTAGTGGTCCTGGTAAGGCACTTCACTACTACAGAAATCATGAAGGACATCGGACTTCTAGACACATGGACATCGGATTATAGGCCGATGTAGAGTTCAGTCCCGTCCATATGGGGTGTAATGGACATGGGACTTTAAACCGATGTCCATTAATATATGCACATCGGATTTTTAAATATATCCGATGTCCATATGAGTAATGAACATCAGATTTTAACATTAATCCGATGTCCATATGTGTAATGTACATCAGATTTTTATAGAAAGCCCATGTCCTTTGAAGCTAGAATTACATCGAACTTTTATAAATCCGCTGTCCTTTATATTGTTTTTTTTTTTTTTTAAATTTGAAAAGAGCAGGCCAATTCATATTGCATTACACCAATTTGAATGCCAAAACATTAATACAAAATATGCCAACTGCCATTCAACCAAAATGATCGATTTCAATTAATAAAAACCGATCCCAATCAACATACAACGCAATCGTCTCCGTCATCCGAATTCAACAACTAACGAACAACAACAAAGGGCATAACAAATCCCAGCCAACATAACATATGGTCTTGCAGATCATGTAATCAGTTTTTCAAAATGCAACTACCTAATACATTACTACGCTAGCTAGCTATCTACGGCTAGATATTGAGAAAATAGTTCGCCCACAAGTCCCGAACCTCATCTAATTCTTCTTGTGAATATGGCGTGGTGTCTTGAAAAACCAGTAATGCATATTAATGACAATGGGGCAGTCAGACATGGCCTCACAACTCACAAGGGCAGCTTTATATAAGCTAATAATTAAGGGAAGAGGGTGCAGCAGCTAGCTCATTGAATGGGCAGCAGGTTCGCCCACAATGCGTATAGGCAGCAGGTCAAAGTAGGATAATTACTTGAAAAAATACCGAGTTTTGCTATAATGTCGAAACTGACCTCATTGATAGCTTTTGTTGGATTAGAACGCGTGACGATTTCCAGCATGTACCTCATGACGTAGTACCCGCATTCTACAAAACCTTGTTGACAAGCACACTAAAACAACAAGTCGACAAGAATTAAACCAATAACATGACTTTGTCAATTAAAAGTGATTGATGATCAGACATTGAATTTGTCGTCATAATAAGCAACAACTTACATTATGTTGCAGCCATTGCGGTGCTTGAGAACGCATTCTTTCCCCACCATTGTAGCCGTATACTCTTACCGATCTAAATATAAACATGGTTTCAAATAAATGATTGTCAGCCAATAATAGTTGCCATTTTTAATGTTCTAATCAGTTGAACATTTATTTATGTGCATATCAATAAATGAACTATTAAGATGAACTTACGTATTAATTAAAGATCTCAACTTTGACGGCACTGACTTTCCTAGTGAGTCGAACCAATGCACTTGATTATGATCAGCAACGTCAGTCACAACGAGCATCCAATGATCACTGTAAATAATTTGTAACTTATTTACATGATAATCAATAATAAATGGTGACAGTTTTGTTTATTTAAAAGGCAAGGTTGATCAAAGACTTACTCATCGTAATATGGAGCGATGTAAAATTTCCTTTTCAAGTCTTTCATCCTTTTAGAAAGTATGGTTACTACTTCATCTGAGGCATAGCCTATTTGTGAAATAATTTCTGGACATAAGAACCCGTACATTTGCTGGTCACAGATGCTATCCAAGTACCTATAACAATATACGTAAAGTATAATCAACATTTACGGTAAATAAAGGGGCACAAAAGCGCGATCTGTATTTCTGAACTATCAAGCAGAAATAAGCGAATAAGCCAATTCAATTAAAGAAACCAATCATAAACACTAATTGCAAACAACACATTTCTAGAGCCTAAATTATCCGCCTAAAAAGCACTTGCCACTATTTATACACCATAAAGACTTTTTAGATGGTTGTGCGCTTCAAATACAAGCAATGTGCAATATAAATCGGTCCTCTTAGACACTATAGCACGACACGTAGAACTCAGAGAAACTGATAACAAACACAAAAAAACTGCACTTGTTCATCTCTATTGAAGATGCATAATTTCACAAAAGTATTATTTCTACATCTTACATTCACTCCTCAACAGTGGTGGATAATGGGGAGTTAGCAAGGGCGCTCGTCCCTGCTGAACAATGAAAACCGTGAAAGTTTTAGATAAAAATAAATAAAATCCCTCAACTGAGAACTGGCAAGAATACCTTAATAGTGTTATCTATTCCACTAGTAGCTAGAACAGAGTCACATGGATGGGAATGGACACAATGAACCACTGAAAACAAGGCGAACAGAATACCAAAGATGTAAATAAGTAAATCAGATAAGACATCTTAGACTTAATTTTTTTTTTGTTACTTTGTGATGGTGTCATCTATTCAATATAACTACAGAAATAAATAAGAATAAGTTGGCGAAAAAGGTTTTGAGAGCCTTACCAGCTTCATCACTCATTGGCATCTTTATCAATCTACCCGTTTTCTTTTCCCAAATGAACCATCTACCATCATCACTTCCAGTAGCCACATAGTTACTTACAATTCAGAGCAAACAAAATCAAAGCGGCTATCAAGTAAAGTATTGGAACACTGATGTTGAGTTCCACATCCGAACAAAATTTAATCAAAGCTTTTAAAATGGCATTGACAGAAAAAAAAAATACCAGTCTGGCCTAAAAAGCTAGCTTGTTTTATGTCCGTTCCAATATTACAGTGGCCAATATATCACCGCTTTATATCAATTATCGTTTCGTCAGCAGGCAACATAATTCTTTTAATCAAGGATAAGTCGAGATGAATAGACAAGTTATTAAAATGATAATCGAGACATAATCAACCTATCAAGGAGATAAGAATCATAAGATGTGATCAACCTAACAAGACCAAGAGAACAGTATGCTGCACAAGTGCACAGTTTTCAATATTACAGGATTAACAATATTAATAAACTTCTACGAACCTTGTGAAGCATCACTATTTCCTTATGAGCGATAAATTATGTCACTTAATGATATCAATCTGCCACTTTCGTAATTCAAACTTATGCCCCCTATCATTTGGCTTGTTCTTTTCATCTTCAGCTACAAAATTATGGCAAATGCAATCATATCAGACATGATGCAGCAACAGCATCAGGAAGAAGAGTACTTATCCATAAGATTATTTAAGGTCGCCGTCTTTAGATTGTACTGGACTTGTACATATATACATGTTAGATTGGACTGGTATTGTACTAATATACATTCCTCAAATTTGAAAGTCCTACTTTATTGTATTCAAAACTGCAAATTTCATGGAACGACCCATCAAAACGGCAGTAACTAAATTATGAAATAACGATTAACCATGAAATTCGCTAATGGTTTAGCTAAATGAACCTTCATAGAGCTAGAACGAGGGCTGTAAACAACAATACGAGTATAATACGAACCGAAATATAATACACAACCGCAAGAGTTTTATTGTATTCATAAATTGCAAGTCCTGCTTAATTGGACTGAAAACAATACCTCCCTTTTACTCAAATTGATTAAAAAGACCCATATCGCAATTGAATTGAAGTTTAATTGAAAGGCCTAATCCTAATACTTACTTGTACCCTAGTAGATAAAATAATTGAATCCATAAACCCTAGATGATAAAAAAACCTAAATTAAGTTATAAATTGAAAACAAATAAGGAAAAACAAAGGATTTAAGAAAAAAATTGATAGAATACCAACCTGATTGAGAATGGCGAGAGGTATAAATTGAAAACAAGTCTTTGCCTAAGTAATTCGGTGGGTCACGAGGTTGGTGTCGGAAATGGCGAGATGTTGTTGGTGATGATATGGCTACCGACGTTCTGCGTGGAGGTGAGCAATAATGAGGAAGTTGGGTGTTGAGGGAGTGAGGCAGATGGGAATCTGAATTAAAAAGGGGTAGTGAGAGGGTTTAGTTGGTAAGGTCACATATATTCTGATGAGTGGGTTACTAATGGCCTCGGTTTAGAACTTTAGAATTATAACCGTTGCTTTTTCTTGTCATTTGGCTTCGGTTAAAGGCTAGAACCGTAGTATTTTTCTCTAATGGGCATTTATGGCTACGGTTGTTGGTACATAACCGTAGCCATTCATAAACGGCTATGGTTATTTTCAACGACCGTTGCCTTATGTACTTGCCTAATGTCATTTTTGTACTAGTGATAGAGAGGAAAGGGTTGAGTA